>NC_092014.1:11536373-12216373 GCF_042242105.1 Pempheris klunzingeri | reverse complement strand
GGCGGTGTCTGATCGGGCTGGTGGGAGTTGGCCAATCAGAGCATCATGGGCTTCATGATAATAGCAAATGAAGATGTTACGGTTAGACTTAGTTTAAGGTGCCTGAGATATAAAGCACAGACAATAAGTCAATAAGACAAATAAGTCTTAATAAGTGTTTCCAGTTTGTGTGCGGCTGCTGATGTATTTCATTTCCCATCTCTCTCTGAACTCAAAACTCCCAAAAAAAAAAGAAAAAGAGGAGAAAAAAAATCAGAACCAGTAAAGATAGATTTAATCTTTACAGATGGAAATAAAGACAGGTAAAAGGTTATATTCTGTATACTGGTGCCATGGACTGAATAAAATATGCTTAACTGCTTTATTTAATTAAGAAGGTGTCTCCCCTCAAAGCAAAGGTTAAGCAGTGGCTGCTAGCATTCCTCAGTAGGATTACTTCAGCACTGCATTGACTACTTGACAGTTCTTTTAAGTTGGTGCCTTGAATAATTATCATTCAGCCATTGTCTGTTATGATTTTTTTTGGATTATCAAGGATAACATCTACCATGTCTGCTTGTTGGAGTAAATATTGTTATTGTCTTTTGTGAGATTTGTTGACGATAACAAAGTTATAGAATAACACCAGTCTTTTCATTTATGACAAACACAATAGCTACAGCAAATTTCCAGTTTGATTACAGCTGGGAATATTTGGTTCATGTCCTCTTGAGTAAATAGAGCAAATATACTTGTACTGAAAATAGATGTTCCCAGACAGTTGAATTTATTCACCACTTCCAATTAATTCATTAGTGATACTGATCATTAGCATCATGACCATTCCTTTGGTGAATGTCACTGAAAGTAATATCATCACTAACGCAAAAGTGGCTCTACTGCTCAGCTACATATCTGCATCTAAAATATAACCCCTTTATTCTTCTTTTGAAAATGGCTATGCTAATACTATTCAATACGGTGAATACCCTCCAGGTTTGAATTCCACAAAGAAATGCCTCTTCTGGGAAATCAGCATCATAGGTGGCAATTTCCCCCGGGATAAATGACATGCTCTCCAGACATTTTCATTGGCTGTCACAACTGAGATCATGACAACAATAAGAGTATGTGTCATTAATATTTATACGAGGTAGAGAGCACTGCACAGTTCCAGATAAAAGCAAAGAATTAGACCTGGTGATAGCAAAAAAGGAAATCTGAAAATGTAATGTAGTGACACCCTATATTAACATACAGTCACAAAATTACATACTATTGTTGTGCTTTAACAAGTGGTAATGTTCAATTTGGCTATCGGAAATAATTAATAATTATTAAAATGAATGGAACTTTGAATAAAGTCCACCTGGATTGGGGCACCACCTCGAAAAACGAGGAAAAGATAGCCATTCTAATTGATTTAGTCTCATAAAAATACTAAACTATCAATTTGGAATTATGTTTTATAATTAATTTAATAATTACTACCAAAATTACAACATTGATAGCTAGCTGAAGGATTTTGGAGTTCTTGACAGTGTAGAGGTTGGCAGTGTTCACCCTTGTACAACATTAAAGGAGACAGCAGGTATTAAAACATTTATTAAAACAGAACAAAACGCAGGGACATCATTTGTTATGCGTTAAGGTGAAGGACTTGTACTTTGGTTGCAAGTACAGCTGAAGCAGAGTAGGTATTAAAGACATCTGCTGTTACAGAAATAAAATCAATCAAACAATCTAACTAAGTCTCTATGACTACACTAACAAATAATAGAGTGTGTGTGTGTGTGTGTGTGTGTGTGTGTGTGTGTGTGTGTGTGTGTGTGTGTGTGCGTGATAAGGCTGAGGAATGTGAGATGGGCCCACAAAGGTGGGGGAGAGCCCAAATGGTGATGGCCAGACCCCCTGGGGTGTGGGGCAAAGGAGACAAAAGAAGCTAAGTGCTGTTAGCTTAGCTTTGTCCTTCAGTGGCCTGTTGGAAACTGTGTGTGAGATAAAGGCGCCAGGTTAAGAAAAGGTGGTTAGTTGTGTGTAGATCTGTGTCTGTGTGAACAAACTAACATCACTAAACTTAATGGCTACACAGTAACTACAACACATCACAATAATCAAACTAAATGAACATTAAAGCAAGTCAATACATTAACAGGGGTAAACCATGTATGCAGTAATGCTATGCTAGCCCAGTTAGAGTTTGTTACCAGTCCTTAAAGGGGAGAAGAAGTGTCCTTGAGGATGCTGCTTTCTCAGCCTGTTGCTGGAGGAAAGGTGTGGTTCTTGTCCGTTGCTGTGTGGTTGCAGGCTGGAGGAATCCGGTCGCTCCTTTGTTCCTGTTAGTTAGCAGCTCTGTGCTAACTTGCTGGTGTGCTCCTGTTGTTGGTTCTGGTTCGTCTGCTGGCGCTGATCTGCTTACTTCAGGCAGGACCTTGTGTCGCTACCATGACGGAGGTGGCTGCTCTGGTACAGGCCACACTGAGGCAGAGCTTAGCAGAGTTGAGCTTCTCTCCTCTTCAGGAGAGATCAGGAGAGAGTTGTCTCTCTCCTCTTGAGGAGAGGTGTCCGGAAAGAGCCAGGAGATGTCTCTCCTCCAGGAGAGGCATTGGAAAGGAGAGAGAGTTCAGTGGGGGTGAACTGGTTTTGTTGGCCTGAGGTCGTAAAATCATGTGTCCCCCCTCCGGCCGATGGTGAATGTGGAGCTGGGTGCGGGGGTGATTTCACACCTATCTGTGAAACTGGGGGACATTGGGGAAAGGAGTCCAATAGTTCCACAGACAAAGAAACATGCGGTCTTCACCATGTGCTATTCACTGTATAGTGAAGCACAACACTATGCATATTTATTTACAGGGCCTTGGGTTTGATTGCATTGTTTGTTTATTTGTTTACTTATAGGGTCATTGATCAATGCTGAAAATTACCACCACAATTGTAAATATGCAGGGGTTAACTCAACACCTAATTTGTATCCTTAGTCCCGACACAACTGAAAACTGACAAATCATAAAAAGTATTAGTACATAGTGAAGTTGTAATGAAAATAGACAACCTTGTTGCCTTTGATTTAAAGTTATATAAGTAATTTGCAACAGGAAATACTCTTTGAAGGAAAAGTGCCAGCCAGACTATGTTTTCTATTAGCGTAAAAATGTTGTTAATTAATGCATATGCTAAGTAGGAAAGTGTTGATACTGAAAGTATCAATAAAATGTTCACTGACAGCGTATTCAATTTGTTTTCTGCCAGCACATTTCTTGCATTACAATATCTGCTAATAGTGACTACCTCATTGCTAAACCTTTTAAGGTTACGGTTATTAACATTTAACCAAAACCTTTTTCATTAGCTGCTTTTGCTGCCTAATCCTAACCACAGAAATTCACGAGTATATGAGTAATGAACATATTTTAAGTTTGATTTTAAAAATACATTCTGATTATGAGTAAGGGGCATGTTTAAGCATGTTTAAGATGTTATATTGCTCTTTAAGGCTCTTATCCTTTGTTAATATTCTGCTTCAGTGGTTACCTTGAGAGGCAGCTGGATTCGTGAAATCAGTCACACAAGAATCAGTTATATGCTTGTGACCAGTCAGCGTAAGTGTGACGACAGCGAAAAGCAACTGTTCATTTGAAAATAACTATGGCGGCTCCTAAAGAGGTTGGCACAGATGCTGCTAAACCACAAGTTATTTCTGAACCAGAGAGTATTTCATCATTGAAAGAAGAGCGAAGAACAACACTTCTCCAGACTGGCTTCGTCAGGAGGTTTGACGATGTTCTATGGTTCATTAATGTGATTGATTGACATCAGCCTTTGTTAGACAATGATAGACAGATGGTTCATCTAGTCACCTGCTAAATATTTTTTAAAACGTGCCTGCAACTACAAACAATTTCTACAGATGACTTTCCAGATGGTTCTGTGTAATAAACCATCTGGTACTTCAGTAGTGCATAGCCACATCACATTAGCAGTTAATTAAATTATCCCTAATCCGTGGTCTTTTTTTTTTACTGTTTGGTAACATTTATGTGAATGTCTGTGGAAGTGAGTGGATTTTTTTTCTCCACATATGGCAGTTTCGGGGGTGTCTCAAGAGAAAGCACCTCTTTGTGAAGAGATGGCGTTCATCAGGTTGAAACAAGTGATTTACAACAGCTTCGCAGAGATAAGAGTGTGGTGAATATGATTTTAGACACGTGTATTAGCAAACTTCATAGAAAAAGTAAGAGAGATTTAGGGAAAGATAACAGAATACAAAGGCCTGTTGTTTCTTAATTCTTAATCGCTACCTTCTACAGTACAGTATAACAACCATCTGCTGTCATTGTCTCTTCTTTAATTAACACAAGGACATTTTTCTACTCCCAGAATGCACCACACTGACAATTATAGAATTATATGACAAAGTCAGAAAAAAAATGAATGAAACTGGCAAGGTTATGCACACAGCTCCTCCAAGAAAATCATCAGCATCTCTGTTTTACCCATTAAGTCGTGCCATCTGTCACAAATTGGTTTCTTTTTATCTTGGTTTGGCTTTATCAATGACTTGATTGATGCATTTGAGTCTATGAATGTGACGGAATGTGCTGAGAGATCAATAGTCGCATGCTCGGTTGCTGTCACACTGTCAGAGGAGAGTAAGTGTGTGGCATCTTTTGTTCCCTCAGATGTCTGGCTATGTGCGTAAATTGTTCAGTTCTGTTCACAGGTAAAAGGTGGCAGTGATGTATGGAGTGCTGCTGTGTGAGGGAGTTCTTGATGTGAAAGTAGATTTTCCTTTGCAAAATCTTTTCTCAGCAAAATCAAGTATGTTCAGTCATGTCGAACAATGTGCAATAGTCATACACATTCACACAAAACACATACGGAAATGCTAACATTTCCGATAGATTCTGTCTGTCCAATGAATGAAATCCTCTGCCTTCCGGTAGAAACGCTTTGTAGTTTGAGAATTCAGATGTTTTACTGTCATTGCTTTGAGCACTGTGGCTTAAAATCAGAGACTGGACAACCAATGTGATTTCCCAACAGCAGTGTCCCCCCTCTCCCACGCTAGTTTGTGTTTCTTGTCCTGTCTTTTCAGTCAAGCTCTTCTGTGCTGCACCACTGGCCATCCTGGGACCTCTATCTCCCCTGGCTGTCAGGGCCTCATTCCAAATGTTTGGATTCAGCCTCCTCCTCTTGTCTCCCTCTCCCTTTGTGCGTTTGTTAATTCCTCCTACCTGTGTGAAAAGGGTGCTTGACAGTCTTGTGAGTCTGTCTGTCCTCTTCCAGGTCTCTATGGTAGAAAGAAGGTTGTGTGTCTCACGTCCTCTCTGATCTTCATATGTCTTTACAATCCATGTTATAATTTGTGTTTTTTATGTTTAATTTTCCTGATTGCCTATAATGTAATTTTACTATGTTGTCTATTGTGTACACACATCTATTACATGGATGTCTGTCCTGGTAAAGAGATTAACAGGGATTGTAGGGGAAGTTTTTTCCTTCTCCAAATTGCAAGTCTAAAGATAGAGGGTGTCGTATGCTGTACAACACAGAATCAATGCATTCACCCAAGCTGTTTAGACCAGTGGCTTGGCTTCAGACTCCTTTCAATAAAGTAGTGTCTTGTTGGGGCTCCTTGCCATTTTTCAGATGAGTTGTTGGCAGTTCCAACAAAGAGACATTCTCCCTCTAGACACATGCTTTAACCCAAATAATTCTTCACGGCCTGGAGATAAGATCCATTATTTCACAAAAGTACAAATATACAATAGATGATGAATATTAAAATCTGCTCTTTCCCCTCCCATTAATCATCTCATAATCTCAGATTTATCTATTGACCCTTTAGAGGAGGCAGATTTCCTAGATTGGTTTAGACAAGTGGTTCTCAACTTGAGGCTTTGCAACCGCTTTGCAAACTGTTTGCCGGATAATTCTATTCAACAAAATTATACATGTATTTTTTTTTTCAGATTTTCTTGTTAAATCCTGGATAGGCTACTTTAACCTCTTCAGATCTCTTAAAGGGAATATATTATACAAAATGCACTTTTTAATCTTAACATAAATGTCTGCCCCCTGTGTATTGTAGTTGAGACTTCTTCAGACTTCTGAAGTGAAGATATTCTTTAAAGATCCTCAGTAGCAACCAAGAAGGATCTGAGTTATTCTGCAAAGCAACTGAACAAAGCATGAATTACACAGAATTACATACTTTGGCAATAGCCTGGTTGCACCCTGTTGTCCCATTTCCACCAGACCCTTTTCCACCACTAGATTCAGGTTCCTCGCTTATCACATTTTCTACTGTTTTTTTCAACAACCATTGATTGTTATGATGCTATCTATTATGTTTCATCAAAAGCAGGGGTCAGAAACCATTACTTGGTGGTGGAAGATTTTGCCTGTGAAGAAAATCTCAGATGTGATGAAAGTGAGCTAAACATTGAAAAATATATCAGCAAGAAAATTGTAACCAAATGTGTATGTGTGTGAATGTGTTTTACTCCAACTGCTTTCTTAGAGGGCCGGTAACTTGGCTGGTAAACTCAGTCTTTAGCATGACGCACGGATGATGTGGTTCCCCATCTGAAACAGCACAGCTGATGCAGGACTCAGTGGATGGCTGACAGCAGACTGAGCTTTTTGGGAGTGCAGCCTTAAAGAGACGGGAACTAAAACAGTCCTCAGAAAGAGGGTGAACACAGGTGCAGCTGCTATGTCCAGTGGGAGAAAAAACTGATACGCTTTTTGAGCATCCCAGCATGTAAACTTTATAGTAGAACCCCCAAATCAAATAAAGGTTCATAAATATATGAACCTGAAAATGAGCATAATATGTCAAATTTCTCCATCAACAATTTGAGAAGGAAAACGTACTCGTTGTTTGAACTACTCACTATTCATATCCACACTAAGGCCATAAACTCTGAAGTTGGGCCACAAGCGGACACTACTTAATTTTAAGGTCACAAGCCATGGTCACAACGGTTGGAAACCACTGGGTTAGAAGAGTGTGTTTTTTCTCCAGAGATCTACCAAAGAAAGTACTATTATTTTGTCACAAATGTTTGTAACTTTTGTGTCTGCTTTTGCTTTTGTCATTGTTCTCTGTGCTGTTTGTCCATTTTCCTCTAGTGTCTGTAGCCCTGCCCAGGACTTCCATACCTGATGAGTCCAGAATGAAGTGCACTTGGTCGAGGAAAGGAAGTAGATAAATTTGCAGATAGGGGGCCTCTGAATTGCAGACTGGTTGTTTTGCTGGCTGTATGTCTTATTCAACATTCTATACTAGAAGATGAATAAAATAATTATTACATGAAATTAAATAAATAAATAGGATAAATACATAAATAAAAGTTAAGGAAAGGAAAATAAATAATTAATTAAATAAATGAATGAAGATTTACACATTTCAATCTTCCAGCTCAGGTGAAAAGTCTAGCGAATGTATATAGTTCAAAAAAAGATCCCAAGTAACATGAAATGATTTCACAGAACCTCTCAAATTATAAAGTACCTCATGAACCCATCGTGAATGTGAAGGGGAACCAGGGAGCTTCCAATTGAGGAGAATCAGACGACGAGCTAATAGGGTGGAGAACGCCAAGGCCTGTTTCAAATTTTTAGGAGCACTTGTGGAGGGTGCAATGCCAAAAATCGCAGACAGAACTGTTTGGAGCAATAGCATAACCGTATGCCCTAGTTAATGTATCAAAAATGTATGCCCAAAACGGCCCCAGTTTAGCACAAGACCAGAACATATGAGCATGATTTGCAGGAGATAAATTGCATCTACCACAGGTATCATTAACTGAGGGATATATTTTTGCAAGTCTTGCATTTGTATAGTGAGTTCTGAATAAGACCTTACATTGTATCAGTTTGTGCCGGGCACAGATCGACGACAAGTGAACAAGACAAAGTGCAGATTACCATTGTTGTTCAGTCAATTTGACATTGAGACTTTCCTCCCATATGCTTTGAACAGCAGTAAGGGAAGTAGAAGATGCAGACGAAATAGACCTATACAAAAAAGAAATGCAACCCTTAGCAATCGGATTTGTATTTAAAAGAGTATCAACTAAGGTTTCTGGGGGGGCGATTTGGAAAGTGGGGTAATAGTTTTTTAACAGCCGCGAATCTGAAAGAAACAAAACAGATGATGTCGAGGTTATAATAAGTTTGAAGTTGTGTAAAAGATGAAAAGGTCTTGTCTGATTACATATTATTAACTGACTTTATACCATTGTTATGCCAGACCCGGAAGGCTGAGCTGGAACTAGATGGCTCAAAGGTACAATTTCTGTATATGGAGGTCAGAGTGGATGGAGCTAGTAGGCCAAAAGCCTTTCTGAACTGACACCAGACCTTTAAAGAGACAGCAACAATAGGACAGCTGGCCAAATTCGATACAGGTAGAGGAAGTTGTGCACACAACATTGATCGCAATGAAAATGGGAGGGCTTTGTTTTCTAAGTGTACCCACACAGGCACGGATTCTTGATCTTCGCACAACGAGAAGAGAAGCTTTTGTATGTTTGCTGCCTAATAATAATGTCTAAAGACAGGAAGGGCAAAACCGCCTCTGTCTTGGCGAAATTGATTTGTGAATTGCCGGTTTGCCGTTTCATAAGAATGTTGAAATTTTTTGTCCAGAGTGACGAAGAAAGATTTGGTCAACAAAACAGGGAGGTGCTGAAAGAGGTATAAAAACTTGGGGAGGACAACCATCTTAATCAGATTTATTCGGCCCACCAGTGATAAGGGTAAAGTTGACCAGCGATCAAAATCTCCTTCAGTCTTTACAACCAGGGGAGCGAGATTATTGCAATAGAGGTCAGAGAGAGAAGTAATAAAATGAATACCTAAATAGCGGAGACCATTATTTGACCATTTAAATGGAACTATGGAGTGCGGAACCTGTTTGGCTAAGTCATTTATCGGTAAGATCTCACTCTTTTGGTATGAGTTTGTATCCAGAAACACTACTGTATTCGTCAAGAATGTTAAAAATTGTAGGGAATGAGCTGAGTGGGTCCGATACATAAAGAAGGAGATCATCAGCGTACAAGGAAATCTTGTGGACTGTACCTGAACGGGTAATACCAGGGGGAAAGCCAGCATCTGAGCGTAACCAAAGAGCCCAAACCTGGCCAACAGTTCATATAGAAAGCCCCACTCAACCCTGTCAAAGGCCTTCTCTGCGTCGAGGGATACCACAACCTCTGGAGATAAAGAACAGGGTGGTACTACAATGTTAAACAGACGCCTGGTGTTGTGAAAGGATTGTCGGCTTGACAAAAAAACAGTCTGGTCCAGCCCTATTGTGGCAGGATTAAGTGTCTCATCCCTGGGCCTAATGAGTGTGCTGCACTGCAATCAGCTGCGCTAGTTAGCCTATCGCCACCTGAGTGCGCTCTTCATAAGGGTGCGTTGTTTATCTTGGCCCCTCTTGCCCTTTGGCTCCAAGACTGCCCACTTCCTGTCGCCTCGCTTCCTGCATTCTGCGTGGTAACAGGTAATGTAGCCTTAGCTGCTTCGATGTCAGCGTTTTACCTCGCTGACGGTCTCAATCATTGTTCCATGTTTTGTTTGTAGCCACGTGTGTTTGTGGATCCCGTGTCGGCGTGTTTCGCCCGCGGCTGGCATGATTTGGCATTCTTTGCTGCCGCCGCTACGCAAGCAGGTGCTCTTCACCTCTCTCTCCTATGACAGCTAAATGGAAGGTAAGCCGCATGCGATTTGTAGCTTTATCCACCATTGTCGTGTATTGATTTAGGTTTACTTAACAGAGACTGTACTGAAGTGTGGCTCTATGGTGGAACCTCTGCTGCTTTGCTTTGCTTCGTTCTGCTCTGACCGGCTTCGCGCTGCTCCACTTCGCCCTGCTTTGCCTCGCATGGTCTAACAGCAGCCCTTGTGGTCATTCTATTGCATGCATTTAATTTTGATGTGCTGCATGCATTCAATTTTGATGTGTTGCATGCATTTAATTTTGCGTAGCAATTGAGCAGCTTTGCCTGCTTTCCATCGCTTAGTTTATTTGTTTTATTTTTATGTGTTTGGTTATTTGTTTGGTTTAGTAGCAGGGTGTTGACTTTAGTGGTGGAAATAAAGTCAAAGTCAGTCTGTAGTTTGAGGCGTTCTCTGTATTGATAGCATAACGTTCATGTATAGCCTTTATATCCCTCAGAAATCTAGCTGTTTGTGAATTCTCAACTTTCTTAACATTTGATATAAAAGAGGTAAGATGGCCCCTGACCTATGCCTTAGATGCCTCCCAAAGTATTCTTCTACCTGTATCGGGTAAGTCATTCAGCTCAAAAAACATTGTAATTTATGAGTGCACGAATTGTTTGTAATGTTCTTCCGCTAGAAGGACAGAGTTAAACCTCCACGGTCTCAGCGGTTGTGGGCGTGCAAACATAGCCAAATCAAGAGAAGTTGGGGCATGGTCAGAAATAATGATACTATGATATGCTGTTGTAACTTTTTTTGGGAGTAACCTTACATCTAAAAGAAAAAGTAGTAGGAGTGGTGAACGTGAGAGAAAAAGGAGTATGTTTTGGTTTCCGAAAATCTATGTCTCCACGGGTCAGTAAGGCCAAATTGTTGTGACATGGTAGATAAGGTTTTTGCTGATCTGGATGGTGGAGCAACTTTATTGGATGATCGGTCCAGCACCGGATCCTGAACCAGATTAAAATCGCCTCCTATGATTATATAGTGACCTTCAAGGTCTGGAAAGGACGTAAATAGTCTGGTTATGAAGGGACTGTCATCCCAATTGGGACCATAGACACAAACAAACAAAACAGGAATGCCTTGGAGTCTCCCCGAAACTATCGCATACCTCCCGTGTGGGTCTAATATTGATCTGTCCGCTATGAATGGCACGCCCCTGTGAATAAGTATGGCAGCACCCCTGGCCTTGCTATTAAACGTTGAGTGGAAAACGTCTCAAACCCAGCCTTTTTTAAGCCGAACTGTCTCCCTGTTAAGCATGTGTGTTTCCTGGAGAAAGTATATATATCATCTTTAAGCCGATCCAGGTGGGTCATTACCCGGCCCAGCTTTGTGGCACTGCCGGTCCCCTTCACATTCCAGGATACAAGCTTTAGTACATTATTTGAGGTCATATCTCAATGACAAAGTCATAGAGATGATTATAGATGTGTGACATGTGCCTGGGGTATGTGGTGCACGAGGTAAGCAGGTTGCACATCTGCATTGGGATTGACAGAAGAGAGAGAAAAAAACAAAAGAAGACAACAACAACAAAAAAAAGGAGGGCCTGAAAACTCCCGCATCCACGTAGAAGTATTTGTGGTTTTTGATTTCAGTGTCTTTGCTGTTTTGTTATTGTCTCAATAAATGTCTGCCTCTAACTTGCTATCTTCCCCGGAGCCTTTCTGTGCTTTCTCATCTCTCAGGTTCCTGTGGATCCTGGTCCTGGTCCTGCTGATGTGGTTCTCTGGTTCATGAATCACTGCTGCGGATCGTCGGACACTTGTCATGCTTTTCAATAATATCATACTGCTAGTCTTTTAGTCACATTCCTATTGCTAGTGCTATAGTCACTGCTAGTACGTTGGTTGCTGTTTGTGCTCTCTCTCTCTCTCTCTCTCTCTCTCTCTCTGTCCAACCTCCACCCAACGCGGACCCCTACAGAAGCTGCCCACATTGAGCCTGGGTCTGTTCGAGGTTTCTTCCCGTTAAAGGGGAGTTTGTCCTTGCCACTGTTGCTCAATATAATATCTGATGCTTGCTCATGTGGGAGTTTTTGAATTCATGAATCGCTGGGTCTCTCTCTAATTAAAGAGTTTGGTCTAGACCTGCTCTTTATGTAAAGCGTCTTGAGATAATGCTGTTGTGAATTGGCGCTATATAAATAAAGATTGATTGATTGATTGATAAATCTCATGGTAGTGGAGTATTGTTCAGCCCATAGGATCTATCACTGGTGTGGTGATGAAGAGTCATTTACAAGTATCCATTGTTAAACTAAGCTTTTTTTTTTTTTTTTTTTTATTGTTCCATACTTTTATTTGATGCTTTGTATTAAACACTTTTAACTGCCACTGTTGTAGCACTGCATAAATTTGCCATAAAAATAGACTGCCTTCATCAACCATTCATCTGCTTTAGTCATCGTTATCATAAGTTCTTGGTTGATATAGCCTGTTGTGCAATGATTGCCTCAGTCCTAGAGCTTCCTAAGATGCATGACTTGTAATATATAGTGCAGAGCTACTGTCAGTGATGTGATTACCTGTAAATCCTTGCCGCTTACTATCCCCATGTGGACAGCTATACTGCAGGGTCGGGAATAGCAGAGGGTTTTACAGTATATGAATATGTTCAAATATAGTCATGAAAATCAAAAGAAACAGAAAATAAACTGAAAAAATTTAAGCCAATATTTTATTTGAATTTAATGTCAATATTGTTATTGGCAATATTTGTCCATTGAATTCTGTCTTTAATTATTTATTATATATCTATATATATATATATATATCTGTATCTATCTATCTATCTATCTATCTATCTATCTATCTATATATATATATATATACACACACATACATACAATGGCAGTACCTTTTGAAGATAAGTTCTGGGAGGCATTTCAGACAGTTTCTAGTGTGCCTTTTGCAGCTTTTAATCATCTGTGAGTCATTTAAGAAGCAAGTCCAGTGAGAAACATTTCTTTGTGATAAAGAATCTATGTGACTATTTAGAAAAGTGCTTTTTTTAAATACAGAAACTATAGTTTTATTTTTTCTCTTCCTCTGTAGGTTCCTCATCTTTTTTCTCCTCTTCTTTTTCCTCTTCTTCCTTTTTCTCTCCATCTCCTTCCCCCTCTTCCAATTTTTCATCTTCCTTTTTCTCCCCTTCGACCTCTTTCTCTTCCTTTTTCACCTCTTCTTCCTCGTCATCCTCATCTTCTACCTTCTCGCCTGTTAGATGCTCCAGATCTTTGATGCGGTATCTGAGAGCCTTATCAGAGCTCTTGGAATTTACGAGAATCTTCTTCAGCTTGAACTGCATCAGCTCCATTGCACTGTACAATTTGTTGACCTTCTCCTCCAGCTCCTTGGCCTCAGGCTTGATGTTAGCTGGGTCCAAGTCTATCAGACCATCTTTCATCAGGATCTGCCGGCCTTTATCCTCAAGCATGCCTTTAGCATCCGGATACTCTATCAGTGACTCCATCAGGTCATCCTTGGACAGGCAGAAGAGATCTGAGTATCCAATGCTGCGGATGTTGGCTGTACGCCGGTTGCCTGCTTTGCTGCCTTTGATATTAAGGATACTGATCTCACCAAAATAGCTGCCGCTTCCAAGCACAACAAACTGTGTGACACCATCATCAGCAACTACTGCCAGTTTTCCATCTTTGATAATGTACATCTCACGGCCAATGTCACCCTTTTTGCAGATATAGTCTCCAGGGCTGAACACCTGTGGCCGCAGTTTGAGCACAAGCTCAATCAGCAGGCCTGCCTCACAGTCTGCAAAAATACGAACTTTCTTCAGTGTGTCCATGTGGACTTGGATGGCAATCTCAGCCTTTAGCTTGTCTGGAAGATACCTCAGCACCTCTCTTTCATCCTGGGCCTTGCCGTTATTCCACAGATAATCAAACCACTTGATGACTCGCAACTCGAGATCCTTGCTGACTTTTCGGACCTATAAAGAAAAGAAAAACACAAACATTCAAAATATAATCAGAGCTGATTCTTGTTCCACCTTTTTGAGTGGTAAAAAGAGATGCATCTATACCTGCATGTACTGCTTGATGTTGTCGATCCGGGACTGAAACTGAGCTTGGGCAGCATTCATATTGGAGATCATGGTGGCAATGTTTCCTACAATAGTGGCAAAGATCAAGACCCCTACTAAAAAGTCACACACATGGAAGAGAAATTCAATGTCCAGGTCTGGTGGTGGAGTTTCTCCAATAGTAGTGAGGGTCAGTGTGGACCAGTAGAGACTAAATGAATACTTTCTCATGGGCTTTCCAAAGTCAGGCTGCTCTGGATCATCTAGGGCCGGGTAAACCCAGTCATCTGCACCAAAACCAATGGCTTTGGAGAAAGAGAAGTAGAAGCAGGCATTCCAGTGGATGATAATGAGGATGTACATGATCAAGTTTCCAATGCGGAAGATGTTGGGATAGTTGGTTTTAGTCTCGGTCCTTGTGAAGAACTCCATCATGCGGCCGATTCGCAGCAGCTTGTTGAGGCGTATTTCTGGGTAGTCCAGGCCGAAGTAGAGGTAGAGGAAGTCAGTGGGCAACATGGAGACAACATCGAGACGAAACTGGAAGCTGCTGGTGTAGCGATCCTGTAGCAGCTGCTTGTCTTTGATTAACAGTCCTTGCTCAAGGTAACCTGCATTCAAAGAGGTAGAAAGTTTATAGACACAATAAGTTCTTTTTTGATTACAGATGATCACTGTTCAAATGTAAATAGTCATCAGTAATGATTTAGGTATCTTATAGTGAAGGAATGTGGGGACATTAGTCTTTATTTTCTGTTAAACAGGTTCCCAAAAAACCCCAATTACATCCATTATGATTCAGATTTGTAAAACAAAGAAACACTAAGTCCAAGATGTATTTGTACATATTTTTTTGTTTTTTGGCATATTTGAGCAAAAATTTATTTTTAGGTTCAACGGAAGCTAATATGAGGCAGTGGAAGGACAATAACACAAAGAGGGAGTTTTGCACTAAAACATTGTAACCCTGTAAAATACCATTTTAATTTGTTTCTCTCAGATTTCTGAAACCTCAGATTAGCTTCAGCTGAGCTCTAAAAAGCGCGTATACACAGAACAAGGACTGTGGATTTTGTTCACACCGAAATCACAAGCAGCCGCCGACAATGTTGTCAGTGTACATGTGAGTATGTGAATGTTGTTGTTTTAAAACAGACATGGAAAAATTGTGAACCTATTCTTTAACAGATTTTGAAAACCTCTTTGCAGATTGGGAGGCTCAGGTCAGCGTTTCACCTGTTCTTGTCCTGAAAACCATATCAGCCACGTAGATTATGTCTGACGAGTAGTCCAGAAAGACCCAGTAAAGGAGGAAGTTATGCTGCAGCTCCTCAAAGCAAGCCCTGTTTTCAAGAGAGGAGGACCACCAACTATGAGTGTGTTATGCAAATGACTAATGTTATTATCCTATTATTGTCGTTCCTCATTGTTATCCTATTGTGCAACTGCTGCAGCCAATGTGTTACAAGTCTCAAATAACCATAGCTTTCATTCTTGCAGTGTATCCATATTAAATCAAAAAACTTGCCAACTACTTTTGAAAGTACAAGGCTATGTTTCTGCACAAAGTCAGAAAGTCAGATAAAACTGCTAAAATTGTTGAAAATGATTTGAAACACCTTCATGTGGACTACAATATTGATAGCGCTTACTGGAGCTGAGTGAAATCCTATGAACATCTGACCTGCAGAGAAATTGTATTGCTGAAAAAGAATCACTCATTCATAGAAGTCACCTGGCTATGATCATGGTCCAGTTGTACATGACAGGTATTGTGATGATGAACAGCCAGTTGTAATACAAATTCCCAGCAGGATTAATGACAAATAATTCTTTGGGCCTATGAAAAGAGAGAAATAAAGTGTAAATATAAATATCTGAAAATGTGTTTGAAATTGTGCCGCCATTAGCGCTCTAAATGATGCACTTACTTCTCTTTTTCCTTCTCTTTTTTTTCCCTTTCCTCTTTTTCCTTTGCCTCCTTTTCCGCTTTTTCTTTTGCTTCCTTTTCCTCTTTTTCCTTTGCCTCCTTTTCTGCATTTTCCTTCGCCTCCTTTTCCTTCTGTCTGTAAAGTGCATTAAAGAATATTGAGCAACATATATTCACTTAAAGCATTTGCTAAAAGGTTTGCAATACAATGTAATTCCTCTTTCTTCTCCTTTTTTGCTTTTTCTCCCTGGATTAGGATTAATTAATAAATGTAATGCCTTAATGAAATGACAGAAAAGCTACAAAGCTACAGCTACAAAAAGAGACTTCCCCTTATCTCTTTATGTCTGCATAATTGTACTTACTCTTCACTGTTATTATTGTTATTCATGTTGAGCAGATGATGACGATTTAATTGAGGTGCACTTCTGGAACAAACACAGCACATTACATGTTAAGTTAATTCAGTGACAAGTTATTTATTTCTCATTAATGTACAGAAAGCTTTAATTAGCAAATTTTGCTTACAGCTCATCCTTGTTGCTCTCTTTACTGCCCCTGGCAACTTGTGTTACAGTGTGAGGTGGCACATTGAGGTGAGAAGGGGCCATTGAAGTGGTCATGGTGGCAGATCTGCAGTTTACCCTGTAAAGATAAATCAATAAATAAATCTTCTCCTCACAGAAGAGAGCAAAAAGGAAAAACAACCTTTCTTACAGTGCATCAAATCATTAACACGGTCATTTAGCGGCAATACAAAATTAGCAAAATATTATATGCAGTGTTTTTATTTCTCCATATATGTATAGTATTGTATTTACATCAGGGGGAAACTTTTCATCCAATAACACCTACTGTAATATTCTCTTTATTAAGACATCTTGAATACTGATAAATAGTTTGTGTAACTTGTGCAATTGAGTGAAAAGCAAAGAGAGTTGTGTGAAATGAATCAGACTTTGTTAAAAGTTAAGTGAATGCATTTAAAGTTGTGATCACTAAATTTGTAGTCCCAAACCACAGTTACAGAATTGCATCAAATGAACTGAGAAAAACAATATAATGTGATGTTCAATCTGGTCACACAAACAGATGATACTTCAAAAAGTGTAGTGATGATGCATAATCCAGTTGGTTTCAAGTAACTTACCTTTTCCACTTGTTATTGTAATGTGAAGTCCATTTCCCCTTGATCCTTTAATAGTTTTTCAAGATCTAGAAATTGGCGACTCACAGCAGCAGTAGATTTATTGTATCAATCATTAGATGCTAATGAAAATATCAAATGTAGCAAGACAAGTGTCACTTTTAGGCACTGAGTCTAACTAACTGTGCCATAGAGACTCAGTGACCCTGATAAGGATTTGTGGATTAAAGTTGGCTGAGTAGAGGAGAGGCAAAGTCACTCATCCGTCTTATTTGTACACTCCAATGGGAGATGAGATACATGAAAGTGAAGTTTGGACAACCCTGAGTTAACCTGTTAGTGAGGATCCAGAGCACTGAAAACCGTTTTGTGTTGACACCCATTTTTTATCTGCGACAGGCCATAATTTTCCTGACCATTTGCGGAACAGCAGAGGATTTAGTCTGTTTACACAAACACACACACAGACACACGCACACCACCATCTCCTGCTCAGTCAGCACTCTCAGCCATATCCAGCTCTGATCCTATTAGATCGTGCCAGGTATTACAGATTTCAGATCAGTCGGATCAGGTCCTTTTATATGAGTAAGAATCATTAGAGTGAAATTAAATCTGAACCTCTATCAGTGTTGAGTGCTCCGTCCTAATAGCAGCAGAGCCTTCTCCCCGGCATGCTGCAGACATCCTGTGGATCAGTGGCACTCCCTGTTGGCTGATGTGGTGTTTGCAGCTTCATGACAACACAATTTAGGCTACAGCTCTTATTTTATATTGATGTATTTTGTAACAAGTATTGATTGCGTTATATAGTTTTGTTGTGTGTGTTTCTGGTGATGGAAAGTGGAAAGGAAAATAATGACTAGACACCAGCTACTGTATGTTTTAGATACCCAGTCCTTCATTTGTGATGTGTCACAGTGCGAAAAGTTTAAATGATAAAATGATTTTATTTAACTTCTTTCAATGACTGGTGTTGTGCATGCTTGTCATGGCTTACCGTGACACTTGAATAGAACGGAGCCACTGCTAATACATAGATAGATAGAAATACTTTATTGATCCCCGGGGGGAATTTCTGGGAATGTACTTACTAATGTAATTACATTACTGCTGTGAAAAAGACATACATATGAAGTCCCTGAAGTCCTGAATGATATTTATTTTTATCTTGTGAACACAATACTTATGTGCTGGACTAATCAATCACAACTGAATTTCAAGTACAGAATTGCAAAGTATTTTAATTAAAGATACAAAGAAGAACACAAAGAAACATTTTAATTTTCTGGTTTTGCTTTACAGAAAGCATTCCAATTTTTCCCCATATTGTTTGCTTTATTTTTTTATGTTTTTCTCAGTCTCTATTCAATATGCTACAGCTTTTTCATCCTTTTGTGCTGCATGATACTCATTGTTGTTACAAACTGTTCTCACAGCTAACAAAGGAACACTTAGGATAGAAATAACAGTACAGATAACTACAGTACAGCAGGATCTGCTGCCACTCCATTCATGTCGATCTCAGCTGCCTGTGGGTCAGTACCGGCATCAGCAGCAGCAGCAGCATCGGCAGCGGCAGCAGGGATATCTGCTGCGGCAGGAGCGGTTGTATCAGCAGCTACCTCAGGGGCCGCCGGGGCAACGTCAATAGGAACCACATCAACAGGAGGTACATCCACAACAGTAGCATCGACTGTTGCAGAATCTACGGGAACGTCAACCACAGCTGGCTCAACAGCTGCTGCAGGGTCTGCTGCAGGGTCTGCTGCAGGGTCTGCTGCAGGGTCTGCTGCCGGCTCTGCTGCCGGCTCTGCTGGTGCTGCTTCAACAACAGCTGGTTCAGCCTCGGCTGCTTCCACCTCTTCGGCCTCCTCCACTTCATCAGAGTTTAGGGGAGCAGCAGGAGCAGCAGCTTTCAGGGCAGTGTTGCCACCCTGTGCCAAGGAGACAGAAAGAAAATGACTTTGAGTGAACATGGATACATTCCACATACATTTAGTTACCCAGTGAAAAGTATCACTTGAGTAATCAAATGTTGTTTTTGGAGATTATGCTTTTTTAACAGCCTGTGTACAAACTGGAGGCACGACGTTTGGAAGAGGTGTACATTTACCATGTGGGTGGGGTGGGGTTGCATTGTAGGAAATAACAGCCAGCAAGATAAGTACAATAGTTATCTACCTTTGGAGTACTCCTTCATCATCATTACAAAGCATATGCATATATCAGCGGAGTATATCTACCAGTTCTCTTTTTAAATGGAGAACAAGCACAGGTTTACGTGATAAAATCAAGACTGAATTCTATTTAGGTGCCTCAGTTTCAGTATTGTGCATGCTGAATCACATATTACTGGACACTAGAATAGAGCAGAGCCATCACCTATATTATTTGTAATGCCTCTCATTTTCTTACAATGAAATGTCAAAATATCTTCTGTGGAAAAACAGCAAAGAAGAAAAATTCAGAAAAAAGATGCTTGGAGTGATACCTTTTGTCTGGGAAAGAAATGCACTGCAGGCAGAGCTCCCAATTGAAATTCAGTGCAGGAGACATGAAACTGTTACCTTATATGAATTGATGAGTGCTCCATTACAAATCCAATGGAGGTGTTTTGTTTTGTTCATGGAAAAATCACAATATATCATGAGCTTTCTTTTAGTTTAATGGAAGTGGAAGTGCAATTTGTGTCCAAACTAGTTACAAACAAACAACTGGTGAATTAATTTTAGAACTTATATTTCCCCTCAAGTAGGTAAAAGTATGTCAATATCATATATGCATGTATAGTTTATTTCGGTTATGTGTCTACCTCAGTCTCCTCCTCTGATGCATCTTCAACAGCAATTGCTGCAGGGGCAACATCAGCTTGCTGGGCTGGTGCAGCGTCAGCCTGAACAAATAAAACACTTTTAGCACTTTTAACAATATTGAAGTGTAAACAAGTTAGATATTGCAGCCTTCTGTGTGTGCTTACCACTGTTGCCCCAGCTGGATCAGCCTAAACAAAAGAATAATTCATGAAACACACAAACTGTAATGAATATGCCCGTGTGTAGTTTATGTTTTAAAGTGTTCACCTAAATCTAAAACTGAAGTCATGCTAGAGTCTAACGAGACATACACTTACAGGAGCATCAGCAGCAGGAAGGAAGGGGTTTCCAACTACTCCCTGAAAAAATACAGATTCATGATTTTAATTTATGATTATAATGTATGATTTTTTTTTTTTTAAGCTACAATGAACCCCCACTACCTGCTGCTGGTACAGCCTGTACATCTCCATCCACCTGAGGGCCTCATTAGCATGTGCTGCGACCTGCAGAGGAAATACCAGACATCTCCAGACATGAGCTGCAATTAAGCCAATTATCCTCTTCATCTATCATACTCTACATTTGATGACATGACAAAAACATGGTATGACATGCCATAGCAGACAGACACAAAATCCTCACAGAAAAGCTAAAACCTTAATCTTACCTCATTACTTTCACTCTGCGTAACCTGCAAACCAAGCAAGAGAAATGACAATGACGAGAGAGATTGAGAAACAATGACTTTACGTATTTTTCCTTAAAGAAAAACAGTGTTTAAAATCTTTAAAAAGGGATCAGTAGGCAGATGAAATGACACACTGAAGACTCACAGGAGCAGCCAAAGCAGTAACCAGCAGGCACATCATGAACACCAATAGCTTCACCATGACTGTTCCTAGAGATAAAACATATATCGTATAATTTTTCCCTTTCTTTTGTTAAATAAGAGAAAGCACGAAATTGAAATTAAGGGAAGATAACTGGCTACAAAGCCTGTAAGATCAGTAGGTTTATGTTTCTAACACAGTGTAAAATTGTGTCCATATGAAAAAACCACCTCACCTTTTTTTTTTTGGTGCAGAGAGAAATTGAAGATGTGTTTCCTCAGGGATGGAAAGTAATCTACTTCATCTCTAACATGGATGTCATTTATATACTGGAGCATCCTGTGACAGCCAATCACCTCCAGTAAAAAACACAGAGCTATGTGTTTGAAGAAATCTCCTTACACTTCAAAAATGAAAAAAGAGGCATGTGAGTGAAGGCCCCTCTTATAGTTAATTACATGCTGTGCAAGTATGCTTAGCACACATGCCCCTTTCTTTATCGCCCTTACACAAGCCTCAAAAAAAAAAAGAAAAGACAGCATCAAGCTGACATAAGATTGAAATGATAATTATAGCACTTTTGCTTTTAAATATTTTGCAGAAAGTGTTTGTTGTTTAAGGCAGTTTAGTACTGGAATAAACAATATTTAGTAACCTAAATATTAAAATGAAAATACAATGAACGTCAGCAGGTGAGGATACCCTGTATGAAACTCAGTAGATACCATTTTAGGTACTCTTCCTTTCCCTGGAGTATTTTCCATTTATGATGGTTTATACTCTACTCCACTATCTTTCAAGGGAAATGCAGGTTTTTTTTGTTTTGTTTATTTGTTTGTTTGCGTCATCACATTCATTTCACATCAACAGTAACATTTTTTATCAGAATAAATACATAAATCTACAGTGTGTTTGCACATTGCTAATGGGAAGTACGTCTTTCATTCTAAGCTTTTACTGATCCCTATGTTTGTTTTTGCAGGTGTGGTCATACATCACAGGGATTTTAGGTTTCATATGTTTATTTTGTGTGGTTCCAAATTAGATAATGACAGACTAACTGTAATCTGCAAAAGTATATTCTAGACATTCTTGCCTTGAACCTGCTGAGCTAATAGCCTCAATTGCACATAAGATAACAATCTCTTCATTAGTCCTTCAAAACTTTTACTGTTGTTATCCTGGCACACAGTGATTGCTCCTTTATTAGCTACCTTGAAGAACAGCAGTGAGAAGGATAATGAGGTTATAATACTCTCTGTTCCAACAGGAAAGTTTAACTTTTGCCAGCTTAAATTATTTATGCTTGTCGGCAAAGAAACGGTGCTGATATCTTATATACAGTATAAGATATCAGCACCGTTTCTTATATATATATATATATATACACCAAGTGCTACTATGACTCCTAGCATGTTTCCCAGATCCATACTACAAACTAATTTTAAGCAGGTTTTGATTATGTAGTGTGTTCACAACTGAGGGGTCAAAAAAAGATATACGGTCAGTTGTATCCATTCTAAGTATCCATATCCATATTAAAAAACCCAGAGTGGTGGTGGACTTGGAAGTAATCCTATGGTAATCCATTTTGAAAGTTGTACAGAAACAATGTTTGACTGCAGATGCACCACATGGAGCTAAATCTAAAAGTGAATAATAAAGTGTTTTCCTGTTATACTGAGACACCAAATACAGTGCCTATAGTTTTTTAGGGGCTGAAAACTTTGAAGTATTCGATTTATAGTATGTTCATCTCATGTTCCACAGTAAACTGCAGTAAGGTGCTTCATTGAAATAGTAATCTTTAAAGTAGAAATACAGTGTATGACTGCATCAGAGACATGAGTATGCGTTTTTCCTATTCTTACTTTGATGTCTGCCTGTGCCAGCATTTCACCAGATTAAGTGTCTGTTTTATACAGTTCAGGATCAAAATCGCACATAGCCTGTTACTCCAACCATGTTGCTCTTCTTTCTTTAACCATCTAGACCTACAGCTGTTACCTCTGCTTAATATTCCACCGTTTTTTTTGTTACAGACTTTCTTTTTGTGTGTTTGTGTATGTCTATGTGACTTTATAACTTCACAGAAGTACCTTATAGTGCAAAGGCCATCATACTGCAGTTGTGACAAGTCAAATTAAGGCTATTAAACCTGCTGTCAACATCTCCACTGCTGTGGGTGATAGAGGTTGTGAATTTATGTGCTCTAAAGTTCCAGGAAACAGAACTTGTGGGAAAGAAACAGTAATAGCGTGAGACGATGGCTCCTTTGTATTTTAAGTGTCTTTGAAGAGATAAGTGTGAAGTCATGTTGTGACAGGCATTTGTCCCCAGGGGAGCAAGGATTAGGAAGATATTTTCCTTTCCCTCTATAGTATTTATTCTTCTAAGTCAGTTACCATTCACTGTGGGGAAATGTGCTCAACCACTGTGGCATATTATGTTCACTGTTGTTGTAATTATGATGTACTGTCACCTATACAGTGTGTAAAGTACATATATTGTGCATGTACTGTGTATGCTGGGTTCACTGATTTATGACTTTACCATTATATAACAAGAAGGAGGTATTTGTGGACTTGTATATCTCTTACCTTTCCCACACTAAAAATGTGTAATTATAATTCATTATTTTAAAAAGCTGTCTTTCTTCCATTGCCCTTTACCCTGCGGGGTCCACAGGGGTCAATCGTAGGCCCTTTATTGTTTTCACACTCCATTTTTGCATAATTTGAACATCTTGATTTTTATTGTCATTCTGACAATGCTTGATGATATCTTTTACTAAAATCATGTTTACAATAAACGGTTGTGCATCTTCCCTGTTTTCTTTCCAAACTTGTGTAAAGCTTTGTATTTGTGGTTGTTTTGTTAATGAACTACATGAACATGAACTGAAATTAGCCGCAGACATGGCCTTTTGGCTAACATTAGCACATGACTAAACTATTAGCAACATTTAACACAGCGAGTCTTTGCCTGAATTCATGATTAATCTATGCATACATATCGCAGAAAATTAAGCTTGCAGCATCAATCATCCCAAACGTGATTTTGATCCCAATGCATAATGTTATCCAGATAAACTGAATTACCCACAGCTACAAGCCTTTTGCTAATGTCACAGTTAGCAGAAGGCTAAACTATCAGCAATAATTAACACAGCCACACATAGCCTGCTTTCATGGTAAATCTTCCTACACACTCCATGTATATGTTAGAAGAGGTCTTATGATAACGTTACATCCATGACACAACCTAACGAACCACTGCAACACATTTAGTTGTTACAGGGTAATGAAAGTAGCAGCATCATGCAAGTCTCATCATTCTGAAGCATTTCACGAATATTTACTTTTTTTTATTGCTTTTATAGTAGTAAAACTTCCTGTTTTGGGTTGCTTTGCAGTGTAAACAGTTGTTCCCAATGCTAGGGTAGCAACTTTTCCAACAGAATTTGTGTTTTAACACAGATTACCACATCCAAATAATACTAACCAAACTCTTAAAATCAAAAACACAGAAAAACCAAAGATTGCTTGAAGACATACACTTTAATTCTTAAGGAAAATTACATTTAAGGAAAAGTTCAAATGAGTTAATAGACATACATTTGTTGAATACTGTGGAAATGCAGCATTACAAAGTGCCTCATTAAAACATTAATATTAAAAATCTATGAAGACTATAAAGTAGCCCAAGAAATTCTTCAGAAATATATTCAGTTCTATGCAGGTGACCTTATCATGATTTAGTGTACTACTGCAAAAGTATTCTAAATAAAAAGTGGTTATTTTATGATCATCATAGTATTCTACGTTAAGTATTTTAACTTAAGCACATACAGGTGTTGCAACGGATTTAAGCCAATTGTTTCACGTCATTTATTCAACTACAAATGAAAGTTAAGGTTGAAGAAATAGTTTTGCTGCCTTCTCATGCCTCTCATCCACTTCAAACCCTTGTCGGCATCTGCAAAGACAAATAAACAATTTTAAACAAATATTGTTCATTTCACACACTCTCCATACAGATGACATTGCCTTTATGGTCATATGAATAGCAATTTTCAATATTTGCATCAATTTTCAATGCAGCTGTTATTGAACTGTAATAATATATAGATTGATAAGTACCTGGTTTGTCTGTATGGGCTGGTCCTGCTGGAGAGGCTGCAGAGGATCCTGGGATGGAAGGGCATTGACATCAAATGAGGGAATCTGAAAAAGTGAAGAAACGCTCAGAGACAAATAAAATAAACTTTTTCAAGGCACTATGAGATATTATACTGTATATATACAATATATCAATCTAATTTTCTCACATTTGGAGTTTGCTGGGGAATAATTTGAGGGGGATATTCAAATGGAAGCCCCTGTGAAAACAAAAAAGGTGCATAAAATATGAAACAGATCAACATCAAAGAATAACATTAAAAGGCATAATATAGAATTAATAATGTCTCACATTTTGCATCTGAATGACATTTGTCATAGGCGGGATGTCTGTCAGTATCTGGAAGAAAAGCAAATACACTCATTAGATACATGTATCATGTAAAATTATATGGAAGTATATTTGTATTATGTCATATTTACAATATGAATCAGATAATATCTCAAGGTTTAAAATGTTTACCCTTTGCTGGGAGAAGTCATAGGGGTAGTACTGCAAAGGTAAAAAAAACAAAACAAGAGTTCAAACATCAATTTTGCTCCATTGAGTTGTTTATTGCAACTAATATACTCCTACTGTGAGCATTAATTGAAGTGATTTCAGTCCCAATGTTGTAATCTGCAGTCTAAAATGGGAAACCACACTTACAATTTCCACACTCTGTCTGCCTGGTGGCTGAGGAATGGAGTACTTGATGAGACCCTGGGAGGGAAAGGGCTGAGGAAAAGGGAGAAAAACAAAAGTGAAAAGCAGTGAGCATTTACATGATGTTTTATCACATTTACAAAGATGTTTCTGTAAAACGCACACATGCTTACCTGTGACCCACCTGCACCACCAGCAAATCTGTGGGGATAAATCTTAGAAAAAGCACAATTACACTGTAAGCATGAGTTGTAATCACAGCATGCACAGCATTTCATGAAAAACAAATGTCAGTGAAATGAAACAGCATATGAAGAAAGAAATAGTGTGACGTACTAGCTCCACACTGTAAGCGCCATGTAGTCCAGGTTGTGGGAGGGACTGACCAGCAGTAAAGGGATTTCTCATCTGAATGGATTAAAGACATTGGGATTGGTAGTAGACGGTGAATTCCACACGGCAATATTTCTACTGTGCTTCATATCTTTATCACAAGGAGCCTTTGCTCAGTAGTGTACTGTTTATTATTCATATTAGCACAGCACATAATATACATGATTACCTGTGAGGGTGGTACCTGTTGTCTGGAACCTACATGAGGCAGGTAGTGAAAGAAGGACTGGAAAAACAGAAATAGTTTAATCAAATAAATGTCAAAATTTTGTCTTAGTCTAGAGAATTAAATCATGAGAGCAACTTTTGTCTATTTTCTAAAACTTACAGGCGCAGCTGTGGCTGTGCTTGCCAGACAAAGGCACAGGATGGTTAATTTCATTTTTGCAGATTAACCGAGTCCTGCAAACACATTTCATCATCACATTAACCAAAAAAGTCACACCAAATGGTTGCCGTGCTGTTAAGGAGCATGCATGAACCTATGCCGAAGTTCTTCATAACTCACCTTCTGTGATCAATTCACCACTGGAGAGATGATGCCAGTTGATCGGATCTTCCACAGAGTTACTTTGTCTTTTATAGGGTGCCAGGTCAACTGAGAGCCAATCACGGCCAGTGGGAGTGATGTTGCCCAATGAGTAGGTACAGTGTCGGCGTCTAGTCTTCAGCTTTACTAAATGACCAGTGGTCAAATCCACTTTCTGTGTAATAGCAGACTCTGTTTGATTACACTGTCTAGAGCGGTGCACACCTTCACTCTGCGTGCTACTCATTCTACCATCATGACAGTTTTAGACCCTTAGTGACGTCTGCTGCTGGATGTCACAAAACTTTCTTCAACTCAGTAACTCAAAATAAGAAAGTCATATTGTTCAATCGTCCAAATCAGACTCATTGAAAATTGCCTTGTTTACTAATGTGAAGCCAGCCACCAGAAATCTAAGAGAACTATTTGACTCAGATCTAAGCATCCATAGATTTTAAGATTTTACTTTTAATGCACGTATTTGTCTGGCCCCACACTGCATAGCAGAAATGTAGACTCCTTAGATCCACAGTTGGGGCCCATTCAAACCCATTTTTACAGATTTGCTGTTAGGTGATGTCATCTTGTTTTGTATTGCTTTGTTAATTAATGGTTTTATTACTTTATTTGTATTTATTTATATTTGTATTCTTTAATGTTTTTACTGTCTTATACTTTTTGTACCATTTGTGTATTTTTCCTCCTGCTGTCTCTCTACTGTTTTTATTGTCTTTTTTCTATTTGTTTTAACTTTGTCCATGCTTTGCTTGGCTCTATTATTATCATTATTATTATCATTATTATGATTGTTATTATTATTATTATTACTGCTTCAGTGCAATTGCAGCACTGTGTTATCGATATCTGAAACTGCTATGTCCATTACATATGTAAATGTGATGTTGTTTTCCAGTTGCTCACATGTTAATTGCGTTTCCAAATCATCACAACAGCAGAGCAGAACAACTTCTAAGGCCAGACTATCAACGCAGCTGAAGAAGATAAATGTACTTAACATGTACACAGGAGGTAGAACTATAATTCCCATCACTTTTGCTTGACTGAATTACACATTTAAACAATCTGAAGATGGATAAGAATATCTGATTGTTGCATGAATATAGTTTTTATTACTGCAATGTTCTATATGTAATATATTATATGAATATAGTATATTATATTATTATGAAGCATAGTTATAGCAAATTGAGAAAACTGAGGAAACAACAAGCAGTAATTCATATTTCATTGTATAGGATCGTCTTTTTATTAGAGGCATAGCACTTTTTCAAGTTTTTCATTGAAAAGCATAGCACCGTGTGCATACCACCATTTTTCCCTAAAAATGCAGAGCACCACTTTTTTTCAAAGGCATAGCAATATATTTTTCATACTTAAGGAAACAGCATTGCTGGCTAGTCATCTCATACCGGGGAAGGCTGCTGGTCTTTCTGCATTGATCACCTACAGTGGGAAGGGAAGAAGATACATCTTAAATGTCCTTGATGAGAAAACTTTCATGTATTCAGACAGTCACCCAGAAAGATAATGTATGAACACTCTGTGTGTGCATGTGTACCTGTCTATGCACAAAAGTGTGCACACCCTGCTAACTCTGCTTTTTTAGTCGTCGTCATCATCATCATCATCTCCAGTGGTTTTGGCAGCCTAAAATGACAGACGCTTCTGATTAGCTAGGCAGGAGAGAGGATCATTTAATGTGTGTGTCCTGATTAGTCAATGTTTCTCAACACCTCAGCAGAAATAGCTGGAAGACAGTTCCTCTGACGCAACACTAATTTATTAGAATGAACCCGATGCCCTCGTCACCACTTGAGTTCAATACAGTTTCCTGCCTGCTGCAGTCATTTAAAGCTATTATTGTACGTTAAAATCAATCAAACCATTAATATGGTTGACAGCTGCTTGTGACCAAATCTTTTGGATTTTTCTATCAACCTAAATGCTTCAAAATGTAAAATTGTGGTCATTCTTACGGGGACACTAGCAACAACGACAGGTACAATAGGGGCAGCTGGAGCAGCAGGAGCAACGGGATCAGCAGGAGCAACGGGATCAGCAGGAGCAACGGGATCAGCAGGGGCAATGGGATCTGCAGGAGCAACGGGATCTGCAGGAGCAACGGGATCGGCAGGGGCAGCAGCAGCAGGGGCAGCAGCGGCAGGGTCCGGCAGGTCAAAACCAAAGGGGAAGAACTGGAGCAGGTGAGAATAAGAAAAGATCATTAGGTCAATAAAATCTTATACTACTTCTGCTGGAGAAATGAAAATCTGCAGGCTCTTACCACATCCTTGGAGTCTCTACCATTTGGCTCGGGGATCTCCTGCTTGACAAAGCCACGGACCTTTGATTGAAAACACATGCAGACACGCACGCACTTAAAAACAGGTATAAATTAGCTCTGCTCTGTGATATACATTTGGTCCCTGAAACTACTTTTTGTTGGATTGTATATACTGTTAATTATCTTGGTAATATATGCACACATAAATCAAGGCACTCACAGCTCCTCCAATAGGCTGCCTCTGGGCATCAACAGGGAGCAGCTGGAAATAAAAACAGTCGAGATTATCATACAAAAGCATAATCATTAGATAAAATTCGATACATATAAACAATATAAATTAGCTCTTACAACATCCAGAGATCCAACTGGAGCTCCAGCAGGAATAGCCTTGGCTGCCTGTAAGGATCATTAATCATTTTAACCTTCAGATGAACACAGATTTTGATAAAAGCAGCAAACTACAAGTAAACGAGACATCAACAGGCTCAGCTATACAGACATTACCATCATTTGGGAACACATAATAGCAGACCTGTGAGCAGAGCTTATTCAGTGATTTTCGAAAATGTGTCTTTTACTGTGGTTTTTGTGTGCATGTGATGATATACACCAGCTGATCTAAACTGCATCTTACTGTACCTCAGCTGGAGCGTAACGGATGTCAAACTCCATGTAAGTCTGCGGCTGAAAAAGAGAAAATACAGCAGAATCAAGGGAATGCAGGTCAGTGCAAAATCTATAATTCACAGACAAACTTAAGATATTATCCACAGACAACTGTCAATAAAGAACAAATGCAAAAAGACTTTGAACTGCTCAGAAAAAGTAAAAGTTTGAACATCTATAAGGACAGTCGAGCAAACTCCATTTGCTGATGAGTACTGTGTGATATGATTGAAAGCTTCAAAACAGCGACATGGAAGTTGACATAAGGATTTTTTTTTTTTGTAAAAGCAGTGCCAAAATATATATTTGACAGAAGAAGGAGAAATATTGTAGAAATAGGATGTTTTCCTTACAGGAGCACAGACAGCCATCCCAAGGACACAGGCAGCAAGTAGGATGAATTTCATTTTGAATGGAGCTGTCAAAGAGACTTTTTGAGTTATTACAATATTCAGTGTACCACCTGACAGATCATTTAATCAGAACATTATTTTAAATTTTCCTAAAGAATGCCAATGATATGAGTTGTCTACATTACCTTTCCTTGCTGGCAGCCCAAGAAAACTGAATGATTGCTGAGGAGGAGTGTGATCACTGGAGAGATTTACTCCTATTTATTTGCTGACAGAACAAGGGACGAGCAAACCCATGACAGGTATTGGTGATATGCCAAGGATTTTCATTTTTACGATTACAGAATTGGCAGGTATTTCTCAGTAAGAAACCTCTAATTGCATTTTTGGCTTGAAATGCACATGAATCACATTTGATCCCTCACTGATGTGTTTCATCAGGTGCCCACTTGCAACATCTTTTACTCCAAAAAGGGCACAAGGGTTGCATAAAAATAGGAGCCACATTTATCCAGAGGGTGTAGAGTGAAGCTTTTGAAACAACCATTATTAACTAATATACTATATCATAGCAGATGATGATTGGATGATGAATATTATTATTTTAGAATAGTTGTAGCAATTCCCTCATGATTATCATTATGATGATTACGATGTTTTGAGCCTTTCAAGACTTCTTCATTTTGACTAAAACTCATTCACCTTTTGTTGAATATGATTTAATGACTTTCGTGGAACAGTAAATTGGTGGCAGCAAGAAAATACAGTACTTTAACAGTCACTTGCACAGTATGTGAGCCAGTAGGGACACAGTAGGGAAGAAAAGGTTTCATCATGATGACTAAATTACAATTACAACATCACTTCACACAAAAAATGATGTTACTGGTCAGAAAGACGCTTTATCAGTGAAGACATTTGAACTGAGCTAAATTGTAATTCTTAAACACAAGAAGTTACCACAGGTTCACTCATACAAGTATGTGTGAGACCTATTCCAACTTTATAAAACACAATTGAAATTTAAAGCCCAGGAAATGCCAATGTGTGTTTTCTTGCCAAGACCCTTGTATTTATAGCAAAGACTAGTGGAGGGAAGTTTAGAGTGCCCTCTTATATTTCCCACACGATCAGGGTGCTGCTGAAAAAATTAGGTGCTGTAATGAAAGTCTCAAAGCCAATTTAATAGCATGCACATGAAACTGAATGTATATATTTCATTATGTATTTTTTTTTAGCAGTTCTTCTCAGAACTGAGAGAGTTTTAGCATTTGTAACCGTCTTTGTTTTACAGCCCATTTTACAGCCCATTAACTGCATAGGTTCAATCTCTCCACCATCAACTCTGCATTTTGGCTGCAGCAGGCACCTGTTTTCTGCTTAAAAGCTCACTGTACCCTACCTGCTCAGCACCAATCAGCACACCATCAAAGTTAGCAACTAGCTGGTGAACACTGTGGAGTGTTTTGCAGCTAAAGAGTCACATATGTAGGAGATCAAAAACAGAGTGCAAATTAATGTTAATGTTGCTCTATGTCATCTGGATGTGTGCCATGTTCATCATATCAACTTATAAGGTCATAATAAGTCAATTTTGTGTCCACAGTCAAAACATTTTTGTTTTTATTTGATATTATTTATTAAATACACAATAGCAGTAATCAATGAAATAAAAATTTCACAGTTAATAAATTGCTAAGATGAAACATAATGCATGAAAACCTTTATTGACTCATTGTTAATCTACAGATTTCATTAATAATTAGTTTATTCTCAGTATGCTGCTATAAGTTATCTCTTCTGGTGTCGACTTTCTCAGACAAAGGTTCGCTGTGTGGTTTGGAGTATGGATTGAACAGGTGTTTGGGCAGTGGCCTCCCTCTGCATGGGTCTTTCCAGACCTACAGGGATCCCGTTAGTGTTCGGCTGTGGTCCAGAGCTTGCAAGCTGCTGCGTCTGTGGGGCTGACGAGGTCCCCACAGTTGGCACGATGCCTTGCTTGTCTGTGTTTGCGAGCCCAGCCGCCTGGCTCACAGGCTGCACAGCTCCTGCAGGAAGGTTTGCAAGCACAGTGGGCAGGTACACACCCAGCTGGCCCATTTTAGCTGCCATCTGAGACATAGAAGAGAGGAAAAATACTGTTAGAGTCAAGGGAGGGAGAACAATTGGATCATCAATAGGATCAATGAGTTCACTGAGCAGATTGTCTGAACAAGCTGGGAGACAGATAAAAATCTTGGCGGTGTTACCTCAAGTTCTTCTGAGCTGAGACTGCCAAGTTGAGAGCTCTAGTAAAGAATGACAGCAAACGTCCAATAAAACATAATCAGACAGAAAAGACAGACTGAGCACGATTCATGAGTATATCCAAGTTTACAGAGTGTATTTTGCACGTACCATGGATTGCTGGAGTATGTATACATTTTGGGGATTCTGTGGATGAAAATAAGACATAATGCAACTTTAGCCTCATTTTGAAGTAGAATATGTTGTCTTTTTTATTATATGAGCACTGCTGTCTGATTGAAGTTTATAACACACCTGTTGCTGTTGCTGAGGTGGATCTCCTAAAGGACCTACTTCAGAAGGTGTTTCTGCAGGTTGAGGTTGATTTGCTGGAGTCTGTGGACGAGGTGATTCAAGAATCATTGGGAATCCATATGGGGAAAACTAAGAGAGAGAAAAATCTTATATTTAATGTTTGTCAACAAATTCTGCAAAAGACAAGACACAACTGCAATTCTGCACCAAACATCAATTGCATACCGTATATAATAGATAAATTAATACAATTACAACATCACTTGAGACAGAAAAACATGCTCAAGGCGAAACAGTATCTAAGTTTCCATCTCAGAGAGTCATAAATCAAGTGACAGATTGCGGCAAAGTACAGATGTCTTTATTTCCACAACACTGTTATAGCTGTTTCAGTTATTCTATACAGAACATGTTGACAGCACATATGAGGAAAAAAATGTGCACTGTAGAAATGTGTTAAAGACCCTCCAGGTGAAATCTTTCAAGCTGGGTTGTGGTTGGAAAATAGTTTTGCATCTACAGTTTGTAGCACAGCACAGAACACTGTACTATTTGCATTACTATTATTTCTCAATGATATCTTACCAGTTGATTTCTGTAGGATGATGAAAAAAGAGGAAAGTAACCATAAGGAGAGAAAATCTGAAAAATACAGCAACAAAGTAAACTTAGTTACTTCTGATTCACTGGAGAGTATCTCTAGAATTTACATTATTGCTATGAGTAAAAAAATAAAATAGCTTTGGAATAAAGATAAATATATATATTTTTTATCTGTTAATATTTCTCCAAATGTTTTATGTCCTACCTGAAGCTGCTGTGGGAGTGTCGGCTGGTTAGCAGGCTGAGCTCCATGGACACTTGGCTGCAACAGTATGATCTTTGAACTGCCCCCCAGTGGAGACCAGGTGTAGTGTTGTGTGGGAGGCAGGAACTGGGGGCCACCTTGAGGACCCAGCTGTTGGGTTGCCCCAGGCTGCGGTTGCTCCACCTCAGGGGAAAGCGGGGCTGGCGTCTGAGCGTCAGGTGTCAGGTTTGTGGCTTCAACTCTCTGAGCTTGAATGGCTCCTCCTTGTGAAAGAAGGGGAGGAAAGACCTGAAAATATAAAAGAAAAATCCCTAAATGATCACTGTTACAACAGGTTTCACATCATACGATAATGTGAAATGTGACATTTCAAATATTGTTAACAAATGAGCCATTTACTGGCACTGCTGACAGCATCACGGTAAAACATGACAGTAGGATTAGGATAATCATTTCCAAAAACAAAACAAATAATAGAAATTGGTTTTGAATTGATTGTCAGAGGATCAATGAAAACTGAAAGGAATGTTCTCTTAGAGCACTTTAAATTCAATGAAACACTGTGAGAGGGGGCATTGACTTATGCACTGCTCAGAGAGTGAAACAACCAATGACAGAACAGACATGACAGAAAAAAACAGACAAATTTAACCTAAACGTCTGGTGTGAATGAAACAATGAGGTGGAAACCAAATAAAATCCGCTGAATGCCCTAAACTGTTGTCCTTCAATTATAATGCTGTAATGTCTACAGAGGCGAATAAACAAACATGAGAACCCCCAGACTTGCGGTTTTCCTGTTGCTCAGAGCACCTGTGGGTGCGGCTGATGTGTCAGTGTCTCACTGTAGTAATTATGGTCAAACCAAACATGTGTGCAATGTGCAATGACAACACAATAAAAGGATGAATAAGGAAATGGTAGAAATGTCAGTATAATGTTTTAATCATGGACATCAGGCATCAAATTCAGCTGTAGAAAAGTAGCATAAAGGGTAAATTAATTAATTAGACACACAAATCAATCAATGAAACACATCTTAATTCACCAGATGTTACAGATCATCATTAGTGTTTGAACATTTACTATATGTCTTCTCATTTGGACGCAGTCAGAGATTGTTAGTATACATACAAGTGCCCAAGGGGGCAGACTAAAGCTTGAGGTAAAGAGAATTTCATTTTAATTTTAAAACTGTGAATCACGACCTACATTTCATCCAAGAAAAGCTGTACGCACTGTGACAGCTAAAGGTTCCAGTGAACAGAGAAACTGAAACTTAAAATATATCCAACCCAGGTGTCAATTGTCTTACAATCTTTATAGTTTTTTTCTTAAATGTTTTTCACTCAGAAACCAACTTGACATTAAACACAATAGTTACTCAAATGTGTCAAACCCTTTGCTTCATGTTACTCAATCTTTACTTATATTGTCCTTTGCAGTTTTACAGGCCTTTCAGGAGTCCATCTCAGCATGCACTGTGAAGCAAGATCACTATTACATGGCCAGTAGTAATAGACTGATGAACACTCTGTCCCAATCATAGCTATGATGCTTGACTTTGTATAAAACCCATTTGACAATATTGTCTTTGGAAAATGGTTGAGATCTTAATCACTGTTGCTTGATATTGTTAAGTAGTGAATTAGAAATATTGGAAATACTCTTTTCTTCTGCGTATGTATCTTATTTATGTTATTTATGTAACTTAGTTTCCCACACAATGTCATGTCACATATATGGCTTGGCATTTATTTTCATGTACAGTATTCATAGCCTTTGACATTTACTGCATTCATATTATTTTAAACAACTGTTTCATACATCTTAAGACTGTTTCATGTACTGCTGTAACATGTAAATTTTGCCTCTGGAGTCTCATCATAACATACAATATTTATACATTCATTAGAATGAGTTTAAGTACTTCAGCTTCACATTTTTAATGAGTGTAAGCTGCAGGGTAAGGGTAAGCTACATACTTTCCAGAATTAAAGGAAAAGACGTCACAAAATGCCCCCTTTATTGATGTATGAAACCTCTCTGTTTTAGCAACAACACAATGGTTTTAAAATAGAGAGACAACAGAACTATCTTGGTTATCTCTGAACAGCATACGTGCTGAGTGATTAGAGCAATTAGTTTGGCACAAACAACATAAAACAGGCTGATATGATTATTACTGTAATTGGACTGCAATTGTAACATCAATATTTATTAACTCAAGATCAACATTCATTCAAATGATAATTCTTGCAGCGATGTGGTCAACACATGACATTTCTGCCACGTTTTAGTCAAATTGGGTTTATAGAAATATGTTTTAAAACATCAACAGACCAGCAGGTTCTTACACCCCTAGAATAAGAATGCCACCCACACATGGATCATTTCAAAGTTTTATTTTAGTGTGCAAACCCCCACTGAATACAATTTATAAAACGTTATTGTTCAGTGTAAGTATTGATTTTCATCATCCTCTGCCTGTTGTTTGGCTGGTTAAATCATTTAACAAACTTTACAACAAAGTTTTGAATTGACATTCCAACAAACTTTACATTCATAATGAGTCGCTGTTTTACATTAAGAAACAGGTGTGCATCTGTGAAAATGTTAATGCAGTTGTATATATTCTTGTCAAAGTTTCTGTGAATAAAGGTGCCAAACGGTTGGCAATGCAGTGCAATGAATGGGAAAATTAGCCAAGAGGCTGAGTCATGATAAAAGTACCGTGTGCCAGACGGCATTGGTGAAGAGTCAGGTATTACATGCTCAACACTTATCCATTTCCTAAGCTGTGTTGATCCAGGGATGGTGATGTATGTGCCCACAGACTGAATATTACACCGGCATGTTGTCAGCACTCTTCCATGAGGTGTCTCCACCACTATCCTCCAGCCTCCAATCTCCAACAAAACTCATAATACACTCTGACGAAGCACCCGTCTCGATTATGCATGTTCTAAGTCATAATGTACCGCTACATTCTACAGATTTTATTTCTGCACTGTGGCATAAAAAAGTTGAACAACACATAATGCTTATTAAATTATATGAAAAGTGAGAAAACATGAAGACAAACAACAAGAAGTCATAAGAAAAACAGAAAACAATACTGAAATGTGAAAACATGCCAACAAATACATGTCCGTTTTTGTAAAAGTCAATAAAATCTGGTTGAAAAATGGCTTCAGCGTGATAAAATACTACCAACATATATAAATGCAAAAAACACACACACAGCGTACATGTTTATATCACTGAGTACCTTTTCTGTTGTTGGAGAATGGAAGTAAAGTAAGCAGTCAATTTGCTTTTCCTATACAGTCAGTATAGCTCATCCGCTGTCTCCTCGAGGGATCTCAGTGGTAGCAGCAACTGTTGTCTTGGGGGGCTGTGGGCCTGGGGTTGGGGTTGGGGCTGGGGTTGAGGTTGTGGTTGGCCTCTTGGTTGTGGCTGGGGTTGGTTTTGGTGTCGTAGGTGGAGGTGGGGCAGGTGGTGGCTGTGGCCACAGACCAGGAAACAGAGGCCAGATAGGAAAGGAAAACCAGGGAGGAATCGGCTTTGGGGACCAATTGCCTCTCTGCAGCAAGACAAAATATAATGTTTTAAAAATCATTTTTAAAAATCAAATCTGTTTTGCTATCTTTCAATAGAGCTGACAAATGGTAGGATTAATAGAATTCTTACCTCATCACTGTCAGACTCACTGCTAGAGTGATGAGAATTCGTTCTTACCTCATCACTGTCTGAATCACTGCTATGATAATGATGACAATTCTGCAAAAAAAAAAACATTGAATAACATACTTGTTTGGTTTTCAAATTCGCTGAAAGTCCTTTAAGAGACATCAAAAATAATTGCAAGAAAAGAATATGCATTCCTCCTTTTGTACTTACAACTATGGTGATACTGATCAAGCAGAAATTCATCAGAAGAAAAAACTCCATCTTGCACTTCAAACTCTAATTCAAATCCCTTGATAGTTAGAGGTGCCTGCGAGCCATAGTAGAGTGTCAACAGTTTAACAATGAATACAGTATTAAGCCTGTGTTCGCTACCTTCAAGCTGGTCCCTTCAGGAAACTCCATTAGCTTTTAAGCAGCCTCAGTGTGCCCACATTGCTCTCACACTTTAAAGGTGTGTTACTTCATGTCAGATATGGTCAGTCTCATGGCCGCCTCCGGAGACAAAACCAAAATAGGCGTGAACACAATTTCATTACCCGACTAGACTGTGTTTTTGTAACATTAAAGGTCCACATCCTGTTTATAATCCTGTTGACTTAAAGTATTTTCTAGCACATGTTGAGCTGAATTAACCGCTAAGCCTAATTTGTACAGCTGATCACACACACACAACCACCGTAACACATCTCCTTTTGTTTAAACAACACGGCCTGAATTCTGAGTTCGATCCAGAATATTGACACGCTATAACACATTACAGTAATATTTAGAAAAGTATTCCACATATTTGCTGTCAAAGTCAGGCATGATTGATGTTGTTGAAGCGCTCTGTACTTGCGAAACCGTAATATCTGTTGCCTAGAGCTATATTTCCACCGCCAAAACAATACTTGCTCAATCCTTTCCAAATACTGTAATCACCTTGTTTACTCTTGGTGGACCTCTTTTATTTCCTGTTGCAAGTGGCATCCAGAGATTTAAGAAGTGTTTATTTCCCAATGATGGACAAGAGCGGGCGGACCAACACTGATAATTTGCTCATTTTCAGCGTGGTCTCAATATGATTATGGCCATTGTTATTATGTAGCTACATTTAAAAGCACTGAATGTCCTATATTTTAATTGCAATAGCCTCAGGTTAGAGTTCAACAAGTTCACCTCTATACTGACTATGCAGCACACCACATACACAATAATGGCAGGTGGTTTTTCCATGATAATGTCAATATGGTACTACAGGATATCAAAGTAAGTATACACTGGGTTAAGGAAGGGAGGGACGACTCCATAAAGCAAAAATGTAATCTGTTGATAATACTTTTGGTTTTTGATTTTCCACTGAATAACGGCCTCTGACAACTTCAATTTCAACACCTAAGAATATACATCATGAAACTGTAAAAAGAAAAATAGCATCTGACAAGGAGCTCATATAAAGATCATCTTGGCAACAGGTTTTATGATATGTAGCTTTCAGACTCGCTACATGGTTATAATACAGGAGACATGTTATTGCCTTTACAGTCATGATCCACGGCCAGGCTTTGCACAAGAATTTAAACTGTTGTAAGAAGTCACAAAGAGTCAAGATATATGTTCAGATACATTAAATAAAGATAGAAAGATAAAGACATCTACAATTTATCATTTGGTGTGATTGCACAACATCACATAACACTTGATGATAATAGCTAAATAGCTGCATTCAGACAAAGAAAACGTTTAAAGCAGTGTGGGGAAAAAAAAAGATATTTAGTTTGAAAGCTGGTTTAAGAGAAATGTAATGAAAAATTTGGGTTTAAAAGGTTATAATCTATTTTAGAAGCAATGTTAATTGTTTTTCATGTCTGCACAGTATTTTCTGGAGATTACTTATCAATCAAACAACGTGCATGTTGCCTTTCTGTTTTCTGTTTTTTATTGACTCTCTGTAAAGTATCCTCATGCCCCCACACAGGTCTTTTTCAGTCCAATCTACGGGAACAATTCTTGCTCCTTGTGATGTAAAATGTGTCTCCCTACAAGAACATTACTTATTAACGGGCCACTTTGAGATAAAATGACTCTTACTAGGATACTGCCTCTTTCTTTTTAGTCTTGCTTGGCTAAAACAACCCATAAAGATTGTGATGCTGGTGTATTCATCCCTGGTGTGAAACTGGGCGTAAAATGTGTCACCAGAGGAAATTCAATTTTATGGGAAACAAATTTCAGTGAAATACCAGAAACAGCTGCAGACACAAGAGACGTGAGCAATGTGAGAACACAATTTTGTCTAGTGAGAGACAGATTCAGTTATGACTAACAGAGAGTATCAAAGCACATATGTGTGCGTATGAAGATTTTTATGGATTTTCATGTTAAACTAAGAAAAATAAAGTATATATATCTGGCTTTTATCAGCAGTGTGCCTGTTAAATCAGAATCAGACAGGTCTGGAGGAAACCATTTCTAACATAAACTGCTTAATCTCACAGGGTCAGCTCTGAGTTGTTACTTTGACATGGCAATTTGTGAAATGTATCTATTTCCTGCAGTGGGGTTGCCATGGCGATTCCTGTCTGAACTTGAACCTTGGTGCAATATCAGCCCATTTTAACAGCTGCTTGGTGGCGGTGTGGTTTCCTTCACGCAACTATGAGGTCAACATGCACACTTACAGGACACCAAAACATTACACCCTGTTTTTTACTACTGACAACTATTGTCACAAAAATGCTTGTCCCCATGTCAGACTAAAACTGCACAGCAGTTACACCACATATTCAGACCCTCTCAGACCCATCTTAGACCCTCACAATATAAAGACCAGAAGGAAATGAAGTGCACTTTAAAGGTCTTCATTGCTTTTAATTGGATCAACCAGTGAGACACTTATTCAAAGCATGATCCCATCATGGCTTTTTATTTGCAGTAGATTCTTGTGACATGTCTTACTTCAGTAAGCTCAGTCAAGGTCTAATTTAACTTTACCAGTATAGTGACCATGTTTGTACTGTAGCAATGTAACAGTGTTATTACAAAACAGACAAACCAGCAAGTGTCCAAACATTCTTTTGTAACCCATGTGCTGCCACGTCAAGCAATTAAAAGCTTCATGTTTGTTTGCTGTGCTGGTTGCATACATTGATTCATTTCGACATCATCTAGACAGCTACTCCTTTAAATTTTGATTTAATGATGTTCAAATAAATAGACTGGATTTCCAGTAAAAAAAGAAATGAAATGAAGAATGAAAATGAGAAATTAAATAAATCTTTCCGGCAAATCTCTTTCTACCCGCTTCACTGTCACGTTCACATTTTCTTTTGCATCTTTTGTCGGAGCGTTTGATCTGACCTTTGATTGAATATTATCTCATCATTATCCAGTAAGCAAACAAGCAAAGTAAGTTGTAAGTACCATTGGTATAGTAAGGCTACCACATTCAGACACAAATTCTCTCCAAGTTACCCTGTAAGTGTAGTGCTTAAGCTAGGATGTGAACAATGAGAGTGGAGAGCCTGAGACTCTACGTTTTTTGAAGGGTGGAGAGGAGGATCTGATGGTCCACTGCATCAAAAGCTGCTGAAAGGTCCAGCGGGATGCCAACAGAGGAGACGGAGGCTGCAAAGATATATTCTGTGGTGTATGTGGTTGTTTTGACAGTTGGTTACAGCGTGTGTCCAAATACTGACCTCGTCACTCTACACTGAGCATTTGACTCAGTTCTCCTCCTCAGAGATTTTAAGATGCAAATCAAGTCACATCCGAAACTCTTTTGGCCGACCTCAATGAACTGCACAAAACGTCAGTCCTCAATTTATCCCCAAGTCATGCAATCAGCTGTCAAAGTAGGCTGCTTGTGTTTTTCTCTCTATCTATCTATAGGCAGACTTTGTATATTTTAGTCAATTCATTTCTACCCTTTTTACCTAAATAGTATACTGTTCACTCTGCATTTCACAGGTTTTTGCACTTTTGGTCAGATACTAGACTGCATTTCAATCTAACATAATCATTCTATGATACACACCTTTTTACAAAGTTTCATGAACGTTCATCATACATATGGGCTTTAAAGAAAAACAAACATACTGCACATTTTCCATTTATGAAGTTTATTTCGCAGATACTTTTTATCCACCCGTTTACTTGAACTAGAATGATGAGTGCAAAACGCTCTGCTTTAGACAACATTCTTCAAATTTGAAAACTGGTTTTCATTCACACTCTCTGTTCTCTGGTTAAATCTCAGCTTTCATTTTGTAGTAGTGGTGGATGTAGCAGGTGGCGCAGTAACAGGTTGCCGGAGGAGTTTGAGGATCTCCAACCATTGTTGCAACTGTTGCGTGAGGTTTGGAGGTTGGGCGTTGGAACTCTTCAAAAGAATCAGACAGATTCATTGTCAAATATACAGCAGAAGATTTTCTAAGAAATTTTACAGTAACTGACATTCAGGTGTGTAGAATGGCAAAGTGTAAAGGACAGCAAAAGCACTCACCCCAGTGGACTCCTTGGAGTCAGAGTCAGAGTCAGACCGAGCAACTCGTTTGTGCGCCATCTGCAGAAAATACACAAGTTGCAAGTTTGATATTACCTCCATTATCGCACTGCAATAATCTCACTGGCATCAAAATGTAATAACACTGGTGTTGATATTGAGTATGAAAATGTTTCACTTACAGGATGAGCCAGAGCGAGGCTCAGGAGGCATCCAAGCACCAGGGCTAGCTTCAGCATGGTTACAGTGATCTTAGTGAAAATATTAAAGATTTGTTCAGTTTTTAAACAGCTTTTCTAAAATCACACAGAAAATACTGAAACAAAAGATTCATACAATTACCTTCCAGTCTTGACAGATTTAGCAGATTATCTCACAGCTGGTGGAGGAGGTTGTAGTGTCGCCCTGAATGTTGAGCTTTTCTTATATACACTTACAGCAGCGGATGTCATCTCATTAGCATACAGCATTGTTGGGAAATTGCAGTTATTAAGAAATCTTCCACCTCAACATTTCAAGGTGAGGAAATAGGCTGTGTGATGACCAGAGACACACCTGGACAGTGTGATGGTACAATCTATTTAAACATTCGTATCAGAAATAATCTACTATGATTAACTGGATTTATCTCAAATGCTACTCCTCTAGGGGGTTTGGCTCATTTTGAATCATTTTTGGAGACTCTTTGTGACTTTTTCATTGATAGCATATGTATGCCTTTAAATCACTGAAAATATTAATAATTCACAGTTTCAAACATTTTTTTCAAAAATGTTTTCTAATTTAAAGATATAAATGAGATGAATGAGATTTTCTCATCATTTCTTTACATGATATAAAAATAAAGATATGATACTATTCATAAAATGTGTATTAATCATCTATTCAGTGTATTGACCACTGAATAAATGGACTCTAGGGGTCTCAAAAGTTTTAATATATTCTGAAAGATTGTGGCATAAATTCACATTACATGCTTTTTATCCAAGATGAAAGTAACAGAAAAACATTGAGCCTTATTTGTTGTTTTGAAAATGCACCAAGGTTTAGAACTAATCTCATAGCTGTGGGGAAACAGTGATTTGTTTGTGCACACTTCAAAAAACATTTACATTTGAATCTATCTTCATATAAAAAAGACAATTTGCTCACTTGGTCTTTTAAATTTTGGGTGTTTTATTTAATCATTTTCATATTAAAAGTATGAGGACTCATGTTTGAGATTTACTGTAGATACATACGTTTGACACTAACATCTCAAATTGGTATTGATGATTTTCCAAGGTCAGGTTGACTGCACCAGTTTCTGGCCTTGTCAGACAGACACATTATACAGAATAGTATATTATACTATTCTGTACTTTGTTTCTATATTTTCTGTGTGAGGTATTGATGGTAAACTCTCATGTTCTCTCCCAGCTGATGTGTGAGTCATCTTTGTGGCATGCAGCTCTGAAGGTAGGTGTTGTATTTCTGCCAGCTCACTGTCTCACACTGTCTCAATTTGGTGGGGCCACAACAAAATCAGGCAGAGCATCTCAAAGGTTTAATTTATTTTTTTATTTTCATTGCTATTGCCCTTTCTTTTTGTGGAAAACTGTACCAAATGAGTGCTGTTTCACCAGGTTAATTATGTAAGTTCTTCCTTAGGGCCCCAGAAGGGCCTGAGCCCAGTCTGGAGCCCTTGCAGACTCAGACACGGACACAGTTTTATTGCTATCTGTGGTCTGGCACATTGAAGCAATCAGGTCATTTCTAGCCACTTTCTAGATGTTGTTGTTGTATTTCAGCAGCTTGTTTTGCTATTACTAGCTTTCATCTATCACTGAAATCGCGGTGTTGAGAAAGCTGTGAAAAAGCGAGGACAAATTTACATCTGGAAAAAGTTATTATATTGTTTTTCACTTTTAGCTGCTTTTAGCTGTGAATATGATCATTAGGTACAAGGTATAAGGTTCATTTAGTGGGATTCTGCAACACAGGTTTGCTCAGTGACATGCAAGTTATAGTAGAAAAGAAGTTGCTTTGTAGTCTAGTCGTACGACAGCAGATACTTCTCCATCTCTTTCCAGACGGGTAAAAACAAAAGCTGTGAGTAAATATTGTTAATGTGTTTGCTGTCCTGGGCCTGCAAGTACATCTCTGATATTTTTTAAATGGTAAACCTGTCTAGACACAAGGAGGTGAGTGGAGGGCAGCTTAGTTGGGTAATCATATGCACATGTGCATTCTGTAGTTGTATTTGCCCTCACTTGCCCCGTTATTAATCCCTTTAATTTGTATGGTGTCAAATAGGAAACAGAACAACCGCTTACTGTAAAAACTGTACTGCTGCAGTGTGAAAGCGTAACCTAACTTTACCTTTAAGTTACACAATGGAATTATGAGCACAGATGGTGACAGTAACCGAGATCTTTATATTGTGTCATAATTTCCGCGCGCCTGTCAGTAAAGAGAAAAGAAAAAAGAACCAAAAAAAAACATTTATTTTTCATGATTTGTTTATTTTATTCAAGAAAAAATGCTAAGCATGAAAAACACTATAGATAGTTGTCATATCTTTTCTCTATCTTCCAGTTTGTTGCCTCATTTTCCAGCAGGAGGAGGAGGAACAGCTGCATTGGCAAGACTAGCCAACAGAAATTGCAGCAACACTGTCAGGTCTTGGTTGGGTTGATAGGTGGTGTAGAGTGACGGATACCAAAGCATATAATGGCTCATCTGGAAAACACAGAAAAAAGCATATATTTTGTGGCATTTTATATGAAATAATGATTTTATAGAATGTGAATAGAACTATTTTGTCAGTAAATGAATCTTTTTGCACAGACTGACCTCATGACTCCCTGAGCGTTTGACTCGATCACTGTCCTCAGAGACCTTTAAGAATAGAATATATCACCAATTGTTGCAAGAATTCACATTAATTGTTTTTTATCTGAATTGAACGTTTAAAAAAAACATGCAGCCTTGTACAAAGTTTGAAAGCATAGACACTACAACATAGTAGGTCAACAGTGATACAAGTACTTACAGGAAAGGTGTAACTTAAGGCCATTAAGCACAAACCAAGGACCAACAGTTTCATCGCTGCAAAACACAAGAAACCTTTCCAAAACCTGAAACACAAGGTGTAAAAAGGTAAATTATATATTAAAACTAAATTATGAATTTAGTTATAGGAGCTGCAGGCTGGCAAACTATATAAAGTCCTTAAACATAAAAACCTTACCTTTAAAGTCAAAAGTAATGTTGACAACACAGACCAAGCACAGAGTCTAGTGGTAAATGTTGGTCTGAAGTAAAGTGTCCATGTGTCCTTTTTAAAGAAAACTCTGCCTCCAGTAGCCTATCAGCTGTCAAAGGTGTTTTGATTTTATATTTGTCTCAAATGTGTGAAATGTGATGAAATGGTGTATTTGGGGGCATAATCCTAAAAACGTCTTGTCCACCATCCATGTAAGACTTAGAACTAATCTCACAGCTGTTGGGAAACAGTGAAGTGGTGTTTACATGATTCATATTCGCTGGTTTTTGTTGTTGACAACTTTGTCCTTGGTTGGTCATTTGACCTTGTCCATCAGCTATTTGGTTAAATTGTTTATGTAAGCTGCATTAAGACGTGTCAATGATGTACCTCAAGTGCATTTTTACTTTAACATTTGATATTTTTGCTTGGAATACAAATGGTCCCCAGATAAAATATTGGACCCTGAAACCACAAGAAAGTTGTCACATGGAAATGGCTGGAGCCAAACCCTCCAGCAAAGGACAAGTGGACTGCAACTGTCAACAAAATAAACTGGATAAAGAAATTAACCTTCACCTTAAAACTAAAATATGGTCATTATAGATATTGGCAACAAATGGATTGCATGCAGTATAATTGTGTATCATTATTTGTGTAACCCACTATATGTCTTGTAAAGAATCTTTTGTTGCACAAGTATAATGTTGCACCTTAGGTTTTCCTCAAAATGTCAGAAATAAAGGAGTAAAAAATTTAATATTTTTGATTAACACTTTTTTTTTTTTTCCAAACCAACAAATGACTTTATTCTGTTTAATGGAGAGTAAGTGGCAACATGACTGAACAAATATAATGGTCCTTATTGCTGATACTGATACACGGGAGAAGGGAGGTTCATAGCAGTTGGTAGAAGAAGTCTTTGCATTGTTTGCTGGAAATTTTTATTTTCAAAAGCTATCGCCTCTTAACATTTCACAACCTCTAAAAACACCCACAGACAATATATTACTCTACGTACAAACTTTCCTTATCTTACACTTATTTGTCAGTAAGTGGCTATTAAATGGTTTTTAACAGCATGTGTTGCTGTGTCAAGTGATGGTGTAGTAAAACTGAGGATAAATGTCAGTAGGCGTGTGTTTTCAACAAAATTTGTAGATTATAAAAAAGGTTTTCCTTCTTCCATGCTGTCACTGAGTACTAGTTTTACTCAGGAGACCTCATTCACCCAGCAGTGCTGTTTAAAGCACAGCTGGTTAAAATTGGAGAGCTCCTGACAATAAGTGTTAATTTTAAAACTATCTAGTCATTGTACAAGCAAGTAACTGTAAATTCATCATATATTGATATGCTGGCATGATCATTTTGGTCCCAAAGAGGTGGGACTGGTTTAAATGCTGTTTGTCAACTTCTGAAGACTGTTTAAGTGAAAAACAAAACATGTAGAAGTCAATCTCTTATTCAAACATTGCTTTATTAATCATTTATTGCACTTCAGTTGGACAATGTTTAAGGTAAATGTACACTAAAGTCTTCCAATCAGCCAGGTGCCTGTTTCATTTTCCAACCAGAGGAATGACTGGTGGAGGGACGGGTAGAGGGATGGGTGGGATGACAAGAGGAAAAGTAAAAGGTCGGGGGATTGGCACTGGAATGGGGACAGGAAACGGCTGCATGTAGGGCTGCATGTAGTTCTGGTTCATCTGGAAAATACACAAAAGAAAAAAAATGATTTCATACAGAGATATATTCTGTAGTGTGTGTGTGATTATTTTGACAGTGAGCTACAGCATGTGTCCAGACACTGACCTCATCACTATCATCTGAACGTTTGACTCGTTTCTTCTTCTCAGAGACCTTAAGATTCAAATGAAATCACATCAAAAATGCTCTTGACAGACCTCAATTACCTGCATTAAGCACTGAAGCAATACCACAACACCACCACAGTAATTAAAGTGACTGAGATGGGTTTGAAGATTGTTGTCATAGTTGCTTTGCCATACTTACTGGGATGGAGGAACAGAGTACTGTGAAGCACAAAATCAAAACCAGCAGTTTCATAGCTCAGATGTGTGATGATCCTTTGTAGAGCAAAATACAGAGACAGTTCAAGATCAGCTGTTATTAAAAACACCTTATTTAAGAAAAACAATCAAAGTAATTATTCTTACCTCAAATTAAATAATTAAGTTTTTAATAGCAGTCAGATAAGGAGCCAGATTTAACAGTGGTTATCCATCTGTGCAGGTCCGCTTTTTAAATACATTTTTCGTACTCAATCGTCCAATCAGCTGTCAAAGTGGGCTGTTTTTGTGTTTCTATTAATGGTGTGAAATGTGATGAAATCCTGTATGTGGTGGCTCATACTGACCACAGTCCTCACAAGACAGAAGCAGGTGTTAGGAAACAGAGATAAGGTGTTGAAGCTGGATGTGACTCAAGCGCCGCTTCATTATGATATGCTCAAAGATCTATCTATCTATCTATCTATCTATCTATCTATCTATCTATCTATCTAGTCAACTCAACTCAATTCAAAGGCTTTATTGACCTCAAAGTTTGAACAATGTTTCAATGCAATACATTTTGTTCAAATATTATGATAAATAGTATGGACATTAACATTTGTCTATCTAATAATTTTCTAAGATAAGTTTAATGTTTCTCATGCATATAGATTTTGAGATAAACAAACATATTTGGTCCGTGTTTTCCATTTATGAAGTTTATTCAGCAATTAGATATCATAACAAACATAGAGTGAGTTTGATCCATGATTCATTGAAAAGCAGTTATCATGACAAGCTGACACAAGCAACGCTGATGTTTTTCAATCTATATCAGATTTCATTCACTTATTGATCTCTGGCTAAATTTGAGATGTTATTTTGTAGTAGCAGCTGCAGTAGTGCCTGGGGCAGGGGTAGTGGCAGCAGCGGTAGTTGTAGTGGCAGCTTTAGTAGTAGTAGTAGCCGCAGTTGTAGTAGATGCAGTAGGTGGTGCAGTCACAGGTTGCTGGAGGAGTCTGATAATCTCCGCCAGTGTTTTCAGCTGTTGCAACTGGTCCATAATGCTTGGAACCGCGGGGCGACGCTTCAAAAGGAAAACATTCAGAAACATTCATATAAAATATACAGCAGAGGAATTTTTATGAAATTTTACAGTAACTGACATTCAGGTGTGTTGAATATTGACGTGTAAAAGACAAAGAAAGCACCCACCTCATTGGACTCATTGGAGCTGGAGCCAGAACTCGACCGAGCAACTCGTTTGTGCGCCATCTGCAGAAAATACACAGGTTGCAAGTTTGATATTACCTCCATTATCGCACTGCAATAATCTCACTGGCATCAAAATGTAATAACACTGGTGTTGATATTGAGTATGAAAATGTTTCACTTACAGGATGAGCCAGAGCGAGGCTCAGGAGGCATCCAAGCACCAGGGCTAGCTTCAGCATGGTTACAGTGATCTTAGTGAAAATATTAAAGATTTGTTCAGCTTTTAAACAGCTTTTCTAAAATCACACAGAAAATACTGAAACAAAAGATTCATACAATTACCTTCAAGTCTTGACAGATTTAGCAGATTATCTCACAGTCGAGGAGGTTGTAGTGTCGCCCTGAACGTTGAGCTTTTCTTATATACACTTACAGCAGCGGATGTCATCTCATTAGCATACAGCATTGTTGAGAAATTGCAATTATTAAGAAATCTTCCACCTCAACATTTGAAGGTGAGGCTAATTATCAGTGAGGGAAACCACACCTAGAAGTGCGATAAGTGGCATTCATTTGATAGCTCATATTAGAAATAATGTACCATATTTATCTAAAATTCAAATCTAAATATTTTAGGTGAGGCAGAAAACATTTTACCACTATTACCACTGTTATGTAGGTTCAATCTCTTTATTCTCCACCCTTCAGTATTGGCAAACCAGAAAACAGATTCCAAACATGGAAATACCTGGTTTCATGATTACAAACCTAAGTCAAGTGACTTAGCGTCTTAGGCAGGTAACAGGCAACACCCAATGAAGCCTGCATTTCCTTTTGCTGCCTCTTGTTTTAGGAAATGACTTGTGGCTATTACCCCTACTACCCAAGAAACTATGTACTATAGATATGCACATAAAATGTTCATTCATTAAAGTGGTCTAAAGAGGGTTTCTATTTCTAATTTTCATTTAATTATCATTAATCATCACTGCCAGTCATCATTGCTATCATGGTGTACTGTTGCTAAGATTGAGCATCAAGGGATTAAGACATTAGCAAATAATGTGTGAAGTAAGTGCTGTTTTGTACATAATCAAGCGTGACTAAGACATGTTGTTTTGAGAAATGTGTGGTGTGTCTCAGTGTCTGATGTCTGATATAAGTATGAATGAATGATGGGACACACATCTGTACTTGAACAAGACAGTGGAGTGTTATAGTAGATGTTATACGGTAAGTCGCTTGCTGTGTGAAGTGTTTGGTCTGTTTTTAGGTATAAACTGGTGTAGTTAATTATCATTCAAACATTAAATATTAGATCTTTTTCTTGCAGGTTCTTCAGAAGTAATGCAGCTCCTGTGCATTGCAGCTTTACTTTTCTCAGCAGTAGCTGCTGATGTGAGTTTTCAGTGACTTTAAAATTATACAGAAAAAATGCTTAACTTTTAAATTGTTTATTTATAATTCTATTTTTCTTTATTTTTTGGCAGGATGAACATTTTCTGCCTACTGGTGGACCCAAGCCGGACGCAGACTCTCAGGTAACACAGAATAAACGTCAGCAGACATGAATAACATGACATGAATAGCATGAATAGCATGTCATGTACTTCTCCTTGAATTACCTATTTGTTTAGCGTGGTGACGACGAACAGTTGGTGACACAAGCCCCAGAAGATGGAGATGAGGGGACAAGTGGACAGTGGCCAGAATGGGACTCAGGTCACCCAGTATTGGTATGAGGAATTTCAAGTCATATAGTTATTAGTTAATTGTGAAGACATGGTAACTCTGGTAGTTAGAGGTAATCAATGAGTCTCTTTTCTTGTTCGGGGCAGCCACATGAGATGTACAGACCCTCTAGAAGACCAGGAAATGGAAATCCATCGGGGCTCAAGAAAGGGACTGATGGGAATGACCATCAGCTGGGGACACCCTTTGAGGTCCCTATTAGGGGCAAAAGACAGGTATTTACAACAGCTTTTTTTGTTATTCAGTCTGGTTGTGTCGTTAAATTAATTAATTGATTATTGAGTACCTGTTTTCCTCCTGCATCCAGGGACTAAGACTAGTTTCTTTTAAGAAAAGTGCCATCATATTGATGAAATTTACTTTCATACTTGTTTGCCTTCTTATACTTCTGCATGGTGTTGGTTAGTAATGGAAATGCTGTGACACCGTTGGATCTATTTGGAGATTATCTATGTTTATCCTGACACAGAGAAATGATAACGCAGAATCTCCATGTAAATACAATGGAGTTGAATACAGATATTGTGATATTGGGGGCACAAAGTGAAGGTAAACTGTGATTTGGACATAGAGAAGACCAAAGTGTTATATTGGAAAATCACCTTGTGGCTCTACTTACTGAAATGTCTTTAACACTTGCATCATACAGTAGGTTATAATATTCAGACCATCTTCAGACCATCTACAACATACCGTGCTGTTCTGTTACCTATTTATATATGTAATTTACTGTAAGAGCGCATTATCTGTGCGTCATACAGGCTTCTGGTTTCATGACTGATGAGCCTGGAGTCCTTCATCCTGGGCATTTGGGCGGACCCAAAGGACCTCAAAGAGGCAAGTTTCCCAACAGGAGGAACCCCGGTGTAATGGTAAGCTGGTAACTACACTTTAATGAAAAAAGTTAATTGAAAATATAATAATTGTTTTTCTTTTCTTTATTATTTTTGCTTTTTTTATTGTGTCTGTGTTTTTATGGCTTTGAAATTCAACTTAATTACTTTTTGCTTTACTTAACTTAATTAATCAAAAATACTTAAACTTAAAGCAAAACCGGCATTGTTCTGTGATATGATAAAATGTGATACACAACTACTTTCTTGTTTTAGGTGTTTTCCCCTGTGATCAAGGTAGGCCCACTGTCATCTCTCAATGTGACAACTTTAACTTATATTTACAGGAACAGTTGTAAAAACTCTTATATTCTCGTGTGTATAATCCTTTTCAGGTTGACAACGTGACATTTCAGGTAAGATGGTGAGTTTGATGAGTTTGAGAGCAGAGGCATCACTCAGTATTGCAATTCTTCAACTAATTGTGTGTCTTTCATCCCCAGAACATCACTGATGTAACCCTGAAGGAGGTAAACAATATGATTTAGTTATTTGATTTATTTATTCACGTTATGTTGTAAATTACACCAACTTGTGAAATTGTATGATAACACTGACCCGCGTTGTGAAAATGTTGCAGGGGGAGAACATATTTCTGATGCCAAAGGTAGGTGACTGAAGATCAATTTCAATATAAGATTTTAACACAGTTAAATAAAAGGATATAAGACTATAAAGATTTATTTTTTGACTTACAATCCATCCATAGCATGGTGGAAGAGGACCTCACCATCATAAGGTATAAAAAGTAATTGAATATTTTGTGACAAAGATTACAGCATTAAGTCTCAGACACTCAGTTTGAGTTTTACTGTTGCTTGTTTTACAGGGAGGAAGACACAGGCCTCAGAGGACCAGGGTATACTGGCTGTTTGTCAAACTTTACTTTCCGTCAGCTACTTTAGAATACACATGTATTCTACTCTGGCTGATTTATTTTGGTTTCAGTTGTATGGTTTGCAGAGATTTTGTTTAGTTTGATCTTTGATTTTATTTTCAGTACAGCTGCATTGAGATTTTTGTCTCTTTTTTTCAGCAATACGTGAAGCTCATCTACAATTCCAAAGAGCCGGTGATCTCCTTGAACACAAAAAAATGATGATGATGTCTGTATTTACTATACATTCTATGTTATCTGTGTTCGATGATAATCATAATTTCTCTTTTTCTATTTGAAGAACAAAGTCTCCATTGAGTATGGGGTTTTGAAGCCTGTAAGTTCAGACAATTTGTAAGCATATGGCAACTTGGCCAGTCACAGACCTACCGTTTCCTTTTATACAGAACTGTAATACTATACCTATAATTTGGAATTAGCCGAATTATAAAAAGCAATTTTAGCACATTTACTGACATTAATGTACCTCAAAATGGGGCTTGTGAGGTTAATTTGAACATTTGCTTTTTTATTTTCAAGATGACCCTTGGAGAGATTGTTGGAGAGGAAGACAATCTAACGGAAGATTACTGACAAATATGAAAGGTGATAATGGAGGGTTACTGATTAAGTTTATTGACCTGATCATCATTTTGCTCACTGTTCCTGACCAATTTCCTTATCTCGTACTTTTCTCAGGCAGATACCAACAGCTAAAAGTTTGAATAATTAACTCCAAAGAGGAATGTTGTTTTTCTTCCTGTGGTGTATCTTGGGAGAGCACTCATGACATTCGACATTTTCCTGTAAAATCATAATGTATTACAATAAAATTCATCAACAAATTACTTCGGCAAAGTTTTTTATTTGACTTGTTGTGAAAGCGAAGAGCAGATTCCTGAAACAAGCAAAACAATTTCAGTGCAATATAAAAAGAATGGACTTCAAACAAATTGCATTTAGTCGAATGGCACACAGAGGAATGAGCGACTGTGGCTAAACACTCAGTATTAAATTCTTGCCTAATCACCTTGTTGTGATTTCCCAAGTGAAATCTAAGGCTCAAACAGGAAGGGGAAGTTGGAGTGACCCTGGAGAAACATGAAATAAGTTTTTGAAAGAATCAACTTCTGCAAATTCAAACGCAAAGCAGAGAACAAGGTTTTGTTTGTGTGCATGTACATAAATGTATAAGAGATTCAAAGGTTGAGTGTCATTGTATTTAGTCATACCTCATCAATCCCTGGGCCAGATGTGTCGCCACGAGGATCAGGAGGAATTGTTGTGGACTCTTTTTGTGTCCCCAGTGGCCATGTCTGAGAGAGACAGAAAGTTACTCAGTAACTCAGACGTAACTGGTGCACGCTTGTCTGCTTCCTTGCTTTATTGATGCAATTATGAAAATGAGGCTTATGTAGTGTACTCACTTTTTCTGTCTGCACTTTAGGCTGGAAAGCCTGCTAAAATGGGAGGATATGCAGGAAAATTAGATTGCAAAAGATTACCTAGGTATTAAATGTATATGTGTAAGTATTTACCCACATATTTTAATGTACATTTTAAATTAACCTCTTCAGATCCGACATCGTATTTTTCAGGTAGACATTAAACCATCAAAGATAAGATAAAAAAATATCAAGAGGCCTATAAGATAATATGATATATGATTATCAAGATAAAACAATAGCAAAACCACAAATGCACATATGCAAATAAACCACATGTAACATCAAGCACCATCTGCATGACTAAAAATGAATTAACAAATAGAATAGTCAATAGTACTGAGCAATGAACCTTGTGCGGTACATCGCAGACATTTTAGAGTTACTTAACTCTTATTCAACACTGTAATGTGGCTGAGGTGACAAGATTGCAGCAGTCCACCGCATAGCCAGACAGCCACTCTGTGGTCAGTATGGCAGACATACAACAGTGCATCACAGTCGCCGTATGTGACCCAACATCTGCAGCTATGTTATGATCATTCATTCTTGCCATCAGTCGTCATAGTCTGCGCTATCAGCTCTTAACCTCAGTTCAAAGTGGCAAGAAAAAAGTATGTTGCAAGACACAATCGCTGAGATGTTTTGGATAATTGTTGCAATTTGTTTTTGATCAACAAGCCCAGAGAAAACTTGGACCTTATCACCTATATTTCATGTCATGTTGGATGTCTGACCTGCAGAGGGAGCTGTGGTCTCTGTGTGGTTCTCTCCAGGGTTTGCTGACCGTTGTTGGGCTGCAGCACTACATTATTCCTCTGCTGGGGATAGCCGTAAGGAGGGATAAAGTAAGGGAAGCCCTGTGGATGATAGAATAAATTTACATCTGCAGTGCGCAACTAAATGTATAAGATACTGAGCTTTGAAGACACGGCAATATGTTTTAATGCTTACATGCTGTCTAGGAAGTTGAGGAAACCCATAAGATGGGTACTGGAAGTGTGGAAACATCTAAAGGAAATCAAAAACAGTTACTCATTTCCCCATATTTCTCAATGACACAAATTAATTAGATAACACTATCACAGCATCTAACATGCTGCTTTGCTCTACCTGAACAGGGTTTTGGGCCTGCTGAGGGACCTTAGGAACATTGGGGTCCTGTGGAGGCCCAAGCTGCTCTTGCTGACCGTTGGGGATGAACACAGGCTGGTTGCCCTGGTTGGGGACAAACAGCTGAGGCCCCTGGGGACCGAAGGGACTAGTCACTTGAGGGTTAAAGTTCACCACCTGTGGAGTGAGCAGCACCTCAGGCTGCTGCTGCTGCAGCACATACTGAGGCAATATTGAAGACGCCTGCAGAGGAAAGGATTTGGTTCAGTTCACATATAATTTTGTGTGTTATTTTTTACATATGTAAGGCTCAAGGACTGCACAATATTATTATTAGCAGTGTTTGTGTAGATACACTTCCACTACCTGTGTTTGTCCAAGAGTTGCCAGAGTTAGTCCATTCAGTCTGAGGATCTGAACACGCAAGAGGGTGGTGTTAAAGTTTGGAATATTATTCCTAAATGACTTTTCATCCAACAAACATCAATGTTTTAACAGCTATGTTTACCTCATTGCTGTTACTTGCAAGAATTCCAATCTGCAACTGTGAAAAAAATAAAATAACGCTTCATCTCTGCAATCTTAGAAGATATGAGAAATCTATGTTTATTAAAATATACAAGAGATTTAACTCACTGGAAGAGCAAAGCTTGTCCTGAATAGACAAACTAACAGAAGGGTAGTCTGCAGCTTCATGATGTCTATAGTCTGTAAAATTCTAGATAAAAAATACGATATGAGGCATGTTTAAAAAAATCAAACATGAATTTATATAATTTAGCAAAACTTTATACTATAAGTACTACGATACACTTCACAATTACAGAAATAAAACTTTTTGTCAAACATTGAATATTACAAACACCGTCTTACCGTGTCTCTGGTCTTGCTTTCACTTTCTGTGTGCCTGCGTCCTCACCTTGTCCATATCCCTTTTAAACTGTGTCCATGTGAGTTGTCAGAGGTCCACTGCCAACCCATCCAGACAGTGTGTGGTCAGTGTGACAGACATTTCTCATGGCATCAGACTCAGACACTTACAACACAGGACAGGTAAGTATGTTATTAGGGGTAAGTCATGTCTGTAAACACCATGACATGGTCTATGTCAAGTTGTTAACAAGTCTCTAAAGATTTAAGATTTAAAATTGTTTTTGCTTTCCAACAGTTTTTCATTGACTGTTTTAGTTTTGCAGACCAGAGCTCAATGACTGTCACTTTAGGGGACATGTGTGCATCTTATATCTTATATCTTACCCGTTCTCTTATGTAAAGTTTATGTGTTACAGCATGGCGCTTCAGGGTGTAATTACAGATGTACAGAAAGACAAGAGTTTTGGCGTGTCGTGGGAAAAAAATGGAAAACATGGCCTGGGAGCTTACACATAGACGTTCAAATTGCTCACCATGTGCTGACTGACGCTGGCATCTAATTGGCAAAACATGGGTATTAATAGTTGACTCAGTTGGAATTCAGGTTGAGGATAAACAGCAAAAAACTAAAAAAGTTGCACCAGCTGTGTTTTTTTGTAATTCAGTCTGGTGAAACTGGACTGCTTGATTATGACTATATATTTAATGGGAAATGAAACAGAAATTGTTGCAATACATTTCTATGATGCACTTGTTTTTTATGTCTTACTTTTTGCTTGGCTATACCTAATTTTTCATTTTAAATTGACAATTAAACTTAAACTTACTGTTGTTTTTAAGCCCAATATGTAATAGCAAAATAGTAATAGCAAATATTTAGACTAGCAGGAAAACCAATATGACAATATATTATATATATATATATATATATATATATATATATATATATATATTATAGTATAACTATATTGACAACATTGAAACAATAAATATTAGAGTACAATACAGTAATAGAAGTTTAAAGAACAAAAAGAGAAAATGAAGTGTCGGGGAATGCAGCTGTGATAAAGAAGTAAAATAAAGTAAAAGTAAGTAAAATGATAATAAGTAAAATGATGCATTGGTGGAGAAAAAATAAATTAATTAATCATTTAAGGGGTAGATGGCTCTGTTCTACTCAGGTGTAAGTCATGGCAGTGTGATAGCTTGCTTTTCCAACTGGGACATCAAATGTCTAGATGTCTCCCATGAAAATGATCTATCTGACAGATTATTCATGATGCACCAGTAGAGCTTACATCTGCATTAGCAGTAACCTGTCTTTCCTGTTCACCCCCTGGCCACAGTGGGCTCACTGAGCCCCTCAGGACTTCTGACCGTCCCACAATTCAGGCTTGTAACTGAGGGTGACTGAGCCTTTGCAGGCATTTATAAGTGCTTTGTTTTGTAATGTGTATTAAATTGCCTTTATATTATCATCCTCTGTGCAGGTCTTAATTTCTTTATTCTGGTATTATTGTTTTTTATTAGTTCTTTTATTGTGCAGCACCTTGTAGCTCTTGTTTTCAAAGGTGATTTACAAATTAAATGTATAAATCACCTACTAAATAAATTCAACTGTTGTTAGTGAAACCTAAAAAAATCTCTTCTTACTTTGGGCCTTGTTTAAAACTGGTGATGGTTTCAGCTTTATTTTCCAGCAAACCTGTTTTATTCTAGTATTCATGAAACATTGTGGTGCATTGCGTGGTAATTTTATCATGATTTTTTATACTCTTTATCCTTTAGATGGCAGCAGAGGTCCATTTTGAATCCATGCTACGATGATTACAGTTGATTGTCTGATTTAGTACATCTGTGTGATATCAGTTCCACAAAACAAACTTTTTTATATCATTTATTTTCATACAGAGATTCATTCTAAAGTTAGTTTCTCAATTATTCACCACACACAAAACTTCTATTGTCATTCATGATAGACAAAAGATTTATTGTCACTTTCCTAATTCCTGCATATTTGATTAAAGTCAGTTGTTTACAGTCATCTTAATAATCTTCATGGTGATCTTCCTCATCACAGGGAGTTGGTGTTGTTGTTTCAGATGGAGCTGGAATCTGAGGAAAGAGAAAAGATGGACCTCATATGAGACAGTGTCGATGATGTTTGGAATCCTATCCTCCTAAATCTGTGTCTTTGCCTGTAAACGACTCAGTCGTACCTGAGTATCCACAGTGGTCTTTAAGGTGCTGTCTTGTTCCATAATCTGCCGCTGGACAGCCAAAGATGAACAGTTAGCCAGTGTGGCTTTCATGAGTGTTCACACACAGTGGAAGAAAATACAGTTTACTTGGTTCATACCCTGAATCTTCGCAGAGGATCAGGCTGAAGAGGAAACTGCTGTTGCATGACGCCACCTGGGATCCCCTGAACAAATAAAAGCAAGATTTAGTGATTCAAGTACTCGATAAATTTCTGTAAATCGTCATGTAACCTTTACTAAAAGGTGAATAATTACCATCAGAGGCTGCTGAGGAGGATTCACTGGTGCCATTTGAGGGACTCCCATGAAAGGAAGCTGCCAGTAGACAATAAAGACATAAATCACTGCTTTTTGTTTGGTACTCTGAAGCCTAAAACAAGTTTTGATGTGTTGTTAGCACTAACCGCATTGACACCAGGGACAGCGTACACATTGGGAACAGGGGCTGGTACAGCAAAAGCAGGAAGTCCAGGAACAAACTATTTTTGAGATATATATATATATATATCAGATATTTTACATTAGTTCATGTTAAAAACAATCAGAATTTAGCTCATTGGGCTCAAAATGATGCAAAATGATGTTCTGCTCAAATCTAGGACATAAAGGACTAACACATTAGACAACAGGAGAGCGCCATCTTGTGGTGTACTTAACAAAAAACAATCTTTACCACACTCATTCTGATACTCAGTGCATACACTGTACATTTTGGGGATCATCAGTTCTCATGTTTTGTCTGTCAAGTTTTTCTATTTGTTTATAGCATTATTATAATAATAATTTCTTTCCAGTTGAGCAGTAATCAAAATGACAACCTGGTGGACTGACCTGAGCAAACTGCGGCTGTCCAGCAAAACCTGCCCCACCACCAGCTACCATGGGTAGGTTCAGGCCTCCAGCCATCATCCCAGGGATCGCTCCGTTTGCCATTCCTCCATTCATACCTCCCATCATTCCTCCATTCATAGCTGCCATCATCCTCTGTCTCTGTGTGAAAAAAGAGATTGTTATTAAATAGTCTGGATTATTGAACTAATCATGCTATTAGTGTGAATGTTTCTTACCTTGCCTGCATTGACCTGTAGCAAGTAAAGAGACCAGAAGTTACATGCACTGCTTTGTATGATAGATAGATAGATAGATAGATAGATAGATAGATAGATAGATAGATAGATAGATAGATAGATAGATAGATAGATAGATAGATAGATAGATAGATAGATAGATAGATAGATAGATAGATAGATAGATAGATAGATAGACTGTACTCACATAGCAGACAGTTGCCACAAGTGTTGTGAGGAGAAGTTTCATTTTGTAGCCTGAAACCTGTAAAAAGACGAAAGATGCAATTAACTCATTAAACTAAATATCTTTTGCTAACGTGTGTGATATTAGTTACAACATGATTATTCCTTTATCTTTGTACTGAATTACATCACATTTATGTTCACATTATTAAAAAATCTCAACTGCACATACGTACCTTATATTTTGTTCTTCAGTCTAATATTATGTGCCAACGACTATAGTTGCTCTCTGAATTTAGAGCACCTTTTAACAGTCCCAGAGATTATAATGAACCAATTAGAGAGGAGAGCACTGACTAGTTCATAAACTATATTTGTCACCTGTGTGTCATGGTAACTTGTGATATGACATCTTCTTTTTCTACTGCACAAGATTTAAAGAAATGTAGCAGTGAGCTGGGTATTTTAAGGACACTTCACCCTGTTCAACATTCTTCCATTGTTATCAATACAGCTGAGTGACCACAAACAATAACAGAGTGATTCAGTGTCTTGGACAGGGTTTTGGAGGTTTCTTGAGGCTACAAACTACAAACCAGTATGAACCATCTAAATGCTGCGGGTTGTGGTCACAGGAGGCAAACAACTGACATCATCATCAAGTCCTTTTGTGGAGAAACCTTGTAAAACACGTGTATGGTTGAATTTAATAAATCGGTTCCCTGCAAGCGGCATGACGTTTGTGACTTCAGGACTTGTGTTGGTTGTTTGTGACTTTACAAAACAGCTGAATGAGAATTACATCGTCTAATTTGTCTCATGTCCAGAAGTGTGCATGTTTTTTGGACTCTTTATTAGATTGTTTGTTCGCTTACACTTCTTGTTTATTTCAGTGAACTTTGTAAAGCACTGTGAGACAACTCTGTTGTGATATTGGGCTATACAAAATGAATTGAATTGAATTGAATTGAATAGATGCTGTATGATAATGAAAAGTTAAAATATTTGCCTCAGGCATGTCTAGAAGGGGATTACTGTAATTTGTGATGAGTTTATATTTGCCTCAAGCTGGTTTACTTACACAAGTGCTAAAATAGCTACTGATATTACGCTCAACAACGATGACCAGACCGCTTAATTTGTAAAAAGCAAACAAATAGCAAATTTTCTCAACATGTTTAGAGCCATTACATTCATTCCCTGTGTGGCTGGCTGGGTGTTACATACTGGGGCTGTCTGGGAAAGGTTTTTTTTTTTTTTTTTTTGCTGCTGCTGACTGAGCAGCCCACAGCAGACCAGGTAAACACCCTCTGTGGAAGTCTGGTCTGGTCTGGAGCTTTGCACTAATTACAGACTGTCATGCAGTAATTAAGTAAGATTTTCTTCCTGTTTGCCGTTTAATACTGTGACAAAAGGTATTTCCTAATTTAACCATGTAAGTTTAAGCATTCTGATATGTATGATTCATTCATTTATAAAGACATGTTGAGTTTTTCACAGGATTTACAAACAAGAATTTGTTACTCCAGGAATTCTGCTATGATATATTGTGTGAGGGGTGTTTTTCATTTTTACACACACAAATCACCATGTTGCAAGTAGTCACTGGCAGTGCACTGTAAATAGAAATGTGTGCATATTCGTACCAGTCTCTTACACAAAAATAACTACCATCAGGGGAACCACACCCATGACGCTGGTTCATGTTGTTCAGTGTTTTGCACATTGGGCCCCAGATGATGTGAAATCAAACATGTATTGCATTCATATATTTGAATAATGACCCGAGAAAGATTCAGTAATTGACTTCAATCATTTATTGGTCACTACTTATGATAACAATGATCTATAAAGGTGACATTCGAGCAGGAACAGCTTGTGGTGAGACAGGAACAGGAACGTAGGAATTAGTTAATGAGTTATCTGTGATGTCTGATGACTGTGTGCTTTCATTTGGCTTGATTCTCCTCCTCCTCTTCCTCCATCCCAGAGCATTCTTCCTCCTCTTCAGCTGCCATCACCTTCCTCACCGGAGACTGCATCCTCCTGAGGCGAGCTGCCACTGAACGCTGAAACCTCACTCTCCCAGCTGCCTGCCCACCAGCAGCACCCGGTTGTTGCTGGTTGCTCAGCCCGGCCACTGAGATCAGCTGCATTTGACCGGGAGTCAACAGCGCACCCTGTGGGCCAGCATTTCTCTGTGGCAACACAGCAAACAGGGTGAGCGGCCCACCCCTGGCAGCCTGGGCCACCTGCCCCTGTGGATTCACATTGGCGCCGCCTGCCTGGCCCACAAGAAGTGCCCCACCTTGTTGAAGAGCTCCGATGGGAATTAGCTGCTGCAGGGGGACTTGATCAACTTGGTTCCCGACTGGCTGGATAAAAAATGAGCCACCAAGTTGGATCAAGCGTGCCACAAGGGGTTCACTGTTTGGTGGGACCCCATTTTGAGCCCCAGCATTGGCATTGTTGCCAGCTGCTGCTCCATTGTTATTCACTCCGCCATTAGCAAGTGCCTCAGCACTCCCTGAAGACACGCCACCCTCTACCACAACAGCCAAGGTCTGAAAGATAACCCAAAGTATGCAGAACATGTTTTATCTCAGTCGCAGCAGACAGTCAAGGTGAAGAGCTGCTTCTTTCTTCGCTTATATAGAAAGCACCAGATTCAGTGATCACCAGAAAAGGTCCAATCAGAGTCCAGCACTTTATCTCAAAACAACAAGTCACTGTAATCACCATGACTATGCTGCAGGCTATTTTTCACTTTGTTACCTTACAGAGGGCCATTACTCAGGATTATGTGGCAAACTAAACCAGGTATCAGTGACTTGTATTCTTAAAACCATGGTTGCAGAGTCATATTTTCATGTAATGGTGGCATCAGGAGGACTGACCAACAAATTAAATATAATATTAGAGTATAAAGGAATGTTTCCTAGGGCCTTTAGGGGTCGACCAGAGTATGATGCAGTAACTTTATTTCAGGACTGTAAAGACACAAAAGGCATCATTAACAACAGGGAGCACTGCAGTAGTAAAATTCTCATGATATTGTGAAGTCCATTGCTGTCCATAAAGCTTTAATGAGAGCCACATGAAACATAGGATGCAAAGACAAACATTTACAGCATTTACTACTGAGATAAGAAACACAGGCATTGTTTCACATTTCCTACTGTGACAACAGGCATCTGAAATGATCTACTTAAGCTTGATTCAAAGACTAATTCTGCACTAAATCAATCTAACATATGAACCACAGTTATTCTGAAGCCTGGTACTATATACAACACTTTTTCTACCAATGAGCTGATGTAAACTTTCCCCCAGTTTGGAATGCATTAGAAAACAATTTCTGGATAAAACCAGCTAAACATAAGTCATTCTTAAATTCTACTTAAATGATTCTAGCATCTTATTCTAAATTACAGAACAAATACCCCAATTTTCCAAGCTGAGCCTGACACAGAACAATAGCAATAATCACCAACACTTGCCCTCTATAGCAGGAGGTAAAATTAGTTTCTTTCATCTGAATGTGTCAGAGTTCCTTATATTACAAAGGTTCAGGGAGGCTTCTGTCTCAAGCTGCACTGTTGGAGCTGCTTCATCAAGCATGTGTAGTTGATGAGGAACATAATGATGCTCAGAATAACAGGTTGACATCCATATCCTCTGTGGAGAAAATAGATAGTACGCATTAATAGGAGGAAAAATACATTACAACAGTATTTATGGGAACTCTGTGATTATCCTGAACTGTACCATACATTTTTCACATGGAGATGATAGCAAAAGCATAAAAGTTTAAGTTATTATTAATGCTGAGAAACGTGTTGATGTAAGAGTTACACCATAATGTTTTGGTAACAAGGTGATGGTCTTACCATTCTTGATACCAAAACAGGAAGTCCACTCTTTAAAGGACACTTGCTTGTCCTTGTCTGCGTCACACTCTTGGAAGAAGCGGGAGGTGCAGTGCTCCATCGGCACCAGAGGGACTCGAAGTGGGGCCAGCTCTGAGTGAGACAGCAATCTGCACAGGACAGATGAACATCAAATTTAGATCACTGTGAGCATCTAATTCATATACAGTACAGTGTGATTGCATCGTAATTAGACTTGTGAATGGGTTTTATGACGCACCCCCCGACTACGGGCTGGGTTAAATATTTGATATTAGCTAGTCCAGTACAAACTCTATGAGCACTTTTGAATGTCATCTAATGGTTGAGTTTACTGTAACCACAGAAGAATAAAATGTACCTGTCAGAAGGGTGTTGGTCCAGTTGTGCAAACTGCCAGTGCACTGGGTAGATGTACATGTTGTAGTTCTTTTCAAAGTCCTGCGCGAGCAGCTCAACAGAGTGATCACCAGCATGAAGGCGCCTCTCATTCTCAAAGATTTTTTTCACCTACAAAATACAGAACACCACGGTTTGATTGACTTTGAAAACGTAAACCTTAAAACAGTTAGCGTCATCCATTTTTGGTCCTTTTCCCAAAGGTGCTATGGGACTTTCTGACTGACTCACACAGTGCCTGACTGATTTGATACCAATAACACAATAATTTACATATAAACAATATTACTTTAACCTGAAGAAAAAGTGCGGTTTTTGATTGAAAAAGAAATGAAGAGGCCTGAGAACCCCAGTACTATTATTTGGAGCAGTGCATCTTACTCTGAAACGCTGTTTAGGAGTGAGGAAGCCAGGAGACATGGAGTCATGTTCATAGAGCTGCAGCAGCACATTTTTCAGCCAATCCCTCATCCGTAGAGGGAACTGGACCAGCTCAGTGTCCACACATGGAGGTATTACTGAGAGAAACAGAGAGAGGGATCAGGGACAAATGAAAGTTCCAACATCAACTAAAATGCTGTTGTATAGATCATGAGCTCTGATCAGTAATTAACACTCACATTTGCATGGTCCAGTGTAGTCCAAATGAAGTCTGTGTCCTCTCTTGGTGCCCTCCAGGTTGCATTTAGTAGCAAAGAGCTCACATGATGTGTCATATGTTTTGTTGTCTGTCCCACAAACCTACGGAAATTAAACAACCATCAATGCAGTAACCAAAGGTAATACTAATACAGCAGCTGTTGAAAGCCTTTCCAGTTAAGGTTTCAGCAGATCATCCATACTTACATGATCAAACTCATTCGCACTGGGGGGACATTCTGACGGCGCTTGACACATGCAGCTTGGTTTATTGTCTGCATCAAGTTTACACGTCTTTCCACGTTTGCAGGGAAAGGTGTCACATGGATCTAGAAGAAAAGACAAACACTACAATGACCACTGGTTGACCAGTTTAAAACCAGTGGTATCAACAATCATTTTCAGGTTTGGTTTGGTTTTATTTCATAATATGATAAGTCGAAACCAATAAAGTATAACCACTACACACCATCCCCTACATTCCTGCGCCATTTGTGTGTGTACATTTCAACTTGATCTCTATTGTTCATTCCTTAAGCCCGCCGAGCTGTGTTTTGGTAGTGACCATGAAGCAGGGTGACACTATTCATGCGGAAGTTTAAGCAAAATGTTCCCGTCAGCAAATTCCCCTGTGAGGCTGTTGGGATAGTGCATTAGTCAGTATGGTGACTAACCAGGAGGGGCTTCTGGACGAAGGGTGCCTCCAATAATAGAGGACCTGGAACTGGGGTAGAGATCCACTGTGGCTCTTATCTGCACTGGATTCATTCCTACCAAAGGGCCCTGGAGGAGTACACAGGAAACATGAAAATGCAATATCTTGGCATACGGGAAAAACAGTTTCAGTCACTTATTTATGGCCACATCAGATTGCAGCACCACAGCACAAGTAAATGCCACATTTCCCTATTGAAAACTTGCAGTAATAAAGGTTTTCACCACTTGGGGGCAGCAGAAACATGCTGTACACATACTTTAATCTTATGTTCGTTTGTAACTTGTTAACTGACTTGCAACAGTTGCCCATTTACACATCCAGCAGATTTGGAGAAGCACTGGAGTCATGTTTATTGCCACTTGGTGATAGTAAGTCCAATATTCCCTTTCATTTTTGCTGTTTTTTGGTCTTCACCAGCTCCTGAGGTAATTTTATCTGGCTCTTTAGCTACTAAATGGTCCACTATGTTCACCATTGAGACTTCGTTTCAGCGTTTTTTACTGAAAAAAGCTTCTCCTCCTGCCTTCTGTTCTGTTCAACACTGAGAGAGCTGTAACAATAAAGCTGTGGGCTGTAAAAAAAAAAAAAATCAGCTGAAAGATGCTAAAAAACTCAGATGTGAGGGCAACTGCAGAGTTTTGTGATAATGCTCTGTTGGCGTCACTATGAATGCCCCACTTTCACAAGCAAGTAGTCTTGTGATCATTGTTGCTTTGAATTATGCTTTTTGATTATGGCCACTTTAAGGAAAGTACACTTTCGGTATGCATTACCCATTTTCCTGCCCTTCTCCTCTTTGCCTTGTGGCTGACTGTATTGTCAATGCTGCTGCTGTCAGGCTCCTGAGGATCCTGTGGGCTCTGTTCCTGTCCAGACTGTGCTTCTTCACTCTGTGGAGAGTGCTTCCTTGCCCTCTGGTTCTTCTTTTGTTTCCTTGTCTTTCCCTTGGCCTGACTTCCACTGTCATTCTTATTTTTCTCTTCCTCCTTTCCAACCATTCGGGACCCTGACTCAAACTCTGTGTTGCTCTTTGGTTCTTGAGGATCCACGTTCACCTCTGGTTCTTTCTTATCGACACCTGTATCCTTAGATTTGGCTTCTGAATCTTTGTCCATGTCCTGATCAGACACTTCCTCACTGTCCACTGCCTCAGTGTTTTGCATGTCTTGGTCATAGTCATCTACAATGGTGAGCAGTCCTTTCTCAATGGTGTCCTTCTCTTTGATGTCTGTTTTTGAATGAGACTCCGTGTCGTCAGTGTGGGGTTTTATTTTAGCGGATACAATCTGTAGAGGTTGTAAGAGGCCACTATCAGCTGCATAATCAAGATCAACTGGGATCTCTGACTCTGTGCTACCGTCTGTTTCCTCCAGCAGTGCCTCTTGCTCCTTTTCCTTGAGTGGCATCTTTTCAGCATCTTCCACACTCTCTTCCTTCACTTTTTCTCCCTCATCTGTCGACTCTTTAGTGTCGTCCGCCAACATCTTCTCCTCCACATCAGTTTCCTCACCCTCAGGGCTCTCCACAGCCTCACTAGACTCCACCGTACCTTTGTCTGTCTCCACTTCTTCTTCCTCCAGCATTCTTTCTTCTGCTTCCTGCTCTTCTTCTGCTTCTTTCTTTAGGAGGTCTACCAGTTCCTCCTCACTCAACAGGACTGCAGTGCTTTTGTCACTCCTTTCAGACACCTCAAACTCTCCCTCGTCCTTGTTAGCATTAGCATTGTCTACAGAGCTCAGCTCCTCATCTTCCTGCTCCTGGCTGCTGGCCTCTATTGTGACTAAAGTGGATAAGATCTGTGGCTTGTTGGCCTCCTCTGTAATAGCATCCTTAGTCAGGAAAAAAGAAAAATATTAATTTTACAACATGAAACATCTATTTTTACAAATATTTTTTTATTAGTTTAGAGCGCTGTTGTACCTTTTCTTTGGCTGTATGTGAAGTCTTATGCAATCCATGATATTTTCCATGAGGTTTACTTTTTACCTAGATATAATGGGGATAATTAATATTGAACATCCATTCAGAGAATCCCAAAACTGCAATAAACAAATATCGCATGGCATCTTTTGTTTGGCAGTTCTCCCACAGCAAATCCAGTCAAATTCTGAAAAATTTTAATAGCTTTGCTACTCACAGATGGGGCAAATGTTGCTGCCAGTAAGCAAATGAATACTAAGCAGGCCCTCATACCTGAAACATTCAGAAGAATAGTTTAGACATGGGACAAAAACTAAAAACATTGTGCTAATTTACATTATTGTGAATCACTGCACAGCTGAAAAAACAGATTTAACAAAAGGTTTAAAAACACACCAGGAACAATCAATGCATTATAATCTGACTTCTAACAACAAAGACATGAATTTGGCAAATCTTTGCCAAAGTTAAAACACATGAGTGCATCTGTATGCTGCCAACACTTTCATGATGAGCAGAGCTGCAGGAATGGCCTCCGCTGTCGTCAAGGTTACAGGCCTCTGAGATGCGCCTCTCTCTCAAAAGTCACATTCAAAGCTAAAGTAAACATCAGAAGCTACCAGACTGGAAAAAGCTGACTAAGTCCACAAACTTTTTGTCTCTCTGGACGGAAACAAAACAGACGGGACTACTGGGCCCGTCCAGTGGAACAATAGCGCTCCGGTTCAGCCCAGCACATCCCAAATAGGTGTCGACAGGGAGAGTGTGTGTTTGAAAATTCACCAATAGCAATAAATCATACAATTTTGTTTGATCTTAACAATATTGAGGGAAAGTCACAAAGGACACATATTAACATTTCATCGCTAATATCAAACCCATATGACATGATATGAGAAATATATGAGAAAATATATCTATTACACTATTTTATACAAATTATTTGATTTCTATGAGGATAGTTTACAAGTTTGAAAATGTGCTGCACAGCTATTAGGGAGCAACATTTGAATTTGTATATTATGTACAGTACATTAGTACGGCATACAATGCAGTATAAACAGTATATTAATAGTCTATTGATATGTACAAAAACAATTAAGGCCTCAGTGTCAATGGAGAGCATCTAAGAAGATGTTTTTGGCACAAAAGAAGCTAAAGTATAACCAAGCTCGTAGTCACTGCATCAACAAGTTTGATTGCAAAGTAGTTGGTGAACAAGACGTCAGACACATGTACACATGATCATTTACAAAGTCTAAAACAGTGGAACAGTCTCAGTAATGAGGGTTTTACCTGAGGCTGGCAGTTGCAAGAGAAATGAGAATCCCGCACAAACACCAGTATGTGCCTCTGCTGAACCTGTGAAGATGTCCTTTTGTATTCCAGACAGCGCTCACACTGTCCACACAAACTGGATGCAGCACACACATACACACACTCTCACACACACACATAGCTTTTTATGGGTCTATGGTGCCAGTGCTTTTTCTAACTTGGGGAGGGTCTTTGGGTTACAGAGATATTAAAGACAGGGTGAAATTACGCTTTTTAGTTATTTCATTATTTTTTTTCTCCCGATTCCCATTTTGGGAAACCTATGTAGGTAACTAAGACAAACAAAATGACTCTGAACATTTAAACAAATTCAAAGTTTGCTATTGAGGATAAGCTTGCAGTGCAGATATAACATAATAACTTCACACATAAGATGATATCAGTCATGAAATAGAGGTATAAGTTATGTAATATCAGTGAGTAAGTTCTGTATTTCTGATTGTTTTATTGCTGTTTACATAACTACAGTCAGTGCTCATGGATTAAAGTACATGTCTGATGCTGGATTGAATATGTGCTTTTTGTTTAGTTTTTCTTCTTTTTTGTTTAGTGAATATTTCTTAGGTGTAAGTTGTTTATGGTATAGGTTATAGGTAGATAGGTATAGTAAACCAAGCCATTTCATGACACTTGTCACATGAAACTTGATTTTTAGGACAGAAAGAAATGCTCAGTTTTGGCCAATAGATGTCACTGTCTCACATGTCTGTGTTCTCAAGGCCACTAATATGGCAAGTGTTAATATTTTTATATGATGAGTGGCATGACAGTTTACAACACAACCAATATTTGTCAGCATTTAGACACTAACTTAATTTTTCTATTAAAAATTTTTTCATTCACTTTTCACTGAGCTGTAATCCTTATATTAGTTCATTTTTCCAAGATTTGTCTATTTCACATTTTTTTTTCTCATCATCACACTATTACTCATTTGACAAAAAAGTTTCACCTCATGGGCTATTCAGTGGCTGCTCTGGAGCTTTCAATCATGTCACATGATCTTCATCAGCAGGTAGAGTTTGCCCTCTTGTGACGCTCAAATCGGCATTTTAACAAACTCTACTTGCTTATGAAGGTCAAGTCATATGACAGAGAGCTATAGAACAGTTATTAAATGGATCTTCAGGTATGTGCATATCATGTATCAATTTCATTATATGGCTTTAGGTAATATTAGAATATATGTTCTATATTACTTATAACTATTATTCCATTAATTGTAGTTCTGTTCTTGAGATTCCCTACAGGCAGAAGAAGTAGTCAGATGTTTTACTTTAGTAAAAATACCAGTAAAACAGTGTCGAAATATTTGTTACAATTCATACAATTTATATTATTGTATTATGATTATTGACACATTAACGTGTAAGTATCACTAGTGTTAGCTGGTTACTACTTTATATACTGCTGGGCAACTGAATTTATGATAATGAATCAGAATTTATTTGTTAATTGTATTTTGCTTTGTATTTGTATCAACATGCAAATTAACTAGTGATTAAAGCAGTCAAATAAATGTAGTGGAGGAAAAAGTACAATATTTCCCTCTTAATTGTAGTGAAGAAGAAGTATAAAGTATAAAATGGAAATAATCAAGTACATTAAATTTGTACCGTACATGAGTTAATGTTTTGGGTTACACTAAATCCATAAAGATCTAGTTGCTGCTGGTTAAACACCATTAAGCAACAAAATCACTCTGGCCCTTGAGGATAACATTTGAGAATCTACTACTCCGCCCTGCTGTAAATGTCCGTTTGCATTTCGAAAACAGATAACAACATCAGATGCCTGGATGAAAGGGTCAAGGCATCATAAAAACTTGGGGCAGTAACTTGGGGCAGTCATTGTTGACTGCCGGTCTGTGTGCCACAACAGCCATCAATCGTCCTCTCCTCACTCCTCCCCGGTTCTAAAGCGGGACCTTACAACAACTGGTAGCTGTGGTTTTGGCGAACAGCTCCAGACTGGTGAACATCCAGTCTAATTACATGTTTCTTTTGCATGGTGGAAATCCAAAGTGAGGTTAAACAAGAAATTCTGTAATCTTATTTTAAGCCTGACCATATATGGATATCCAGGAAACAGTAATGAGCCTCAGGGAGGAAAATGTAGAAGTTTTTATTTAGGCTTTCTACTGTACATGCCCTATTTCCAAGAAAACCATGTAACACTGAGGACAACAGGTTATGAAACATGTTTTTTATTTTTTTAATAAAGTGTATCTTCAGTGAATTTAGACTGAAAGTCTGTGTATGACTCCAATTATTTGAAGTTGGCACAAGTCTAAGCCTCCTTAATGAAAATACAAGCTAACTTTCTTAAACTTTGAATATACCCTTGAGCAAGGCACTACCTGCTCCTTGTGATTCATCATGAGACAACAATAAAACTTTAACTATTGGTAGACTAGATAGTAAAGAAGAAATAAGAAATGCATTTCACCGGAAACATGTATGACCCTGTCTGGCCCTCCTTTCCTCTCTGAGTGGGTGAGTTTGTTTTTTCAACAGACCACAAACCCTATGGTTTAGTGAGCTAAACTATATTTCACTGAAGACTAGAGAGGGGGTGGAGGAAATGTAGAGACTGAATGAAACAACTCTATGCATGTGTGTATGTGTGTGTATGCGCGTGTGTATATACATGTATTTGTGCTGTGTCTGTGTGCGCGTGTGTTTTGCAGTCATTATCGTGCCAATGTGAGTTTGTTTTGAGCTCCCTCTCCGGAAGAAAATACACCTTGGTGTGTCGACAGGAGAGAGACACCCGGAAGGAAGTGATGCAATCATTTCATTTAAGATGACTTATATAGAGTCGTGCTCAGAGTTTCCTACAGCATATCGACGCTTTTACTGCCTCAACCAGCAGCTCCCATCTGTGACTGAGAATAACACTGGGTTCTCCTGCTTGCTGCTACAGCCACAGAACGAGGAACAACAAGGTAACTGATCATACTGACTGATTGTACTGATTGAACATAATAGTATATAGTATGTAATTTTCTGTCTCTGATTTGTGGATGGATATCTTCCACTTCTGTTGTTTTGTTAAACATGTTTTTAAGTTTCTGTTCATTTTCTTTTTACATGTTACCAATTTAAATGGAAGATTAATCTTACTAAGCGTATGCGTAAAGGCAGTTGCTCCAACATGTGTTGTATTTCTTAGATTGTTTAATAATGTTTTTTATTGCGTGTGGGGGGTTTTGTGGTTTAATGTTGGCAAAGCAGTTTACCTTAAATTGCCCTTTAGGGACAAAGCATTTTAAATTAAATTGAATCAAATTAGTAACAATACTAATCACATACTTTGTGTCTGTTACAGAATGAAGGCTGTCATGATAATATTTTGCCTGATTGGAGTAGTTTTTGCCAATCCAGTAAGTATGAAAATCAGAAAATAAAACAAACATAAACATTGTGCAATTCAATATGCATTTAGCAAAATTTGTAAAGTGTCTGCTTGATTCTTCGGATCAATTTACCACATATGCTAATTGTACACTGTGTCAATCGAACAAGGGAGCAGAGTCTCCCTCCTAAATGGCATCATGCTATGTGTTTTCTAACATTTAATAAATATACTGTCTTTGACTCTTCCAGTAGCAACCATTACAGCATCGGTGTAAACAATCATCTTTGTGCTGCTGTTTCTTTCAAGCCTTTTGTAACATTTTTGCAAAGCGAGCACTGCCTCCCACAGTAACAATATCTACCGTATGTCAGTAAAGCAGGGAGGCTTAGTAGTTTAAGAAGCTTGTTAACGGGTCAAAATCACTTAACATGGATCTACATTGATTTTGCGCACATCAAGAAACCAGCAATGATGACCTGTGATTTCTGTCTGACAGATTTCATACAACTTCGGTTTGGAATCAAGTGAGCTTGACCCAAACACGGTGAGTGCTGTCGTCTCTTAAAACAATATATTGGCTATATGTGACTATCGACTCTTGGTGTTACAGAGCAGGAATTCATCACTGTTTACACATAAATCATTTGACCGCAGTCAGGTTGTGTTCCTTGTGAAACAGTCAGCAGAAAACTTAACAATAGGTGCGGTTACTCAAAGAATCTCCAGACCTCAAGCCCATTCCCATTTCAGACACTATTGTTTTTACTACACTGAACCCATTCATATAGCGATTGCATGCCCGGGCGATGGTTGACATGAATGGATCTTAGAATGAATGGGATGATTGTTGGTGTTGCACTTATGAGGTATAATTAACCATATTGTGGTTTCTGCTTTGTTTGCCTCCACCAGACTGAAAGCTTGTCTGTTTCGCAATCATCTGAAAATGACACCTCAGAGGTTCAGGTAATGGACACATATAAAGAATAAATGATTATTTTCTGCTTCAGTTGATTTTTGCATCACTTTTGGTTGCTGATTTTCCCCTTAATGTGTGTGTATTCATATTTCTTTTGCAGAGCTCTGAGGAAAATATCTCAAATCAAGTAAGTTATTTGGAATCATCAGTCTTCTGCATGACTCAAGAACAAGTTGATCGAACTGATCCAACGATGCGCTGTAAATATGTCTGAACTGACCTTAACAAATGCATATCTTTTCAGAGTCAAAGTTCAGAGTCTGAATCTGATTCATTAGAATCTTCATCAGAGGACAAGGTGGGTTGTATCATCGCTCTTTTGTTTTACTTAATGTGTTTCTGATGCAGAGAAGCCAAGAAAGCACTTTCATAACTTTCATTAATAAAAGAAAAGAAAAACTGGTGGCATACATTTGACTGTAATACTAAAGCAGTTTCTAAAACAGTGCATTTCTTTTCCACAATCAGACTTCAGAGGAGAGTAACAGTCAATCAGATGAGCATGACGAGGTAAGATCACTTAAATATGTCTGATAAATGGTCATGTATGGCACAGCATCCTTCTGGTCTCTGCTCATGTTATATGCTGTATCTCCGCAGACAAACTCCATGGCAGAAACCAGAGATGACAGCATGGGCAGTGAGGAGAACGTTCGAAAGGTGAGACAAACATTTTGCACGCTCACAACCTGGTTTTAAACTGTGTCCTGCTTTAGCTGAGATGAAAGTTGAGTAACACTCTGCTCTTCTTATTCTTTGCATCAGAGTTGGGTTCGAGTGTTTGCAAGTGTCACCAAAGTCATGAGCGCAGAGGACAACAGCAGCACAGAGGTCGAAGGTCAATCAGACCACCTGACTGAGAAACAGCCAGAGGACGTTCTGGGAAGCAACACCGCTCAGGGTCACAAAAACCTGCCGCTGGTGGAGAGTCCCACCGACAGCAGCGACACCACCAGCGACAGCGCAGACACCAGTGACACTACAGGAGTACCAGCTGTCACCAGTGACAGCAGTGAGAGCAACAGCAGTGAAAGCAACGAGACCAGCGAGACCAGTGACAGCAGTGACGCCAGCAAGAGCTCGGAGGAGAGTAATGAGAGTAACCAGAGTGAGAGCTCTGAGCTGCAACAAATCAAAACTCAGGACTGTGTGAATGGAACTCAGAGCTGTGAAAGTGACGAGTATTTCTTCCAGGATATAGGAGACGATGCCCATTACTCAGTGGACAATCTGATGGTGCCAGATGAGGATGAAAGGGAGTTAAGTCTAAGGAGATGATGATGTGCGCCTGTGCATCTCCATGTTTCCATCAATGAACTACAACTTAATTAAATGACTTGCCTGAGGAGCTCAGGCTGACATATTTTCTCATGCCCATCGCTTCTGAATGTTCATTTTGGCATAATGTTTCCTGCAGCTGACTGATTTTTTTGTGTGTGTGATTCTTATTGTGATGATGACATAGCCTATGCATTTACTTTGTTTTGATAATAATAAACAAATAATATAACCAAGTGCTTGGGTGCTTGCATCTTTTTTTTTTTTACAGCAATATATCGAGTCTGAGTACTGTTTTGAAGTGTTTGTATTTTACTAGAATATTTCCAATTTATGCAACTTTTTACTTCTATTCCGCTAAATTTTAGAGAGCCATATTCTACTTTTTACAGCACTGCATTTACTTCAAGTAGTTAATAATACTTGCCATAGATAAACAGCACCCAACAGTATATAAAGCAGTGCAAGTAAACTCTGCACCTAATAATAATCTGTGCAATATACAGTAGCCTATATGACACTGTAGCGTGAACGGGGCCATTTTACCTTTAACATTCAAAACACATTTTGATGGAAATACTCATAGCCTGCTTTCAAATAAAACTGAATGTAACTACTTTTATTTGCACTAAGGTATTAATGCGTTTACTTGTTTCACCACATAGCTTACTGAGACAATAAAAAACTGTGTCTGCAAAGCGGACCACATTTTATGCTCTATAGTTGATATAGCCATAGATATAAAAGATCCTATTATTGACAGCTTAAATGTTCAAAGATTATAAATCCAATCAGGTATAAAACAATAGAGAAGAAAACAGTAGTACTGTAATGTTTAGATATAATTATTTTGACCAATCCAACATGGCCGGTTAGCTCAGTTGGTTAGAGCGTGGTGCTAATAACGCCAAGGTCGCGGGTTCGATCCCCGTACGGGCCAACTACGTTTTATGAGTCTTTCATTATGAACAGGTGGCTCCAGTGTGAAGACGTTTCATCAAACTTTATGTATGAGAGGGATATTTAAACTTAGTCTCCTGGCGCATTGTTTATGTAACCCTGCCTGTTTGAAGCATTAGATGGCGACAAAGTCAACACTTTCTGACACTGACTGACAGGCCCTGCCTGCACAGCACACCCTCACTGGTGCTTTAATTTGTTTTGGATCATTACACTTCTGCCAAACTAAAAATTAAGTACAGCTATGCTATGAATTACATAATGTCATCACAATAAAAGTTTAAGTTGCATAAGAAAACCAACATGGGGGTGAGATGTCAATCAAGCATTGTCTGTGAACACCCACACAGCCGCTAGAAGAACCACGACCTATCAAGCACAATAAGTAAAAATGAGTTTGTGGGTGGACTATGGGTCTTCAGGGGCTACTCTTCTTCCACCTTGCAATATTTCAGACAGATTCAAACTCTGTAGAACTTTAGCAGCAGCTGACTCATCAACCTTTAGCCAGCATTGGGTAACAACTGTCTCAAGTGATAATATCAGATGCAACAGCACTTTTGTTTTTAAAGCTTAACAAGACTTCAAAACAACACTGTCTCCTCCAAAGCCACTGTCTGAGAGATGGGTGAGATGGGTAATCTCCAACACATCCCACTCAGTAATTGCACTTATGTTTCAAGGCTGACATTATGCTAATTCATCCTTCCAAGCCTAATTACACAAGTTTTGGCGTTTTTATCATCTTTTTTTTCCCCCATCATGTAAACCGGTGGTTCTCCAACTTCATTTGACTCAAACTAGTGTATGTTTATTTCATCCCATACAAGCTCTGAAATACCTTATTAGTGCATCAAAGGTAGATCCACATTAGAGTGACTGAGGAAAAGCAGGTGTTGTACTATTAGGGAAGACTTGCTATAATTTTAAATGAGAAAAAAAAAATCCGGGGCTCAGTTTGTAGAAAACACTTTATAGAACATATTTACAAATGTTTGAAAATGTGGGAACAAGAAATAAAATAAAACACATTTTCTTCTTACAGCTTTCAGTCCTGAGATTTGTTAAAAAAAAAAAAAAAAAAAAAAGAAACGGATGAAATTTAACATAAGTGACGGTGACCAACCTCTTACAACCTACTGATAAATAAGTGGAAGATGTGACTAAAGCTATAGATGGATATCACCACATTTTTATTGGAACATGTTTTGTACAGTTTTTATAAAACTACTGAATTAACAAGGAAAAACAATGTCCAGCACACCACAGTCCTATGTAGAACCTGTAAACATCTGACATGCTCTCTCCTTGAGGTCACTTTCTCATTTGGGAAAGTGAGACTTCAGGTGCTCCTTCAGAGCCGGTATAGTGGGGAGCTCTTTGCGACACATGTGACAGCGGAGAGGTAGTTTCAACAACTCACTGCTTCCTTCTTTGACGGTGACTCTTCCATTCGTTTCAAGCATCTGAATGACATCTGCAGGTCACGAAGAAGGGGGGAAAAAAAATTGGTAATGTGCTAATAAGATTTTGCAGTAATGGACAAAATGTACTACTGTGGAACTTCAAGTGAACTACTCATGAAAAGCCAACAAACTAAATGTAATTTGCTCTCACCGTGAGATTCAATGAAATGGTCGGTGGTGAAAGAGTTCCAGTGCTTTTTGTTTTTTAAACATGGAGAGTCAAAGTCTTGGCTGATCACATGGAGGTGAACATGACTGTAAAAGAGAATACAGACTAAATATGTTACTTTTTTGTTTAAATAAAGCAGGAAATACAGATTAAGACATTGGCACACTAAAATAAATACTAGACAGTTAAAGATGTTAGTGCAGGGTGGACTTATATGTTTAGTTATATATATGTATATATATATATTTCTGTATTACCAATATAGTTTTTCGGTGTAATTACTTACCTCATACTGGGGATGGCATGGTATCCAGTGCGGAAGCGTAGCGAGCTAGAATCTGGGCACTGCTGAACCATCTGCTCAGCAACTTGCTGCATGTGTTTCACCAGGTCACAGTGCTCCTCGCGTAAGGCCTTCAGACTGGAGATGGACTGCCACGGGAGAACCAGCCAGTGGTAGCGAGCTTTCGGGTATTTGTCTTTGATTACTACCACCTTATCATCCTTATACACCTAGAAAAAAGAAGGCAGTGATTTTTAATCACTGGTCAGTCAGACTTTAAGTCGTGGAGTCACAAATCCAGCTGAGATCCAGATCAGAAAGCATCACACAAAACCTTTTTTTTTTTTCTTTTTTTTTAACAATAGCTACCTGCATCTTTGGGTCTTGCATTGAGGACTTCAGACCTTGGCTCCAATGTCCAACACTTTCCTGCAACATATTTAAGGTAACATTTATCAAACTTTACCGAATTGCTGGTACAGAATGTAAAGCGTACACACCAACTCAAAACAATATAGTTATTTAAAATCGCAGTAATTTCACAAATAAATAAATCAGATCAAAGCTGATCACAAATCAGCTTTGTAAGAGCTTTATAACATGTTTTGGATACCACGCTCCAGCTCCAGCACAGTACCAGTTCTGTAGAAATCAAACCCACTTTACTTCGTCTCTTACACTGGTTTTCGTGGCCACTTCATGGCTGACTACCACAGAGACGTCTTCTGTCTGTGTGGCTGCCTTGATACTCGGAGTCTCTCTGTGCCTCTCTCTGTCCTCTGAGGCCGGCTCTCGTGCTCTTTTGGTGCCTCCGTGGTCCCCAGTGGGATTCTCTTTGAACTGCACAGTGTATGGGTAGAGCTGATTAACGATATGAAGCTGCTGTCCAGGCTTCATTTTGACCTCACTGCCCTTACCAACCACCACAGAGTCTATGGAGGTGGGGTTCAAGCCCAGCTTTGGAACAAAGACAGGAGATGAGACACACAAGGGTTAATAACCAGTGATAGGACCTTTCACTGATCATTACTGCTGGCAGACTTGACAAAATGGTCAGCAATGGGTGTTCAATGGCAGACTGGATGACAAGTATTTAAGAACACTCAGCACAACAACTGCTATATAATATATAATGCTTTAAGAGTCTCATTCTAATGAAATAAAACATTCCTTATGCTTCTTACCTGTTTAACTTTGACATAGCCTTTGTTGCATTCTGCTTTCAATTCAACTGGTTGAGAGGGAACAACATTCGCACAGGTTGAAGTTTGTCTTATAACATATAAAGAGAACAGTCCATGATAATTATGTAGACAATAATCTATGAAGGAAATTACAAACATAGACCAATTACAATTAGAATTGTTACAGATGACTAAGATATTGAGGTCTTCAATATTTCTAATGTAATGTCTGAATTTTTGTTGAAAAAAATAGAAGGGGGTTTCTTTAGATTTGTGGGGATTATATATATATAAAAAAGGTACATTATGGTAGTACAATTATTGCTGACATAAAATTACTGCAAATGAATAGATCAATGAATAAAGCAACGTCTTGCCAATATTGTTAGTGAGGGACTACATGAAGTTAATTTCTGCTGACTGTGATTGTAAAAATCAGACTGAAGAACCAATTTATTTCACTCTGTCATTCAGTTTTTAAACTTTGTTTAACTGGGTAACATTAAAGAACAAATTGTTATGACATGTCGTTTCATTTTTTGATGTTGTGAACTTGGCTACTTGCTAACGCAGTGTATCAAACAGAAATGCATCGTTTTATTGTCTTCAACTTACCTTGCTGCCGAGAGCACTTTTTGTCTTTAATGGTGGTTTCTGGACCTCGACCGAGGACAAGTGCCTGTAGGTGAGGCAATCGAATGGGTTTGTGATTGCCCTCCTCGCTGATAAGCCAGCAAATCGGCATTTTATCATGTCCTGGGGCTAATTTTAACGGAGATCCTCAGCAGCAGCAGCAGCAGCAGCAGCAGCAGCTCATGCTTGTTTTTAGTGGTGAATCGCCTTGTCGCAGGATAGTGACGTCACACGAGGCGGGTTGGAAGATTCTGGAAGAGCGTCCGTGAAGTGAGGTCTGCTGTAAACTTGTGAGGATTCAAATCATTGTCTTCGTACAAGGTTGGAAAATAATGTTTTGACTGTTCATAGTGTGTGTGTCATAGTGACATGTTTAGTTTAGTTTTTTTTTAGTTCAACGTTAAACAACAGCGTAGCTAACGCGTTAGCATTAGCCAGGCTAACATTGGTAGGACTAGCTGTTAGCTAAGTAGCTAAGGCTAGCTAAAGTACGCAGGGCCTGATAGGAAAGAAACACTGAGCATCATAAGCAGTAACAGGTAGTTGATAGTATATAAACATTAATAAATCGTGTCCGCCGTAAATTAATCCGTGTTGGTTATCTAGCTCGTGGTTAATAGTCACTGATTTGGGAAGATGTTAATATGAGTAACAAAAATAAGCATGACAGTGTCAAAGTAACGCTAACTATGTTATGCTTGAACGTCTTTGTATTATATTCTGTTCCGCCTTAGATTTCATGTTGGGCTCATAGTCCAAACATAAAAATGAAATAGGAAATTACCAGTGTAATTCACTGTTTATATGTTTATATGTCAAACAAATGCAGAGTGTTACACGTTGAATGGGGCCGTTTCTTTTACTTTTAATACTCTATGCACAATTTGCTGCTAAAACTGTATATATTGTCCACCCCTTTATATCGATTTTTATTTCGATTAAGTGTCAACAAAACAACATTAGAAACACAATTCAACAGCATGACAGACTTAATGTCACAGCCTTGAAAATTCTGGAGCCAGGACACTTACCTTACTTTTTGGCTTTGAAAAAAAATAAAGAAGAATAACACAGTCGCCTAAAAAAAATAAATAATTTCCTTCGGGATTAATAAAATTGATTTTATCTTAGTATGCAGTTTTATGCCTCTCCGTGCCTGATCCCCTCCCACCAAAACAGTGAAGAGAACTGAAACTGAAAGCCAGTCACTGAATAGAAACTGTAGAAAGAGTAAAAAGCTTGAAGCTTGTATTTCTTAAATTTAATTTTTTTAATGCCTCTTTTATTTTTCAGTGGAACTTTTAGCCATGCCAGTTTTTCACTTCAGGCTTTGTTGTCAATGCCACATTTTATTTTAATTGCACAAGTCTAAAGTCACTGCTCTGGCTCCATACAACATGACTGTTGGTACATTTATGACACATTTATGTCTCTTCATAGTGTGTAGATATACCATAGGTGAGCAGTATAGAGAGGTATACTGTAAACCCCTGAACAGTGAGACGTTTAGCCTTTTAGAAATTTTCATTAAATTTGACTCTAAGCATATACTGCATTGTAGATGTACACTGAGTTGACATTTTATTAGTTACATCTGTACAGTGTCATGCAATCCACTACAACAGTTGTGCAATAAATAGTTTTGTTGTATTGGATTGCATCATGTTTAAAAAAAAAAAAAACATTCCCCACATACATGGGGGACACTGAGTATAGAGAAATATTTACACTTTCTGTAACAAGAGAAAGAACAAATCTCACCTCATTTAAGGCGAGAGAATTCCCTGTGACTAACATTTCTTCTTTTCACAATGACATGTTGCATATTCTTATTCAAATTCCATCTGGTAAAATGTCTTTGGTAGGTTTTGGAGGGTATTTAATAGTTGAAACTGTGTATTGAAATAATGATTGTGTCCTTGTACTTTTCCAAGGCCATCCGTTAAGACAAACATGGTCAAGGAAACGGGCTTCTATGACACATTGGGTGTTAAACCTAATGCCACTCCTGATGAACTGAAAAGGGCGTATCGCAAACTAGCCTTGAAATATCACCCAGACAAAAATCCTACAGAAGGAGAGAAGGTAAGTGCCTTTTATTAAACTCATAAACATGAACATGAGCAGCTGTGTTTGATTTCCCTTGCATAGAAAATGGCAAATTTTGTCATGTAATTTTCCTCCCAAGAGTTGAAAAATCTAGTGTGAAATCTGTCTGGATGTTAGATATTTACAAATGAAATAATTTTAATTGGTCAGATGAAACAAGTCTTTGCTTAATCTATTTACATTGCTCTTTGGAAGATTTGGAAGAAAATCGTCTTGTTGCATACGTAGAGGCCATATAAACATTATATTTGAAGAGCTCAAGTATCATCCAGCCTCAGTTGCATACAATATCAAAAGAGTTGAATACTTTTTAAGCAGCAATATATTGCCTGAAATATGTTTTGACTGTTTCAAAGCTGTATGTATTTTTTTGTTTCTTTCTTTCTTTTCTTTGTAGTTCAAGCAGATCTCACAGGCATATGAAGTGTTGTCAGATGCCAAGAAGAGAGAGCTATATGACCGTGGGGGTGAAAAGGCTATAAAAGAAGGAGGGAGTGGAGGTGGTGGTGGAAGCTTTGCATCGCCCATGGACATCTTTGACTTGTTTTTTGGTGGGGGTAGTCGGATGCACAGAGAGCGAAAAGGTACAGAAATATTAGACAAATAATCACTAAGCTGAGAAGATGAGTGAAGTTTGTGATGTGTCTGTTTTGATGTGTGATTGAGTTATATCAGGCAAAACTTTGTTTTTGCTGATGCATCATCTGAGCCAACTGTCTAAAAAAATTTAAAAAAATAGAAAAAATTTAAGTAATTCTTATCCAGAATGTATTTTCATGTTATGCGCTATGAAAAGGGAATTAATATTGGCCGATATGTCATTATTGGATTAACTCTCCGCAGATATTTTTTAAGGAACAAAACAAGAATTTCTAATGCTCCAATGAAACTTCTCCTCATTCCTTGTGCATTTGTACTAATGAGCGATCATGTTATAGCCAAAAAACCGAGCTGTTGAGCTGTATGACAAATGATAAGAATAACTCTAAACTGGCTGCACATCAACAGTCTTGGCTAACAAGGAATGCTATTTTAAGCCACAAATGAAGTAGTACACATAGAGATTCTCCGCATCTATAGATAGATATAGATGTTCATCTTCCATCAGTTGCCATGTGGCGTTTCTCAGTGCTTTTTCAATACTTTTTTCCTTTTGTTATTTAGGGTTGGTACCATTGTCATGATGAATTTGTACTGATGAAATCTTATCAATTGGCAACCTTATTCTAAGAAACGGTAGTAAAAATATCTATGACTTGTCTTGCTCTAGGGAAGAACATTGTTCATCAGATTTCAGTGACACTGGAAGATCTTTATAATGGAGCTACAAGAAAACTTGCCCTCCAGAAGAACACTGTTTGTGAGAGATGTGAAGGTACGGCTTTTGCTATGCAAGTTATTTCTACATGCACTTGTTAGTGTCTGTCACAGGACTTGTGAAGTAATCCAAGCAGGCCTTTCAGCACACAGATCCAAACAGGCCATGAAAAGGCTCTTTGTCCGATAACAAAACACATCAGTCTTGTAAATGTAATCCAGTCCTTCCTCACCAGGTCACCACAGTTTATATAAGAGGCCAAATCAAACACAAAAATATCCTTCATCTTTGCAAGGCATTGTGCTGATTCTGTTTTTTCTTGGCAGGTCGCGGGAGTCGAAAAGGAGCTGCACAGATGTGCATGACTTGCCATGGCACAGGCATGCAGGTCCGCATGCACCAACTGATGCCAGGTATGGTCCAGCAGGTGTCCACGGTGTGCCACAGCTGTCAGGGCCAAGGGCAGAAAATCAACCATAAAGACCGCTGCAAAGCATGTGGCGGTCGAAAGATCCTGCGTCAGAAGAAGATTTTGGAGGTCCACATCGATAAAGGTGAGAATGACGAGAGAGTTTATCTAAATGCATCTGTGATTGTTTTGAAGATCACACCAGAAAACCAAATATTGTACATGCTTGACCTGGCCACTTGACTGCCACAGGAATGAGAGATGGCCAGAAGATTGTTTTCCATGGAGAGGGAGACCAGGAGCCGGGAATTGAGCCAGGTGATATCATCATTGTATTGGACCAGCGAGAACACCCACATTTCACCAGGTAATATCAAGTGTCTTTTGTTTTTTATGTAATCTGTGCTGGGAAATGCTGTCAGGAATATTTTCCAATAAAAGGATTTTGTACAGGTGAGAGAGAGAGAGAGATATCTATATATATATATATGTGTGTGTGTGTGTGTGTGTGTGTGTGTGTGTGTGTGTGTGTGTGTGTGTATGTGTATATATATATACACATATGCATTAACCTGCAAACTAATCGCCATCCAGCAACAATCGCCGTTTTAAGCGTCAACAAGGTAGATCATGGTAGATTCAAAGATTGTTTAAAAGATGGGGGAGGGGGACACCGATTGAGCGAGGAGAGAATGAATGCGTCTGCCCATTATGCGTCTTTGCTTTGACATCGTCGTAAAATGATTTGGATCGGCCAATCAATAGTGTAGAATCTTATCTGCTATGCAACGTCCGTTTGAAGACTCCCTCTCCCTCTTGGCCTCGGCGAATGTGCCAAAACTTGAGGTAACGCTCAACTTTTATTTTCGTAGCCAACGTGCATTGTTACTCCTGTCATGCACCAAAGCTGCAATGCGACGTTGTGTTTGGCGTGCAAGAATTTGCCGTGAGTCTAGTTTGATTACCTTCAACTGAGCAAATAATGTGCCAGTAATGACACAGAAGGCCCTGCCTTACCGAACAAAGCAACATGAAAATAATTTAAAGCCACCGTCCTCATATATAATGCTAGCAACAACAAAAAAAACTCTCTCTACTCTACACTTCAGAGACAAACATTATACTTTTTACTCCACTACATTTGTCTTTAGTTACTTTGAAGATTCATATGAACGATACAATATATCATCAATAAATAAATGATGATATATCCAGGCTCTGTTTGGTCCCCAGAGGGAAATTCACAACCTACCCAACAGTATGTAGTGTTTGCTCCCCACATTGCTCCTTTTTCAGTGTTTCCAGAAAGTAGACAGGCACATGCCAAATGTACCCTCTGTTCAAAAGATATCAATTAAAGAAACGAGGGTATTCATGTTGTCAAATAGCCAAACACCAGCAGAAAATGTGCACCATCATGACAAAACGAGCGTTTTACTAAGGGACTGTAGTCACCAAAGGACCAGAAGCCACAAGAGAGCAAGTCCAGTTACCTCTACCTATGTTTCACCGTGTTGTAAATGCACAGGTTTGTGTACAAAGCTAAATAGGCTTGGCTTGAATGAAGCTAAGTAACCTACTGTAACCTAATGGTTATAAATTGTGAATTTTACATTGAAACTAAAAACAAATTGATGTGATTTGTCTCGCTTTCTGGCTTTATAAATGACAAAAATCTGGAATCTCTCAAGTTGTTAAATTGTATTTCAGCTTTTTAATCAGAAGACAATTTAACGCAGAGAGTACATACGTTTGCATCATAATAATGAAGGGGTCCAGCATTGTTGGCAGTCAGTTTATGATGTTGGCATCAGCCCTCACAATGGCCCCTGCATACAAAGTCCTCTACTTCATGTTCATGGATGGACAAGATGAGGTCCTTTTTAAAAGGAACCCCTGGAACAATTCTATGCTGATCACAGCGTGACTGAAGAGACTCAGTCATGTATACGGGTGCATTAACGAAAGTATGTGCAGGTGCTCCTAATGATGTGTCCAGTGAGTGCATACAGCGAGAGCTTTGTTTTTACAAATGTCCTCCTCCGGGAATGACAAAGCAAGGCAACGACAGAAAAAAGTCTGGCACAAAGTCACAATAAAGAGCTGCGTCACTGTGTTCACACTGGTGCCCTGGCTGTTCTCAAAGAATACGCCACAGAGTTCCAGGTATGTTATCATAAAATAAAAACCCTACTGATTTTCAACTAAAAAACTCCAACTTAGACTGATTCTCGTTGTGCTTTGATAGTTAGAAATGCAACCAATTTGCAGCCCCAGAAAGATGTTTAAAATTAACCTTTTTAAAAAGCACACCGATCTTGTGTGTGATGATAACTAATAGCTCTGTCTTCGATAAGATGTGATAGATGCCAGAAATTGCCAATATTACTTCTCCCTCAGAGTCGTGGCACCCTTGTCCACAAGTTGTACATCAAGGAGCTGGCATCACCAGCTTCCTTGCGTGCTTTGTGAAGCCAGAACACCTGCCAGCAGTCCCCCCGGACCCTGGTAGCTCTTGAACTCAACGCAGACAAACTACTGCCTGCAGGTGTACATGGGAGGAGAGGCAGACAGATTCAGGCAAGCCAAACCACTACACCCTGTGAGTGGGTGAAAAATATAAAGTAATATACTAGAGGACTATAATCCTGTTTTACAAATGTAGCTTCATTATCACAGCTAATAAAAATGAGCACACAACTGAGATGCTCCAAAGGCTTTTCTGAGAGAACCCAAAACGTCTGATGGTAACTGCCTTTTTTAACAATTACAACAACATTACATTCAGAGAGAGAGAGATGCTAATAAAGCAATTTTTACTACTACCAACAATGATGGGGCCACAACTATGCCTGTATCATCTTCTTCTGAATGTCCAACCTACCTCGTCAGTGTTCCTTCATGTCAGACGTCATCAACCCAAGAAACACCAGCAGTTTCCACCATTCCACCGTTTCCACACTGAGCGTTGTCCAAACTGTGAAACACACCTCACTGAACTGGAAATAACAATAATAATACGAGTTTAAGGTAGGGCCAGGATGGGCCAGGAAGGACAAAGCTGGCAGACAGCAAGCATCTCTGAGGGAGACAGAGCGCGGGAGTGAGTTTAACTGCCAGTGCTGCTAAAGAAAGACGAGGCATGGCTGCACAAGAAAAGCTGGCAAGAAGAAGGCATGGCGAAAAGACTAGATTAAAAACAAAGAAAAAGTGTGTTTTCTCCCTCCTCTTCCCCTGTACTTTCCATCTAGTCAGACATTGGGGTTAAATAATCAAAACTCAATAAAACGTGCGTGTTTCTCAAAACAAGATGTTGTTTTCTCCGTGTATTGTAATCTCAAAAGGCATCAATTGTGTATTAAAATCATTTACGTTTTCTTGGGGGGGGGCAATGCCCCCAGACCCCACCATCTAATTTTAGTGTTGTATCTTCACTGTGTCACTGTTTTCACTAGACTAGAGTTTGCTTGCTGCATATTAACACTTTGTTGTTTGTCCAACTTGTTCTCGCTGTTGTCACCAGGAGAGGAGAGGACCTGGTCATGTCAATGGAGTTACAGCTGGTGGAGGCTTTGTGTGGTTTCAAGAAGCCTGTTCAGACACTGGACAACAGAACTCTCCTTATCACCTCACATCCAGGTAAGCCGCATCATTAACTGCACAGCTACCGCCTTGAAATGTCAAATGTTGGCAATCCAACTTAGTTCCTCACAGTGGTCTTTTTTTGTGTTATATGATTTAGATTGAATATATGTAAGAAAACAGTGTCAAAAGAGCACCAACTTTTACAGTAAAACCTGTAGAAAAATCAACCAAAAACCAATTCTTACTAGATTCATTTGATTTTATTTGCATTGGTAAGATTGTTTCAAGTGACAAAAGGATGTAGAATGTGTTTTAAGTTTTTCATGACTAACACAAGTCTCTCTCTTTTTTTCGTTTTATTTATTTATTTATGTTTATACTAAATCCCAGGGGAACTGATCAAGCCTGGAGACACAAAGTGCGTGTTGAATGAAGGGATGCCCATGCATCGCAGACCGTTTGAGAAGGGACGCCTTATTATTCACTTCTCGGTAAGATGTTGACATTTTTTTACACAAAACATCAAGAGATTAAACTTGCACAGTGCTGAACTATTACATGGCTGTTTTTGTTTAGGTGGTGTTCCCACAGGCCAACTTCCTCCCCGACCACAAGCTGAAGGAGTTGGAGCGCTACCTGCCAGAAAAGCTGGATGCAGAGCAGCCGGACAGTATGGACGACGACCTCTACATCTACGCTGACCTGGAGGACTGTGACTTAGAGAACAGAAAAAGACGCAATCATCAGTACTACTACATGGATGAAGACGACTATGCCACCACTGGAGGTGTTCAGTGCCAGACGTCTTAAATAAAAACGGGCCCGTTATTCCAGAAGCCCATACCCTCATCTCTAAAGCAAAGCACCTTTTTGCAATTTTGTGCACTTTTTATTTAATAACTTCTCTTAAAATCATTTACTTGTTTAGGTTTTCTTTAAAGTGGAATCACAAAACTGTGTCCCAACACCCTCCTGATTTATTATGATATTTTTTTTGGACGGAGCAGAGTATCTTAACGTCCCAGGACTTAACTCGGATCTGACTGTAAAGGATTCCTTGTCATCTCTGGGGCCTTATTTTATTTTTTTCAATCACACTGTGATTAGAGAGGAGGGCTGATATTACTGAGGCTTCAGAAGAAAGAAAAAGCTTCTTTGTCTAAATACAGACTGCTTTTTATGCAGTTACACTAAAACTGACGCCAATTATAATATGAAAAATAACATTTTTTATAGTGTTACTAAATCAATTATTGTTGTGAACCACTTGTGGATGACTTGTTCGGTCTTGTGGTGTGTGCGTGCGCATGTGTGTGTAAGTGGAGACCCAATCTTGAAATGCTTGTGCAAAGGGGGATGTGCATTAAGACTTGAGTTTAAACATTTATGCTGTTTTACCCTGTCAAGGGCTATTTTCCAGACACGTCTAAACAATCTTGAAAATGTGACAAGAAGATGTGTGTTGGAGGTAATGATACAGGCATTGCAGTAAATCGGTTCAAGCCACTAAATTGTAGTTTATTCAAACTAATATCTTAATTTCGCCTCACATTTTTACTTTTGAGCTGCAGTTGGTTGTCTGTGGTGTTTTTGTTTTGGAAACCTTGTATAGAAAGTGGAGCATCTAGTGTGTATATATATACAGCAAAGTTTGATATGAGCCAAATATGTCTGCGGTTAATGGCAGGATAGGTATTTCCACAGGGGTTTTCAAGAACTTAACTCAAGCTCAGAATGCGTATTTTAATGTCACTGTATGTCCAGATTTTATGTGGTTTAGTTTTTGAGTAGCAGAAAGTTGTCCAGATCACTCGGTAAACATGGCTTCTTAAAACAGGCACCCGATGGCAAATGTTTTCTCTCTTTTAAAGAGTCAAGTGCCAAGTTGCTCCCAAGTTGTACAAGTTGTTTTATTAGATTTACGTCAGGTGTGTGATTTTAAAATCACTGGAGTATGAGGAGTTGTTTCTCTGGAATTTTCAAATATTTCAAAAGATAAACTTGATGGGTTTTTGCTCATGTTGATTCACAAGCTAATTAAGTGTCTTTTTCCCATATTTCTAATATTAATTGTAAATGCTAAATGTGTCGGTGGGAGGTTTTGGAGGGACTTAAAACGGCACACCGGATACCTCATTGAAGTGTCTGCCTGTTAGAAAGCCTTATCATAACTTAACTTGAAGCCACTTGATAATGCAGGTTTTTTTGTTTCAGTGACGAGTTTGCCTTTGGTATTGTAAAACACAAGTATGCTCTCTTGAAGGGAGATTCCTTAAATTGTTTCACAGTTCTTGACACAGATGCAAAAACGAGTACTCATAATGTCTGGGGAACTCAACTCAAAATTAAACTCAAATAAATGTTGTCTGGTTCTTAATTTGACTGTATGCCTGTTAGGACCAATGAGCTACTTGTTTATGCTAATGTTTTCTAATAAAATGTGGTGTGATTGTCTCTCGAAACTGTTGACACTGAGTGATATTTATTTTTCCAATGAGGAGATCCACTGACTGCTTATTTTACATATCAAGCTTTTGGTTTCCCCTGGTCCAAGTAACAGCAAAAGCTTGAAACTGTAACAGTGCCACCATCTTGTTGCTGCTTTGTAAACAATCTGCATTTTAAAGTTAACTAAATTGTATTTGGTACCAATATGTGGATTTACGTAAAGGTTTAGAAATATTGCTATAATTCTAAGATACTGGCCGAGAATATTTTTCTTTTTCTACTTTGCCACTTGTCATCAGAGCTGAAACAATTAGTAAATTCATTCATTAATAGAATATTTATTTAATAATCAAATAATCACCTATGTCATTTTTAAAGAAAAATGAATGCCTTTGTACACTTTCCATTTTTTCTTGTCCCAAGATAAAATATGTATATCCAAATAACGCATGCATATTTTTGTTGTTTCAAATTGATTTAATCCTTCTTTTTTTTAAATCTGGCTTTTTGGCTCTACTACAACTGAAAATATAATTTGTCATTTAGGGAATAAACATGATACCTATACTGGCACAAAAACAACTAGAAGGTTTTTAAAATTTTATTGGTAATCATTTTTGACATGACAGAGTATTATATACAATATGATGAATATACAAAATAGAGTGTAATGACTTAACATTTTGTAACGATGACATTTGGATGATAGTACAGGCAGGTGATAGATGGTACAAATAAACACTGGTTGAGGCAGTTGCTCTGTTTCTCGCAGGCATACACGTCCTACTGATGCACAGGAACACTGATTACAGCAAAGTGACAGTAATGTGACCACGTTAGATTGATTATATACACACAGGACAGAGAATGTGTCACTGGAGCTCCATTGAGGCTTATCATCAGTCATCATGCATATTTTAAGGAAAACTACAATTATTGTAGAGCCACATTTAGACAGTGTACTGAGGTAGCATGCAGGGAGCACAGAAGACAAAACAAGTCATTACATCTGCATCACGATCCTTGAATCAAAGTTACAAAAGTATTATTATAAACCAAAGCTGACAAATCATATACCTGATATTGTTTGTTTTTACGCCCAAACAAGAGGCAGATTTTATTCTAAATGTTTTCACGACAGTTCACCATCATGCACTTTCATGTCTAATAAAGACAGAAGAGATGAAAATGGGGATTCAAACTGCACTGGTGAAGCTGGATCCATGAGGAAGTGTGTGCACAGTATGGAGGACCTAGACAGTGCTGCAAAAGTTAAGAAAGCAACCAATGAATAAGAATTGAAAAATATACATATAAATAAGTGACAAATAGATTTATTAAAAAGTGAGTAATTAGGACCAAATTAAATGAAATTTATAACAATGTGTAAAAATTGTACTTGGTACTGGTGTTCAATAATTTTTCTGAATGTCAGCAAATTCAGTGAAATGACCACTAACAAGTGCTGTATGTTGATCCGAATCCAGTTACAGCTCGTTCTTCTGTGCCAAAGACCTCCATTGTAAAAACACATTATTTAGCCACAGTGTTGCACCAGGCAACATGTTTATGAACGTGGGTACTGTAGTTTATTTACAGCAAATCCCAAATTCAATGTCCTGCTGCTGTAAATAGTCACTAGAGCACTAATTGTGTATCAATCCACAGCTGAAACTAGTCCCCAACAAATTCATTATCGGTCTCTCGTTTGATTAGCATTTGCTATTAAACTGCTATACCAAGAATTTGAAAAAAATATTTCGTGGTAAGTCAGAATTAAAAACGAAGAAAATAATCTTTTCAATCAACAAGTTCCTCTGATGGCCAGTGCAAGCATTTGTTATGTGACCTTGGAAACAGCAGTTTGAGAAACATTTTTACCAGGCAGTGGTTGTTCAAGTGCTTTCAGTCATATCAAATGACCTCTTGCTCTTATATCAAGCAATTGACTGTTTTCTAAGCGTCTGTTAACACGGTCAAACATTTATTTGGAACCTCAGCATTTGCGACAGCATTTACAAGAAGTCCTTAAAATGCTCAGAAAAGCCAGAACTGGAAACGACCAGAAAAATCCATCTGCCGAAGATCATGTAATGTGACATAAAGCTACAGAGCAGCTACTTAATGGACCTTGTGGTGAGATGTATTCATTTGTTTTATAAATGCATAATTTTTATTACATAGAAATTAATGAATTGCTTTTAAACCTCGTGTAACGCTCTCTGGGTCCTCCATAACACGATGCAGGTGCCGGTTTAAGGTTTCCATAGTCTTAGGAGGCCATCCTCGCTGTATGTGGCAATCAGATTCTCATGTGGGTGGTGAGCGATGCCAATTACATCTTTCTCGTGAATCTGTGGGTGCAGAGGAATACAGATCATCACCACACATTCTCCGATTCCTATCTGCCTTACTGTTTCCTTGTTAACCCCCAGTAGGATTGCTACACAGCAGCAGTAATATAGACTGAGTGCCAAATGAGACAAAAAGATCAGATACACTGGCAGCCCAGATTTTTAAAAAGTCATACTTCACATGAGTGTGGATGAGCTGCCACCTCATTGACTTTGATAATGATTGAATATTAGCAGCAGAGCTTACGGTCAGCGTTTTCTGCAGCCTTCCTGTTGTATAGTTGAAGCAGTACAGCATGAAGTCCTCTCCCACACAGTAAATCCACTCCCCGCGGGGTGACAGGGTGCAACACACGAAATTGGCTTTTTCTTTTCTATCTGAGCTGAAGGACTTCATAGTCTGAGCAGGAAGAGGAGAAGACATTTAGCCTAAACAAAGATGTTGGGGTATCATGTGGGTATTGACTAAAACACTAATACCAACCCACAAAAAAATAAAGGCAAAATGGGGAAATTATGTGTACGTTTTTCAGGATGTGTCAGTCATTTGGTTCACCACTGAAATATTTCAACAGCTATTGGATTGATTACCATGACAGAGGATGAATCTCACACACTCTGGTCAACCCCTGATATTTTCTTTAGCTCCAACTATAAGATTGACATTTCAACAAACAAGTATTCATTGTATGGCAATCAGTACAGTTATCCATGTTCCCCTCAGCTGTACTGTAACTTTGTTTAATTTGCACAATACTTTGATTTATGGCCGTCTATTCGGAAACAATCCCATCAGCCTCAGCTGAATAGTGTGTTTAGCATGCTAACACACTTAAGTAAAATGGTGAACATGGTTAATTACACCTGCTTAACATCATGTTAGCTTTGCCAGTGTGAGCATGTTGACATGCTAAAAAGCAGCATTTAGCTAAAAAGCATCTCTGTCCCACAGAGCCTCACAGAGCTGCTAGCATGGCTGTAGCCTCTCAGTTTAGCTTTTAATCAATTCATATAAAAATGCATATAAATACAACAAATGTGGCAGACGTCTAGTGGTGAAAGTACATTCAATATTTATATGTGATATAATGATCGATTACATGTCTCACCTGACCGTTAATGCTCAGGATGACCACCGTGTTGGAGTGGTTACAAATCACAAAGTGCTCTGGATTTTTGGGTAGAGGAATCACATTGTTGACGGGGACTTCTGACGTCCGGGACAGAGATTTGAAAGTGTGGATGCATTCAAAGGTTTTTGTACTCCAAATCTAAAATTTGAAAATGAAATGAAAATAAATCCACTTAATCACAAATGTCAGTATAGTACAGCACTTTTCCAGCCACATGACAATACCGTAGAAGCACAGACGTGAATTATCATCATCAAGTTGCATCAAGTACCTTTACTGTGCCGTCAGATGAGGCACTGATGATGTGTAATCCATCTTGAGTGAAAGATGCGTCATTTACAAACGATGAATGGCCATTTAACTCCCTCAGTGTCTTGCCTGATCTCAGTTCATGGATTCTGAAAATATTGTTGAGATCATCAATATTGTTGATGAAATGCAATTGTTGAAAAATTAACAGACATAAAAGCTGTTCAAATGGACAATTAAAATAAATCAACATCTCTGACTCATCAACACATCCATGTTTATTCTACTCAAGAGTGGATTTTTCTTGAGAGCAGAGAAAAACGTGCTGCAGAGCAGCCGATGGGTTATTTTTAGCTCCTGTGGAGAGACTGGGTGCAGATTAGCTAAACCGTGACAAAACGTTTAATGCTCACTGATTCACCCGTCTCTGGGAGAATGAGAATGATTTTGCGTATGTAAACATTTCAGATTCCCAGCTCGTGGAATTGCAATGGGACGAACACGTTGCAGCTATGTGCCCGAGCACATGGTCTCTGGGATACACCCACACAGCACATGTGCTTCCACCACAGCACAGAGGCTTAGCCTACACCCCACAGGAGTCAGAAATAGATGTTCAACTTCTCAAGTATGAAGGGGCTTCACTGTGTGTGTGTGTGTGTGTGTGTGAGGAAGTGAAAGACAGACATTTTTTCCCCATCATATTCACATCCAGACGCACTCCTCATACATGCTCAGCTGCTGATGTCTGATATCTGTGTGGAATTATGGATTCACTTCACAATAGAGAAATAGAAATATATTAACTGAGGCCTAAATAAATTACAGACATTTTAAATTGGTTTGATAATACAGCTCATAATGGTCCCTTTTCTGTTCTTTTTTTTTAACTGACTGTACAGTTTGACATGATTATGAGCTTCTACCAAATATTTGATATATCCATTTACAACACACCTCAAATTTACCCACTTTATCACTGGATTTTCGTTAAAAACTCTAAAGAAATGTCTCAAGAATTAGAAATTCAACAAATATACAGTGAAATTCCATTAAATGTGTCTTATTGGCAACAGTGTGTAACTAGATGGCAATATTCAATTTTGGTTTAAAAGAAATGCTATATACAACCTTTTCATTCATGGATACAATTGGTTGAGCCTGTTTTTAAAAATTATTCAAAGTCTTCAGAGTTTTTGGGGTGTTATTCATTTTCATGAATGACTATCTGGAACTACACAACATGAAAAAACATACACTGACCTTTGAAAATGCTGCCAAAAACAGGGCGCCACGCTAAGAGCTATCTCTCTGCTGCAGAGAAGCTGCATGAAAAGCTTTGGTTCTGCACACCACAGTGCACCCTGGGGATTTTTTGGGCTTAACACCTTTCAGTTAAGTTACAGGTACGACTAATTTTGCAACAAAATATCACAACTGTAAATGCACTCTACCAAACCTTTAAGACAACCATTAAAAGTTAAGGAATAGAAATGAGCTGCCAAATCAATAAACTCAACCAAACAGATTTTGAACATGAAACTAAAAAAGGATTTGTTGTTGTTGTTTGCATCTTTTTGCCAATTCTTTTCCTCATCTACTGTTTCACTAATCCAGTGTGGGATGTAAAAAGAGTTCGACTTCCAGCTGAACTCACATTCATTGTGTGCGCCGTCGAAACTTTTGTGAATCATGTCTGAGGTCAGCGAGAGCTCTCACTTCCTCCCACAGTAAACAAGCAAAGTTTTGCCACGACAAGGCTGCAGAAATTTAAAAAGGTTCCCATCTTATGTTTTTGTTACTCTTTTGAAACTACTGGTGCTTCATTAGTGAACTTCAGTATTCACTTCCCTTTTGAAAACTAAAATTGAATTTCCTGTATCAGGTATTAATCTATTTTAATTCGCTTGTTTATTAAATTCTGTTTTATTTTTTCCATTCACAGATCTATTTGATATGAAATATTTACCTATATTGTTGTCTTCATCTACAACTTTCCTTAATCTTAGTGCCAATTCAATGTCTTGTAATGTTATCCACCTCTCCATAATAATAATGTATGTGTACACAATCCGTTTACAGTTAATCTAAAGGTTCTATGAGTTATATCATGTGAGTTATGTTACTACTGTGAATACCAGTCATTCACCAGTCATTCAGCAAATGTTCTCAACAACATTACACAGAGCCAACTCAGCTTTTACTACACAAAATACAGATGAATCAATACAGATAAATGCAGATGCTCTGGTCCATATTGGATAGTAACAGTAGTGTGTTCCCTCTGCACAGAAAGCGTGGTAATGTCATATCCCACCTGATGGTGTGGTTAAAGGAGGCACTGAGGATCTGGTTGCTGTCTTTGGAGAAGCTCAGACAGGTCACGCCTTTGTTGTGGGCATGCTCAAACCTACGCAGGCACAAGCCACTCTGAATCTTCCACACCTTCTCCAACAACACACACACACACACACACACACATTTTTGGCAGAGAGGATGTAATGAGACATTTGAATAACATTATTAAGTCAGCTAATAACACTACAACATTTTTCAATAATTTGACATTGCTGTGCTATCATTTCCAATTCCATACAGTGACAGCAAGACTTGGGGTTAACTGCGGACACAGTCATTGGTTGCTTATGCTGACAAATGTGCAAAATAATATCAACCATCAGTGTTGTAAAATAGTATTGTTAGAGATCAAACCTTTATTTTGCCATTCTGAGCTCCAGTGGCCAGTATATCTGTGTCCTGACTGAAGCACATACACAACACAGCTTCATCCATCATCATGAAGCTATCTTGGGACTGATACTTCAAATCCTAATTCATCCATGCGCACACGCACACACACACACACACACACACACACACACACACAGAATATTGAAAAACAATGATATAAACCAAATAAATTAACGAATAAGAGATATTCATATGTTCTTGCAACAATTTGATTTTAAATTTTATGTATTTAAAAAGGTAAAAATCTCTATTTGGCCAAGAGGGCAGCAATAAGAAATTGTTTGACTAATGAATACATAGAACATAAACAGACTAAGACAGCACACCACAGTATAGTATCCATTCAGACGTCTCAGTGTTTTTCAGAGTCATGATGTGAAACACACTTACTTTACTGATTTTTCCAGTGTTATAGTTCCAGACCTCAATGAACCCGTCCACTGATCCGGTGATTAAGTACTTGCCATCGGGGGAGAAACGAGCACACTCCACGTGCGACCGTCGTCCAAACTGCAGGTTAAAATGACACACAGTAACTCCTCATTAACACTCCTTTATCGTCCACACTTGGAGAAAAAAAATCACAATATTAATATCAGGCAGCCTCGGGGATGCTGCAGTCTAAAGTTGTGTAGGTTGACTTTGGCTGACTTATCACCTTGGGCAGAGAAAAGCAAGGACAAGCAATCAGGCAGCTCCATCTGGATGCATGTGAAGTGCCTTCAGGTGAGTAAAAATTAGTTTTCTGTGTGTGTGTGTGTGTGTGTGTGTGTGTGTGTGTTGCCTAAAGTATAAATAGGGTAATTTAGCAATGACTCATCAATAAAAACTAAAAACTGTTACTGTTTTCAGCTACAGTAATGCAATTTTTGCCCCACAGCTCACAAAGCTAACCTTGTTACACTGTTATATAGTGTGTAGTAAACAGCGTAGCACATGTGATGCAGAATTTGTCATTCTGTGTTGGTGGTTGGTGGTTGGTGGTCTACCTTGATGTGGCGGTACAGCTGTGTTGGAAAGCTCTCCTTCTCCGCGTGTCTCTCCTTGACAGCGACCGTGTCGATGGTCGAGTCGGGGGAGAGATGGTCCGGATCCTGCTGTAGCCTCATAGACTGCGTGGAACAAGGATGAGGAGTGGTCAACAAAACACATGAGGTAGTTGAGGCTATTCTACTCCGTCGATGTAAAGATCTCAACAATATCAAGCATACAAATTCTGCGTTGTTGCCCCACAATGCAATGCAAGATAGCAATGAAGTAACTTCTTGCAGCTTAAAAACTGTGAAAACAAACTGTTAAACTACAGCCAAAACACGATCAACATTAATAGATTATTCATAGTTTTTAGTATTGATGTTTTGCATTCAAATGTCTATCTGTTGAAATATTTCACTGGCACCTGCATTACCATCATGGGCACTGAGAACTGTCCCCTGAGGAAAATGTACCGCTCTCTCTATTTAAATGCCAAAAATATTAAAAACCACTGGGATGTATTTCTTAAGGGTGTTTTCATAAAAACTGCAAGGTCTGACACGTACAAGCTCGCTGGTAAAATATTGCTGTTTCATTGCAAGTTAAACGCAGTGTTGAAGTTATCAGTTAGCAGACCAAAAACTACACAAGAAATAATACCCGAAAGACCTACATCAAAAATAATTAGATATCAAAAACAAATATGACTGATGGAATTGGATTTGTTTCATTACCGCTTTTTCTCTTAATGTGCTGCTCCATCCAATGAAGCCACACTCACTAAAACTTTAATGTCCCTTAAAACTGGGTTTCAAATCTGACGTATTTCTCTGTAACATTAAATATTCAAGACTAAGTGGGCAAAAATCAAAGTTACTCTCCAGGAAAAACAAACAACATCCTTAGTTATTATCTATTTATTAGAGTGTATCACTCATAAACTCAGCTAATCTGTTTCATCAGGACTGTGTGGATGTGCTTTGATCAGGATTGACTGACAAATTTAATGCACATTTCAACAGAATTTCCAGAAAATGCTAATTCAACTGCATTTCTATCCACTATCATTTTTCAAATATTAGGAGCTGAGGAGAGGAAGAGGATGAAACAAGATGATGGAAATGATGGATTTCTATTTATTTCACGTATTAATGTAGAGGAACGTTACAGTCTCTTTACATAGGTCCACATAGATCTGATGTTTTTGTCACTATTTATTGTCTCTTCAGTGGAGCAGAGGCCTCGGTAGATGTTTAGGCCACGTGCTTCTTATATGTCATGATTAACAAACAACATATGTGAATTTACAGTTCTGATTAACTGCTCCAAATGTGTGATCGCGCAGGACACCATCACGAGTGGTGGGGAGCTGTTTTCAGTGGCTTGAAGAACGTCTGATAAAAGTGGGCATGCAGTGCATACATGACAGCAGTGGGAGAGAGAAAGAGAGGAGACGGGAGGGAAATAGCTTGGGGTCTTTGACTCACAGTCAAACGGTGCTACATCGATTGCCATGTAATTAGAGAGAGCATAGAGAAGGATATTGATCAGTATACTCACGCCGACTTGTTCCAGGAGCCCCATGAGTCTAGAAGGGGGCACCACACTGACCTCTCTCACCAGAGCCTCGGCTATTGCCCTGCGCCGCTTCTCCTTGCTGCTGCCTTTGGGGTACGCCTGCAGTGACGGACAAAGGATATTTAGTTATGAAGCACTTACTGATACAGTTGTTCTGAAATTTAAAAAAAAAAAATGTTTCTTGTCTCACCTCACGAGGGTCAAAGTAGGAGCATGTCAGCAGGTGCTCCAAATGCATGTACCTCTCTGGCTGCGTCTGCTTCAGCATGATCATCGGGTCCGTTTGCCTGAGGAGTGAGCGAGCTGCTCCCACCTCCCTCATCTCAATGAGCTCCATAACAACCTGTTCAAGTGATCGGCGTCCATTACATGCTGCTATTTAAAAATGCAAGCCAGGGAAAGAATAAGCTGATCTAAGCTCACCTGCTCATAAAGGTCAATAAGTGTGTTGTCGGGCAGCTTGAGGGACTCGATAGCCAGCAGGACGGAGTCCCAGTGGCCGCTCTTTATGTCTGCAACGAAGCTGTCGATGCTTTCCACTGTGTTGAGCGAGACGGTGGTTTCCTCCTGTAAGGTGTTCAGCGTTCGGTAGAGGTTGTTCTCCTTCAGGTACTGCATTATCAGGCGGATCACACTACACAGGAAAGGTTAACGTTACAAACACACGCTGCCTGTAATCGTACCTACCAAGCTTGTAGGATTTGAAGTGCAGGGTGAAGTCACGCAAATACTGGAATTGTTTCTGTGAGACATTTCTCTGCAGCACCATATCTTAATCTGTGGAGGGCAAAGTCAGTATTCATCACCTCTAATGGTTCTGAGTGATCAAGCGGGCACTTTATTTTCAGATGCTGTCACACGTGTAGCCATTTTCTGGCAAAGCTGTCAAATTAATATCATGTGTGAGGTGTTCCTGCTTCATGAGGACTTTAGTCCCACTTCAGACTCAACTCTCTGCTGCCACTCTGTCAGCATCACCCTGCGGGAAGTTTTGTGGTCTTTCCTGTGCACTTTCGAGCAGAGACACGGGTCAGTGCCACTGCCTGGTGACTGGAGTTGCATCACCCACGGATGCTCTATGCCATTTTAATGCTTCAATTTCTCCCATTTAATCTCCCACCATAACATGAGGCTAAATTTGGCAACAATGTGTGCACCATCCCCACATTTCCTCACAGGAAGGCTGAATAATTAACCACTAGAAGAAACACACCCATATCCTTGCCAGGGGTGGAGAGCCTATTAGATCAACAGGCACATGTGGATGAAGCACATCTTATGAATAGTGGCTGCAAAACAGCCTGGATCCGCCTCTCTATCAGCATAATAACAAAGAAGATCAGATTAAATGGCCCTAATCAACAATTTTTTGCATCCTCAGGCGAAATTGCCTGCATGTGCGGCATACTGACCACAATAAACCGTGTATTAATAATAAAAGAGCGTCAGCAATTGGATGGGAGGTTCCACAACCGATTAAACAAACGCCACATGGGTGCACAAAGTACGCAGACAACAAACAGCAGCGTCATGGAATAAAGAAAGACAGTTGTAAAGGCAACATTTGGGTGCGTTAGTGTAATTGACTATTTTGTTTAGGCACATGTGTCATGACCTGAGAAACAATATCAAATGCATTTTGAAAAGGAACTTTTAAAGAGACATCGCAGCAGATTTATAATATCATCAATACAGACTTTTAGCTCAATGCGTAATGTTGAGTTTCCTTGAAAGACCCACGCACTCATGTCTTATGTTGAAGAAGAACTGGTGTTTTCTGTTTGTATTGTCACACAGGTTGTCTCCTCACTACTACTCTTCTGTTATCATCACCACACTATCACTGACAACTCGATATTTAACAACAACAACAACAACAACAAAAACCCCAAAGGGAGAGCGCACTTACTCCGCGGGCTCCATCTCCACTGCCATGCTGATGTTGACTCCTGCCGCTGCTGCACCGGACTGAGCGGACTGGCGGCTCGGCGCTCGCTAGAGCCACGTGAAAGTCGTCTGCTCGGGACCACCCACTACACGTGCTTCTCTTGTGTCTCTCAATTTTGCGGCGGGCAGCAGTCCCAAACCCTGTGACTGAAAAAAGTCTTGGAGCTACACCCCCCACCCCACCCCCTCCTCCTCCCTGACGCATGCAGATACAGAGAAGAAACATTTTGTGGGCACGTCGTGTGCAGGAGACGCTCTGCGAGATGCTGCAGCCACGACAACAACAGCAGCATCAGCACCGCGGACAGTGGCTCGTGGCTCAGAGCGTGCTCGCCGTTGTGCGTGAGCCACAACATCGTGTCCTCTAACGGAAAAAATCACCTCAGTGCTCATCGCTATGCAGATACAGGGGTGGATGCGTCTGAGCCTTACGAGCGTCTGTACCTGGAGCTGCGTATTAACGCGCACACACAATGATCCCCTGCGGGCACGGTGATCACCAGCCATCACTGTCACTCCTGCGGGTACAGTGCCGTGGTGGGCTGGGAGTGTTTGCGAGACTGTATTTAACCTGAGTGCCTCTGTGTTTGTACAGGCCCCACGGCAGAAAATGAACCTGTTGGTGAGCAGGAGCCTCGTTAAAACATCACACAGGTTTCCCCTCATTAGAAAAGCTGGAGATAAGCTCGCGAAGGCCTTATTGTCATAAAACAAATCCCACGGATAATAAATCACACGGATAAAACGGAGGAATACAGGCAGCAGAAGGCAATTAAGCACCCACAGCAAGCATCATTTTAACAGAATAAACACAAATAAAGACGAAGATGTAAAACCTTCGAGATATAAAGGCGTAAATGATGGTTTGAATGGATAACAGAATCTGACATGCTCGTTATGTTGCAACACGTGACGTGGAGGTGAAGATGGATTGGTTTGATCGTTAATTCTTTGTCCCATGAAACAGCTGTCATTTGGCTTTGGGCTGGATGTGGTCAGGTGGAGTCCTGCTGCTGCTACACTGCTCCTAAAGGGAGGCTTTTTTGATCCTTGCGGTCCGCAGAGGACTCCGGCGTTAGAGTCAGCATCCATCGTGGATGATTTCTCAGCAGGTTAACCTCTGTGGTGAGCCACAGAGATCAGAGTGTTGTTTGACGGGCGGGGGGGAAACATTTGTCTCCTTCAGATCGTGGCAGTTATCGATGGGCCTGGAGATCCTCAGGTATCTGTCTCTGAAGAATTCAATTTATACGACTATGTGAGCAGGTTTCGAGCTGTGATGGCCGAGTGGTTAAGGCGTTGGACTCGAAATCCAATGGGGTTTCCCCGCGCAGGTTCAAATCCTGCTCACAGCGTTCATTCCTTCACCTTTAACCTCAACTAGGTGAGTATTTGACTACTGTTGGATGTAGTGGTTGGCAAAACTATGGTGATCTAAACTTCACACATCCAGGATGTCCGAAATTATACACCACATTACCACCTACGTAAACTTAAATCAGTGGTTTGTTCCGAAACAGCAGATTTAATGCTGACACCAGTGTGTAAATATCAAGCAGTTCATAGGCTTTATCTAACTGGTCTGTAATTACATTCCTGTCTCCTGGAGGGAATAGTGTAATTATAGCGATAATAATGTTCAGCTGATGGAACTTTCCATTTTTCAATTAATTACATTAAATTAGTGTGAGTGCCTGAGAAGTGGTTTTTCAGTCAGCTGAACACGCAAAAATGTGAATGTTGCCAACAGATAATTAAAGAACATATGCAGAATTAATTCAGGGAAGATTATGAACATTCATTGTGTATATTTTCATGATGGTGATGATGACGAAGAAGATTTTGTTGAATGAAACAAGACGAATGAAAAATAAATCAATAAAATCCCTTTTTTTAAAAAAAAAAAAGCCTACCTTGTTAAGTATCCCGAGAACAAAGAGAGAAAAAAAGCTCTCTGACTGAGATTGAATTCATCTGTTTATCATCACGTCTTCGCTGCGTTGACATCTCGCGAGATCAGCGCTGAGATCAGCACAGGTGAGCGCTGATTGACGACATGTGAGCGACAGTGACCGCTTTTAGAGGCAGCGCTGTGTTATTGTCCCAATAACTTCCTCCTCAACAAAGTTAAAGCAGCAAATGTTTGCTCGCGCTGAGGCTCATTTCTCTTCCCTCCATCGAAGTGTACGAAACATGCCGATGAACAACAACCAGGTGAGAATTCTACTATCCAGGTAGACTAAACCTCCTTATCCCAACCCTCCTAAACTACTGCAGTCATGTCTTGTTTGAATATCTTAGTTTTTAAGTTCCCAGACATCAATAAAGTTCTCCTAAGTAATCTACTCTGAGCTGAGGGCCTACACTTATTTTGGCAACTTTTTTGATTCTGAAATGACCAAAATGACTTCATTTTATTAGTTGAACATCTGCCTGATCTTTAGATGGTCAATTACAAGCACATTTCATCTGTGTCAGACTACTGTAATTCATTGTACTCAGGGTTGAGCCAAACACTGATCACAGGCCTCCAGCTGGAACAGAACCAGTCAGCCTTGTTTCAGCCTAAAGATCTAAAGATTTTACCAAACGCCTTTAAAGCACTTCATGGTTCAGCTTCCATACGCTGCTGATCTGCTGCCCCCCCCTGTGAGCCTGAGCCTCAGATCCTCCTGCAGGGCTCCGTCGGCTGGAGTCAGCGCTCTGGACTCTGTGGTGGAGGATCTGAGGATGCAGAAGCTGTGACGTCTTTTAAACCTCACCTCAAAACATGTCTTTTAAAAAGCCTTTTATAAATCCAAGCATACCATTTTATTGCCAACATCTCTCATCTGTTTTATTAGTATTTATCTTTTATGTTGGTGGTTTTATTACTGTTATTTTAATTCCCTGATTTGATTTGCCCCAGTCCTGAAAAGTTTTAACCCTTGTTCGACCATTTAAGGCACTTTGCGGCTTAGTTTTGATAAGCGATGTATTGTTTATTTCACTGTAACCTCCCCTCGGTATGAAGCTCCTTGTCTCTCTGCTGTGTTTTTGCAGAAGGTACAGAGTGCAGCTGCCAGACTGGCCAAGCTGCCCGTGGTTCGCTCAGCTTGCATCACGCTGTCAGTCTTGTACAGTGACACTAAATGCAGCCACCCCAGCCTGAGGTCTGTGTGCGAGGTGCTGGAGGGCAGTGTGACGGCTATCGGCACAGCCGCCTGTGGCCGAGTTTCACCCGTCATCCAGAAACTAGAGCCCCAAAGTGAGTCCTGTCACTTCAGGCTAAACTCAGATAACTGTGCAATTTATCATTGTTCTCATTAGGAATTGATGTTTTGATTTGGTTTTAGATGATGTCTCTAAAATGTCATTGACTTGAGAAAAACATCCAACAAAAGTTCCCAGAGACTATGGTGGCATCTCAAATCTGTTGTTTAGTCCAACTATTAAATCAAAATCCAAAGGTATTCAACTTAACATCACACAAATGTACATGCTAATGTACATAGAACCCGATCAAGGCATCAATTAATACTTGTACAGTGAGTTCATACAGCTAAAAAAATATGTTTCATGCATTAACAGAAAATGAATAATTAATACTCACCTTCCAGTTTCCATTGCAAATGAAGTTGCGTGTAACACTCTTGACTGGCTGGAGACTACGTTCCCAGCGCTTCACACACCCACAGAGCAGGTAACCTCCTCTTTTCCTCGACCAAATCTTACCGAGACACACAGATTCGCCCAGTTCTCCTCAAACAGCACCAGAAGCTACGGCACATCTCTCCTGGCTTTCTCTTCTTTCGCCCAGATTGTTGCTGCTGCCAAGACCAAGATGCATAAGATCCAGGCTGTGGTGAGCGTAGCGGCTAACGGGACCGTTGACTGTGCACAGCACACAGTCACATGGCTGATGGGCAGGTTGCACCAGGCGGACGACCAGGCGGACGACCAGGCGGACGACCAGGTGGACAACCAGGCTGACAACCAGGTGGACAACCAGGCTGACAACCAGGCTGACCTGCCGCTCGTGGAGAGAGCCCTGAGTGTGGCCAGCGTGGGACTGGACTCTGCTCTGATCATGTCGGAGGCCCTGATGGACCAAGTGCTTCCTCCAACCGAAGAAGGTGCATCCCTTTCAAAACTCGCATTCATAACGTACACCTGCTTTCGTCTGTCACTCAATGTACTTTCTTGCCGACTTCATAGAGGAAGTTCACCTGTTGGAAGGCTTTGAGGCGACCGCAGTCACCAGAGGTCACCCTGCTCAACTGGTTTCGCTCGCTGCAAAGCTGTGCAAGAGGACCCATCACATGGTGGGGTCCAAGATGCGACCTGTTCAGGTGTGCTGTGAGTACAGTTTAAAGGAAATGTTTGACATTTTGGGGAATAAGCTTGTTTGCTTTCTTGCAGAGCTGGATGAGAGGCCCGATGCCTCTTATATCTGTTGATTAAGTATGAGGCTACAGCAGGCAGCTAGTTATCTTAGCATAGAGACTGGAAACAAGAAGAAACAGATATAGCCTTTCTATCTGTTTAATCTGTACAAAAAAAAAAAGTGTAAAATCAAGTTGTGCTTTTACAGGGAGGTATGTGCCGTAGATATCTGAATTCAGGGCAAGTTCATTAGAAATTAATCGGTGTAATGTTTTTTTTTTCTACTTGAGTTTCCCCTGGTTGCCTGTTAATCTCACAGCGACCACAAGACTTCAGCTGTATTGATCTTCTCATCCGAGTCTGCAAAAAAGCAAATAAGAACATTTTCCAAAATGTTGAACTAGTCCTTTAACAAGTGGCGGAAGGATGGTTGGGTCCTGAGTGTGAGCATGCATGGTTATAGAAAACATAACCTCAAATAGTCATAAGGTTTCTGACTAGATAATGTATTTACCAGCTTTGGCACAGTTATTAGTGCATTTTCTTTGCAGTCACATTGTGTTTTTGGTTCTAATGAACTGAATTTTGTTTTTGATATTCGCAGGACATCTATTTTGTTTTTTTACAAATCTAATGTGACAGTAGCATAAGAATGTAGATCCAGCAAAGAACGCAGAAGTATTAGGATCGACTTGATTTCATACAATAGCTTCCGCGTTGAATCAAATACTTGGCAGGTCACATGTTAGGTCATAAGAGTGTCTTCGACAAGTCAAACCTTCAATAGTGCCTTTGTCCTTTATTCAACAGTTCATGGAGAATTTGTGCAGGTCGTCAGGTCAGGACCTTAAGACCAGCTGGGCGACCTTGTCCTGGAGCCTCCGGCGGCTGCCTCAGTGTCTGCAGCATCAGCTTGTGTCTGTGTTCTTTTTCATCTCCCAGATGTACTACTTATGCTGCCCTCCATCCCAACACCAGTCTGATCAAGATAGAAGTCGAGAGGCTGCCAAGACCTCAACTCACAGGGACTTGTTCCAGGCTCACCCAGAGGCTATAGCGACCTGCCGGAAGAGAAAGCCAACAAAGACACCCCTGTTTGGCAGCGGGTGTAATGTTAAAGGATTTGTTCGCCGTTGATAAACTAACTATTGATAAGCATGTTTGTGCTGAATAAGAAATGCAACTGAAAAAGGGCATAAATTAAAAGTTGAACATTCATGATTAACTCTTGTCCTTTGAGTCTGACAAGTCCACTGTGATAAGGGCACGAAGTCAAACCCAGAGAAATACAGAAGTGGTAGCAGTGTTATAATCATGCAGTTGATATACAATTAACACCTCCCATGTTAATGACATGTCTATGTGGAAGCATAGGAGCAGTTTTGTAGCTCAGTACCTGTTTTACATGTAACAAGTGCAAAACTTAGTGGTAGTATGACAGTTCAGACAGCACAAATTAGAATTTGCTTCAAAAAGCCCAGTACCACTAAATTCATTGAATTATATACTTCCATTTTCTTGTAGAAACTGAGCAGGCACTTCAGTTCAGACTGAAAGTCTTTACATTCAGTCTGAACTGAAGTGCCTGAACCTGTAGTTATTTCTATGATGTATACACTATTGAAAAAAAATAATGACAAGTACATCACAAGCTAGTTTTTCAGCAAAAACGTGACTTTATTTGACATTGGGATTTCACTTTTGGCTGGACTCTGATTTGGATGTGGATGCCCTCAGAGAAGAAAGGCGGCGCCTCTTGGCAATCTGTTCCTGGCGCTTCTCCTTGGCCTCCTGTTTGCAGGAACAAGTGTGTATCAGTTAAGTGTTTAAACGCATCCAAAAACCACCATTTGCTCTCCCCATACCACACTAACATCATATAGGATTCTTCACAGATCCATACTCATTCCATTCAGTGACCAGTGATACATGCAGTGGTTTACTGTCCAGAAAAAGCTTCAAAAATTAAAAACTGATGATGATTGATATGACCCTCTACTTTGACTTGAATTTGTTAATTTTATTTTTAAATGATAAAAACTGTTGGCAATATGTCTAACTTTCAGGTGACAAAATGTCACCATATTGGTTGAGTAATACTTTTAGATGAGTCATCAAAGTAAAAACCTAAAAAATTGGAATGTATCTTAACTTCAGTACAATAGTTTCATTGCGTAAAATGATTTATCACCACAGTTTAAAAGTTTCCATCAAAATATGGTGCCTTTTTACTACTTAGAAGTGTTTCATGGTCAGCTCACTCATTAGAATAAAATAGAGAATGTTTCTGAGGAGCACTTCAGTTTTTAATGCCCAAGCATTGCAATAAGGGCAGAAAGACAGACACAAGACATTACCTTCATCCTCTTAGCCAGCAGCTTGGCGTACTCAGAGGCCTCCTCCTTATTCTTCTGGGTGCGCTGTTTCTTCAGGGCGATGCGGCGGCGCTTGTGCTGCAGCACACGGGGTGTCACCAGTCTCTGGATCCTGGGTGCCTTAGTTCTGGGCTTCTTGCCTATAGAAGAGAGGAACACAACCATGTAAATAACACTAGCTGTGATGAGAGGGTTGGGCAACTCTGACTACTGAACTACTACAATAATCTGAATAGTTCATAGAGACTATCAGATAGTACATTTGCTTGAAATGCAGATCCCCACAGGTAAGGTGCCACTACTGATTGTTATCAGTACAGGAGACTGGAGGGGAACTAAAGTCTGTTTTTCCCCTGCATTTTTAGCAAACCATTGAAAGCCCAAAGGGAAAAACCTTTGTCCCCACCCACAGTGCTAAACACAAGCTATATTTTGTCACTAATCTATACAGTGTGACACCAACACTGTAAACATGTACTGTGATTATTGGCAGAATGTAGTGAGTTTGGTGGTTTAACACTGGGGCCTCTAAGCAGGAATAGCTATTGTTGGACTGAGTTTGGAATTTTTTTTCCAGCAGTACATGAATGCTGATAAGGCAGAAATATGAAAAGGCTTTTATTTTGGTGCTTTAAAACTGGCCATCTAACACAGATGTTGAACAAATAGACTTACACTAGACAATTTCTAGACTAATTGTATTATATACAGCTCACGGTCCGGACTTTGAGGGTGGCTGATGTACAGCGGTACAAGATACAGATAAGACCAGCAAGAGCAAAATGACACCTGTGTGGGTCTAGGGGTCCTAACTAACATTCAAAAGACAGCAGCACGTCCCATTACTAGTGTCCAGGTTTAAGCCAACTGCATTTCCAGGCAGAGCTTAAACAAGGACTTGCAATATTACAAGCAGTATAATTTCCCCAGTGATTTTACTGTTGTCTTGGGAATTTTGATTTAACTCATATTTCTTTTAACCGACAATCATATCCTACATGCAGCCATCCAAGAGCACTTGAAGGTTTAGGTAAAATTGTGGTAAACAGGCCCTAGTCTTACCTTCTTTAGTCAGGGGTCTCCTCACAACATACTGCCTAACGTCATCCTCCTTGGCCAGGTTGAAGAGCTTGCGGATCTTGCTGGCCCTCTTGGGACCAAGACGGCGAGGGACGGTGCTGTCGGTCAGCCCGGGAATGTCCTTCTCACCTGAGAGTGACCACATTAGGGGGAAATGAGTGAAACGATAGTTGATTTAAGCAAAGTTCACAAACACTGCAACACAACAAAAAAGTTTCAGGGTACAGAGAAACTATTTGAAAATAACACATCTGGCTTCAGTCTGCCATGAAGCCATGCTCAGTCACCACAAACTGAACCAATGTCAAAGTAGTAAACCACGGCTGCATTTTGTCAGATTATGAAAGGTACAACAGCTCTGGGGTCACTGATACTAGTGTGCAAAAGACATTGAGGGAGCAATGCAGTTCAACCATCCACGGATTGTAGGTCTGGTCGCATCTGGTAAGCAGCTCCACAGCGGCTCTGGCAACACGCTGTCCCCCCTTCATGACTACAGACTAATCAAAAAGGGTCTACTGGTGTGCCATGGACATACTTTACAAGCAACTAACAGACATTCCTAAACATGAAGTCTAGTCGTCGTCATGATAAACAAGTCTGTAGTGTGTAGCAGCTGAGAATCAGCTTTTGGTTTACAGTTGAATTCAGTATCTTATCTACCACCTCTATAAAATGGTCCACATGAGCCAAAACACGACAAATTACCTTTCTTGACGATGACCAAGTTGAGAACGCTGAGATTGGCGTCAACGATGCAACCGCGGACAGACTTGCGCTTACGCTCACCAGTCCTGCGGGGGCGGTAGCAGGAGTGGCCCTTGCTGAGCAGCAGGCGCACACGGCCGTGGGTCAGCACACCCTGCTTCATGGGGAAGCCCTGCTTGTCGTTGCCTCCACTGATGCGCACCATGTAACCCTGCAGAAGAGGAGGAAACAAGTTACTTTAATTCTATTCCACATAGGGCACATGATACACAAAGTCTCCAAGAAAAAGGATTGTTTGAATATATGACCTGATTATAGGTTCCCACTCAAATTTATATTTTTTGCTTACAGGTAGAGGATTCTTAGGATTAAGACTGCTGTTGAAAAAAAAATGTGGCAGAAATAAGCAAGGCAGGTGCAGCTGTGGCCCCCAAAGTTAAACAGGTTATCTCTTAATTGTAGGCTTAGTGGTTTCATTTCCAGCTCCTGTCGATATTTCAAAGTGGCCTTGAGCAAGAAACTGAACCCCATTTGCTCCAAATGTGACTATAAATGTTTCCCCTCATGTCTGTGGCAAACCCTGCTTTGGATTTATGATTTAATTTCACTGTGTCTTGAATAACGTTGTATTCTAGTACACACAAGTTAACTGGTAGGTTCATTGAGGGAGCGATGCTGTTACAAAACAGCCATAATAATATTATGGTCTTGTATCTGGTAAGCAGCTCCTCAGTTTCTCTGGCAACACACTGTCCCCCCTTAAAGACTACAGGTCAGTCAGAAAGGGTCTACTGGTGTGCCACATGACGCATGTTACCAGTGCAGCACACTCTGCATCGTGATGTACTGACAAAACATCAGATCCAAAAGCATCAAGTAAGCCCATTACCTTCCACTCATCTCCCAGAGGGTCAGCAGACACCTCAGTGGCCATACGTTTCTCATAGAAGGTGCGCAGCTTCCGCTCATCATCAACTTCAATCAGCTTCTGGCAGCCAGTAGCGGGGAATGAGATGTTCAGCTAAAAAAGGGTGAAAATATCACTGTTAACGCATGTAACTCCAATCTGCTCCATAGATCCTCAAGCAGGTAGATGTAGCAGCTGAAGTTAGCACAGAACAACATGTAACAAGGAGGGGTGATGCAAACCTCTGATACTAGACATGAGGAGGGACAATATCCCTAAATTTACCATATCTGAGCTACTTAAAGCAGAGATAGTCGCCCAGAGGCCTGTTAGCTGCTCTGCCGGCTAGCATTTCATAGCACGCTAACATTAGCCTTCTGGGTATCGCTAGCATTAAAACAACCGCTTCTACTGCCAACATTAAAGGCAGATAACACAAGAAGTTTAAGCAGTTAGTTACTAAAGTTTAAATGCTGTTTAAAGCAGTAAACTGAGACATGAACTCGGTGCACATTTCTCCCAGTGTGCGGCCATGTTTCCACAGCTCACTGTACGAATGGACCGTCAGCGCTGTTTGTTATATTACCATCAAACTTCATCCTCAATGTTAGAGCAATAACTGCTACATCAAACTAATCCGCTTTATAGCTCGGAATCAAGGCTTCAACCTTACAGGAGTATTTCAGAGAAAATAACTTCCCATAGATATTTATAGTTAGGGAAACATTGTACCTTCATTTTGCCAAACCGGCCCTACGACGGTCCGCCACGGAAAAGAGGCCGGATATCCGCTTCGTGGTCTCACATAGGCTCGAGCTGTTATCGCGAGAACTGAGCCGATGATCCTGATCAGACTCAAGCTGAAGGTTATTAAACTAATTTCACATACACGGACACTCACACACACACACACACACACCGAAATAATATAAAATCAACGAAAGAAACATCATTAAACCAATTATCTGATTAGGACACGTGTGTAAAATGTATATTTCGTGTAAAAAGAACCACACATCAAGATTCGTGTTCAAGTGCCTCATAGTTTAAAATGCGTGGGGCCCATTTATTTATTTATTTATTTATTTATGTATTTATTTATGTGATTAATTATTTGTCTGGTTTCGGTTAAAAATACTGAAAATATGAGAGCTTGTGTCAGCTTGAGCCTAAAAACGTGTACAATGTATTTTTCTACAAATCAAAGCAAGATAATAAATTACACTGAATTAACTAATTACTTTTTATATTAATTAATGGTTATGATCATGTGAGCGCGCAGTCTATGACATCAACACGCCGATGGCACTATTGAGTCACTGCGCATGCGTCAGCCAGAGGGTGCCAGAGAGTAGGTAAAGAGCTGAGAGGTAAAGATAGTTACCGTCCCACTCCTGTCAGAGAAAAATCCTCTGTAGGGTTCAAATTTTAAAGTCACCTTGAGTATTTAGCACGTCACGAGGTAAAAGCAACGAAGGTAATAGAACAGATAAACGTATAAATTATAAAAGTGGATAAATACGTAAAATGTGGAATTATACTACAACAGATGTATTTAAAATAGAGGTAATCACAATGAGTTTTCACGTAGACTCCCATTTAATTTAGACTTAAATGCAGTAAAAAAAATTCATTCTAAATCTTGCTTTACATAAATGGAGATGACCATCAGTAACATCAGTATCTTGGATTACACCAACAATTCAAGAAAACTAAATTACATTCAGCTGCTTCAGTCTCAGGGTCCTGGTGTTGTTCATGCTGGCTCACTTTCACGCCTACTGGGACACCTGAATAGAACAGATCCATCGTTAATGTTATTGAAAACACCAGTACTTACTAACATCATTACATTCATCTTTATACAGCATTACTTGAACAAGACACAGAGCTAAAAACAAAAACAACAGAGCTGAACAAGTTGGGTAAAACAAATAAAGAACTTCTATATACATACAAGTTGGTGTATATATATGACCATCAACATGTGACGTCTATATACAAGGCAAGTGTTTCTGTACATTGTAAACGAACACAAATAGTGGGAAAAAAAACCAAAACGAATGATCATGCATGAAGTGGGTGGTTATGTGTAATAAATGCATGCAGCGTTGTATACAGTGTTATAATGTTTGCTTATTCTAACTACCTAATAAACTGTTATCTTAATTTACTGTGAAACAAAGCACAACATGTTATCCACTCAAGGTCTTATAATATTAGCCTGTAAAGTAACTAGTAGCTGCTAAACAACTGGTGTATAAGTAAAAAGTGCAAAAAAAAAATCTTAGAGGTGTAAGGTATCATAAAATGGAAATAAGGTAAGATAGAACTTTATTCTTTTATTCAGAATTTACAGTTGTTATTTCACACCACTGCTTACAAGTAAAATTGTCACAAAGCTACAAGGTGCACTAAAGTGAAAGCAAAAGCAAAAATGTGTTACACATGTGGGGGATAAAAAAAAAAGATGTTTGCGGTGTAATATGGTTTAACCCCTGATACAGAATTGCCCTTTTACATGTTTATTTATCATTTCGTAAATGACGGTTTTGAGTAAATCATCCCTCTCTTGGGTGGCTGTGAAGTTTCAACACAGCAGTAGAGGAGGAAATAAACGTGCCCTCACTTTGACCGTAGCAGGAAGCGAACAGGAGGAAGTCCTCTTGTGACACCGGAACACTCTTTGGCCGCAGAGCAGAGCAGAGCAGCTGTCAGTGCACAGCTCAGAGCGTCACGACGGGCAGGAGGCTTTGTGGACGGTCAGAGGCTTTAAAATGCAGCTCAGCGACGATCCCTGCAGCAAGCCACACTGTCTGATGTGCATTAAGTGTCGGGTCTCAAAAATTAACATCTAGCGTGAGCTCCACGAGCCCCAGAGACAGTGGCTTTCCTCGTCCGGTGTGCTGTTGTTGTTGTTTTTTCGTGTCTCCAAAGCTGACTGCGGAGTGCTGCCTCTCTGTGCACCGTCCAGCCGACAGGACTAGTCCAGACATGAGTAACGTTAATCTGATTTTTTGGGACCAGTTGCAGGCGGGCAGCTCCGAGGTGGACTGGTGCGAAGGGAATTACATGATCTACCCCAGCATCGCTGAGTTTTACAACACGGTCGGTTTGAAGGACTTGCAGCCAACGATGTGTGCTTGTTGTTTGTTTTTTTTTATGTGTTTTGTTTTGCATAATAGTTTTGTTTACAGTCCCAGCTAGACCACAGCTCTCCTGCCTTTGTTATTTCTTTGTATTGCACTGCTTTCTTATACCTTTTAATAACATCAGCCTCAGGTTAGTTATAGCCATCAGTGAGTCACAACTGACTTTGAACAGTTTGGCCGCTTTTCCAGCTTCAGCATCATGATGTTTACTGGTAGCATCAGGTTACAGTTTTTCCTTTTCTTCATTTCCACTGGCTGACAGTTTGTTAAAGGCCAGCGAGGCCTGCACACTGATCAACTTCTGACAAGCGCGATCAGTCCAACTGTGATGTATTTCTTTGCTCATAGCTTTTCTTTGTTTTATCATTTCAGATCAGCAACATTTTGTTTTTTGTTTTGCCGCCCATATTAATGTGCTTGTTCCGCCAATATGCAACACATTTCAACAGTGGGATTTACCTCATATGGATTCTGCTGGTTGTGGTTGGTAAGTTTGCTGGCTGACACGATTGTACACTGTCTTAACTCTCCTTTACTCATCTTTTAAAACCTATATACCTGTATGAAATGAATATATGTGTTGCACTTTTGTGAATGTTGCATGCGTGTATTCATATAAAACAAGCTTTATATCTGCTGCATGTAGTGCATAACCATACAAAGTGAGCAATAGGGCAGTGCGAGACAAAATACTGCTGAAACAATTAGCCAATTAATCAATTAGATAGAAAATTAATTAAGTTTAGTTCACTGGTTCCAGCATCACAAATGTGAATATTTCTTTACTTCTGTGATAGTAAACTAAATATTTTGTGTTCGGACTCTTAGTTGGACAAAACAAGGCGTTAAAAAACAATAGGAAAAGGGATTTTTCACTATTTTTACGACACTAGAAGCCAAAAGAGTGATTAGTTTGTGGAGAAATTAATCTGCAGGTTAATCCATCATCTGTAAATGCAGCCCTAAAATTCACAAACTCTGTCAGTATGTACATAAAGTACACATGCAAAAGGAATTTACAACATATCTGAGTTAAATGTAGGTACTGATTCTTGACAGCCCACATTCGTAAAACTGCTGAAACGACACTGTTCGAATTTTCCTCAGCTGTTGCCTCTGTCATCGTCCTGAGTTACAGCTTTAGGTTATCCTGAATCATTTTGCCCCGTTAGAAAAACACTGTACTATGAGTGGGCTTATTCATTGGTGGGATGAATAAGCCTATTGCTCAGGTTTTATTTGATTTGACACAGCATTAATGGCGCTTCTGTATGTAAATAAAGGCCCAGTCCTGAAGAGATTACAGTGCCTTGTTCCCTCGCTGCTGCTCTGAAAACACTCTGGCTGCAGTGTCAGCAAAGATAACCTGACAGACCTCCCTCTGTCCCTGACAGGTGACCTTATTGCATGACAGAAAACAACTGTAGCTGCTCTATAGGATTTGGATTAACGCCACAGCCGCATGAACTTGAAGAATGGGTCAGATTAAAATGGGCCATTTATTCTCATTATCTAACTTTGAATTGATCTTGTCTTTTCACATCAGATTACGTCTCCTATCAAACCAGATCAGGGATCAAAGTTGGAGGGAAATAAAAGCAGAATCTTTTTTTTTTTTTTCACATATTTCTTGTGTTAGTGTTAGGAAACAAGTGGCTGCCTGGTTTCATCTGTCCTCCGCTGTCTCCGTGGTTGGGACGGCCTTTGACCGGAGCAGACAAACAGCCCTATAGACTCCAGTATGAAAACAGCATTCAGTCGCTTTTCTTTGGTTTTAGCCTCAGCTGTGTGCAGGCTGAGTCATTCATGTATGGCATGACTGCAACATGTACGCAGTGTGACCAGGCAGAGCTGCAGCTCATTCTGCTCATTGAATTAACAGTTTTGTCCGTGAAATTATCATAGAAGATGAAAACAAAATCTCAAAAAATCACACACAGTTGGAACCAACTATTTTGGCTTTTTTTTTGTTGAAAAAATTACAGTCAATTGCTAATTGAAATTGTTAATTCATTCATTCGTGCTGCTTAGCCTTAACAGTCGCAGGCCTCTATGGGTCGCAGGTATTTCAATACCTGCTGATAAATAATTGTTTCAGCTCTATTTCTCTTAGAAAAGTGAATGCGGCCGCTGTACATGACAATATACGAGCATCCTAACTGGTCATCATGATTAGTAACTCATGTCTGAGAGCAGATAAGACGTTGGTTCAAATCTCCTGCAGCGCCTGTTATCATAACAGATAATGCTGTTAAAAGCAGGTCTGCTGGACCGTGATAAGAAACCTGCACTGACTGATCCATCCATTAACAGCGTTTTAAACCTCACGGTAACAGTAACGCCGGTTTCTAACTGTTTGTAATTAACGTATTCACTCCATTGTGCTGTCTTCGAACAGTAGCCATTTCTCAGTATCGGCTCACTGAGATGCTTTTGCTTTTGGCCCAAATCGAGTTACATCATAGGTGATCAGTCACCTATGATAAAAGAGTCAGTCCAGTCCTTCACACTTTGTACTTGTTATCTGTTTGAACTGGTATCATTCAGAGGGGACATTCTCAACTTTCCATGTGTTCTTTGTTGTATTGGTTACTTTTTCCATTGCCAGCTGTACACTGGATAAAAATATAAATCCAGCCTTGTCAATGCGCTGTAAAACGTCGCTGTTTTCTGACAGACATTTGTGTGTTTCTTTCTTTCAGGTATTGGATCGACATATTTTCATGCCACCCTCAGCTTCCTCGGCCAGATGCTGGATGAGCTGGCCATCTTGTGGGTGCTTATGTGTGCCATCGCCATGTGGTTTCCCAAGAGGTACCTGCCCCGGATGTTCAGGAGGGATCGGTATGTTGACCACTGTGACGCTGCATCAGATGAACTGGGTCTATAAACTCACTGGTCCAGGCATGTGGTGTTATAGGCTACATACATGCAGGTTTTCACCTCAGCTTATCACTGCAGAAGCTAATTTACACGCTTTCACCTGATCAGTGAATTCGGCGGAGGGACATATCTCTGCTCTAGCTGAGGGTTTGGAAGCTGTGTGCACACAGAGCCGAAGGTGTCTGACGCAGTAGTGGTTGTGTTACATAAAATAACGGACGCATTATACAAAGAAACCACTTTGATTTTCCCCCCCACATTTTCACATGAACTCACTTTTCTATCTAGTTTTTTCAGGTTGACACACAGTAATAATGTTGAGCAGGCTCATGTGCTGAGCTTATTGTTGCCCACTGTGCTGTCATATGAGGCTGTGTCCACTGCTATGACTCCCTGTTTAATAATAGGCATGTCCAAGATAGCTGACACCAGTAAAAGCTGCATCACATGTCTTTACTTCTCTTTCCATTGTCGCAGAATCATCATAGCTCCTCTTTCACTTCAGGCTGTGGCTTGAAAATATTCCTCCAGTAGCTGAGAGACTCTTGTTTATTATCTGATTGTTGTATTGTTGAGTCATCCCCACATTACCCCTGAATTTCACAATGCCTTTCATAGAACGAAGAATTGCCGCAAATTCTATTATTCTGACTCATCTTTGGTTTTCAATCTAGGTCAAGGTTCAAAGTGGTCATCGGCATCTTGTCAGGAATCACCACTGGGTTGGCCTTTGTTAAACCTGTCGTCAACTCCCTGTCACTGATGACCCTGGGCATCCCCTGCACTGTGCTGCTCATCACTGAGCTGAAGAGGTTAGTGAAAAGGGTTTTTTTATAAGAACAGACGTGAGCGTCCAGCCCTGATCCAGAGCCATTATACCATGTATCACAGTAGCTCCTAATATCTGTTAAGGGATAATTATTACAGATTCACTTGATAGGCTGTTGGCAGTTTTGGGGTGAAGAATTTGAACTAGCCAGACATTTCTTCGTAACTGTAGGTATGACTTTGTTTTGTTTCTATATACATTACTGGAGACATACTTGTGTTTCAGAGTTTGTAATAATCATACAGTTTAGAATCAGTGGTAAATATCCAACTATACCATCTTAACAGCGGTTATTCAGTTATTTAACAGTTAACATTGTTGGCAAAGTAGTAATGTTGGTTTTGCAATGTTATTTTAAATATTTCTAGCTTATACTGTTATTACACATTTAGACATATTCACCATATTCTACTACCTCTTGTACTCTAAACAGCCTCTATATTAGCATGCTAATGTTAGTGACACAGCAGATACACCTGGCAGTCAGTAGGTGTAAATATATCACTGGGCGCCTGAGCAATGAAGCAAGGCGGAGCAGCTGCACCCCCACTTTTAGACCTGGGGGAGCAAACGTGGGTTTTTGCCCCACTACTTTTTGATTAGACAATTTTGCTATTTTTCAACAGCTAGTTTGGATCAAAATTAGTTCTATCTGGCTGTATCATATATAGTACGTGAATAAAAAATTTTTTTTGCCATCCTTACTGAAGCCGTTTTCTCATATGAACTCCGGACAGTTCCCGGAGAATCAGGTCCAGACATCCAGAGTCACCCTTTCACACATGTAGCACACAACCAATAAGTCTATGCACACAGCAGGAGAGTCTGTCAGACTGTAATCACCTACTGAAATACTCTGTCTGGTTTAGCCGAGAGCTGCAGGAGGCAGGACATGATGCTAAAGCACACTGCAGTTGTAATTTTACAAGAAATCAAAGGAAGTCCTCTCTCCCATTAGCGCTGCTTCACAGCGGAGCATTCAGGTCCAGTCAGAATTAACAGCTGCTCTACTGTGGTCCAAACAAAACACCAGAGAACTACGTAAGATACAATAACTAACTACGTTACTGCGCCCTGAATATCTGTGTGGTTGGTTTTCAATCACCGAGCATGAGGAAGTTTGCCTTCATGGATTTCTGGTAGAAAAGTGTATGAGGGGTTAGGATTTGGCTAATATTCTTTAGGGTTTACTTTTTTTTTAGGGTTTAGAGTTACTAGAGTTTATTGTCGGTTAGAAACTGAAATGCACATGATGTTGAATCAGGTCACAAACGCAACCAAAATTTGGTTTTGTGTCGAAATAAGCCCAGATGAGTTTAGTGGCTTTGCAATTTGTCTTGGCTGAAACAGCATTTAATCAGTCACTCACTGCTGAAACTAGTACAGAACATCAGGAAAAACTTGTACTGTATGGTCCAATATAAACTGAGCTTTTTACTGAAAGAGCAGCTCTACTGATCATGATTACAGGTTCTATATTGTAGAAAATGGCATTTTCATGTGGTAATTAAATGAAAATGTTTCTGCCATACCACCCCTTGCGCACCACTAATCATGCACCCCCACTTTTAACTATAACTGGACGGCCATGAATATACCTACAATAATTAAACTGAATTGTACATAAGAATGCAAACTGTAAATCTAGTTATTTTCTAACTAGTCAAAGTTTGAACTTTAGACTAGGCACTTGTGGCTCAGAATTAAATTAGGTCGTCCACTGATCACAGGCTTGGTGGTTCGATCCCCACCTCCTCCTGTCCACCTGTCATAGTGTCCTTGGGCAAGACACTGAACCCCAAATTGCTCCCAATGGCTGGTTTACCCTGCGTGGTAGTTCTCTGCCATCAATTTGTACCTGTGTTGTTGTTGCTATGCACTTTGGATAAAAGTGCTACATAATTTTAAGCAGATATCATTGAGCTGATCTGTGGTTCAATGTTGTCCAGTCAAAGAAATCAGCTAGAATGTTCAGTTGTTAAAAGGACAAAACCGAAATGGTGTCAAGATACAGTTTCTGTAGTCTATAGTGCATTAACATGCCACCTTTGACCTTTTGTACTTACATTGTCTAATGGCATGTTGTCTGTTCCAAGCTAATTATAGGACCTTATGATGTGAAAGAATGTTCCTGAGAACACACAACAAGCCACTCGTGCCCATTTGTACGTGTGTGTGTGTGTGTGTGTTTGTTCCTCTAAAGCTTTCTTCCATCACAGTAATCTGGAGCTGCTCTGTTGTTTCCGTTTCCCACATCCCTCCCTCACCACCGTCAGTCTTGTAACCCTCAGTCATCTATTGTTCAACCTGTTAGTAATTCTTGACATTAAAGCAAATGCCAGCCATCTATCGAGGCTGCCTGTTTTTGTTCTGCTAAGTGGGAGAGAATTCCTGTGGCCCCTGACCGATGGACTTATGCCCTCAGAAACGACAGACTGGTTTGTTGTTGTTTGCTTTTTTAACAGTACGTCTGTTAGATTGTGTCAGGAAAATGACTCATGTGCATGTGAGAGCAAAGTTCGTTTTCATATTGCAAAAAACTGGTGGATACCATCCAAAGACAGCATTATACCAGCTATTTGTCATTTAAAACTTTAATTGAAAGATCAGGCATTTTTCTTGACTCAAGTCCCACTCATTACATAGCTCTTAAAAAAAACACATTTTTGTAGTTGAGGCCATCGTTTCCTGTCTGTAAAAACAACATAGTCCTTGTGAAGTTAAATGCTGAGGTCTTCAAATGTGGTGGTATTGCTAAAAACAAGTCAGATGGAGAAAGAGGCACAAGTGGTCAGGTGAATATTTTGAACGTAAAACATGACATTATGAATGTTTGGTGATTAAGATGCACACATGCATGTCCCTGCATGCATGGCTTGATTCTGGCCAGGGGCCTTTGTTGGATGTTACCTCTTTGCCATTTTCTGTACTGTACTGTGCTAAATAAAAGGAAAACAAAGATGAACGGAAAAATAATTACTCAAACTGTTTATTGCAAACTCCCATCATAGTTTAGAGACCGACTTCCTGGTTAAACTTGATTTACTGTGCAGCTGTGCACAAAGTCATGTGCGAGCTATGCCTTTATACCATTCTGACCAGTGCATGAGGATCTCTCTCCTGTGTTTGTGATAAATATCAGACCTTTTGTCACTGACCCACTGGAGCCTCTTCCTTTCTTTTCCCTTGAGTAAGAGAAGCCTCTCTGCAGCACTTCACCCCTGATAGACAGACTGGCCTTTCCCTCACTTATCTTTGACTCCCAACAGTCAAACTCTCCATCACGCTTGCTAGCGCTCCGTCTCCAAGGAGAAGTCCTGGTTTCATGTCATGTCTCTTATCTTACATGCTTCTGTTTGAGCTGATAGTCACAGTATCCTGTGTGCTGATGGTTTTGTCAGAGTATGTTTGTTAGCAGGAAGGGGTGTTGGCTAACTTATGGCAGTTGTACTGTACATACGTGAAGGCAGTTACTAACTCTGTAGCTGGCTTGGTTACTGTAACTGATACATTGTCATGATTCGCCCCCATGTGAATATAATGGATCGAAACACTTAACAGTATAATACAATATTGATGACAGTTTAATGGCCTATTTCCATTTGGGAAGACGTATCATTGGTCATCTATTTTTGCACTTCCTGTTGCTAATGAGTAGCCTTGACTCCATTTTTTTCTACTCTCCCCCTGGACCAATTATGTAACATAGAGCTACTTTGCTTCATTAATGGTTCATTAATTGACTTACTTCGCTTAAAAGAAATAACGCAATTTTCCTCTAACAGTTGAAAAGTTGAACCCATTAATGTTCAAACACTTCCTTCCTCAATTCAATATTCTCAGAGTTTTTGCTGCTAGAGTCTGATATGACCACTAGTTTATGGTTTGTTACAGTATCACACAGCAATATCTATATATCTACTTGTACTACTGTTGCACTACATTTTAACATCAAAGCTGCGCTAATCAATATTTCCTGTATTAAATTAACAACGGATCAATTGACGACTTGTAATGTGAAAGGGGTCGTTTGCTATGATGAACTCACAGAGAATTGCCACGTGACTCTGCTTTTTCCTCTCAGCTCTATTCAGCATTTTAGCCTCTTTTTAATTCATTGTTCTTCATTCTCATCAGCCTTGTTTCCATCTGCAGCAGCCAGCTGTTTTTAGTGGAAAAGCTCTTAGACTCCCATTGTATGCTACCAGTTCAGCACCAAACAGCAGACAAAGGTAGCAACTAGTGGAGCGCCTAGTGGGCTAAAGAGACAGATATTTCCCTCATGAGGTGGCGGAGATCAAAAGGGAGCTTAGGTGAGAGCAGATGTTGAACTCGTTTTCATCAGGTGGCCAGATATTAATGCTTAGCAACTGTTTGCTGATAGATTAGCAATAATAACTTCACAGGGTGATAATCAGCGAAGGATGTGTTTCAAGCTTGTTACGCTGTCCGCAAGTGATCAAAAGAATCCAATGCAGTTTAAGTGTTTTCCTGTAATTGCCACAGGCAGCCACAGTAGCTGCTGTTCAGCAGGTTACATAAGCTAGCTTTAAAATGCCCTTCCCTTTCCAATGTCACAGAGCCGTCATGGCTGCTCCTTCTTTATAGACTAGCATCCACATATTTCCACATCCTCTGCTGCCAAGTGATGCTTGTTGTTTGTCTTATATTGTGTTGCTTTCTGGAAAGTTTGTTTCTTCCCAACATTCCTGCCTCCTTGGAACAATGGTTAACTCAAATTAAAGGCTTGTAAAATGGCATGACTTCATCAAGTGCTCTGTGTTAAGGGAATGTGACAAACTGTGTCACGGTGACTAAACTGTTGCATTATCAAAACACTTCAGGCAGGCTGCCTTGTCCCTGACTCTGTTTCGGCGCTCAGTGTTCTGCCTCAGCCAGCAGCAGCGTGTCTGGTGTGTCTAGGGAGGACGAGACTAAGAATAGTTTATCAGCAGCGCTCTGGATTAGCACACGTCTCTGTAGGTCAGTGGTGTGTCCTCTAGCAGATGTTTGTGCAGAGAGGTAGACCAGAATTCTTGGTACTTGGGTCACAGAAAGAAAGACAAGATAATCCCCTTATCTAAAGGTAAATGTGCTAACGTACAATTTAACATCCTGCTATGGTCATTTCAGTTGTAAAGATAAAAGCATCCTAACTACAGTGGAAAACACAACCAGTAGAGTCATTAGAAACATCAGAACCACCACTAATAATAATGGATAATAGTAATAATAATAATAATAATGACAACAACAATAATTATTTTCACTGTGGTGGTCAATAAGGTCATGCTGTCATGTATTGTTAGCAATGAAATGGTCATGATCATCAGTGCACAATATGTGATAGAGTTTAAAGCCACTATAATTAATATTTTTATATTAAAGGAGACATAGTGGAGTGTTAAGCATTTGTTTTACATGAGTTATGCACGTTATTGGAGACCAAAGACAGAGCTTAATGGACAATGGTCACTTTACATTTGTCAGGTGGAAACAAACATGGCTCCAAGTGAATGCTAATATTGCTCAGTATCTGCTGGATGTGTAAATAGGCAACTGTTTGCTAACAAGCTCTCCACAGCATTATCACCTTAAAGGTGATAATGCTGTGTTTACAATTAGTTTCCCCTGCCAAGTACTGTGCATAAAATAAATAGATGAATAAAATATCTGAAAAATGGGCAGGTGGAAATAGCAAAATGTTTTGCACAGATGATAAATTAGATGTACATTTAAAGTTAATGTAATTTTTCTGCATAAATTGCTTCTCTCATTCTTTTCACTTTCCCATCAAAGATGAAAAGTTTGCATACACAAGACTAAGCATATTTAAAATGAGGTGGAAAAATACAAAACCAGTGCGCTGTATTTACTGTATGTTCTTGTATGATGATAATGAGGATGGTAATGGTTACATATTAGAATTAACATTACAGGTCAGACGTTATCTGTAGGTTTGTGTGCGTGCTTTCACATTTCTCAGTGCTCTGTTTGTTCATTGCAGGTGTGAAAACCCACGTGTGTTCAAGTTGGGCCTGGTTTCAGGGATCTGGTGGGCACTGGCGCTGCTCTGCTGGATCAGTGACAGGATATTCTGCGAAATGTGGTCATCTGTCAACTTTCCCTACTTACACTGTGCTTGGTAAGCTCAAATACAGCCGTGAAGAGCCACTTTGGACTGTTTTAACCCTTGTATGGTGTTCGGGTTTGTGGACCTGATTTCATCCGTTTTCATGTTCTTTATCAAAAGAAAAATTATACGATTAATAATTTTTTCAAACTCAGATTCATCAATATGAGCCAAGGCCAATGAGTCTGAATTTGAAAAAATAATTAATCGTATCATTTTACTCTTGATTAAAAAAATAAATAAATAAATAAATAAAAACGGGTCCCACAGACCCGAACACCATACAAGGGTTAAGTTTATCATTGATGGTTTAAAAGTGCAATTATTAGTTGTATTGTTATGCAGCAATGCTGCAAAAAGAGTCCTTTTTGGATATAATAACATCATAAAATCCTTAAAATAGTGAAAAGTGAAAATTGATTTGCATTGCAAACTAGTAGAAATACTCTTACTCTGCTGGGAGACTGTTGCTTGTTTTAAGAAAATTAGATTTTAAAAACTCAAATTACAGACAAAGAAGACATATTTCACTGCTGAAGACTGAATGTTAGTATCCTGCACCCGCGGACGCCTGGATATATTTAATGAGCCATTTCTCAGACAGTTTGGTGCATTCAGACTCCTCTTGCTCTTACAGGCACATCCTCATTTGCCTGGCTTCCTACTTGGGTTGCGTTTGTTTCGCCTACTTCGACGTCGCGACTGAGGCACCAGAGCGAGGACCCGTTATCATGTTCTGGCCCAACGAGAAATGGGCCTTCATCGGTGTGCCCTATGTTTCCTTTCTCTGCATCCACAAGAAGTCTGCTATCAAGGTGACTTAGACGCTGCTCTGCTGGTCGAACGCTTCTATTTAGGATGTATCCAGACAACATGGAAACAAGACACGTCTGTGAGTCGGGTTGCTGGTGCTGTCATGACAGGGGTGATGTAGGTGACACACATTGGCCAATCGCGAGGATTTATCTTTTCCTTTTTCTGTTCCTGGTCTAGTTTTCACTACGCCGTGTTTACAACTCAAAGAACAAAGAACAGAAGGTGTCACAAATTAGACTAACATGACACAGGGTGACTTTTTAAATAACACAGTATCTAATCCAAGACACCTTTTACAATGTTCCAAACACCTTCTCAGGCTTTGCACAAGCGATCATGTACGTATTAGTATTATGCATTTCAGGCTTCTTTCAAGAGAAGATTTTGTAGATTTTATAGTAACTCAGAAAACCTCACTATAAAGCATTGTATTGCCTTTATAAACATGAATATAGCATCTCATAGGTGCAGTCTGGCCATGATGAAACCATGTTTAGAAACAATAAATCACTGGATTCATTAACTGTGATTAACGCATCAAGTATTAAAGCTTCCTTTTTGTATTATTCAGCCAATCTTACTATGCTCAATGAATCAACAAGCTGATTCATAAAATGTTACAGAAGTGTTAAAAGAAGATATTTCACACAAAGCCTTATGTGTTTTAAATACATAATGGATTCATTCTCTTCGTCCACTGACATTTTAATTTAAAGCGTCAGAGAACACTACAGACTTCCTTGTATTATGGGTGTGCTATGTTTTACCTCCAGCATGCCACTGTGATTGTTCAAGATGTGTCTAATATATTCCTGTATATATTTTGTTAACTAACAATGTAATATGCAGTTATTTTCCAAGGGAAAAATATATCATTCATGTATTGCTGAATGAATAGGTACACTTTGATATTGGCCAAAACCCAAAGTTAAAAAACAAAAACAGAATGTGAATTCAAGATGTTTTGAAACGTGACTGACTATTCAAGGAAACATTTACATGTTTTGCACAAAATGAAGTGAATGGTTCTCAAAGCCTTTGGCTAAATGCACACTGCGTAGCATTTTAGAACACGATAATTGCGATTCCTTTCTCAAAACCTCATCCGCTAATGTACAGCTTTTAATGCTGATGTTTTCACAGCAGATTTTCTTTCCCACCCAGAACGTCTCGAACTTCTCTTCAGGGTTTATTATTGCAGGCTCAGTATTTCAGACTCTGTGCTAGATATCATCGAAACTGTAAAAACTGTGCAAAAAGCCTTAATCAAACAGGATAATGGACTCAAAAGCAAAATAAGGCGTATTTTGTTTTTGTGTGATGTGTCTGAATCAGTTTGCTCTAAAAGGGGAATGTGGTGCAGTGTAATGATTAAATAACAAGTAGAAATTAGGTTTAGGTAACAGCAGGTGAAGTTATGGGACAGATTGTGGGTTTTTAATTCTGACCTAAAATCTAGTCTATTCGTCAGAGTTCATTTGACAGAAATGAAAATCAATTCTGTGTGTAGAATATAAAAGGGAAGTATGTTGGGTGTTTCAAAGGTAAAGACTAACCTAAAAGACAAGGATCACCAAAGCTCTTTCACCACAAACCATTGTTTTAAATGTTGATCTTTAAAACTGCCTCAAGCTGTTTAACTAATATTATTCAACTCCTGTCCTCCCGCAGAGGCTTCTGGAAACTTAAACAGCTAGAATAACTTGTGCACACGTGAAGGCTTGTGATTTTCAAAGAACAAAATATTTTTGTGAGATTCTGAAGTGGTATTTTTTAACAACATGAAGTATTTTGTTAAATCCAAAACAATTTATATTTTTGTAAGTGAAGTGCAGCCAAAATTGAAGGGTGGATTCTTTTTGTTAATGCATGATTACTACCTTTGTATTGCTCTGTATTGTATTGTATTCTTAAAAAAAAGGTTGTTTTTTTTTATGTAATCTTCAGGAGAAAGTTTTGCAGACAGTATTGACAATGTGAACAAAGCTGTTTCAGTGCCCAAGAACAGGTGCATTGTGCTGCAAATCATATTGAATCATACATCTGACCCACGATGGTGGATTGTTTGTATGAATACAAAGTCAGTGAATCACCTTCAGATAAAGGAGTTTGTGTGAACAGGACAGCTTGTTTGGTGCTGCCCTCTGCATCGTGATATTTGTCTTGGCATGAGATTATGATCTCATAACAGTGTGTCGTGTCTTTTTTATGGACATACATGTGCATATAAATCTCAGTTTTTCTCTGCCTGCATTGACAATACAGACAAACTGCACAGAAATATTTATTTTCATAATTTATCCTGTTTTGTAAACGAATATTTGTAATAGATTAGACCATTTAGTACTTTATTTTATTTTATGCAATAAACCAAGCCAATACTTAAAATCGTCACTGGTGTTCATTTTACTGATCATGTTGGAATAGATCATGCATCAAAAACGATTCATGGTTTATTGTACAGTTTGTAGCTCGATGTCTTACACTTGTAGGATGGCGAATGATGCAGATGACACATTTTGCCACCAGGGGGCAAAGTTGATCCACCTTGATTTTATTTTCTTTCTCTCAGCAACCTTCAATTTTTATTAAAAGGAAAATTAGAATAGTGAGAAATGTGAGCTCTGGGGTTCATTCTGCTCATAATGCTGATACATATTCTTAATGATGGATAACATAAGTTAGAAAGTATGAAAGATATCGTCTAAATCCTAAAATATGAATAAATAAAAGTTTCAGATACAGTACGTACTATGGAAGAATCTATTTATTGTATTTAATTCCATAAACACAATATTATGAAATTAATATGTATAGGAATTAATATAGACAAAATGATACAACAATGAAATTATGAAATAGCCCAATAAATTGGAAAGCTCAGCTCATTATCATGAAATATTTAGTTTTTGCTTTTTTATTTCATACCAACTGTTTTTATTTCAAGACGCCCCTTTTTCAACATGTCAGTCTTGATTGACAGATAAAGACCTTGTGATGGAATATGGCAATAAGAAATGATACTGAGGAAAAAGCATCACTGTGAAATTTAAAAACAGACAGAAAACCTGCTGGAATCAAATTAAAACTAAAATGACGCAGAGATGACACAAAGATGCAGGATGAAATAACAAATTATACCAATGAGCTGACTTTCTGAGGTTTCTGAAATTATTATTTCACTTTTTTGGTTGTATTTGTTGTCTACACTGAACTATTTATTCCACAATGTCCATTTGCTGAGCTCTTCGGGTCTCCATAGACCAGTGGGTGTAAAGGGGTTTAATATCATATCATTATCTTACATATCTATCATAAACCAAATGAACTACTCAGGGATGAATAGATAATACTCTCAGTGATTAAATATCATGGCACGCTGTATTTCGTGGTCACGTGGTGGCTGTGACGCCCTCTGCTACAGGAAGTCCTGCCTCCCTCGACCACCGGAGACCCCCATTGGTCCCCACACGTGTCAATCAACTAACAGCCATGTCTAGATTATGGGTCAGATAGAAGACCATCGGCTGTAATCTGGTTGACTTCTGTGGATTTATGTGACTGGTTAAACCTTCTCTTCTTCCGTGTGGAGTGAAGCGGAACATCTTTGCGGACAGTGACAGACTAAACGCTCCTCTGCGGCGTCTTCTGCGCCTTTTCTCTGCGGAAACAGGACGATGTTTATAACAAGACGCTGAAACAACTGACGGCGCGGTTGTCGAGCATTGGAACAAAAAAAAAAAAAAAAATACAAAAAGGTGTTTCCACAACCAGGCTGTCAAACACAAGAGGACCATAGATGTGATTTTTTTTTTTCCACCACGGGCGGCGTTTAAGAAGAAAATCCATCCAAATGATGTCAGGAAAGCATTTCAAGGCTCATGAAGTGAGCTGCTGCATCAAGTATTTCATTTTCGGTTTCAACATCATTTTCTGGGTAAGTCCCCTGATGGCTGTTCAGGACTCCAGGCCTGCTATCATCTGCTTAATACACTGACATGACATGCTTTTATTCTCCATCGACAACAGCCTTGGCTTGTAATCCTGTGAGCTGTTTCCTTTTTCCCCACGTCGGGTTTCATGGGAGACACGGATGACTTCATCCCCGCTATAGGCTCCCTGCTGCCTGTGCACTTGCTCCCACTTTCACCCACCAGCAGGCTTTTGTTGTTGTGTGGCAGCATCAGTGTGAGAGAGAGGGAGAGAGAGAGAGAGAGAGAGAGAGAGAGCTCTGATGAAGGGCTTCTTCTTTTGTTTCACATCAAGGTGTCTGAGGACATTTTACTGTCATGTTTTCACTGCAAAGTTTAATCAGAGTATTCATCTTCATCCCTGATCATCCTGCATGAGGGGAATTACAGAGAAAACAAACACCTCCTCTTGTGCTTTGGACCCACCAGTGACCCCATCAAGGAGTTCACTTTGGGCCTCCACTTTGTCTTTAACTGTACATGCCTGTTATTATGTCATTAATTTATACTTAGTATTAAAGTTTGCTTCATCTGAAAGGAGGGATGGATGATTAGGATTATAGCTGAAATGATAAACTGCCTAATTATTAAATCGATTGACAGAAAATCACATTCATTGGTTCCAGGTGTCCAAATGTGACAATTTGCTGCTTTTCCAGGTTTTGGATCTTAATAAATACAATAATTTGGGGTTTGGGGATTTTGTGATGAACATGTTCACCGTTTTCTGATGTTTTACCTACCAAACATTGGTCTCTTAATCCAAACAAATAATAATAGACTAATTTGTAATCAAAAAGAATTGTTTTGTGGGCTGATTTAGTCATATTATCACATATCAGTTACATTTAGTCTATAAAATATAAGCGATCAGTAAAAAAATACTCATCATAATCCAAAATGATGTCTTCACGTTGCTTGTTTTGTCCGACCAACAGTGTACAAACCCAAATGTACTCAATTTGTGATTATATAACTAAAACAAAAGCAGCAAATCCACATGTTTGAGAGTCTTGACCCAGAAAATCTTGCTTTGCAATGATCCATTCTAAAAAACTTTTCCCAGCTAATTTTCTGTTACTCAATTAATTAATTAATTAATCCACCATGTATTGTGAAAAACTTTATTGAAAATAAGGAAAGGAAATAATTAATGGATAAAATAACTAGTTGGGACTCTCTGTTTTTGGCTTATCCAGGGAATTAAATACCTAATACTTAACACGTGGAAAAACCATATAAAAATTGTCCGCAACAAGCAGGATTGTCATTGTAATGAATATTGATTATGTTATTAGTAATTACTAAAGTGTCCCAGTAAGCCAAAACACACAGTGAGCCAGCATGAACTGAAGCAGGACCCTGAAACTGAAGCAGTTAAATGGAATTCAGCCATCATTGATTTTGATTAATTCATTTGATTTAGTTTTTTTGGTTTACACTGGTTTTCTGACTCTGACATGTCAAAATTACTTCTGTGAAAAAGGCCCATTGACAATATTTATGTTGGATACTGATATATACTGATATATATCATCATATATCGTCTGCACCCTTTTTGAACGTTGAACGTTTTGAACCTTTTTGAGCTGATATGTTTGTGGCCCTTCATGGACCTCATGGTGATGAAGAGGAAGACCACCTGTCAGACCTCTCTGATCCCTTCACCATACATATATCATCAGAGGAAGCTGGCCGTGTCAGAAACATCTGTTCCTCCTTCCTCTGCAAATGTTTCACAGATAATCGCTTGAAAAGTTAATCTGCAAAGTGCTTTTATATCTGTTTAGTGGAAGTAATCCATAACCAGGATCCAGTCTGCAAATGGGTCTGACAAAAGGTCTTGAGTTGACAGCAGCTATGTGTTAACGGCGTATTAGTGGTCTTGCCAAGTGGGTTTAGTGGGTTTTTATTCTTGTTATGAAGTTATAAAGTCTCATAAAGTCACACACTGTAATTTTGACAGCATTATTAACACAATGTCCGCCTACTAGTTAATTCTAGAGCTTTTAAACACATCTCATGGTCCTTCGCAGCAGACAGAGTTTGTTCAGTCGTTATGGATAGTTGTCAATACACACTGATATTCACGTTGGGCTGCAGTACCCCCTGGGATTACTGGGATTTACGTATATGCACAATGCACAAATATTGGTGATAGGAAAGAGCTTTGACTTTGTTTTTTATCCATTAATTGTCAATATTTGGTCTATAAACACACTGAGTGTCCCACTGAATCAAAGTAACTGGCCTGTCAAGACATCAGATTTTCACCACACAGCTACCGTGGCCAAAAGAATTCACGATAATGATATTATCGCAAAAATGTGTGTGTTATTAACATGACATCGATTTGTCATCATTGACATCATTTTTAGATATCACAGTTCATCGTCAATACCAGTCCTACCATGACCTGACACCATGTCAGCGCTACAGTGGTAGATTTTACTATCAACCCAAGAGGCGCAAACCCACAATAAAATTAAAGTTTTTAAGTTTTTGTTTATTAATTTACAAGTCATTCAGCATATGAAATTTAAAAAGTAGAGACAAATGTCCCAAATGATGCCTAAAAGTTGCTGCTTTTAGTCAAAAAATGAAAACTATTAAAAAATATTCATCTTATGAAATGAAACTGAAGCAAGTATTGTATTTACAATTGCGTCTAATGTTTGTGCTTTATATCAAAATAATATCAGCCAGTTGCAAAATGGCACCAGTTCCTTCATTCTTGACCTTTCTAATCATGAAATGTGGTTTTGAACTTTTACACAGTAGGTTGAAACTTGTTCAGTCATAATGTGTTCAGGCTGTTAAAAGATGCTGTGGGAGTCTCCTGCTGATACTGCAGACTGAGATGAGAAATGTTTAGTAATGGAGCCCTGCCAGGAAAATCTCCGTGTGGTTTCTGTCCGTGCCTCTATGTGATGACTACACGCTGCAATCACAGCAAAATAATCCTGCTGTCTTGTCTCTTTCTTCTTCGTCCGTCCTTTAGTTCCTCGGGGTGGCGTTCCTTGGCATCGGGCTGTGGGCATGGAGCGAAAAAGTGAGTTTAGTGTATATCTCTTTAAGTAACAGTAAATTGAATCCATTCTTTATGTGAATCTTTTCACTAATGAACCTGCAAATAATCCGTGAACTAAGCAGATCATTTTCATTCATCCCCTGTCGTTTACACCCATCTGTCTGCCTGAAATGGAGGCAGAGGCTTTACTGTATCAGAAAGGAATGTCATGCTTTCCGGTGGGACGCCCCTCTGAACAATGGACAGAAGAAAGAATCTGATGCATTTCACAGATTCATTCATTGTTCACTCTCGGCTCTGGGGTGTAAAAAGGGGACAGACAGTCTCTTGTGACTTTTCAAGTGTCTTGACTTTCAATAAAGAACCATTAGAGATTAATTCAATAAAATATCAGAGCAAATAGCAGCAAATGACCATTACAGTTTCCTAAAGCCAAATGTGACATCTTCAAATGTCTTGTTTTGTCTGACCAACAGCCCAAAATCCAACAAGATTCAATTCACTGTAGTTGGCTAAGTGCACATCATCACCTGTGCAAAGCTGGAACCAGATTATATTTGGTATATTCAAAATAAACGACTAAATTAAAGTATTAGTTCAGCATTTTTGGACATATGCTAATATTCTTTCTTGCAAACATGAAGCAAGAACAAGCAGCCATTTAGCTTAGCTTAGCACAAATACTGTGAACGTAGGAGGAGGAGGCAGTTAGCCTGGCTCTGTCCGAAAGTCACAGAATCTTCCTACCAGCATGTCTTAAGATAATCAATTAGCACGTTATGCCTCATTTGTTTTAATGTTTACACAAGCAGAAGTGTAAAAACATCTATTTCTTTTATGGGAGTTAACGTGCCGTCTGTCTCTTGGCTTCCATGCCAGACAGCCAGCAGAGTTTCAAGTAAATCACTGCTCCCATCAAAAAATAATCCAGCTAATAAATTTTACAAGAGTGGTATCATTCTTCTCATCCGACTCTTGGCAAGAATGTGAATAAGCATATTTCCCCAAATTAATCAATTAATCGCCTAATAGTTAGATAGAGTTACATAAGATTGATTAGATTTACTTATCAGACTTCAAATGTAAGCACCTGACCCCTCTCTCTGTTTCACCAGGGTGTTCTCTCCAACATCTCGTCCATCACAGACCTGGGGGGTTTTGACCCAGTCTGGCTCTTCCTGGTGGTGGGGGGTGTGATGTTCATCCTCGGATTCGCCGGTTGCATCGGAGCGCTGCGAGAGAACTCTTTTTTGCTCAAATTTGTACGTTCCCTTATCAAACATATTGTGAAGAAATAAGAAAGCCTTTTCAGTCTTACTTGGTCTCATAATAATACTTCTTTAATTCAGGGAACTGTGAATGTTTATGTGTTCCAGTTCTCCGTGTTTCTGGGTATCATTTTCTTCCTGGAGCTGACTGCAGGAGTTCTGGCCTTCGTCTTCAAAGATTGGATTAAAGACCAGCTCAACTTTTTCATTAACAACAACATTCGGGCCTACAGAGACGACATTGACCTGCAGAACCTGATTGACTTCACCCAGGAATATGTGAGCTTGATGTTTCTTTATCTACAGTACTGATTTCACTGCAGTATTGTTTTTACCTCGGGTTAATCATGGTCGGTCATCTCCGTTGACATATATCTGAGTTTTTTTTTGTGTGTCTGTTTGACCTTGTAGTGGGAGTGTTGTGGAGCTTTTGGAGCTGACGACTGGAATTTGAACATCTACTTTAACTGCACTGATTCAAACCCGAGTCGTGAGAAGTGTGGAGTACCCTTTTCCTGCTGCACCAAAGATCCAGCGGTATGTCTTCTCAAAAAACTCACCGCACTTCACTTTTTCAAATTCACAGTCAATTTGATCCCATTTATGGCAAAACACAACAAGCCTATGGGTGTAACTTGGAGTTTTTGTGGCTTAGCCTTGGAGGGCAAACTGAGAAACATGTTGAAATCTTTATGGTGCTGGTAGTTGGAGGGGAAATTATGAAGGTCCACCCTGTGATAGATAGCTTGGTTATCTGTGTCCGCCAGAAGGCTGGCTGACACTGTCAACTATCATGGCTGGCTTCCAACAGGACATCCAGGCCTCCGTGTTTAGTCTTCTCAGACTCTGCCAGCACAGCAAAGTCTGAAAGTGGCTGGGAGGAGTTTTCTTTTTTTTTTTTTGGCAGAAAAGTACTGTAAATTCTGCTGCTGGTGCACGGCAGTGACAGTGCTCTGTTTTAGCAGTCTTGCTTCACTGTAATCAAAGTTGCACAAGAGTCTTTTTTTATTGGCTGATCCAAGGACACGCTGCTCCGCCAAGGTCATCCTCTGTGAGAGCAACACTTCATAACAAGCACGAATATAAAATAGTAGTTGAATAACACTCTGTGCTCCAGAGGTATCACTTGCACAGAAGGGTGGATTTTCTGCATTTGAAAACATCAGACTTTTCTGTCTTGTAATCCCCAAACAAAACACCCAGAATCCCATGCAGAGATATTTTTAAGTCTTCTGGGGGAAGTCCATGCTAAGTCACAGTTTTTTGTAAATGAATTGCATGTCAGTCACACTCAAATGAGGCTGGAATTCTTCTGTATTTTTCTTACTGTCATCAAATAGCATAAAAGGCCAAAACAAACAATGTGTTTGTCCTTCTCTCCGTATTTTCCAAGTTTCTGAGTAATGTAGTTCTTAGGAAACGTTGCTCAAAAAGGAATAAATACTGCATGGATGTGTTTTTGAAGAGTGGAGCTTTGACAAGATATTACTTGTTAAAATTATTTTAATATTAGTTTTGGACTTTTCATGGGAACATTTTCCTCTCACAGTTGTGTTAATGGTGTTTTACATGCAAACAGGCTTAGTATTTAAATGTTCAACCTGCGTGGCCATACAAGACTTGCCTGTCTCCTGTGGTTTCAGGATTTTACCAAAACATCAAAACATGAGTAAGGTCTCGCCACACCCAATTTTTGTGACCTTGGTCTGACTCAAATCCAAGTCCTAAGTTTCAAGTCTGCAGTTGCGGTCTGTGCAGATTTATGCAGGTTTAGTTCACTGTCCAGTACACATCTAGAGACCAGACACACAGTGTTAATACACAGCAGTGTTCCTGGGGATATAATGGTACAGTATGTGACAAAAGTGAGTCAATCCATCCTCTCTTCACAGGAGGACGTCATCAACACTCAGTGTGGCTACGACATCCGAGCAAAAACGGTGAGTGGGTTTCAGAAACTTACATTTATAACAGAGATTGAGCTTGTGCTATAAAACAGAATGAAGAGTAGAAATTGCTCTTGCTTATTTTGCCTCTGGCAGACTTATTCGGCTGCATGAGGTCATTAGGTGCTCCACCCTGGGCACAATATTCCTCCTTCAGTATGTTCCCCTGCTCCTCAGTCTTCATAATACAGCAGCTGGCTCCCCATCAGCGCTTTGGGCTGTGTGGTATTACTCATGCTACAGCAATGCACTGGGAATTGAAACCCCTCCCCCATGATTGGCTTTGGCCTTACTTCATGGTAGCAAAATGTAAGGAAAAGGCTGTGTTTGTTTTCTTGCCTTAAATTGTGAGGAAAAGGCCAGAGTGAGGTAGTTTTAACAAGATTCAGAGCAGAAAAACAGTGGGCTGATTGTGTGTGTTAACAACGGGGTAACTTTAGTTCAGAGGGATTTTATTGTGAAGGGACCACAAGATGAAAAGGAGAATCATCTGCTACCATTAAATATAACTATGCTGTCATGTGCTGCAAACCAAAGTAAATCCCGACAGTAACTCTGAGAAAAGAAGTAAAAGCCAAAGCATTTCATCTTTCGTCTGTATCATACTGACTTGTCATGCTTTTTATATGTTCTGTCAGGACTCTGAACAGCGGACGTTCATCTATATCAAAGGGTGTGTCCCTCAGTTTGAGAAGTGGCTTCAGGACAACCTGACAGTGGTGGCAGGCATCTTTATTGGGATTGCATTACTACAGGTAAGGAGCAACGGCTTAGTTTATTATCTGACCTCTGTAAACCTTTAATTAACCTAATGTAAAATATTTGTTTCTTGTTTTAGATTTTCGGCATCTGTTTAGCACAGAATCTCGTGAGCGACATCGAAGCCGTGAGAGAGAGCTGGTAGGTGGCAACAGTTTGTTCATCAAAGCTCACATGTGCTGGGAACAATAATTAGTCAGGAATTAATGCTTCAGGGTTCGTAAATAAAATAACTTGTATGTTAGCTGCATGAGTGCTGGAGTCTTTTGACATTTTTTCCCCCCCAAAGTGTAATATCTCCACAATTTTTGGGTGGATTGGCAGAAATTCGGTACAGACATTCATGATCCCCAGAGGATGAATTCAGCTGTTTGTTGACTTCCACGTTTGTGGTTTTGAGTGAACTGTGGTGATGGTTTATCACCAAACTAATGATATTTCCACCATCTTCAGCTAGATTTTGTGTTCACTGCTAATTAGCAAATGTTAGCATGCTGACACGCTAAACCAAGATGGTAAATGTGGTAAACAGTCTACGACTATACCCAACATTTTCATTGTGAGTATGTTAGCATGCAGACAACATTTAGCCTAAAGTCACTGTGTGTACAGCCTTAAGGGCCAGAAAAAAAAAGCCATGCGAGTTTTACTATGTAATTTTGCATTTAATGTCTTGATTTTATGCATCTGTGTTTAAATCTTCATCTTGTTTTTGTGCAGTTTGTTTACCTGAGACCTCCTCAGAATCTCTAAAGGCAAGAAGGATGTACCAGGTAAGCAGATTCCACCATTAACATTGCAGTATATAAATATTTATGTATACATCGATTGATTGTATTGATTCTCCCATGTGGGCTGTGTCTGCACTGAAATGCTGTTTTTTTTTTTTACAGGACTCTGCAGTTTGGACGCCGGCAGTGAAGGAGAATAAATTAATCAGCTAATGTGTCCAGAGCAAAGAGTCCCATTCATATGTAAATAGTGAATTTAGAGTTATTTTTAGAGTTATTTGTGGCCCTATTTTTGAATGATGTACAAGCTCTAAGATGTATTGTAGCTCTCATGCAGTACAAATTAAACAAATGCAGTGCTGTAAATGAGGAGCCGAGGGGGTCGTAACTTAACATAAATGGCATAAATGAAGGTAGATTTGATGTTTAGTCAGAGGTGGTGCTTCATTTAGAAAAGGGCCTTGATTTTATATGTCTCACAGCTGCAGTTTTAACCACTGCATGTAAGGGTTGTGTACAAAGATAAAAGTGATTCTGGAAATGCACTGCATGCCTATTGTCTACTGGTAGGACATTGGCTCTCCTAAATGTATTTCATTAATGTTAAGTATTTTAAAATATTTGTAAAATAGTCACTAGTTTAGAGTGAATCGGCTGGTCAGCACTTTGTTGAATGTTTAATGGAATCTACTTAAAGCTATGGAGGGTTAACTTTAGATTTATTTCCACATGTAAAATCAAGGTCGTATTATACGGACACATTCATACAGTTTGTAAGCAGAAATTTGTGGCGCTGAGGTGGATGTAGTAACATGCAGTATTGTGAGGAAATATGATGGATGTTGTAGGCTTTGTAAAGTTGCAGTTTGTTAAGAGCTTTGGCAGTGACACGAAAAAAAAAATGCCTAAAGAAACCAGAAGATGTGGCATCTGAATCCAGACTCAGCCTTAAGCACTTTAATCTTCATATGAGAGTGATGAAGCTCATTGCAGTTCCTGTCATGACTGTTATTTTAGTCAAGCTGCAGCCACTGGAGGGGGCACTTCTCCTTTTAACACGTGCAAACCGCATCTGCACCATCATGATGCTCTGTGATGTGAGATAATTTGTCCACAAGCAGTTTGACGGAAAATGTGTTTCAGCACATTATGAGTGTTGTGCCGTTCCTTGCACATTACATTATCATCAGTGTTCATTCATTCGTTTTACTTTTTGTTTTTTAATTGCTGCCAACGTGATTCCTTGATGAAATCTGCCTAATTAACAAGATACCTTTTGTTGGTTGTGTTTTAATAGTTTTTTTTTTTCTGTGCTGATCTGTAAGTTTTCACTGGATACAAGCTGTTTCCATGGCTCATGATGGACAGCATGCTGGTGCTGCACAGTGGCACTTAACTGAACGTAGAAATGATTCATAGCTTACATACATGCATTACTTGAAGGCAGAGCGCACAGGCTCTCTCACCAGCATTATTTTAAATGCAGATATAGAAAGTGAGATACAGCTTGTGTTTGTCTTTGAACACATCACCTGGAAGCGCGTCATTTTGTGTCAACCTTAGACCTGCATTGCTTGAAAGTATAAGCAGCCATTTTATGTAAAGGCAGTGTGAACCTGCGGCAGGTTGCACAGAATGTTTCCTTTGCATTCTTACACAGATATATTTAAAAAAAGAAACACACTTCTGCATTTTGAAATCGTAAAAAAAAATGTAATACAGGTGTAATGGGGTGGAAATTGATTTTTTTTCCACTAAAAGCATCCAGTAAGTCTTGTTGACTGATCACACTTTTTCTTACCATTCAGTGCCATATTTGTGATTTCTACATACTCCTGACTATAAGATTGCTTTTGTTCTTGTGTACTCATCTTGTAAATAACTGGATTGTGACAAGTTGTAAATATATATCTGAATAAATGTGGTTCTTTGTAAACTCTTGGCTGTGTTTACATACCATATATATATTATGTTGTATATATTGTTTTTTACATTGGTTACAAAAAAAGAAAAAAGACAGCAACAAATTGCACTTTTGTAAGGTTCCTACTTACAAACAGAAACCTGCCCTCTCCTGCTGTGTCATGCTGATTAATGCAGTAGTTTTTGTCCTTTGCAGAGGAATTGTGGTTTACTAACGCTGTCACTCAATACCACCATCTAGTGTTTGAGACTAATACTCTCATTCTTAGCGTTGAGCTACAGTCAATGCAGAGAACCAAATGAATGTGCAAGCTTATGATGTGCTTGTGAGTTGGTCTGACAATGCCAGTAGAATTCATTGCCCCGTCACGGACAACGAGAAAATACAAACAGCAACTTCTGCGCAAGGAGCATGTGATATGTGACCATGTGAAAGCATGATCTCTGCAATTAAAGGGTGTTTATATTGATTCCTCCTCTATAAGTTTAGTTTTTATGTCCTGTCTGACATGCGGTGCCCTTGATGAAAAGTGTTATTGCTTCACGGTCGTCTCATCCTAACTGAAGTAGACACAAAAGAGTTGCATCATCTCCACCGGTCAGACCTTTTTCTCACAGCAGGCATTTTAACCAATATTCATGGGCAGGTTAGGAAAGACATTGGCGTCACAGTCCTAATAACAGTAAAGATTGGCTCTATGATATTCAAGTGTCCCAGTAAACCATGTGACAGTGTGACAGTGAGTCAGCATGATCAATACCAGGGCAGCTTTACCAGAGGAACAGTAATAATTCACCATTGATATTACGTTGAAAAAAAAGTAGGATACTGCCACTTAAAATGATATTTCATTCCAATTTTGGCTATTGTGAGAGGAGAAATTCAAGATGTTCAAATTTTGTCAGCAAGACTAAAACCAGACATATGCTGATTTAAAAGGCACAGATTATCTTCAGTCTCAAATACAGTGAATCCATGGAACAGAAATTGATTTTTAGAAGGCCGAGCAGAGCTTCGTCTCTCTGCAGTTCATGTGTCGTCTCAGTCTTTAGCTCATTTGTTGATCAGACTGAGGAGGCGTCGTCGGTGCACAGTCGGAGCGGAGAAGCCACGTTGCTGATTTTTTCTTAGAATAAACCTCCTTCACTGAGAGAACAACAAAGATTAATAGGTTACACACACACATACTTTTCTTCTAACACAAGACAGATAATTTGCAATTTAGATACCCAGCTTTGATAAGTGTATCTGTTTGCTGTGTTATCAGGGATTGATTGATCTGACCTTTGTCCAGATGCCTTAGTATGACTTTTCTCTAAACTCAGTAGTGAACAACAGACTTGTTCCCACTGATGTAATCAACCTTCCTCTTAAATCCATTCACTTTCTCTCCAGTTTAATGGCAAAAACTCTGAACTCTGGGCCCCTGAAACATTTATGGTGCCTTAGCAGCCCTGCAGTGTCATGTACTCTGTGTGTGTACTTCACTTGTTGAATTTTTCCAACCATAAATGTGGAGACAGCCCCACATTCTTCCACCTGAATTTTCCATTCTCATTCAGATGAAATGGTCAGAAAGCATTTCAACACACATGTACTTGGTATGTTTGTGAATGTGATTGATTTAGTTTTGATATGCTTTGAATTTATTGTATTCTACTGTATCTACAGTATTTGCTTTATTCTCTCTGTCTCTGTATTCTTATTTATTGGAATATATTAAATCTTCATCCACTTATGTGATGATGTGAGGATAAACGTTGTGGTGAAGTTATTCAGCAGTAGTTTGTGATTTTGACCAGCACAACTATTTTCTTATCCATCTATAAAAGGTGTTTGTAGTTAAAATTTTAAAGTATCTAAAAGTAAGTTTAAAAAGTAGGGATAACCTATTCATCCCTTTTACTTTAAAAATAGCAGAAATATCCCCGCAGTGTGCCACAGGTCATGACATACTTCCTGGTACATTTATCTGTACAAAGAAGCACACTGACACCCAGAACTATTATCTACTGACAGAGCAGCTTCCTAATTGTTGGAGACGTCTATCTTTAGTGAGGGAATCATCAGATAGGGAGAGATGAGATGATGTCTCTGAGCTGGAGATGGATTGCAATGATATCAACCTGAAGAGACAAACGATCTGTGAAGACATCAGTGCTGAAGTGATCTTAATTCTGTTTTCACTGCTGCTCTGGAGTCACATTCGCCCACAGAAACTTGGAACACAGAACACAGAAACTGGAAGTCATGTCAGATAAACACTGACCCCCCCACTGGCTTTTCGGTCAAATTCACAATGTTTGAGAGCTCAGTGATGGAAAGTAACTGAGCAAATTTACTCAAGTCGTGCACTAATAAACTTCCATCTTATGCGACATTATACTTCTACTCTGCTGCATCTCATAACAAATATTGTACTTCTAACTCCATGACAGTTATCCGACCGCTACATTTCACGTATAAAACCTATGATTCAAACACATGCAGCACATTGTTAACTACCCAACCGTCTTTAAAGACATTGCATTTCTTCATTGCATCTTAAGTAAAACTGATTATTTGCTGTCCCGTACAGCCTCGTTATTTTCTATAACGCTTGTGACAAACTAAATATTGTTGCAAAAACATTTTCCCTCCCTCACTCTCTAATGTATGTAGCTGTGCCTGTATATTAAGAGCCAGACTCAAATTACCTTGTATTTTCCAGCACAGTTTTACAACAGATTCAGAGAGTGATTCTGATCACTAAAAGTTTGTGTCTTTACAGACTGGAAGTTTTGGTTTTGAAGAATAAGCGGATTGTTTATCTTATTATACAAATGTTTTATACCCTATTTAATATAGGGCCTGTTCAAGCCTTCATATGACCCCAAACACACACACACTCACTGCACAGTATATAGGTTACTAGAACACCTATTTCTCATATTATAATGTTACACACTGAAGGTGCAACGTTTGTAAGCAGCTGTTACACAGTATTTCATAGATTAATGTGATCTGAACCGTATTAACTGGACTGACTTCAGCCTGGGATCTTTCCTTTTCTCCAAACTTTCTGCAAGCACGGATCAAGGTTATGTCGACATACCATATTCAACACTTTACACAGACTGACTCTCGGCTGAAATTTGCCAAACTTTGGGTCCACTGAGATGCTGTAATTTGAGCTAGAGGGCTGGTTTCACGGACAGACTGCCCATTTCCTCCAACCAGGACACAGCGACAAAGCACCGACTGTTCATCCCAAGAAGACTTGAGGTGAAAGGCATCTAACATGAGGAGGTCCGTCCACCACCTCTCGGTAAATATAAACGATCTTTTGGGCAATTTTGACATGTTTTCGTGCTAATTTCATGTTTTTTTTTTTGTTTTTTTTCCCCCGATCAATATAACTCGACCCTATTGTTGACTACTCAGGACATGCACTCTGCTGGAAACCTCCAAGACGGCATGTCTAACTTGTCCCTTGATGAGTTGAATCAATCAAACGCTTCCTTTTCATTGATCAGTCAATCACATGGCCGCGCGCAGACGCAGAGCGTGTTAAAAGCAGGACGCCTACATGGCTGCATCTGTCATTAGCAGAAGTTCCTGTCAAATCTGTGCTCCTCAGGTTAATGATTTGCTGGTTATCTCGTACTTAGTACTTGAGCGTGGAGTTTGGAGTCTGCCCTCCCCTCAGATAAAACATAATAGGAGTAGCTTGGACTTGCTTTGCCTTTCTTTTTGGCCCTTCAGTGCCACCTCAGCCACTGACTCTTCACTGTGTTTGACTCTTGTGGCCACAGAGAGAGGACACACAATGTTAACTCTAGCTGTGTTCTTGCTTTGTGCAGCCTCCTCTGTCTCAGCTGCTGCCAAAGGTGAGTGGATATGTTGTTCTGGAGTTTTTCCTGTGTGTAGATACAGTTTGTGGCAGTGGGATATTTATCTGGGGAACAGAAACTTTAGGCCGATTATTTGTAAAGGTTTCATTCATTTATTTGGGATAAAAAAAAAAAAGTCTATTCATGATCAGTCAGTAGAAATGTGTCATTTATTTGTAGTTCAAAATGACATTTGGCTGTGCTCTGGAGGCTTCTTTCTAGGGGAAACGTTGATAAATTATTGATGAACAAAGGTGTCAAGCTTCACTTTAACATGCTACAGAGACTTCAAACCCCCTAATGAATGAATCCTGGCAGGAAATCACTCTGGGTGATGTTACAGAGCTACAATGTCAGTCTCCCCTTTTCATTGTCAAAGAAGTAGCTTCACACAGTGCTGCTTGGCGACATCACTGATTAATCAGAGAATTGCCAAGAAAGATAAAACATAGCATATTTCATTATCATCATCATTTCTGTGGGTGTTTTACGTCTGATGTTACCTAAGAACGTCAGTCAGTTACTGACCCAGAATTTGTATTTGTTGGATTCAAGCTCCACATTTCGTAGTGACCGCTGACGAAATCAAGTACTGACACGTCAGTCTGTCTGTCTTCCCTCATGGCCTGATGTCGTATCTAATGGAAAGCTTGTCATTAAGCAGAGGAGGGATTTTTTTAACTTGTCTAACTTGAGCATGCCTTGTTAAGAAGCTGCTGATCGAATCACCACTTTCTGTGAAGGAAACAAACAATGAAAGAAAAAAAGGAGCAGTATGTTCAGTGGAAGTTTTTATTTTTTTATACAATTGATATCACTTATTATAAACGTAAGCCCATCTTGTCTTGTGTTTGTGAATATCGCTGGTAAAAAAAAATCATATCAGAGGGTTTTACACACCAGTTTCAGAATGCTTCAGTATTAAAATTGACCTAATTACCGACATAGTTTACAGCTTATGAGTCCTCTGGTTTGTGTTCATTCGTCACAGTGAACACATGTCAAAGTTACTATATTTTCAATAGAAAGGCAGTTAAATGTGTGGATTGGTTTGAAAAGTACACAATTTTTGAGCGTGAATGCTCCACCAATAGAGAAACACTGCTTAATAACTGTGTTATTATATGAGGGTACAGAGACAAACAATTGAAGATGACTAAATGTTAATTGTAATGGATTACCAAGTTAAGTTTCATTTTTTTCTATCAGAAATCAGTTTTTAGGTGTAATAATAAAACTGTAACAAAATGTATTTGTTAGTCTATGTGTGGTATGAAAGTGGTTGACAATGGTGTAAAGCACCACCCTCCACTCTTGTTAGCTCACCAGCTGTGTTTCCTGTGTTTCTTCAGGTGGTGCTGCAGGACCCCGGCTGAACAACAACCAGCTGTACAAATTCAGCTACACCACTGAGGTACTGGTGGACAGGACCAGGGGGTCTAAGGAGGGCAGTGCTGGCTACAGGATCTCAACAGATGTGGACATCCACCTTGTGTGGAGAGATCCCACCAACAAAGATGACCAACTGATTCAACTGGCGGTATGTCAGTCCGATCACATGTTGAAACTGGATATGATGTCATTCTGTGGTACATTTATAAATGTTTTAATTAAATATGTTCTGAGAGAGTTAGAATAATCCACACAATATTTCCGACTACAAGTACACACAAAACTGACAATGCACACAAAACTAATTGCAAAAAGGACTTCATCTGTTGTTCGTAGATCTCAAATGTGAGGATCGACCACGCGTCCCGTCGATCGGAGCAGAAGAACATCCTCCACGGGTCCACAGCAGAAAGTGTTTTGGGGAAGACCAAACTAGAAGCTCTGACAAAACCTTTCTTAGTGCATCTGAGAAATGGAAAGGTAAGAGCATTAGCATCGCCACTCCTAGTACCTGGTAATCATTGCTCATTTTAATTCTTTTTAGCCATTGATCTTTTTAGCACTTTACAGTTGCAGAGAACTGAAGAGTTTAGGTTAAACTATTAAACAATATGCGTATAAAGAAAGTAGTCCTTATGAGCCACTCATCGCTGGTATTATCTGTTCAAACTCAGTCTCTTTAGATGGGTGGCGTACTGTCAAAATGACACCTATTTGCATAAAGAGTTAACATTTTTGGTAAATATTGACAAAGAACAACAGTAGAATTGTTGTTTTCAGCCAGTTTGTGATGTTATACATGTGAGAGATGCTACATAAAAAGTGTTAGAAAGTCAGTCGTGCACTTCCAGCACTGCACCGTTGTTGCATTCACAGAATTAATGAGCTTACTGTCACTGTGCCGGAGTGATGATGCTGGCAGGGGAAATACCAGCTTGCGTGCAAAGGTCAGCAGGTTCAGAGGGTCAGTGAATGAATGAACACGCCTGACTCAGTGAACAGCTTCGGCTTGGTGGATAAAGCCAAACCCATTCACTGTTATCACATCATTATCACTGTATACCATCCAATAATGCATAATAGCCACCAAAAGACGAGTAGGAGGCTGATTGTTAGATATCTCATTTACATTTAAATAGCTTCTCATTACTTGTTGTGCAAGACATACAGTAAAGGCTTGGTTGCCAACTCATAAGGGGTTTACAAGTTGTAACTAATGGCTCTATTAATTGTTCATGAACAATTTATTAAAATTGATTTCTTCACCATGACTAAAACAATTCATTCAAAGTTACAAACTCTTTATTAGGAGGAGGCACCATGATTTCTAATATCCAGCATGAAGAGCAGTAAAAAGAGACGTTTTTGTTCTTCATATTGGCTTTACATAATGCCAGGACTTCAGTTCCACACAGAGGCACTTCAAAAGCATATTGTTTGTAATATATCTTTTTCTAAAAAGTATCATTGACTGTTGGCTGACTGTTGAACTAAACCAGCAGAAAAGAAATTTGAGCTAAACTGTCACCTCTCAGGATTAATACCGGTTCGGTAATGGAGTAAAGTTTGAAAGAAGGAGCTGACTGACAGTATGACAGTGGACAGATCAGTGTCCTCCCTGGTGTTGTCAGGTTATTTGTACTGAAGGCAGGCCGTGGCAGGAAAAATACACAGAGTGGCAGTGGACAGTCTATTTATGGTGTTCATAGCTGTTATTGTGGCTGAGTGCCCACAAATAAACTACATACAGTATACAGTAGGAGACACTGTAGGCTGCTTCCTCCACTCATGAGTCCATTATTGAGTCTGAAGCCACACTAGAAGACTTTGTAGCATGATATGATGTCTCCTAAGATGAACTAAACACATTTGACTGAGCTTTGGTTCTGTTATTTTAATATGATAACATCGACATAGATAAACATGAGACTCATCTTTCATGCCGGTCATTGCTTTTTACTGACGTGTGTAGAGAATATAACCAGAGGAGCTGCTTTATCTGCCGAGCAAAATGACTTGGTGCCCACCGTTCAAAAGCATAAAATATTGTTTAACATATTTCTTTGTTTTCACACGTCTAGACAAAAGCATTTTATTCCTACTGGGCCGAACCTGCAACCATCAAGAACCTTAAAAGGGGGCTGGCCAGCTTACTGCAACTACAGCTCAATACTGGGAAGGTTATAGAGGTAAACGGCCTAAAAATATTTATATATGTTTTATCACATGTACTAATGTACATCACATCTAATGTGAGCACACTTGATGTCTGGGAACAGAATGACGTGTCTGGAAGGTGCACAGTCGCCTACAAGGCCGTCGAAGGTCAAGTAACAAGAACCAAGATCCTGGAGACGTGTAAGACTGCAGACACTGGATTCACCACACACAGTCAGGTATGTCAACATCCAGCCAACTCACAGAGCAAATATATATATATATAACGATTCACTAATAAATCATGCCATGATGTCTTCAGGTCTTGGGCGTGAGCAGGAAATCTAGTTCTGTTACAAAGTTCACACTTGAGGATGGTTTCATCCGCTCAGCCAAGGCTGAAGAAACACACAAAGTGGCTGTCAACGCCCGCAGATCTGCTGCGGCTAAAGTTGTGTCCAGGTAAATTCCTTGACAAAGAATTCATATGTGCTGCCATCTCTGATATGGGCACATTTAAAATTTTAACATTCTTTGCTTCCCAGGCAAGCCCTCACGTTGGTAGGGACAGAGGCTGGACCGCTGGAGGCTGCTGGGAAAGATGTGGCCGGGGTTGTCAAGTCGATCGACGCCAAACTGGCAGCTGTTGGTATCATTGCAGAGAAGGCCAAATCCAAGTGCAAGGGCTGTCCATCAGTGAGTACCCGCTCTCTTTCACACACCAAAGTTTCACTTTCATACACAAACACATTTCAGCCAGGCCCTATGGATGGCAACGTCACTCCGCCATGTTCACACTGAAGAGACTCAACATGTATTTTATAGATTGCCATGACATTTTGTACAGACATTCACGGCCCTCAGAGGATGCATACTAATGACTCTGGTGATCCTCGGACTTATCCTATAACACCGCCATGATGTTAAAATTTATAGCTCTGTGTTAAATGTCTTGGACATTTGTCAAATAGTTGATAAATTTGGAACAGATATTCATTTCCTTCTCAGGATGAATCCTAATAACTCTTGGTCCATCACCAGGTCAAATTTCCAATTTGTCCAATACTTTGGTTTAATCATGAAATACCAGCATAACTGACAGTTTGGGGGATTTTTTTTTACTGTTCACTTTCGTTTTGCCAACCAAAGGGGTTTGTTCAAAACCTGTCTGATCATTGGACTGCTTGTGATGAGGAATTAGATAATGCTGATGTTAATGACAGGATATTTATTCTCTCAGTTCCCAATATTACGGCCCATGTGTTAGTGTAAATTATAAAACATTCAACAGAACAATTATGGATTTTATTGAATACATCATTATGATGGGCCTCCTCTCCAAGGAGGGATAACAGGAGGGATTTTTTATACAGGTGGATAAAGATCCTCGCACACTACTCTTTATGGATTCAGTACAACTAACATTTTAATGCCTACAGACCCTCTTCAGAGTACAACCATCTGGCTTGTACAAGTCATTATTACAAAATGACTCCTACATAACACTGTATAAGGAAATAGATACTGTATATTTTTGTACTGTAATTATTGACCTGAATACGATCTGTCTCCAATTTCCTTCTCCCCCACGTTCTCCCTCTTAGCTTTTTGAACATTGGCAGGCTCAACAGAAACTGCTGGAGCCAGCGAGCCTGTCCAAAGCCACGGCTCCTCGCAGCTTTCTGGCCCTCATTCAGAGCATTAGGCATGCGTCCAAAGACGAGATCCTCAAAGTGTTGAAGAGCGCCAGCAAAACATCTCTGTAAGCAGGCACCTCCTTATTCCCTACATCTTAACTTACCCACCGACTCTATGACTCTATCGCTGTTTCTTTGAACTTGTCTAACTTTTAAGATTTAGAACGTCAGGATCCAAGGAGATTAACTCACCATTGTTGTGTTTACCCTCTTCCTACTGGTATCAGACCTCAGGTGGTGGATGCAGTGACCTCCTCCCAGACTGTTGCGTCTCTGGATGCCATGCTTGAATTCCTCAACTTCACCGATGCCAAAGGCTTGGTTCTGCAGGAGAGGTTTCTCTATGCATGTGGCTTTGCTTCACACCCCAACGAGAGAATGCTCCAGGCTCTGCTGGTGAGTGCCATGTCATTAACGACAGAATTGGCACCTTTACTTGCTTATGAGGGGAAAGAATAACACCTGCAGTCATTTGGTACATATCAGTGATTTAGAAGAGAAAAAGGTGTGCTCCACCTCTGCTGAAGTTCAGATTAGTGCCCTGCCTGAAAGATTAACTGCAAAGTGACAAATTCAGGAAAAAGTCAGCACTCAAGCGGTTAAAAGAAAGCAAAAACTTACCTCATCTATTGTCCCTGATGTGTCTTAAAGTTTAGAGCCTGCAGTCCTAAGAATAACTATGCAAAACAAATCCACATCGTACATACGTTTTATCCCAGCATTTCCAATGTTTTTGGTGAATTTAATGACAAGAGTTTCTGTTTCAGGATATTTCAAAGGGAAAGATCGGCAGCACTGACATCAAAGAGTCAGTGGTGATCATTATGGGAGCCCTGGTCAATAAGCTGTGTCAGAAAGGAGGGTGCAACTTACCGGTGAGCTTCCAAAAAGACAGTAAATAAGAAGTCACACAAAATTATAGCGCCAAAAGTAAAACATGTTGAATTATCAGATAATGGATGAGTTAGTTTGTGGAATATTCTGGAAATTAAACCAAGTTTGAACGAATTTAAAAGCTGATTGCTGCATATTTGCCTCACAGACAGTGGTGAAGGTGAAGAAGCTGATTTTAGAAGGTCCTGACAGCACGAAGGTTGAGTCTGAGGTCCAGATGTATCTTCTGGCTTTGAAGAACTCTATGCTTCCAGAGGCCATTCCTATTTTCACCAAATACGCAGAGTCGGAGGTGGGAGCTTACAACACCATCGCCCTCACTGCTCTGCAGAGATATGATGTCACTCTCATGACAGATGAGGTAAGGAATACAGCACATACCACCTCCTTTGAACTGACATTTATGTTCTACGTGTAGGTCAAACCCAACATTTAACATTTATTCATTCATTTTTAGGTTAAGCGGACGGTGAACAGGGTTTACCACCAGAATCGACGGATCTACGAGAAAAATGTGAGAGCTGCAGCTGCTGACGTCATCCTCAGTAGCAACCCCTCATACACAGAGGTCAAAAATGTGCTTCTGTCTATTGGAAACCTGCCTCATGAAATGAACAAGTACATGCTGTCTAAGATCCAGGACATCCTCCGCTTCCAGCTGCCTGCCAGGTGTGTTACAATACATCTGATGGACCGAATTAAGAAAGAGAAATAAGAACTTTTTGTTTTCTGCAAAACAAAACAAAACCAAAAAGTAAATTTTCATTTTGTCTAAAGGATCATAAAGAGCAAGATTTTACCAATACATACTGCAGCCATTTATTGTATGATATAATTTTGTTCTTTATTTTTTCAGCAAAGTTATACAACAAGCTATGAAGGACAGGATTTCCTCTAACTATGACCGTTTTTCAAAAGTTGGGTCATCGTCTGCCTTCTCAGGATTCATGGCACGTGAGTAATGAACTCATACCTCTAAGCCTATAAGTACTCAAAAATGCACAATATAATGGCTCAAGAAGGAAAAATGTTGTTAAAATAACAGCGAGTGAGTAAAACATCAACACTGACCTTTAAGGTATTTGGTTATCCTTTAAACTCATCACTTTGAGTCTCACTATTTATTGTATTTTAACAATAACAATATTAAGGTAAATAACATCACAACAAACTAACTGAGTACTTTCCATAGATTCTGCTGATGTGACCTCCACGTACAGTCTGGACATCCTGTATTCAGGCTCGGGGATCCTGAGGCGAAGCAACATGAATATTTATGGTGCTAGTAATGGAGCAACGCTACATGGACTGCAGGTACAGTAACCAGATAATGAAAGTGAAATGAAATACTGTAATATATATAAAACATAAAGAGCATTTTAATCTTTTGATGCTGTTTTTATGCCCATTGATAAAAGTGTTCATGTTGTGTAATGTAAAGTATCAGAACAGACTATTATCAAATTGCAAATTTAGCCTAATTTGAATATTCTTCCTGTCTTCCAGGTGGCAATTGAGGCCCAGGGTCTGGAGTCACTCATTGGTGCCACACCCGATGAGGGAGAGGAAGACCTGGAGTCGTTTTCTGGGATGTCGGCTCTGCTGTTTGACGTCCAGCTGCGGCCTGTCACCTTCTTCAAGGGTTACAGTGACCTCATGTCTAAAATGTTCTCCATGACTGGGGAGCCCATGAACGTAGTGAAGGGTCTCATCCTGCTGACTGATCACTCTGAGGTAAGCAGGTACAACTGTGTACACATCAATGCCCCGTTCACAATGCACCCCTCAATATAGTAGTCTGACTGAAAGTTATGGTTATGAACTAGAGTGACAGCCAATAGTAAAGACCTGAGTCATGCATGCAACAGGTAGCGACAGGTGGGTCGTTGACTGCAGGTCCTTGATAAATGACCTTGTCTGTATGGAATGTATGAGAGAACAGGACTTCACAACTTTTATTTGATTCCCAGTGATTAGCCTCCAGAATCTTTATTCCCCTTCAAAGCAGTGTTAGATTTGCAGGTTGTAGTTCAGTTTGGTGCCATCTTGAAGAAAATGACAGCAGACCGTATGGTTTAGAGGTAGTGTGCTGCTACATCATACATTTTATTGGGCACACAATCCATAAACTGTGACACTGGAGATTGAGTCAGCTAACTATCAAGACAATAGTTTTCTAACTGTAGTGTAGTTGTTTTACTTTACGCAAATGCTTATTAAGTAGCAACATAGTCTATATGGGTCATATTGGAAGGCGCTGACCATGAGGACTTGTTTACTTTGTCATACGTATAAAGTATGTGTACACAGACACAGATAGTGAATGACTCAAGTTAATGACTTCAGTTGTCGAGTGTAGTGAGTGTGAACATGGTCTAAATGCATACAGCTGATACAAGGCTGTGGCATTTCTTATGGTTCATCTGTGGCTACTTTAAAAAACTCAACAGTTTTTTAAAGCATCTGCTTTATGATGAAAGGAATCTTAATTATCAGTCAGACATCAGTCAGAGTCAGACATAACCAAGTTCCTTTTTTTCTCTTTTCTGCTAATCTTCGGTCCTGCAGATGATCCAGCTGCAGTCTGGTCTGAGGGCCAGTGCAGAGTTCCAAGGAGGGTTAGCCATTGACATCTCTGGAGGCATGGAGATCAGTCTGTGGTACAGGGAGTCCAAGACCAGCGTCAACAACCGGTACAGTCCAGAGACAATACAATGAAATAGCTGTTTTTGTGCCGTAGCTGAATTGGGGCATCAGTAGAGCGTTTACATAATGTTATATAGGTCACAGCCTCAAGTACAACCATGGAATGATAAATTATCTCACCTCTGTGAGGCATGTACAATATGATGTAACACACTTGCAGGGCAAAGGCCTTCATGACAGACAGATAATTCTTAGAAAACAACCTTTATGACTGAAAGGAAAGTTGTTTGAGAAGCTTGGGCCTTTTCACCTCACTGCAAATAGATGTCTGTTGATGTTGGATTCATATGAACTTTAGATGGTCTATAAGTGTTGCCTGATTCATTTGTTCCACCGGCACGCTGGACGTGCTCCAGTATTGTGCTTCATGCCTGTCTCATTTTTAGGTTTGTATGGATACGACGTCAGTTCTGTCTGGTTCTCTATTTTAAAACATTACAGCCCATGTACAACAGTAGCTGCTGAAAATGGAGCACATCATCATGCTGGTATCGGTTAGCTCGCGGCATCTGGTGATGAAACGTGCTTTCAAGAGCAATGCCACAGATTTTTAGCATGCAAATACGGTGTGATTTTTACTGTGCAGCTTATGCACCTCAGTAGTTTTTAAGTACCAAAGACATTTTGTTTTATCACAGTATTGAAAGCCAAACACAGAAACTAAAACCTGGCACTGAATGATCCGATTCTTCATCCTGTTCACTTGTTTTTTTGATAGATATTCATAGATTTTAATGCATTAGATGATGCATTTGCTCAAGTTGTTTGCAGAAAAATTATAATTCTACAGAAACTCAGGTTTTGTACTGGCACTGCACTGCATTAATTTTGAAACAGTACCCAGCCTTTGTACTCATATAGCACCTTTCTAGTCTTTTCAACCACTCAGAGCGCTTTTACACTACACTCTCATTCACCCATTCACACATCATTCATACAGGGGGAATCTACAGGGAGGAGACTATAAGTTGTGAGAGTTGGGGTTCAGTGCCCAAGGGCTCTTCGACTGAAGGAGTTGGGGATCAAACCGCTGATGTTGTAAATTTCCACTAAGAATAACTTAAAAAATATGGAAATGAAAAGGCTATTTTGATGGGGATGTAAGGATGTCCAACAACATGGTTTAAGACAGAAGAAAAGAGATTTTTCTGTTTTTAGGATCATCCTGCTTTTTTCCATTACTGTTAAGGGTCACATCTTGCATTTGTACTCCAGGATGGTTTGACCCATGTGTGCAGGGGAATGGCAGAGGCAGGTGAATGGATCAGCATAGTTGTAGCTCGTCCACTCTGATAATAGACTGGCAGGCTATCTATAGAAGCAGAACAAACCACACTGGCATCTTTGCCAAGGCATGTCTCCGCAGGCAAAGTTACAGAGGTTGGATTTTCAGCTGGCTGGCACACACTTTGATTTGAGGCATAAGGGGAAGTTGTTACAAAGCAGTTAAACTCTACATGTTAGTGTCTGAGCTTTACTGTGCTTTTGAGCCACTGAAACAAACTGTATGATACAAATACATGGTCACAAACTAGGACCATATGTCACAGATGTTATGACAAGGCTGAAGAAAAGAAAGAAAATGATCGCTTCTGACTGACCTGAAGCCATCTGTTACAGGTAACCATAGCGACAGTTTTTTTGGTTACCACTAGTTAAGTGGTAACTGCTGCTTAAAGTAACTGTGATTAGAAACAGCAGAATTTATTTTATCTTTAGGTAAGTGGCTGTCATGTGAGCAACAATGCTGCCCTCTAAAATGCCCCAATATAGAAAATAATGGACTTAAATGAATGAAAATGAAGGGTTTTAACCTCCTCACCCCACCTGGGGCTCACTAAGCAAATGTGAATTTATCACATGTGAAACACATTCATATAAACCCATGTTCATAACAAGCAAAACACTATTTTAAATGTGAAAAGTCCACAAATTATCTGGTGTAACTTTCGTGTGTAATTCAAGCATGTGTTTTACAACGTGATAATTCACATGCTGGCCTACTGTATGTGTTTCTTGTAACATTTACCACGTAGTATATTGGTATTTTCATATAAACTTAAATGAAATGTGATATTTCACTTGAGTTTTACATAGTCTTCTATGTATCTTTTGGTTTCAGGGGGGCATTAGTGGTCACTGGCAACGTTACAGTGGACATGGACTTCTTGAGAGCGGGTGTTGAGGTCAGCTTTGAAACGGAGGCAGCGCTTGACTTCATCACCACTGTCCAGTTTTCCGAATATCCCTTCCTGGTATGCATGCAGATGGACAAAACTACCTTCCCCTTCAGGTATTGTGAAATCCTCCCTGTAAAAGAAAAGATTACAATAAACTTTGGGGTTTTATTATTAAATCAGCCTGAACAAAAGCTAACTTACTATTCCGCATGTTCTGCTTTCAGTGAATACCTGACCAAGTATGAGAGCTTGTCATCCGGGAAGAGTGTGATGTCGCATAAGAGCAAGAAGCAGCTCGTTCCTGGCTCTGAATTCCCTCTTCACCAGGAGAACTCAAACATGTGCAAGAAGGTTTTCGACTCCAGCTGGTAGAAGAGATACCATGACCTATCCAGGGGCGAGTTGTCACTCAAAGATGGTTTATTGCATTCAGGGACAGCTATCACACCTCAGCCTCATGCAGTGAAACACCGTAAGAGAGAAAAGTGGTGAACTTTTTCTTTTAACAACACATACAATGTTTACATTCCTGTGAGTATTTAAGTCATTTTAATTTGACATTTTGTTTGAAATCAGGGCTTCTTGCGTTGTCTTTTTATAGATTTCCTTGAAAATGTATTTATGATGGGCACACACAGGATGTATGTTTTATTTGATGGGTAATAGTCAGGATTGATATTATCACTGCAATCTCCCCTTGTGCAGTTACAGTAAAGATGAACATGTAAATATCACACTGGAGACAGTGGATAAACTTTCCCCATGAATAGAAACGCTCCTTTCTGTCAACATTCCCCCTTTTTTTTAATTAAATGTTTTTTTAGGAGGAGCAATTTATTGTTTTATGTCACTGTATCACTGTTCACACACTTGAAATAACTTATTTATCAGAGTAGTATCAATTAATTCCTTTTTTTAATAATCATGTTGGTGATTTTTAATTGTTCCTTTGTCTTTTTCTGCAAGATTTTTGATGAAAATTCTCCAAAAATGAATCTATCAACACTTGAATATATTTTTTATACATGGCTGTAATTGCTCTGTTTGCCTGAAAACATTTGCGTAGTTTTAAGACTTTTGAGCTACTCTGAACTTGTGTTTCCATATTTAGGGATCAGTTTGTTACATCTGTAATTATCTGACAATAAACTGGAAACACTTTGGATGCTTGGCTTGGCTTATGGATTTAAACAATGTCTATGAACAATCATACATGATTATGTACAACAGGGCTGGGTTAACCCTCTGGGAACATCAAATAACTGTGTTTCCACCTTTTCTTCACGTCTTTTGCCTTCAAAGGAGCACTTCACCACTTGTATATGTCAGTTTATTTGTCATGAGGAGTACAACCTAACCTGAAAACACTTGTACAATGTCTAAAGTCTGAGAGAGATGCTAAGGTATCTTCACCCAGTTACATTAGACTACAGATTTATGACGATTTATGAAAGTCTGTGTTACTAATTGTATTTGATAAAGCTCAAATTTATTTATGTATAATCATCATGTACTTCAGTGTGAAACCATAAGACAGGCCCTCAACAATAAGTGAAAATAAAGGAACTAGCTTAAGGCAGTTATAGCATCAGTTTATGTACATATAGTGAACATGGGGCTTTCAAGGGCCCTGAAAGTCTGGGGTCCCTGTGCAGTTTTCAGTTTTGCTGAATAACTTTTATTTTGCAATTTGACAGATATAAAAGTAGTATTGCTTGGCCCATCAAATTCTTTCTGTACATGTGGCATGAGAAACAGTGCAGCTGAAATGGCTGAGCTGTCATGAAAGTTGGCACAGAAATTCATGACCCACAATCCCCATGTCCGATCTTTTGTCCAGTACTTTGGTTTGTGACAAAATACCAGCAAAACATCCCCATAACGTGTTGTAGTTGCAGAGCTAATTGGAAAATGTTAGCATGCTGACTGAACTGAAGCACTGAGTTTGTATGTTGATATTATATTTAACTAAAAGCACTGCTGTGCCTTAGAGGGCTGCAGTGCTCACAGAGCTGCTGGCATAGCTGTAGGCTCTTTGAAACTAATGATCCCAAAGTAGAAGTTCTTGCCTCCTGTGTGAGAATTCAACTATCAGGCAATTTCAAAATAGCAAAAGCCTTCATTTGAACCTGTATAGATTTCAGCAGATTTTGTAAGTCAAGGCTTTCTTTTTTCTCCGCACGGTGTAAGTTGTGTCCACGTAGCATGTAGCTTTGTTAGCTGAAGTGCTTTATATGCCTCATTTGTATTGATAGCTTGTGATATGTGCAAGCAGGCAAAATGTACTTTAGTGGCCTAAATGTAACGCACACTTGTTGATCCAGGTGAGGCAATAAATCTGGTCTTTTCTTGTTTCACAGCTGTGACATCAGAGCCTCTACTGGCATCTAAACACAACAACTGGGCCTTAATGTAGATTCTTTAGAAACCACCGAGAGCAGCTGGGGGCAAACCAGTGTCTGCCAGTCTCACTGCATCCATGGCAACCAAGTAAACACAGCAGCAAACTGTCAGGTTAAACTTAAGCCTCGGCCCGGGTGATGTTTCACTGTCACCAGAAAGCTAACCTTGCACGCTGGCAGATGCCAAATGTGTTCTTCTGCCGGCATAAATCTGTTTGATTCCCTTTGACCCTTGTCATTTATTTGCGTTTTTTAGTGGTGAAGCCGCAATAATTAGATCAGGGAGCTGGAAATAAACTGCAAATATAAATGCAAATATGGTCTATGCAGAATATCACACCATCGAAAATATGTACTAATGTTCAGGAACAATCTATCAAGTAGTCAAAATCAAAGTGGTTGTTTGTTATTTTAGAAATATGGGACACTGTGGTCACACTTTAGTTTTACTGAGGAACATAGCAAAGTAGTGTGTTGTTTTTAGTTGAATTATGATACATTAAATGAAACTGAATTAAATTTTGGTATTATTTTCTAATAAATGACCTTTAACTAGACTAAGTGTTTATAATTCAAATAATAATCAACTTCTGAAACATGTCAAATTAAAATTTTTCAGTGATTTCTTAACATCTATTCTAGATTTCTTGGTGACTTTAACATTCATATTGATGATGCTTCTGCTAAATCTTTTAATCTGCTTCGGATACATCTTTTAATCTCACTCAACATGTAATAATACTCTGGACCTTGCTTTTACTCTTAAATGTTTATTCTGTATTTTCTGAGGATCTTTTCATTTCAGGTCACAATTGTATTTTATTTGAGTTGTCTTTTAATTTGATATTTTACCTTGTTGTGAAATCAATTCTGAATCCTAAACCATCACCATTAACCAAGTTAATTCTCATGTACAACATTTTATTGTCCACTGTCTTTCATTACTGGATAAAGTTGCTCTTACAAAGGCTAGATTGGCTCCTTCGGTTAATTCCTCCCCATTGATGAACGACAGCTTTTGAATAGTTTGTGGAAATCCACCCATCTACAAATTCACTATCAGTACTTGTAACATATTCTAACAACATAGTTAAGAATGCCAGAGCCCTACATTTTGCTAATTTTATACATTTGATGTGATCCCAAGAAACTGTTTAATACCATCGGTAACATTATAATATTTAGATCCATGGACACTGTGGAAACCTTTAAAAAGCAGCTCCAGACCCATTTGTTCATACTTGATTTTGTTAAATGTGTTTTTTTATTTTGTTTTTATCTGGATGTCTGCTATTTTTACTATTCTTTATTCAGACATTTCTGTATCTGGATCACAGCTGTGACATAAACAAAACAGTGATTTGTTTGCTTATTTGCCTTTTAATGTCTGTCTGGCTCATTTGATACAGACAGCAGCAAAATGTATTTCATTCAAAAATCAAGACCTTAAAGTGATTTAAATTCACAGACAGAAACAAGTTTCGTAGCTTGCATTTTAAATTTATTGCAAACATGTGTAGGCTTGTCAGTCTACATTACACTCATTCATCATATTTATCACTTTCAATCTTGTAAGTGCAAACACAGCACTCACTTCTCCTTTCAAGGTATCTCTCACTGTCATCTTGACCTCTGTCTTTTTCTGGGGCATCACAGTTGACATCGGGCATAAAGCATATACAATACCACTATGTGACAGTATAGCCACTAAGGGATTTCATTCAAATATGTGCCCTTTTTCTTTAAACATTCACAAATGCACTTAACTCAGACCATCTCACCTTCAATTGACCCTCTTTCTTTATACAAAAGCAAGCTTTGGTAGTCAGTTTCCTGTATGTAACCTTAAAGTCAGCAGGTTTGCTGAAGGGCATCCGAAAGAATGATTCAAAATAAATTATGTAATCTGTGTTACGGTGCATCTTTGGGCGAACTTCACCAGAAAAAAAATTAACAATGTTTCATTGTACAATTAACAAGTTCCTATAGTGCTCCTTCTATTACCAGTGTTTACAGCCATTCATTGGTGTCAGTGTTGGTGACAAACAGTGACAATCCAAGTGCATTAAGTACATTATTATTCACAGATCGAAGGTCATACAAGAAACTAATAAAAATGCATGTGGTGTTTTTATGAGTTTTATGTTTTTAACAACATTAGAATAGCTGGTTTACTGGAGCTTACAAATTATATTTCTTATTTATGTTAGTATTCACAGGGTTTCAAAATGATATGTAAATGTGCTTCAATGCATCATATGAAATTAGTGAAATGTGTTTCATTATCTTCCACCTTTGATTAACAAACACATACTTTTAAAACTCTTTGGTAGGAGGTAGTACATCATATCTCTCAATTTGGACTTGTTCATTGTTCCTAAGTAAAATTGCTTCGGTTATTTTATTTGCTTTGGATACTTTTTTTAAAGTAAATTTTCTTCAACCGTTTTACAATTTAGAGATAAATAACAATTTTACTTTCACTGCTTTCAGGAACGCCTTAGGGGAACGTTAATTTAGAAGCATAATTAAATACTATCATTAAGAAGTACAATGTATTTAATTAAATGTTCACATTTCATTTACAATTCACCTCAAAATGCATTGAATTTTTCAACATCAAGTTGCTCTAAAGAGCAAATGATATCCAATCTACTGCACAGTCAACATCAAATCTTCCAAATTACTTCATGAATTCATATCACTTATAATGAAATCAACTCATAGGGCAATTTATATAAAGTGTGTTGTCACAGAGGCATAATAACATATATTTTACAGAATTAAGGTATATGGACTGACCAGCAGCTCCAAATACCTTTAATGTGTGTCTAGTTTTTAAACATGCTAAAAATAGCAATCTACAGTTTCCATTAATTCTACGTAGGATGCTGGTATAACTGAGTCAAGTAGAGCACAATGACCTATGATAACGCACTGCATATTCAAAAGGAAACAGGACAGACAAAGGAAAATAACCTCAGACCTTCACTGTACAGAAAGCAGTAATAAAAAAAACTTTAATTCTATTGCGGGTCGTTTTAGTGAAAACCTCAGTTCATACACATTTAAATTAAAGAGGCGATTTGAGCAAGAAAACAATAAAAAGCTGACATTGCTCTGTGTAAAGTGTAAAGACACATCCAACACATGTATACTCTACTACCCTACAGTGAAGTAACATGACTCCTTGTTGTATGCTCGCAGAATGCTGAAATGCCACACATAACTAGGAGCCACACAGACACGTTCAGAAGCACACGCAGCAGCTCCCATCTCATTACACAAAAGTGTAAAATAAACCAACACAAATAGAGGAAGTTATCCCCTACATATCTCAGCTGGCTCTGACTCACTAGGTCCAACTCTACTAAGGAAATACTGACCTAAGTATACTGTTAAACCAGAGTCCCAGCTTTGCTTTATTTGAGCAACACACTTGGTGTGTTTCTCTTTTCTTCTCACAGTAACTTGTGAGGAGTGTGCTTTTAAAATATAAACATAAATCACTTCACATGATATATCAGTTAAGGAGGTATTAGCAGCATTTTGTGAGTCATAACACAACAAGAGGTCACACATACTTCAGGTAGAATATGAACCACTGACTCCTAAAAAAAAAATGGAAATGTTGTTGTTAATGTGTAGAATTAGTGTTGGAGAGTTTTAGTATGACACATAGCAATGCCAGATATTTATCATTTACTTGAGACATCTTTAAAATACATAATTTTGACAATTATTTGAATTCATCATCTGATTGAACTCAGTCAACATTAATGATTCAGTTTTTTTCAGTGCAGACAAATGGTCCCTGTCCTCAGAAGGCTGTGTAAAATACATATTATAGGTTTGATTCATAATTAGTAATTAATGATCATTTATTATTACATTATCGTGTCAATTAAAGCAAGATTATGTAACTTTTGATTAACAGCGACACTGTGGCCACAACCAGTGATTACAGGATAATGGCGCATTGAATTCCCTGTCATTTCCCAAGACGTGAGCGAGTGTTCAGATACTTGTTTAACAGATGCCCATCCATCCATCCATCCATCCATCCATCCATTGCTGATCTTGGTCTGGCCTGAGCAGGATAAGCATGTCCTTCTCCCTTGCTATATTCTCCATCTTTTGTGGAGGATGATGAGGCATTTCCAGGCCGGATTTATCCCCAGTTAGATGTATCTGGAATACCCCCATTGGTAGGCAACCAAATCAGAGGCCTGAAGCAACTCGGCTCACTTTTCTCAACATGAAAGAGCAGCAGTTCTACTCCGCGACCCTTATGGATGTCTAAGCTTATTAACCTCTGCACCCAACCCCCTGTGAAGGAATTCATTTTACCCACTTTTGCCTGTGCATACTCATTCTTCCAGTCATTACCCAAAGCTACTGACCACAGATGAGGGTTGGAGCATTGACCAACTGGTAAATTAAGAGTGTCACCCTCAGGTTCAGCTATCTCTTCACCACAACAGTCCGGTACAGCGTCTGCTTACTGCTGAAGTGGCACCAATCCACCGGTCAGTCTCTAACTTCATCTTACCCTCACTTGTGTACAGGACTCCAAGGTACTTGAAGTCCTTCACTTTGGACAGCGACAACCTCAAAACTCGAAAGGAGCAATCCATCAATTTAGAGTACCATGGCCTCAGACTTGGAAATCTGACCCATGTCCCTGCTGCTTAACATCTGGCCACAAACCATCCCAGTATGCATTGGAGGTCATGGTCTGATAAAACCAGCAGAGCCACCAGACTCACTCTGCTATGCCCAGAAATTCTGTCCTTGAAAATAACAAACTGAATTGGTGACAAGGCACAAATCTGGCATATCCCAATGCCAACTGTGGACACAGTTCTCCTTGCGGCTGAATAGCTCATAATAATGGCAACAGTAAAACCTACTCGCGCAGCATCCAACACAAGATACAGTACACCAGTGGAAACTATCGCAAGCCTTCACTATAGCCTCAAAACAAAAGTAGACTGGATAGGCAAACTCCCATAAGCCCTCTGGTATTCTTGCAATGGTAAAGAGCTGGTCCACTATTCTACATTACTCCTCCTAGTCCAAAGGTTTGAGAATCAGTCAAAGCCTCCTTTCCACAACCTTGGTATGCATTATACCAAAAAGACTGAGCCTTTTGAAACCCTTTTAGTTGGAGCACTCTCCCGTGCCCTTCTTTAAAAATTGGAACCACCAATCAGCCCCACAATGTTTTTAGCATGTCAGGACAAATCTCACTCCACTTTCTACTGTGGACCTTTTTACCTACCTTGGTGACATCAGCTATTCAAAATGGACAAAGCTATCCGCAAACCTTCCAGCTCTGCCTACTTTATGGAGGACGTAGAGGCAGAAACTCTTTGAGGCTGAACAAAAGTCATTCTCCACGGTGTCCTCGAATTCCTCCCACACCCAACTTTTAGCATCTGTGACCACAGAAGCTGCAGTCTCTCTGGCTTCCTGATACCTGCTGTTTCAGGAATCGTCTGGGCCAAACAAACTCAAAAGGACACCTCTCTCAGTTTGATGACCTCCTTCACCACTGGTATCCACCAGTGGGATCTTTAGCTGTAACAAGTACAGGTGACCTTCTGGCCACAACTTAAAGCAGTCACTTCTGCAATGGAGGCTTTTACAAGCTTTCCTGAGGATGCAGGACCAAATATAGGAGTGGGAGTTTTATAAATCTCTCTTTAATAATATATATTTGGCTGCAACAGATTTTTTTTTGCTGCAGTACCACATTATGCCACCAGAACAGACTGGCGGCAAGGCTGACGCACCGTGACATATCTGGCTCTCTTGATCCACACTTTGTGCTTGTGATGGAATCAAACACAAGAAACAACAAACATGCCTCCTGTTCAGATACGATGTGTTTACTCCTTGTTTTATCTTCATGATAAAACCATTGAAACATTTATCTGTGACATCCTAAAACGGAATGAAATGGTAGCACAACTTAAAGAGACATAATGACTATAAACTGACAATTAGTTACAGTTACACATTAATATCTATCAAATTTGCAAACATTAGCTAATATGGTCAGACCATGCTAGAAAGGGTGTAGCACTGAATCCCATGAGTGTATTTAATTCAGCAAGTTGTGTTTTATTGCTTATGAGTTCAACTTTTCATTTGTAAATGGGAGATTTGTTTTTTGGGTTTTTTTTCAAAAGTTACATAGTCTCACTCTAAAGACACGATTAACTAGACATGATTATTAAATTAAATTCATAACAATAAAATAGCGGCTCTGCTGGTAAGTGTAACTGTAATAGAAGACCTGGCTTGTTTCCTTTTGAATAGACATGTTGCACGGCCCAAACAGCATTTCAAAAGTTCTAGACAGCAGCTGAATGGAAAATATTACAAAGCAGATTCATTTAGCAATATGGCGGCGCATCAACCAGAGGACATGGCTGAATGCATTCACCCTACAAAGTGCTGCAATGCATATAGAGTACAGTAATGTCTGCTGCAAGGACAAACAACACAACAGAGTGGGGATAGAAATTATAGTTGGTGGAAGTTGTCCTGGGTAGTAGATCACAGGTAGGGTGGGGTGGTGGGGGTGAAACTGCACTTTCGGTGAATAAAGGCAGATTCTTCTGTGGACATGTCTAGAGGTGACAGAGAAGATAAAATTGGTGTTAAACTCAGATGCATGCAATGAAAGTTTAGAGGAGAAAACATGGCTTAGTTTTCGTCCAGTGCAGTTCAGCTTGCAGTTCCTGGTTCTGGACCAGCTGACTACACGCTACTCGATTTGTTTACGTAGGAGTGCTGGAGGTTGGCAGTGCTCTCCACCTCCTTCTCCCTGTTTAGGAAAAAGCAGAAGGGGGAGGGGGCTATAAAAAGTTGACCCCATCTCAGCCCCGCAGACTCGCTTCCAAGCTGGAGCTGCAGCAGCATCTGATCTCTCCGAGCAGCTGTCCTCTCCCTGCATCAGCACAACAAATACTTTACATTGCCTGACCTTTTCCTCCTGCATCACTATCCCAGCCATGCCCCCATGTCCCTCCGCGCAAACAACCCCACCGCCACCACCAGTTACACAAACACACACACACACACACGCACACACAGACACACACTTCACACACACACACACACACACATACACACACACCCTGTGTTCCTCTTCACACCACTACTCACCCCCATGCTAGGCCCCTGCCTGCCACGCACCCAGCTGACATGTATCCCTCAGGCTCATGCAGTTGTATTATTGCTCTGACACATTAGCCGAGAATGGACTCAGACTAGTTGTAAGTGTATATATATAAATATATATGAATGTATGAGAAACTGAGTGAATTTTAAGTTTCTTGAAAGAGCGAGTTGCAGCATTTAAACAGTGTAAAGAGATTGTCTTATTGCCTTTATGTGTTTTGTTGTTGATTGGTGCCCAACTGAATAATAACTTATCATAGCAGGCAAAGCATGGGTGTAATGAATAACTTTAGCTTTTCAGTCATTGGGTCCTTGCACTATGCATGTGGGTCATTGGCTTACTGTGACACATAAATAGAACAAAGTCATCATTAAAGTTAATTATCCCAGAGCTTTTCCAGCCATTACAAATCAAAATGTTTACTGTGAAAAAGAGTTTAACCTAGACCTGTAACTTAAGCATGTTAGTTGTGTGAGAATTAAGTTGTATGCATGATTTTGAGAACAAGATTTAGCTAAAAAAGTTGAATCACTGAATCTTAATTTCCAGAGCTTGTGCAGCATAAGACTTCACTTGAGTTTCTGAAGCAATATTAAAATGTACAGTATCTCAGAGTCAAATGAGTGTACCTTTGTTGTGTGTACAAAAAATGCATATGTTTGGAGTTGGGTAAATGTGATATAGGTGTGATATATTAAGCTAAAGATGGAGCGTTGAAAAAGTACAGCTTAGACTTTGCTCAACATAGAGATGTACAAGACAGGTACCAAAATCACCACGGCACGTCTATGTGCATAAAGTTTTATTACCTTTAACTCAGTAGCTGTAGAGTTGAAATACATTTGATTTGGTGTTACTCAACACCAACTTCTCTTTCCAGAAACAATTTCCCAGTAACTCAAGATAAGTTAGAAAAGCTCTCAACAAAATCGTAGTAGTAGAATCGGAAGTAGAACATACCAAAAACTGGTAAAATGTTAACTTTCTTGGAAAGAGAAACTATTGTTGGGAACGTGTGTTTCGTTATTTGGGTGAACTGAACTTTAAAGCTCCATATTTGGCTTCTTCTGTGCCATAAGGAACAAAATTGTTTCAGTGAGTTTCATATGAATCTAAACCAACAGCCTATAAACTACACAAGTTCAGAGTTCTTTTTGTTTAAAAAGGGTGAATTAGATTACTGCTATTTGTCATGAATTAAACACTGCATTACAGTAGCAATATGGTATCAGTTTCCATCCTATCATAATTATTTTGTACTTCAAGTGAACTTATCGTTCGCATAATAACGCTAAAAATTGTCTAGTCCCAACTTCATGAAATGTTGCAAACAAGGAACGAACACATTAATGAACTGTAGCGCAATCCGAGTAATTAAAGCATTTATAACACTGATTAAGAATAACTTGATGTAAGGTGTCTCTGACTGGAATAGTTTCCTGTGGCACTTTCCAGCCCTGAGAATAAACCATGTAAACAAACTCGTCTCACACTATTAAAATAGCCCGACGATGTGTAATGCAAAGAAAAGGGAACTCGCTCCGGGCTGCGGCTGAAAATCCAATCTCAGTGGAGTCGGGTTACCTGTCATGAAGCTACTGCATGTCTATTAACACTGACATGCCACTGCTGAGGCAGCCGAGCTTGACCGCTGCTTTATCAACGTGTACAACACAAAAATGATGTAAAAACTTAACGTATGACCGTGAATGCTGTACAATGAGACCGAATGATAGAGGGACCTCATGATATGAAACTCTATAAATCTTATTGCCAACTGTTGTGTGAGCACCATCCTGTGAAAACTATGTATAACAAAAATGTCAGTTTTTGATCAAATAGAAAAGCTGCCTTGTTTTAGCTTCATGATGGTGTGTTTTCGAGATAAAGTTTTTATTAAGCATAATACAAGCAGCAATTTTCCGGATTCCTTAAAATAGCCTTTTTTCTTTATTCTAATTTGACCAAATTATCATTTACCACATACGAGCATATATCATCTGCTGATGAAGATTGGTGAGAGGAAAATTAAAGGAAAAAGCTAATAAGTGGATCATGAGTTGTTGTCAAATTACTACTTTCAAAAGTCAAGAATGAAATTTTATCCACAATGTTTATTATTTCAATATATCTCAAAGAGTAGCTAAATGGTGCCTGTATAGGCAAGAGGATGTTACATCAACATTTGCCTGGAAGCTCAATTGGTTTGTAGCCTAGACGAATATCAAAATACAGTACGAGGGCTACATCTGCTTTTTCACATTTACATGTTTATATGCAACAAACTAAGTCAGAGATGCATTTAAAGGAGGCTTTTTCAAAGTTATGCGATGGTTCTCATACATGTAAAAATATGATAATATGGTATATGTTAAGAAATATTTCAATATTTCAATTGTTAAGTTTAATTGAGCAATAATACATATAAATAATAAATAATACATGTACTTTCACCCCTCTATGCTTCATGATGAATGTGACTGAACTCAGCTGAACTGTGAATTTGCTTAACAATGGAATATATAACATTTTAGGCTTTAATGTATTCAGTAGAGTTGATAATAAACCTGTGTAGAACAATTTAGAAATACTGTTCTAAATACTTTACCAGGCTTCAAATCAAATCAAATCTATTCAAGTGTTAAACAAGTTTAATTACATTTGCATTAACCAACAGACACAAAGAAGAAGCGTAGAAGTGAATGGGACATTTCATCTGGTCTTCTTCCCTGTGTCCATCTTTCACACACAAACTGCCACTCTGGATGAACATGTGGAATATGTGATAACTTACATGTATGAAGAGATGTTTCCTTGGTCACCGATGCTCCACTACAAAGCTCATTGTTGTTCCATCAAAGGAGGGTGGCGCGATGATTCTTGGACCTTGTTGCGTTGTGATGCTGATAACTGGTTTCCTGTCAGAGGTCGCTACGCCTCCCCTGGCGGTCACATGTCCCAAGCTCACAGGTAACTGCAGTGGCCCTTGTGGGGCCTCACCCGTCGCGCTGTAATATGCACTCTCTACGCCTGTTGCATTCGTTTCCGGTCGAGGGCTTCTGGCGTTTTTTACCTTTTCTCCAACTGCATCCTCAGAGTGACACGGTGACTGTGACAACACCGCCTGGGCTGGCAGAGTGGGCGAGGGGATGAAACCCGGGTAGATCATGAAGGTGGGGGCGTATGCTCCCGGGCTCAGTGCCAAGGGGGACAAAGAGAGAGGCACAGGTGTGACAGGGGTCACAGGGGTGATGGGTGCAACAGGAGAATGGTGCATGGGTACATCCACATACTGGCCTGTTTCGGGGTCAAACAGTCTCTTTGTGGTGGGCTGTATGGGAGTGTCTACCAGGTAATAATGTCCTGTGGTGGGGTCCAAAAGCATCTTGCGCTGGGTTTGTGGGGCTCTATCTCCGGTAGAAGGTGTGGGTGACACAGTCGGGATAGAGGGAGAGAAACTTAGCACCCGTTGTGCTTGAGGCCCTGTTGTGGCCCCCGAGTGATGGTAGATGCTTGACGCTGGGTACTCCATGATTAACGGAGACTTTTTCTGCTCTGGTGTCTTTCTGTCACCTGTTTTGATTTGGCAAACGTTTGAACCCACTTCCCCCGAAACAGGCTCTTGATTCAGCAGTTTGATTTCATTCGTGTGCCCCAGCCCCGGTATGGTTAAATAGTTCTCAGAGTCGGAGCAGGCCTGTGCAACAGTGGGATTAGTGGGAATGACTTTGACCTTTCCCTGCTCCACCTGGCCGTGTTTTGGGGGCTCTATTTTCACAGACAGTGGAGCCATCTGTGTCTTGGAGCTTTTCATAGTCGACGATGTTTGCAGCGCAGAGCTTTGTGGAATAGGGTTACTCACTGAACTAATGCTGACACGTGCCTTATTGCCAAAATGAAGGACACTTTTGTTACTAAATGTTTTACTTTGCTGTGATTGTGTTTTAAATGTGTCATCGCTATATGGAACATGAATGACATTCAGAGCCCCTTTATCTTCCTGTGGTTTGCCTGTGTCTGTGGTGTTCATCACAGACTGAGGAATCAGTCTGTCGGTGTTTGTCGTTTCCAGCTCATCTGCTCCCTGCTCCTCACTGGCAATAAGCGACAACACGTGGCTGCCTGTGATTGGCTGTGGAGCTTGATTTTTGCGCTTCCATTCATTTCTATCGAAAACGTAAAGTTGCTCCATCGTTTTGACCGCAGCTTTGAGCTTCTCTAATGCAGCCTGTTTGGGTATTTTAGGCTCATTTTTCCTCTCAGCTGTCTCACCTGCAAACTTCTCCTGCCTCTGCTTTGCCAATTTGGTTTCAGTATTTGGTTGAATTTCCGACTGGTCAGGGATTAGCTGCTTGGATACAACAGGGGGCAACCTGTTTGTTGTGCCATGTGATGCTGTATTTTCACTTTGAGAGGTTTCAGGTGAAACGCCTGTGTCTGCTTGTTTCTGTGACACCTCATCTGTCTGTTGTTTAACATTTGTTTTTACAGAGTGACATTTAATCACAATAGGAGATGGCAATGAATGCTTAACTGGCTCCTTATTGGGCTTTTCCTCAAGTTTTTCAGCTGCTGTGGAAGATTTACCGTCACTATTATCCAAAGAAACAAAGCGATATGAACTTTTGACCAATTTACGGACATCTCTGACATGATATATTGGTGTCTGAAACTTACATTTGGTGTCGCGTATGTCTCTAACTGTGAAGTTGGGAGCTTTATCTGAAGAAGACAAAATGTGGCATTTAGCATCACCTGCTGCCCTGAATGTGTTAACAGCGTTGTGACTTATTTTAGGGGTTAACAGGTTGGCAATATTCAGTGTACAACCTTTATTTTCCTTCACACTTCTCAGGCATATTTTAATCTCGGGTGTTTTTCCGCCCTTCCCGTTTTCTCCTTTGCTTTCTATGTTTTCATTACTGCCTGTTTTGAACTCTTTTTCACATTTCTGTGGGCCAACAGGTGTGACTGTGACAGGTGCACGGCTTGGCGGGTCTTCTGTGCAATCCTTCTCTTTTGAAAGGAGCTGCCAGCTTGGAACAAAAAGTAGTTTTGTCAGCATGCTGCTTGTGTCTAATTCCTCTTTTGCTGTGGTCTGTGTGTCATTTACAGATATGGATTCAGCCTCTTTTAAAGGTTTTGGCTCATCTTCTTTCGATGAATTAAATGCACTGCTTTGGCTGTGGCTGAGTGGTTCTTTTAAAGGCTCTTGTTGTCCCCTTTCTGGATCATCTGGTGCTTTGTTGTTTATCTGCTTGTCTGCAGGCTCACAGGAACTGGGTCTGCTGCCCTCTGTGTGCTGATCATCAGCCGAATTAACAGTGAATCCTGATTCTGTTTCTGATGTCTGTCTTTGTAAGCCTCTTCCTGGAATCCTTTCTTTCATCCCCTCTTGATCTTTGAATTGAATGTGCTGAGGGGAGAGTGCTGGATATGTGTCACAAATTTCACCCCTCTCCATTTTACGCTCCTGTTCAAACTGCATCTTTTTGGAAATCACATTTTTCAACAGACTTGATGCAAAAACTGCTCTTTTGTGAGTATCCCCCATGCTATCTGTGTGCTGATATTGCATCTCGCACCCTGACCTGGCCAAGACAGTCCCATTAACCTCATTTGATCGTGCTTTCTTGGAGCATTTTGGACGTCTGGCGCCTTCAGGCGCTTCAACATTACAGCGGAAATTCAGCGTGACTCCACGCTGCTTTGGCTGAACAGGATCCTTCAGTTCGATCTTTTTACTAGAGGAGGAGGATTGTTGAGAAGTTGTTCTCTTGTTCATTGTATACATTTTGGTTTGTGGACCTCTCATGCTGGTAACAGACTTACCGTGCCTCTTACTGTCCACAGTCTTATTCATTTCCAAAGTTGCGCTGGAGGTCTTGTGCGCAATTACGCTCCGCTCTCTCCCCCGCGAAATGTTTCCATAGTTCCAGTCCACATAAGCCGACCAGTTATTTAGTCCATATTCCGACACAGACGACTCACTAGAAGTGCTGAGATTAATGGCATCGAAGTATGGACATGCCAAGCTCCGGAAAGACTTGGCAGTTAAATTACGCACCTCTTTATCAGCGTCGTCCAGCTCACTGATGGAGCTGGACGCTCCGCTGGAATACTCATTAATATCTTTCCGTCTCAGTTTGGTTGCAAGGTGCTGACGGCCTGGAGCAGGGATGAAATACTGGGCTCTATCGCACAAGGGCCCCGCTCTGGCGCCAGAGCTCACGAAAGAGAAATGGCTCCTGTCTCCAAAGTGTTTTGTGTACCCACATGTATTGTTGTCAAAGATGTTGACAGGCTCGTTCACCGCCCTGGAGGATGTTTTAATTGACAAATGAATTTTCCCCCCATTAGCGTCTCCGCTTTGATGTTTGCACACGCTTTCATCTGAGCTGGCGCATTTGTCCGAGTCGCAAAGATCACTGTCCTCCTGCTCGGTGCTGACAACTGCTCCACCAAGATTAGACTGCACTTTCGCCTGACTCCTGCCCTCCAGGATCAAAGTCCCCTCCTGCGTTTCATCGCTTTCAAAAGACGCGTAATCCACAAATGAATAGACCAGGTTGTTGTCTTCAAAGTCCCAACAGGTCCCTCGCCCCAGGTCGTAATCCACGTCGTGGTCGAGCTCGGTCAGCTGGATTTCGTGCGTCGTGATATAGTGAGACTCGTCCTCCACGGTGTCCGAGCCGCAGTGGTCGGACAGCACCGCGCTGGCACCATCATCAGACTCCGTCTTGCTGTTCAGATACATGTCCGTGTACTGGAGCTCATCACTCTCACCGCACACATGTTCGCTGTAGTCAGTCGGCTCGAGCTCGGCCCGGCGCTGCTTCTCGTTCTCTGAGTTCTGATCGGTGTTGGGAGGTTTGGCCGGAGTGTCCAAAGGGGACTCATCCGAAACAGGCCCGGGGACGGTGGCCTGCTCGTCCTCTAACTGCTCTTCAACAAAGTCCTCTGAAATGATTTCACCCTCCTTGTCGTGCTCCCCTTGCTTTGAAATGTCGCATTTCACAACAGACAGCTGGTTTCCCTCGCCGGTGAAAGTAACTTTCACCGTTTTTGCTCCGTCCGGTTTCATGTCCAAATCCACATAGTTGGACTCGGTGGCGTGGGCCTTACTGTCCGGGTTGTCCTTATCTTTGTCCTCTGGGAGCAGCTTCCTGTGCAGTCCGGTGCCATCTCGGTAAGTGAGAGTTTCCTCCGCTGCTTCCATTTAGTCCGGTCTTACCGTCAGGTGGTCCTCTTTTACGATGTTATCCCAACACAGGACGGAAAACTCTGCAGGCTGGAGGGACGGGAGGACGGAGAGCGAGAGGGGTGAGTGGGTGTGTGTGTGTGTGTGTGTGTGTGTGTGTGTGTGTGTGTGTGAGAGAGAGAGAGAGAGAGAGAGAGGGGGGATGAGAGATGGGGGGAGTCCCAAGGAAAATCCCATGCTGGTTTCTCTCTGATGTGAGTCTCAGAGTGGAGAGGCTGTGCGCAAAGGTTTACAGTCTAACTTTGTACAAGCGGCACGTGGCCTGATGAAACCAACCTGTAAAAAGATTCAGCACCTTTCCTGGGAGAACAGCTCCGCACCGCGAGATTTAACACATTTTCTTTGACACTGTCGAATCACAGGAGGTGCAATCACTGCAACAGTTTATAGGCAGTGCAAAAACTAAATCTGTCCCTCAGGTAACTTTATATAAGGTGATTCCAGAAAGGTGAACACTGGCAGTGAGAAACCTGTTGAATCATGTAACAGGAGTTTCTTCAGCTGGCTGTGACTTACAGAAGATATCTGACTTAACTATGTAAGTCTCAATGAGAAATCAGTCAATTATTATAAAGAAAAATGATAAGATATGTAAAAAAATATATGAGAAAAATTACTAACTTAACTGTAAAGAATATTAAGAATAGTAAGTGTAACCAACACAAAAAGTTACAAGATTTAACTAAGTGGCTTTTTGTGCTTTAAGGCTTCTTTTAATCAACAAGTTGTTGAATCTATTATGCCACATGGAGTCATCTCGAATTTAAAGTTTGAATTTAATTATTTGTTTTGTAAAGTTTATTGAAACTTGGCATTTTCTAAAGAAAAACAAAAAACACATGTACTCTCTGCAGCTTGACGGTGGAATGTTTCTGATGGACTGTTATCATTAAATCACTTTAGTTTAGTTATTCTGATATTTAGTTATATCAGAATGTGAAGAATAAAAATCCGTTTTATTGATCACGTGTGTTTGAAGATAACAAATGACCCCTGTTCTCAGTAGCTTTCAGTATATTTACATAGTGCCAAAGATTTATGCACAGAAATATACATTTGGACATAAGCATAAACAAAGAAAAGCAATTACAAACATAAAGATACATGACAAATGGACAAACGCAGTATGTAGATCAAACTGTTACTGTATATACAGGGTTTTGGTCTGGTGGTGGAAGTGCAAGACTGGTTTGGTTGCGCAAAGAAGGTTGGAATAAATATTGTATTTACAATGTACTAAGTTACTTGAAATTGTCTCCAATGCCATTTGTGGACCTGAGAATGGCACCAGCGCTCTGCCCTCTCACTGAAACAGCTGCCTTTTCCTTGGCGGAGAAAATTATTCACCAGCAGCTGGTGCCAGTCTGCTAGAAGAATTTACTATAGCTTCATCCATTCATGGGTACATCTGTATTCTAATCAGTTCCCATCACTGGGTCATATCGGAGAGCTGACAAAAGTAAACGAAGGATTGGGTGTTCGATAATAATGTTTGCTGTCAAGGACAAAGCCGAACAATTCTACCCTGTGTGGTGACGATCTAGTTATTAGAGCTCCGTCTAAGTGTTGACGACACAAGTGTTGTTTCTGAACAGGGCCTCAGATTGGTGGTATGCAGCAGGGAGGGGTTGGGCCAACAGTTGCTCCATGTGGAGGGCACACTGACAGCAGTATAAAGGACAGAGGCCACCAGTATAAAACCTTTGTCACCCTCAAATCCCACTTTTACCCTCAGTGTCATTAATAAGGTGTAGCCAAACCAAAACAAAACAAAAATACAACACATTTGTGCATCAGAACTCTTGTTTTCTCATCTTTCACCTCCCATTAATCATCTCAGGACCTCATACATTGACCTCCTTTGGAGGAGGCCGACCCCCTGGTTGGGAACCTCTGGACTAAAATACTCAGCTGTGGATTAAAACTTGCTCCACTCTGATCACATTACATTTTGCTGATAATACTTTACTTAAGTTTAAGCCAGAATTTTACTTGCAATAGAGTATTTGTACATGAGTTTATTGGTACTTTTACTTCTGGATCTGAACACGTCTTTGAAACTGTTTTTGAAGCACCTCTCTGATGAGTGAAGCCGGTTATCTGCCATGACTTTGCATGAGTGCCTCTGCTGCCCTGCAAAGACAAACAGCATAAACTACTAAAGGTCATGACTTAGGCTTAGATTTCACATCTACAAAAAGTTTCTATGAAATGACATCACAGTGCTTGAATACTGTAAAGTGTTTTATTTATGTTGCAGCTGAATGTTTGACTTAAATCAAACAATGAATCTAAAGCATAATTCTATAAATATCGTGAAAGTATCGTGAAACTTCCTGCTTTATACTCCATAAAACTGGATATACTCTCATAATAAACCTCAGGTGGAAAAATGGCACTCATGTGGTCTTTATTTCTTCAATATCTGAGCTATTAAAGACTTGATTTTCTCTTTCTGTGCCAAAACACGAACACATGCACAGGTTGAACTGACCTCCACAAAGCTGATAAATTTAGGCAGCTATTTAAAATGGGGACACCGCTCACGCAAGCATGTTGAGATCAGTTTCTTACAGTGGCTACATTAAAACAGCAGGTGTTAAATCATAAGCACCATTAATCAACGCCACAAACAGTCCATGTGAGGACCTTTCAACCCTCGCTCTCACCCTCACACATCAGATGTTGATGCAGAACACACAATATGTACCTGCTCTAAAAATAACCGTGTGAGTGTGAAGGATAAGTTGAACAGTAACACAGCAAATCTTCCAGCGTTAACAAGTGTTGATTTTACAGTGACAGATTTTCAGAGTTGACAAGTGTTGATCGGACAGTTGTTTGTCCACTCGCAGAGCTGACATGGGTCGACACGCACAAACTCTGATAGGTGGGTCCTCATGGAGCCTGAAGTTTGTCACTGGAAGAGATTTTTTTCAGCATTTGTGATAAAAAAAGTTAAAATTAGACCAATCTGCAGAGCTGCAGCAAGAGTTTTGATTGAACAAATAACAGCTGACATATTCAAACATATTCAAATTAAAAAGTGTAATGGTAATGTTAAAGTTTAAGATAAGCATTATTGTCTTCTGATTATTGGCAAATATACTCCATTACGAGTATAATTACTGCATAAAAATAATGAAGTATTTTCAGCAACATGTACTTAAAGTATCAAATGTACAAGTACTTACTCTGCTGTACCCTTACAAACTGTTGTTTAATAGTAGTATAGCCTCTGATATGTAGTGGAGTAGAAGTATAAGTGGCATGAAATAGATGTGCTTAAGAAAAGTACAAGTATCTTTAAATTGTACTTAAGACATTGTACAAAGTACTTAAACTCATGCTGTGCAGGCAAATATTGCTCAAATCTAAAATCAAGTATGTTTGGCAGAATTTGGGGGAAATATGTATAATGTACAAAATTGTGGGCGAGGACTGTACGCCAAGTGGTTAATCAACTTCATTTTACTAAGTGGGTTTAAAATACAAAAGATTGTTCTGGATTTTGTAACAAAACAATCAAACTTGATTTGCAGAGCACCGGTCATACAGGTTAATACAGCTTTTGACAGATGACTGACAAACTGACAATCAGACAGAACAAGTGAGGCGAAAAAACATTTCGCCAGAAGAAGAAAATCCAATATGAAACCAATGCACCTGAGAGAAAGGCAAAAAATAAAAACAATATAAAATACAGTAAAATATATTGAATAGTCAGAGCAATAATAGTAAAAAAAAAGAGGATGAAATTAAGACTAGACTAAAGAACAGTAAAAAAAAGATGAAAAGACTAAACCAAAATAAAAATCATGACAATAATTTACAGAAATAAATGAATAAATAAACAAATAAAAGCTAGACTAAAATGGCATAGGCGACATATATGTATATAACTCACAAAATAAGAAAATAGCACAAATATGATATGAAATTTTCCAACATAAATATGTTATCACACAATAACGTATTGTAAACACAGCCTTGTTCGATTGCTGCATAATTCCAGTGTGAATTGTTTGTGTTTGCTGTAGGATCATGCCATCTAGCAGCGCCGGTCAGTATCTGATAGCGGCTGCCTTCCCTTGTGCAGCTCCTCAGTGGGAACTGGAGAAGTCTGAGAGCTTGAACACCTGCTGTGAAGCAGTCACCAGCAGCCAGACACCGCACTTCTCCAGGTTCCCCTTCCAGCCATCAAGGGTTTCACAGTTCAAAGGGCAAAAGGTCATTTTTGGATTTGAAAGTGTCACATGTGAGCTAGTTTTCTGGATGTAAGGGATTAGAGCGCTACCCTAAACCGCCGATAATGACAATTCACTTAAAGAGGATAAATGATCACTGACCTGGTGCTGAAGGGTTCACTAAGTTTACCACTTTATAAATATCACAAATTCAAAGAAGCAACACATTCATATCAAAATGTTGCCTAAAGAGTATGTTGTTTCATGTAAAGTCAAGTCTGTTTCATTGATACAGCCCAAAATAAATCAAAGGTTGCCTCAAAAGGTTTATAATCTACATTAACTCTATAATCATAATATCCTTAAACCCTAGATTAGGTTTATTCCAGCAAAAGTGCAAAAGGTTATCTTTGAATTTCTAAAGGTCAAATAATTAAATTTTCTAACAAGACACCCTATATAGACGGTTTATAGATGATTTATCAGCTTTTGCTATAATAATAAATCATTTATAGGTCACTGATAAACTTAATCAAGAACAACTTTTTTGTCGCCAGGTTGTGACAAATGGTGTTTATGCTGCTGTGTGCTGCGCATCTGAACCAAAGTCCTAAAATTAGCAGCTTATTAGCAAATAAAATGACTAATTGGACAGTACAAAATCTGTGAATATTAATTACTGCATTACAAATATTTACATCATATGATTACTAAAAAAAATTGGTAGGTTTTTTTTACGTCATTCTAAATAAAAGCTTATAACTGATCCATAAATATTAGTAAATTATTTATTAAATAACAATTAAGCAATTGCTAAACACCAAGGACTCTTTATGATGTCAATTTATTTATTCTTGATACGACCATCAGATGGCACCAGAGTAAAATGAAAAAATCCTACAGATGAGGGCTTTAAGAAAGTATCTGAGCTGCAGCTGACTTTAAAGTATATTTAAATATTGATCATGATTATTGGATAGAACAATCATCACACACAAAGTCCTTTAACTTATGTCATAGAGTAATGCTCATCTTTGTGCCCACAGTTGTTATTTTATTTCTTTATATTATTTTATGCTCTCTGTTATAGTGCATCAGGTACAGGTTAGTTTTTTTTTTTACAAATTCATTTTCGAGGAAAAATGCCACAGAAATCACAGCAGGAGTGTTACTAAATTCAGTGGTACAGATATTTATTCTGTCTGTGTAAAGGTGATTGATCACGAGTCAGCTGTTTTTTAATGGTGGTTACTTTAGATGAGCAGTTTTGAAGTTCCTTTGCACCACTGCTGGTTGGTTTGGCAGTTTGATTTGTGAGTAACCAAATGAAAACAAATACATTTTATTGTGTGCATAAATTTTTACAGACATCCAAAACATGAGCAAAATGTTAATAATATGACATTCACTGTGTCAGAGGTCATGAGTGATGGGCATCATGTTCGCAAAAGAAAAATGGCTGAGCCTAAAATGACTTGTTTGTATTTCACAGAGACTTAATGTCAAAAGAGAGTAAAAACACTTTTCTACGTAGGTGTTTTGATCACATCTCGATGGTTGTCTAGAAAGAGACAGCAAAGAGATGTTTGCTGTCGCTGGTTTCAGCTTGCACGTGTTCTGAGTGTTTCAGAGATACTCTTGCCTAAAAACAGCAATGCTAGATGCAGAGCTGTCATGAATTATGCCAGCAATGGCAGACATGTACGGTTGCTCCCTTCTGGTAATGGGTATTTGGTTTCACTCATGCTCATAAACTACTGGTCCTCCAGCAAAGGTCAGCACCTTGTTAGGGCCTGCTGCGACAACTTACAACCTTATTGTTTAGTGAATACTTCTTTCTATGAATAATGGTGTTGTGTGGTATTAAGATGATGTTGTGGAACAGTTATTTTTAGAGTTTTAGGGACATGATAGTGGATTGCGAAATAAGCCAGTCTCGCTGTGAGGGCTGTGAACCAGACGGGAAACCTGACTTCTGTCGCCAGTTTAATACAGATTCAGTTACTTAACAGACAAAGAATTAAGGTTAAGATACTGATAATTGCTCCTGTGTATATGTGGGAAAGAATATGTGATTAGCTTTGTGTAAAGGTGTCTGCCAAGTGAAAAGTAAAACACTAAATACTATCTATCACACAACCCACTGTTGGAACTGGGTGATCTTTTTGTGTCTTCACAGTTTGTGTTGACACCATTCAAGAATAAACATTTATTTATAATTCTACTTAATTGAATGAGTTTACTATGTTAAATATGTACTTGCTTGGTAAGTGCCCCCCAGTTTATCATGTAAAAAACCTTACAGGCAAGAAAAGCATGCATCAATGTATGTTTTTAGTCTTTTTTTTTATTATACTAAAGACATTTTTTTTGTATTAATCATTATGGTCAGAGTGATAAATCTACCAGACGGAAAGTAACAAAATTAACGGTAACACATTTTTAGGATGATACAATTTTTCAATATCTAGTTCTTTTCTAAACATGTCTTTTAAAGAGCAGGATTTTAAAATTTAAAGCTTTGGCTTAAACCCTGGGGGGCCAGAAGAATGACTGGTCCAAAGCCAACAAATAGATTTCAAACAAAACCTCATGCAGTATGAATAGTTTTGACAGATGCTACAATCGCATAAAAACGCTTGACATTACAGCTTTAAACTGGCAAAATATGAACAGAAAAGAATTGCCAACTACAAAGACAGCAGATTATTTTTTTTGTTAACAAACCTGTAACTTGTTCAGAAAAAGACTCTTATGTTTGGTTTACAGCAGCTGCCCTCTAGTGGTGCATTCAAGTAACACTGAGACCATCACAGCACCGTGTGTGTACAGACAAGTGACATTTCTGTTGTTTTCTGGGAAGTAAACGCATCAGTAAATGGAGCAGTGGTTGGTAACTGTGGCCCTGGAGGAACACTGTTGATGTTTTTGGTGCATTAGAGAGAACAGTGTGATGGCCCCTAACCTGGAGTTACTGTGTTACTTCTTAATGCATTTTCCTCTTTGTGGGACTTTCTGCACTAATGGAGTCAAAGTGCTCCGGTATGCACATGGTATCACGTGATAACGCCTGCACGTGAATTTAAACATCGTTTTCGCTCTCCATGGTGCTGAAATAAGCAATTTTTGTGTTACAGTATTGTTTTGGTGCTGCTTTGATTTCCCCACCTTGAATATCACATTAAATAATTGTTTTTGTGGCGTTAATTCAAATGATTTTTTTTTTTAAAACAACAACATATAAACACTAAATTTTTTAGAGTCTTTCTTCTCAACAAATTGCCTTTGTGGTTACTGACGTTTTTGTTTTTTCCCCCCCTGGCCGAAAGTGAAGCAGCCTTCCGGGACGCAGCTGCAGCCGTATCAGCCTGTGTCAGGGCTTTCCACTATAGTGCTGCATTTTGATGTCGCCCAGGCGGGTAAAAGCTGCTGCCATCACCGACCACGTCCCCACTTACTGTTATTAATGTTCAAGAGGCAACATGCCATCTACTAAGGAGTGGCTACTGGCCGGTTTTGCGCTTCTGTGTATTTCTGGAGCGGCTGAATCTAAGAGGAATTTCAAATGTCCTTCAGGATGCTCCTGCTCCAAGGAGACCATCATCTGCGTCGGTACTTTACAGATCCCACGGACCATACCGAATGAGATCAACTCACTGTGAGTAACAAATAGTATTTCTTCGGCCAAAGTGGATGATCTCTTTAACAAAGCACAAGGCAGTCAGTGTTGCATTCAAGGAGACAATTTACTTGCTTTTCTGTGCTTCCCTGCAGAGTTGGCACCTGGTGTGTCTGGTACAGAGTGTTAACATGTCACAGCACGAGTTTGATTTTGATTTGTATGCGTTTCTTTCAACAGGAGCATGGTCAATGGATCTATTTCTGAAATTACAGAGGGGATGTTTTCACTCATGCCCTCTCTGCAGCTGCTGTGAGTGCAATTTTGGTTCATTTGTGATCAGCAGTTGACATTTCAGGTCAGTGCAGACCAGGCCAATAAAAAAGTAGATGAAGTATCAATCATGCAAAGTCTTTTCAGTGTAACATGGTAATTTGTAGGTAAAAAAAAAAAAAAGAAAGAAGGAAAGGTGCCAAACACAAAAGTTTTAATTTCCAGTTTGCTCTGTTTTTATGGTTTACTTGTTCCTTACAGACTTCTCAATGCAAATTCTTTGACCACAATCAAAGATGATGCTTTCTCTGGCCTTCCACATCTTGAGTATTTGTGAGTATTGTGTGACATTGTGTGTGTTTTTTCGTTTGTTTTCTTGTTGTTTCGGGGAGTTTCTGTACTAGTTTTTGCAACACAATATTGTATCTACTGCATACTGTATTGTCTGTTTTGCATCGTATATTGACTGTAACACATCATGCCGTAAATACAACCTCAGCTTCTTCCTCACCATCCAATCTACCATCTCAGCCTTGAACACCTACACTCCCCCTCCCCGGCCTCTTCGATGGGCAAGAAATGTTGTTAATAAACATAATATTCTGAAATGTGTATCAACATCTACAGATATCTCTGTACCAAAACCTTGACATGACATGATTCATGACATTATGTTCAACGTTATTTAATTCACTGGTATTTTGGTGTTTTATGACTCGCTGAACAGATTCATTGAAGGGAACAAGATTGAAACAATCACCAAAAATGCCTTTCGTGGTCTGCGAGATTTGACTCATCTGTAAGTCTGCTGTCATTATTCTCTCTACCACCCACACAGTATCTGTAGCACCAACACCTTATCATCTCAAAAAGACTTGACAATGATGTGCATGTTTCTGGTCTCTCTGTGTCTCTGGCTTAGATCACTTGCCAATAACAAGATGAGGTTTCTGCCAAGAGATCTCTTTTTTGATTTGGATTCACTGCTGGAACTGTGAGTAAGCAGTTGTGGTGTCAGCAGTGTGTGTTTGTGTGTGTGTGTGCGTGTGTGAGAGAGATATTTTTCCATACTGCCTTCCAAAGTGAAGCTGACTCAGGCTGTGTTTTGTGTTTGCCAGCATTAAACTCATTAAACTGAATAGTGCAAATGTCACGTTTATGTCTCAGTCACCCTCTGTAGTTCCTTTGGAGCTAAATTTGTAATCTTTATTGTCATTTGACACACATTTCATTTACAAATTGTCCTAACAATAATGAGAAACTGCTTCTCGATGAAAAATAGTCACAGAACAATTTAAAAAACAATCTTTCTGTAACATAAACTGTGGATAAAATTATTCATATATGTATTAGTGTCAGTTAAGACATTTAGCAAGACTTCATCCTCAAGCTAAACCAAGTACTATTTATTCTTGTTCCTGCAAAGTTTGAATTTTGAAGATGCGATAATAATGCTGCATGCCACAGCATAAAGAAAACATGCAGCATTTATTCATTTTGACCTAAAAAATGATAAAAGTTTGAATCATACTTTGTTTTGTCACACACAAGCACACCTCTCTTGAGCTTTTGTGGCATCTCAACCCTCTTGACCTTTTCTCTTGCCAATATGAATATTACATATTTCATTGTTCAGTAAATGTGTCCAAGCTGATATTAATGATTTCCTCTGACATACATTAGGGATCTGCGAGGCAACTCTTTCCAGTGCAACTGTGAGAACAAGTGGCTGATGACATGGCTGAAAAACACAAACGCCACAGTATCAGATGTCTTCTGCGCAGGCCCCAGTGACATGAAGGGCAAGCGGCTCAATGACCTTCCTATTCCACCGGGCGAGTGTATCTCCACAGGTAAAATAACAAGCACATTATCAAAGGCAATTATGAATAGGCTCAGACACAGCTAAAAATGTCACGTACAAAAGGAAAGAAAGAAATCAATGAAACAGTTGAATAATTAAACAAGACACACACAGTAACACGTGTGGCCCAGAAAACACCTACACAGATGTATGTACACTCACACATCAGAATCAGAATTACTTTAATAATCCCCAGGGGGAAATTGCTTTTTTTTTGCACTCACATCCACAAACAACAGGGCAGAGAAACAAGAAGAGTGTATCGCTATGCTAGCAGCTCTGTGAGGCTGTAAATAGGCACTCAAGTCCTTTGTGCTAAATGCTAATGTCAGCATGCTAACATGCTCACAATGATAGTGTCAGCAAGTATAATGTTCACCAGGTTAACCATGTTAGTTTAATGTGTTAGCATGCAAACGTTAGAAAGGAATTATTATTATCGTTATTTTTAACCTAAGCGTTACTTTCACAGTTGTCACACTAGTTTCACTTTTATTCTTATTCAATAATCCTGGGCAGAACTATTATCAGTGCAAATGTGGACAGACAATGTAAGTGCAAAGTGACATGAATACACCTCAAATCACTGCATAAAAAAGACTTCACATATTATACAGAAACATACCATAAAACTACAACAATAATATTAGAAGGTGTGCTGTATCCAAATTAAATATTAAACAAACCCAAAATATGATAGCTATGGCTCTACAAAGTGTCATCTCAAAGCTTTTCACAGCATGAAAAAAGGTAATTTAAGCAGTGAGGTTATAAATCTATCACTTTGTCAGCAGATTAGCAGTTTCTGTTTTTGTCTGCATCCCACAGACTTTGTGCGGCATCAGTCCATCCCCATTCAGTCCATGTCAGCGGACATCTTCTCCTTTAAAGAGGACATCTACGTGGCGATGGCTGCTCCAAACTCCAACAGCTGTGTGGTCATGGAGTGGGATCACATTGAAATGAATTTCAGGAAATTTGACAATATAACAGGTTTGACAACACTCACTGTCTTTTCTTAAAAGTTTTTAAGTCTGATATTCTGTATTTCTCTCATAGTCAGAAAATATCACAAAAAAACAAAACCAACAATGAACTGATGCTACAAACTAGATTTGCCTGCTTCGTGGCAGTTTGACACAGCTTATTCCCCTTTGTCATGGCTTAAAAACACGTCACTGTCACATTTGGTGGGTGTTACTTCACTGAAATGAACATGGGGACTGTAGTTTATTTTATGTCAATCACACAAACATCATCCTGGTGCTGTAAATACTGTCGAAAGCACCAAGTGTTTATTACTCAGCAGCTGAAAATAGTCCCCAACAAATTGGTCATTTACTCCTGTTTGAGAAATGATTGCTAAAAACTGTTATTATTATTATTATTATTATTATTTTAACTTTTTCAAAAAATGAAAGTATATAGTCATGACAGTCATTTTTTAACATTTTCATCTCCAGTAGGAACCAATGGGTTAGAAGTAGAGAGACGCTGGCATAGGAAGTTAAAGATTATCAAGAGACAGATCAACATATTGTTGGTTTTAGTCACATGATTTATTGACAAAAACTAAAATTAGGAATAATGTGACTTGTATGTTTTAAGGTTAATTTAACAGAATAACTCTAGAATTAAATTATTGCTTAAAAGTCATTTTCTGTTTTTTTATCCTCACAGGGAAATCTGTTGTCGGATGCAAGTCGGTCCTGATCGAAAACCATGTCTTGATAATAGTTACCCAGCTCTTTGGTGGCTCTCACATTTACAAGTTTGACGATCAGCAAAACAAGTTCACAAAATTTCAAACTATTGAGGTCTTCAACATCTCAAAGCCAAATGACATTGAGGTTTTCCAAATGGACGGTGAGTGGTTCTTTGTGATTGTGGACAGCTCCAAGGCAGGTTTGTCTACTCTGTACAAGTGGACCGACCAACCAGACCGCAATGAAACTGGTTTCTTCTCCTACCAGTTTCTGCACGAGTGGTTTCGTGATACGGATGCTGAGTATATTGAGGTGGACGGGAAGTCCTACCTCATCTTAGCAAGTCGCTCTCAGTCACCTGTCATTTATCTGTGGAACAAGAGCACCCTGAAGTTCATACTTCATGGTGAAATCCCACATGTCGACGATGTGGTGGCAGTCAAAGCTTTCCGGGAGGAGGATGAGTTGTATCTGGCCATGACTTGCTACATCGGTGACTCCAAAGTCCTCAAGTGGTCAAACAAGCAGTTCACGGAGGTGCTGGCTCTGCCTTCTCGAGGAGCAATGATCCTCCAACCTTTCACCTTCGCGGACAGGCACTACCTTGCTCTTGGCAGCGATTATTCCTTCACACAAATCTACCTCTGGGATGTGGAGACCAAAATGTTTCACAAGTTCAAGGACATTTACGTGCAGTCACCACGGTCATTTATAGCAGTGACCACTGACCGGAGGAATTTCATTTTCTCCTCCAGCTTCAAAGGCAAATCGATGGTTTTTGAGCATATCATTGTAGATTTAAGCTTATAATGCCTAACAAGAAAATTAATAATCACAGTGTGAGTCGGTCACTCAGATCAGTTTTGCGTGTATGCTACAAAGGAGTCTCAACTGCTGTATATCTTCGTCATGCTACTAGATATATCTTTCTTGGTTTGAGACGAACATCTTTGGCAAGTTTCTGCAACTCATATGCATTTCTAGCAATTATGGAGGTTCCCTAAGTAACTTGAAACTGAGGGCTGATGGAAATATAAAACAAAGACAGCCTTTGAAATGTAATGCAGCTGATAACCACTGCTCTGTCCGGTTATATTGTTACTAAGGTGCTCTAAGCATCAAAAAAGTACAGACTGATAAAATATGTTTCCGCACACTTCGATCTTTGCAGTGTATCACTCAATTTTTGATCAGACCTTCATCAGTGCACAGGCCGAAAGCTCAAAAATAAAGAGATACACTGCATAGCTCTAAGTGTGTGGAAACCTTGTTCACCTTTGAAATGTAAACAGCATGAAGGTAATTTCACGGCAGACAATGGCTGAGCCACAGAGTGTCCTTTCTGGCCAGTGTTACCATAAACTGTAGCCAGGCCACCCACACAGGTAGTAAGAAACTTTCCATTAAAGGTTATATTTAAAAAAAAAAAAAAGACCTTTATATATGATTCCTAATGGTGCACATGTAAACTTCACTGTTGCCTCAATGAGTGAAAGAAAAAGTGAGAGACTGATTTCATGTTGTCAGTATGCTCGAAAACCAACCAATTTGCTGTTGTCTGACCAAATCTGAATGTATTTGTGTCTGAAGGCACGGTGAAAAGCCTGCTGTCATAGGGACAAGATGCGATAATCGTTTAAAGGGACGACACTTTCAGACGGTCTCGCCTGGAACAAATTGATGATGTTACACCTGACAGATTTCACTGAGTGATACATGAGAGAGCACCAACACTCCTCGTTCTCTCACTTCTTCACATCTGGCCAAACCTTTGTGAAGTGGAATTGAGAGCGGTTTCTGAAAATTGTAGAAAAAAATGGAGTCATTGAAACTATGTGGAAAGGAGTGGGTTTTGAGAGGCTCAGCCCGGCCATGTGTGTGGAATTTGATTGGATCCACCACTGCATGCAAAATGTCAGAAGTTGCCCTAAAATGCTCTAAACTCTGTAGGTGAAGTGGTTTGTTTGAAACAACTGGAACGTTATCTTTCTGAGCAGCCACTAGACATTTTGAAGCTTTCTCATCCTGGTAACCGTCATGACCGAGCATTTAAATGTGCATGATTTTCCTCAAAATCTTTTCACCAAAATTACAGCAGCCTATTAACTAAATTTCACGAGCTTAAGCCTAACTGCACAACATTTAGAACTAGCTACTGTATGAACAGAGTGCCTGATTAGTGGCAGAATAACTTCACTTCTGATTCCTATGCAAAATGTATAATACTGAATGTTGCTCTGAATTACAATCACAAGGTTAATTTTGTGCTGCTATATGACTTGAAATGCCATTTACATGGTCTTAGGACACAAATGTGTGCTCTTTTCTTTACTGATCTTTTGATATTTTTTGAAGTATTGTACAGATTTAATTACTGTTTGGCTCTGAATATAAATTCTTTTTCACATAAATAACAGGCATCATGTGTAAATTAGGCCTTGGTGTTTAGACTGTTAAACACCTGAAAGTCACAAAATGCTTACAAGATCTGACATAAGCAATGTTTTTGTTAGTACTACAGATTTCTTGAAAACAAGATACATTATTGCCTGGTGTCCTACATAGCAATGATGTACATCCAGTGTATCACACTACTACCAACAACTGATCTTTTACACAACATTACATCGCCAACCTTCAGCCTTATGCGAGAATGAGTTTGTGCAAATGCAATAAAGACCATGTAACCAAAGGCTTTGTAGTCATCTGTTTTTCACTCTATCTTTCATTCTTAGCTGTAAGAAAAACTGTGAAATGTGGCCATTAAGCAAAGACAAAGTGCTTCAAACTCAGCATGCTTGAAATTAATGCTGCTGTCAGCATCTGGCATCTGAGAGAGCATTTTCTTTCAACTGCAGCAAAGGACAAATGACAGAATTATATGGTTCATTTCAGAGAACGAGAACAGAGGAAATCGTGTGTGTCTGTTACAGTGTCAGAGTCAGCCAGACAAAGTGTCATCATCATTAATGTCACTGTTATTAATGTCATTTCATGTTGAGGTGTGACTGATGACACTGGAAAAGCCTCTTGTCAAATCTGTGCAAAGTGCTTCTGCCAATAGCCAACATACATTTTCTGTCCAATCTGCACTATCAACAGCAGCAGTCATTACCAAACCATCTGTCCTGTGTGTACTTTCACTACTTTCTTGGCAAAATGTAATTATTTTATTCTCTGTAAGCAATTAGTGTAACGAAACAGCCAAAAGCTGCTGTTCTCTCTTGTGTACACTATGAAATGACATCTATGTGGGAAATTTATATTCACACTGAAAGAACATACATAATGCTCACATTAACACAGTCTAATCTAAAGGATGCACATCACATCAGGCAGAAAAATGCTGCTGATCTGAAACTTTTCATCACAAGGCACTACTGGCCATGTCACAAAATAAAGCATAAGGGTCAAATTGTTGCTGTGAAATAACTGATCAGATCAGTTTTATGTATTTTCAGGTGTTTAATGACAGTTTCATTACTTTATTAAACATCTTATTTGTGTATGAATGCATGGTTGCATTGCATTTGGTTAGCCATTAAAATTTAATTGACTTTTAAATGAAATATTAATCAGGTATCAATAATTGGTTGTGCACTGTGAACTGAATTCGCAAAGTGCCCAAGTGTGTAATATAAAATCAATAGATGAGACAGTGTGAAATAATAATTGCATCAATAGATACAGACATTTTTTATATAATATAACCATGAAATTGTAAATAATACAAAACATGTATACAAGCTTATTGATGACCTGACTTGAAAATGTCATTTGGACAGTTATATCACCGTTTTTTAGTCTAAAATAAAATAAATTATTGGCCCTGCTGCAAGCAGCAGGTAAGTAGGTACACTGTTTGTCTGTCTTGGTTCATTTGATTACTAATTTCATACAGCGCTACAGGCTTAATAAATATCTTCTAGCTACTCAGATCTCCTTGCAGGTAGTACTCCGTTTAACGAAGGTCTCCAAACGCCTCGTGACGTTTCTCCGACGTCAGGACGTACGGAAGTGATGCAGGTCGTTTTTCCTCAATCAGCTAATCCATTTTGATGATGCAAAATGTCTCCAGACCTGATCACGGTGATGCTGATCTGAACCTCACGTCGCATCATCGTTAAGGTTTTCTCTTCTGCTGGAGATGGATCCGTCCAGGAGGAGCGAGAGTGACTGGCAGGGGCTGGTCAACGAGGTGAGGCTGCACAGAGCACAGAGCGCGAAAACACACTCACTAACCTCCACTGATTGTTGTGCACAAACTATCACATCAGCTGTGCATTTGTGTCCGGAGTGTGCGTGTCGCGTCGTGTTTGGAGCCACGGATAGTTAACGATTTGACTAAACCGGATTAAATCTCAGCTGCTTTGGTGTCTCTCAGCCTGCGGGGAATGTAGATAAGGAAGTAGGTTTTCCTTGCACCTGCAGAGCCAAAGTGTCACACAGAGGTGATGACACGTGAAGCAACATGAACCACAGTGCGGCTGTATTCACTCCACTTTGGTTGTAATCAGTCACAATCAATGCATTTAGATGATTTAGTTCACGATGAGCTTTTAATCACCTCCATGTCCGTATTTTACATAGATCCAGTAAAATGTTGTAAAAACAAATGTTATAGCAGTAATCTGTTCTATTGTGGGATATTTTTATGAATATGATGATTTAATATGTTGTTGTCTAAATTATAAGCCATTTTTAACCAGAATGATTCCACTTTAACAAGTGGAAGTTAATTGATTAATTGATTAGGCCATCACCAGACCTGATAATTGAATAATCATTTAATTAATTTATCCAGGCAAACAATGCCAAACATTCACTTGTTTCAGCCTTTCAAATGTGAAGATCCGATGCGTTTGTGTTTCATAAACTCTGGAAAATTGTGTTTTTTGTTTGTGGTTGTATGTGTATTCACTATTTTTTGGCATTTATTAGGCTGGATCAGGATCATGATTATTATTAGCAATATCAGAAGAAGGTCTCGTGTGATCATATTGTCCACAAGCTGCTTCATAATCTTATTTAATAAACAGTTAAATATTAAAGTTTCTGGCTTTGGTGATTTCCTACCTAGCTAGTATCTGTCAGTGTTCACATAACAATGTCTTTAACCCTTTCTGATAAAACACTTGTCCTTACATGCAGTTCCTAATTTGTAAGCGGAAGCTGGAGAGTAAGAAAGAAGCTCTTCTGATTCTGTCTAAAGAGCTGGACACCTGCCAGCAGGAGAGAGATCAGTACAAACTGATGGCCAACCAGCTCCGCGAGCGGCACCAGGGACTCAAGAAGAAGTACAGAGAACTCATTGTAAGACATCTCTGAACCAGTACAGCCCTAAAGATGCATCATGAGCGCTGCATCAGGCAGCAAAGTGGAGAATAAACATTGTCATTGTCTGCTGTCCGCTATTATGAAATGTTGCATTTAATGACAGTTTGGTTTAATGTTATAACTCACAGGATGGAGATCCCTCTCTGCCTCCTGAGAAAAGGAACCAAGTAAGTTGATTTTAACCTCTCTACTCTTTACTAAAATATCGATAAGGCTCCTTAAAATGACATTTGGCAGCTTTGCACATAGGCTCCAAACAGCTAGAGATAAGTGGATGTTAATACCCTGAATTCAGTTATGATTTACTGTGGCTACTATGCTTTGCATACAGTTTAGTAATACTGACCAGCCTGTGTGATCTTGCTCGTGTGACCTTGTGTTTGTGTCTCATTCAGGTGAATTTAGCCCAGCTACTGAGAGACTCCAGAGAAAAAAACAGTCAACTTTCTGAGGAGGTGAAGGAGCTGAAACAACGACTGCTGGAGGCTCAAGGTGACAACAAGGTACCACATCACACTGTGCGCTATACTGCAACAAAGTCAAATAGCAGTGCTTAAGTTCATTTGAATGCAAAAAAATAGGCCATGAGATTTTAAAAAGGCAGAATCACATATTGTAACACTGTGCAGAAAATAACGGAAAATGTATCTCTGTGCCAACAGCTCCTCCGAATGACCATCACCAAGCAGAGGTTGGGAGACGAGGAGGTTGGCACTCGACACTTTCCTGCTCATGAACGGGAGGATCTGGTCAAACAATTAGAAAGAGCTCGAGAACAGGTGAGAACAGGGACTCGCTGCCTGCTGCTTGGCCTTCTGTCTTTTAAAGTCTTCTGTGTTTAAATATTCAGGCCACTCAGGTGGTTTGTTGCACAAAATCCTGTCAACTAAATGTCAAAGTAGGATGCTTGACATGACTACATGTACACATGCAGTATACATTACATCATTATAGCAAATATATGATTTTCTGCTAACAAATGTTTAATAAAAATCTTCCTTCCTTTTATTTTACATTACTTTGTAACATGAGTCAGAATAGGACTATTTAAAAGCAGATGTTATTACTCAGAGTCATGAGTCATATTTCCATTGTTTCTTTTTCAGTTGTATTTCATGCGACTTTCCAAAAATTTTGTTTTGAAATTAAACTCCAAAATACTGTGCCAACCTCCAAAGAGTCAGTTTTTAACCTGAACAGCTTCTGTGTATGCACATGAGGCTCTCTCGGACACACAAGGGCACGACCGAATATATTAATGCCAGATTAATGGTGGTAAGAACAACCAGATAAGGTAATAAAAGAAAAGTGTGCCAAAACTAATGAATGAAACAACATGGAATTACTGTGATAGTTTACCTCAAAGAGTCAAAAATAAATAGGATTATGAACTGATGAAATATTATACTCACAAGTAAGATAGAAGTGTTGCATTATTAGATGAAGTCACAGTTTTGCTGCGTGTGTTTTGTGTTGGTGTAGAACGAGGTCCTGGAGCACAGTGTGAAGTCGCTCACAGACGAGCTTCAGGACGTGCGAGCAGAGCGCGACGTGTTTCAGCAGAAGGCTCATCGTCTCAATGTGGAAATGAACCACATCGTGGGAAATGATGAGATACGGATTTTAGACATAGATGCACTCTGCATGGAGAACAGGTTTGTTGAAAAACATTTTATTGGTGCTTCACTGTTAGAAATATTAAGAGTATCTGCATCAATGTCCACAGTTAAAGAAATAATCTTTAACTGTCTAAAGTCTAGAGTTTCTCCAAGACTTGACCAGTTCAGTCAGACATAAAGTATAAAAAAAAGTATATTCATAACAGATAATACATTTATCTGTAAGGTGAAATGGATTCTGAGGAGGCTGAATGATGTCTGAATTTTGGCTTTTGCTCAAAATAATCTTTCAGGTATTTGCACCAACGCTTCAGTCAACTTCAAGAAGAAATCAACTTACTCAAAGGAAACCTGGTGAAGTACAAGGTAGCTACATGTTGTTTGTAGTTTCTCAATTCTATGAAAACGGAGCCATTTAATTTTTTTTTTTTTTTTCAAACGTTACATTTATTAAAAAGAGTTTTAGATTGACTGAGCTCTCAGAAGCCTTTTGCACACATTAAAGCCTTTCACTGATTTCAGAGTGCCCTGGAGTGTCGGAAAAACTCCAAAATCTGTGGGAAAGCCAACAGCAGTGCACTGACCGGGGTGCTCTCTGCTAAACAAGGTCAGAAGAAGAAAAAAAAAAAGTGTGTGTTTTTATAAACCTTTAATCTGAAGACAGCATGGGGGTGTCTGTAGTTAACCTGTGACTCATGAATGCAGTGAAGGAACTGTTGATGTCTGAAGAAAACGGCTGCAGTCTGCCGGTGACGCCACAGTCCATCTCAGACCTCAAGTCTCTGGCCACCGCTTTACTGGAAACTATCCACGAGAAGAACATGGTGATTCAGCACCAGCGTCAAATCAACAAGTACTCCATCTCATTCTTTGCACTCTCTCTCTGTGTACACTTTGTCTAGGCTCTAATTTGCGCATATGAGTAACTTAGATGTCGGACCGAGCGTGTGAATTTCATAGTTTTTATGTCTTTCTTCTTTAGGATTCTTGGAAATCGAGTAGCAGAGCTGGAGAAGAAACTGAAAACATTAGAAATATCTGGATTATGGAGCCTTCCAGGTGAACAGTGAAGTATTTTAATATACTGAGACTGTTGTGTTTCACTGAAGCCTGTGTACTACATACTCTTTACAATGATTTACACTTTTTATCCTTTCCTCTGTCCATTTTGCTTCTGGCTACCTGGAGGCCTGACTTACAATGTGTCTCTGGGAATATACGGAAGTATGTTCCTCTCATAACTGTGTCATCTGCCTTTTAACCTTTGAACTTCATCTTCATCCATCACTTCTCATATGTGACCAAATTACATCTACTCATTTATATCCGCTCCATCCAAGTGGTGACATACAGATGACTAAATTACTACAGCTTTTATAAACGCTTATTTTAATAATGTCTTGTCATAATAGGAGGAAAAGACACCATCAGCCTAAAAACTGAGTCAACAGACTCTCCTGGACAGGAAGGTGAATATTCAATGTGGCAATACTTCTGTCAGCCTATTGTTCTGTGTGTTGGCGAGATTATATTTCTTAAATCTTCTATGATTGCAGACGTTGAAGGATCAGAAGAAATAGCTGTCGATCTGTCGAGCTGCACAGAAGTCGCAAACCAGGAGAGCGGACCACCAGAGGAGCTTCATGAGGAGGCATCCGACGAGGAGACGTGCCTGCAGAACCCCTCAGACCAGTCAGCCGAGGAAGAGCCGATCATCCCTCAGACAGAAACGCCAGACAGCGAAGAGCGTCATGACAGTGATCGATCGCAGATCACAATTGATTTAACAGCTTTAACGAGCCACCAGTCAAAAGAAGAGGAGCGTCTGAGTGAGTCCCCTCCCACGGGGACAGATGTGAACACACACCATCTGTCAGACGTCTACCACTTACAGCAAACTTTAGAGAACTCAGGAGGAGGAGAGGATGAGTCAGACGAATACACTGATGGTGTGGGAACTGTTGAGACGGAGTGTATTCTAACAGAGGAAAACATCAGTAGCGCAATACCTGCCGCTGCTGCTGCAAGCTGTGCTGAAGAGCATGAGGACGTCCAGTCAGAGCAGGAGACCGAGTCTGGTGTTGGTCAGAAAGATAAGGATGAATAATGCATTCCTAAATTTCTACCATGGTACTACTTCAGAATGATGAGAAAAACATCAGGACAAAGTGATTATTGACATATGGGATGTTTTAAACGACTACTACATTACAAAATAATGAAATAGTTGTCCACAGCTTCTATTTACTCTGTGTAAATCCAAGAAATATCAAAACCAATTATTGGAAGACTACAAGGATGATCTGCTCATTAATATACTCCTGCCAAATTAATGATAACGACTCATAACAAACCTACATGACCTAAAATTTGTGGACACCCGAACATAACACCCTAATGTGATTGTTGAACATTAATATGCTGCTGTAACAGCCTCCACTCTACTCGGATTACCCTTTCCACGAAAATTTGGAAACTGGGGGCAGGGTTTCTCTCCCATTTCGCCAGAAGAGCATTAGTGAGGTTGGGCAATAAAGTCTGGTTTGCAGTCTGTGCTCCAGTGAATCCAAAAGATGAGGAATGAGTCTGTGGTCAGAACGCTGTGCAGGTCTGTCAACTTCTTCCACAACAAAGTAGGGAAAAGTGATATGGGCCTGACTCTGTGCATGGGGCAGTGTCACGTTGAAACAGGAAAGGGTTATTCCCAAACTGTTGCCACCAAGTTGGAAGCTACACATGTGTGGCGTGGAGTGAAGAAACTGTGTGATATATGGTGATTTTAAAAAGTAGCAAAAAAAAAAAGGGCTGGTGGATGTAGCTGATATCGCTATAATGCTTCATTGGTGTGATGATTTAGATTTCTCTGTCTGTGATCAGAAAGTTACCGTCTTCGATCATTTACTTTAGCAGTGGGAATTACTCCAATGGCTGAATTTGAACTCGACAGTAAGGGAAAATGTTATTTGCATTACATTTGTGCTTTTCACTCCAGAGTGAGACACTGATTCAGGATTTGTTTCACATAGACATTTAATTCCAAATTAAGAGAAGTATAGTCGCTGCTGCCAGTTGATCATAGCCATAAATCGTGTTGCTAAGAAAAAGTTTGCCCTTTATCTTTCTACCTCTGTCCACTCTTCACCTTTGAAGTTAGAGACCTACAATATCTCATTGATCCCTACATCAACAGACACTCAGCTGCCCTTAATAACATTTAAGCTAAGAAGCAGCTTTATTCACTTTCTTAATATATAACACAAACATTTCCAAACTGTTTCATTTCTTTATTGGAGGACATTCACTTGCTCTTCCTCTTTGCTAGCAGAGTCTGTCTAGAAGCTCCAGTCACTTTGTTTTAACATCCTTACACAAGTTAGGATGCAAACACAATATTATCAAAGCTATATAAAAAGCTGAATTACAGTATAGTATTGATTGATTGTTATTTTTTGATCCATGCTTTTAATTCCTTGACAATGTTCGAAACAAATATTTAATGATTTACAAGAATTTGTCAGCTGATGTTGAATAAACAGATCTTAGATAAGAATACATTTACAGACCTTATTAGTCTGTTACACCACAACACCTAGATTACCAGCACTGATGTCTTGATTGTGTTTTGTGGTGAAAAATATGAATTCACCAGATAGAAATAACATAGAGCCATGTGTGGAATGTGTGCATAAATGTGTACAACATGGATTTATTTCTGCAATAAATAATTTTCAACCACTGGTTTGTTGTGACAGAAGAAACTATTTTAAGAATAGCCTGCTAACATGCTAATGCACACAGTTGTAATGTTACCATCCTAGTTTAGCATGCTAGAATGCTAATATTTGCTAATAAACACCAAACATAAATCAGAGACGAGTTTGAAGGAAATGACACTTTTGCGAGCATTTGGCCATGAAACAAAGCTAAATTTGAGGTACACTGCGCTAAATGCTAATGTTAACATGCCAACATGCTCACAATGATGATGGTAAAGTGCTGATATTTAGCAGGTATGTTGTTTACCATTTTAGGGGAATTTTGAGGGGAATGCTACTAGTTTTGCAGGTATTTGGTCAAGAACCACAGTATGGGACAAACCGAAATTTTAACTCAAGGATGGCACTAGAGGAAAAGTTAAGGGATCACTAAAGTCAATAGGATTCATCCTCTGGGGACCATGAATTTGTGCCAAATCTTGTGTTGAGCCCTCAAGATATTTCAGCCAATAAACTGTGCAACCAACTGGCTCAGACCAATGCTTGAGGCAAGTCTCCACAAGTGTTGTCTGCTGAATGTCTGGAGAAAGGGGATGTGATTAAGTCATTGATTTTCTTGGTAGTCACCCACAGTAGGCTATGTGCCACTTCTGTAAGACTAATTCTTCCTCATCCCCCTGTTATACAGCTTATGGTGTATATCCCACAGACTGGGGGAGGAAATCCCAATGATGCAGCAGCCGAGCCTCCGGCCTGCGTTTCCATGCAACAGGCTCCCGGAGTCCCCTCCACGGCCTAAGTCATCCATCTTTTCATGGACCACCACTGCTCTCCCAATCACAGACAGCCCTCCAAACAGTGTTGCCTCTGATTCAATCATTTTATTGATTCGTCCTTGCTGGGGCTCAAAGTTCCCAAAGTCTCCAGGGTGGTTGGGGTGATGTAGCCCGTGTGGATTGTAGTGGCCGCCAGTGGAGTCACAGCCCCGGCTCAGGTCTCCGTACTGATGGATGTGCACCGCTCTGGGCTCTGGATCACCTCCTCTGGGGAAGCCACTGAAGCGGAGGAGGACTTTGAGATTTCCCTGAGGATAATCCTGCTTAAACAGCACTTGGCCGTACACTTTGGGCAGACCCTCAGGTAGTGAGGTGCTGGGTCTCATTTTGCAGGCTGCATACAGAGTGCCATTGTGCTGGGAGACCTCTGGTGGAGCCAAAGTTTCACTGTCAGCTGAGAGACATTGTTGACTCACAGCCAGCAAAACCAACACTGCTGCTCCCCTTATGCTCTCTGGTCTGAAACATGTCAAAATGATAGGGACAACACCTCTTTGTTATCAACTCATTATATGCTTTGCATGAAAATTGCCATCTAGTAAGAGTACAGTGATGAAGGCAGCATTAAAATCCCTCACTTAAGAAAAAGTGGTAACATCACACTATGAAAACACAAACATATTGTCATATTGTCAAAGTCCTCATTATGCAGAATAGCTCATTTGACGGTGATGTGGATCATTATAACTATAGCCATGTAAGACGAAGTATTTTAACTTTGCTGTTCCCATATTTTATCATTATCATATGTTCGGTGTATAAAATCTAAATGTGCAGAATAACTATAGTTGTAAAACATATAATAGAGTTAAAAAAAAAAAAAAAAAAACAGCCTACAACATGACGCCTTAAAATGCAGGCTATCGGAGTAGAAAGGCGAGGTCGTAATAAAGGGATAATATTCGAGCTTAGTACCTGAGATGAGTACTTAAATAAATACACTGTACTTTGTGAACGCACCACATGCCCTAAATGTGCCACTCACCGATGTGGACGCATGATCAGCATGAAGAAACAGCTGCAAAAACTTCAGCTCAGTGTGGATCGTCTTACGTGTCAAGATGAAATATGTTTCATAAATGTCTTGTATAACCCTGTCAATAGGCGTAGCTCTCTGAGGGTGGAGCTGAGGTCTGGGGCGACGCCAGTCTGTTTTCATTATTCAAAACGCATGAAGGTCAAATGTTTACTCTTCATTGTTTTTCTACAGCTGAAGCTACTTTCGTGTGTTCTACTTTTATTAATTATTAGAAAGGCTTTGACTAGACGCCTGATTGTTAATTAAATAAGTTGGTGTTACGCCTGATCTTGGGATATAAACTCCTCCTCCAAGCAGCTTGGAGGAAAACGGCTTTAACATCCAAAAAGTATGCTTTCAACAAAATGTAACTAAACTAAGTACTTATTATGTAGGTACAACGGCCGATATCACTGTTATATTATCATATTTGCGATGCATTAAAATGTAAAGAGCATTTTAAATTCTGAAGCTGGTCTCAGTGGAAATTTATCTTAAATTCTTATATATTGTTATTGAGTTTGGTTTACCATTAACAATGCATGTTATATATAAAATATGCAACTGGAAAGTGGCAATCATTTGCAACTAAATGTAGAGAAAATGTGTTTCCATCTGAAATGCAGTGCAGTATCTAATAGCATAACATTTTAATGCTGCAGTAAATTTAAGATCAGAATTATACATGAGTATTCAGTACTTTCTACCACTGACAATTGCTTTTAGAGAAAATGTAGCTCAGTATTACTGGTTTTCTTGCATAGTTTTCGGGGTACATGTGGATGCCACATACATGTAGCTACTATAAGGTACAGAGATGCTGTGGGACATATATGCCCCTATATGTGTTGCACCCCTGTAGGCGGCTACGGGGGTCCAGGGCTGCTCTGCTTGTATTAACCCCCTTCTTCTTATTTTTTTCATCTTCTATTAACCCCCTTATTCTTCCCACCCTCTCTCTACAATTTGTATATTTTCCTATGCTAGAATAAAGCGTGCTGCGTGGTAACGTGATGAAAAATGTAGTTAAGATTCATGCAAACATATATAGGAGGAGAACCTGAGAAGAGCAGATTGTGTTACAAGTGTAAATTTGGAGAAGTAGAAAGTGAGTCCCACTTTTTTTTGTACTGAGGATTTGTATAAATTTTACATTAAATGGCCCACAAAACCCTGATATATTCTGCTGTACTTGTTTTTATGTGTTCAAGTGATCAGTAGTTATTCTAACGTTTCCAGTATCACACTGTTTTATCAGTAATCTATTAGTTGTGTTGTTGTGAGGTGGTGCAAATGAAACACAAATGAATGGTGTAACATTGTGGAATGCACCCTTTCTATTTTTCCTTGTGCATGTAAATTCTCTCTTTTTATAATGCCAATAAAATATCATTATGAAGTGGTGGAAATATGAGTGCGTCCTCCAGACCAGCAGGCGGCGGTAATGTGACCTGTGAACACACTTGAAATGAGGAAAACACAACCACAGGAACCTGGAAACCAAGTTAGTCCCATATTGCCCGGTTAAATTGTGTCCGCGTTAACAGATTAAAGATAAACTACATTTTGGCCTGAAGATGTCCAAAAGACATCGTCTGGATTTAGGGGATGACTACTCCTCCAGTAAGAAGAGGTCTGAAGGGTAAGTGAAGCTCCAAAGTTAACATGTCTGCCTTTCCAGTCAGACACTAGCTAGCAGTTAGCTGATGCTAGCTCAGTTGGCTAATAGCCACCATGGATGTACAACAAGACCAGAGATAATATATGCTGTTAGTGCTGTAGCTCTGGTCTTAGCCACAGCCCAACAGCAGCACCTTAAATGCCTGTCTGATACAGGGCTGTGAAAGTATTTTACTTAGCTGCTGTACCTTAATAACTTACTGTAGCTGTCGAGGACGGCACTAGCTAACGAAGCACCCGGCTACCTTTACGACTGAGGCACGTGTGTGCGGCTAGCGTTGACTTAGCGAGCTGTTCACTACCTTTGCTGCATAGCTTAAGTTGACATAGCAGGCTAACCTTATCTGCAAAGTAAAAGGCTGTGATTTGGTTCAAGAAAAAAGTAATTTACTATTAGAAATGATCGTGTTCATGGTGCCCGTTTAGTCCTGTCCGTAGCATTGTGCTAGCCGGAACTTTGGGGGATCTTATTGCCCACTAAAACTGTTTTTAAGGCGCTAATTCAAACTTCAATGTCGTCACACCCATCTAAAACTAATGCAGGCTAATATAACTGCACTAAATCCCTGAGTTATGAAGAGTATAATGTTCAGTTTAAGTGTAAAGAGGTGTTCGTTCTGTTTTATTGTTATTTTGGAGGGTAAGCTGTGATGCTGTATTGCATTTTGTTGTGCATCTAATATTTTGGCCAGTCTGTCAATAAAAGAGGCTCAATATTGGAGCCATAATGGATTAAGGTCTCGTAAAGATTAATTGCTGGGCTGTTAGTATTAGTAACCTAATAAACTCAGTGCACATATATTGGCCAATTTATAGCATGTGTACATGTTGATCAGCAGGTGGTTTAGAAACAGAGCAACCATTACATAATTTTATTCACCAGATAGCTCTGCAAAGCAATTTGTTCAATTGTAAACTTTAATGATGGTACACCCCAGTCATGCTATATTTTAAAAACAAGCTTAAGTGTTTATTTTTAAGCTCTGATGCATAACAGCAGTCAAAAGTGACCTGAGCAAATGATATTGATTTCTATCTCTGTTATGCATTTTATTCCTCAATGTTTAATGAGTTGCCCAATTAAGTTGGTTTTTTAACAGCATAAATGCCATACAGTGAATATTTAGCTGATAATCTTTGTCTTGCTTACTCACTCACACAAGTTGAGAGCTGATGGAAATTGCATTTGATATTAAGAAATAATTAATTTTCCATCAATTTCCTGTGATTGTGAATTAAAAGGTTTCAAATGTTTTTTTTGTTTTTTTTAATGTCATGTATTTTTGAAAAAGAAAACAAAATACATAAAGACTCATTGCTATTGGAATTTATTTTAAACTTACAAGTCAATATTGGCTTCAGGGTTAGCTATACATGTATGTAAGAGCAGGTCAACATGTATGCTCTTACATTCATGGATTGACATTTAATGGATAAATGATTTACAACCCTCCCATGACCAACTCTACCATCATACAACCATTTTGACTTGTCTGATTTGATACTCCGTAAGTCGTAAGCACGGGAAAGTTTCCCATCTCTGCCGTTCATCCTACATGATGTGAATAGGGTTGAACTAATGCTTATCCTTTGCAGTAGTATCTGGAATTAGTATAGGCAGAAAATCACAAAGTAGCTTCATAATAACTTCTTTTACACTGGAAGCATGTCTAATGATGATGATGATGATGATGTTGACAGGAGGGACAGGGACCGTGACAGAGACCGCGAGGACCGTTCCAGGGACAGGGACCGAGATAGGGACCGAGACAGGGACAGAGACCGGGACAGAGACCCGAAGCCTTCTCCCGTCCCGTCTAACAGCACGGTGGCTGTGCCATGCGTGGTACCCATCAAGCAGATGGCCATGCATCAGCAGATCAACCCGTTCACCAACCTGCCGCACACGCCGCGCTACTACGAGATCCTGAAGAAGAGGTTACAGCTTCCAGTGTGGGAGTACAAGGAAAGCTTCAGTGATATCATCACACGGCATCAGAGCTTCGTCCTTGTTGGAGAGACAGGCTCTGGGAAGACAACACAGGTCTGAGATGCAGTAAATCAGCCATTCTCTTATATGCTGGACACTTAAAGCTTGTGTAATACTTGTTGAACACAACTGAAATGCCATCATATGATTTGATTTCCTCCTTTTAAAGTATTTTTTCTGAATTAATTGCAACCTGTGCGTCAATCTTCAGATCCCACAGTGGTGTGTGGACATGGTGAGGGGTTTGCCTGGCCCTAAGCGGGCAGTAGCCTGCACTCAGCCTAGGAGAGTGGCAGCTATGAGCGTGGCTCAAAGAGTGGCAGACGAGATGGACGTCATGCTTGGGCAGGAAGTCGGCTACTCCATTCGATTTGAGGACTGTAGCTCTGCCAAGACTATACTTAAGTAAGTGCTTGAGGTCTGCTAATGGCTTTATAGAGTTGCAGAGCAATCACTCTTATTTGTTTAAATGTCGAACGTCTCAATCTAACAAAGTTCATCTGTAATTTGTTTAGGTACATGACAGATGGTATGTTACTAAGAGAGGCAATGAATGACCCGCTGCTGGAGCGATATGGTGTGATCATTCTGGACGAGGCCCACGAGCGAACTCTGGCCACAGATATCCTGATGGGAGTACTCAAGGAGGTGGTGCGTCAAAGACCAGATCTAAAGGTATTGGCTCATTTTTTAATAAAAGAAATGAATTATTTGTTTGCCATCACCATGATATATGCCACGTTTTACTCCAAACAGTTGCTTTAATAAATACGTAGGCTGATAAGAAAGTGAACCATTGAGCAAAACACAAACAGATGCAGAGTTCAAAGAAACTCTAGAGTCCTTGAGATAAAGGAAGCATTTAACAGTGTCGCGAGTCTGTGGAAGGCACAATAACTGAATCCAATATTTACTCAACTGGAGAGAATTATGAAAATTACAAGTGTGCTGACTGAATTACTTAATCACTTATTGAAATTAGACACTTGATGACTGTATAAGAGCTTGGCGTATGATTAATAGCAAATCCATGCTGTACAGCACAGGCTGAGGACTCAGCTGGTCCTTTTTAATTCTTGTCCGATGTTCATTCTTGTTACTGTCACGGAAACTGCAAAATCAGTTTTTGTCTTGTGCAAATGAGAGCTGGTAATCAAACACCCAAAAGATGCACTATTTAAATTTTCAGCAGATCTTTAATGCTTGCAAGCATGAGTCACCATCACCATTACAGAGATATGACTGAAGAGGGGCTGTCTCTTCACCAGCTATTATAGAACATTGCTGTAGCCAGCAACAGGAAGCACATGATTTTGACCTTCCAAATATGTTCAAGACACCCTCTTGGTCTTACTATCTCACTGTTTTTTCTCTTAGCGCTGGTTCGACCAGCTGTGGCTATTCCCTAAAGTCTTTCTCACAAAGTCCTATCAGTATCACAGAAAGAGAGGAGGCCTCAACCCCGTCTTACAGGCTAAACTCACAGAAAACAATAAGCTTCCTTGTATTTTGTTCCACAACAGCCTTTAAAAATTATAACGGGTACATCTATTTATACTGAGAAGAGCCTGATCAATAGTCATTAAAACTTATTTAACACATTTCGGTATACTGAGAAATGCTTGATATCATATTTGTGCTTAAATAGAGCAAATACGAGTTAGAAAAACAACATCCACGACAACGTTTTTTCCCTCCATGCACAGGTGATCGTCATGAGTGCCACGCTAGACGCCGGGAAGTTCCAGGTGTACTTCGACAACTGTCCTCTCCTGACTATTCCTGGGCGTACACACCCTGTAGAGATCTTCTACACCCCCGAACCAGAGCGAGACTACCTTGAGGCAGCGATCCGTACCGTCATCCAGATTCACATGTGTGAGGAAGATGAAGGTGACTGCCTGCTCTTCCTCACTGGTCAAGAGGTAAGACTTGTTGTGCTCGCATTTCTGGTCCTGTGGATTTCTCATTGTAGCTGTATTGTTTTGTTTCCTCAGCACACACAGCATTACGTCTTAATTTTTCTTTCAGGAAATTGATGAGGCCTGCAAACGAATCAAGCGTGAGGTAGATGACCTCGGACCTGAAGTTGGAGACATCAAAATCATTCCACTGTATTCCACATTGCCTCCACAGCAACAGCAAAGGATCTTTGAGCCGCCTCCTCCAAGAAAGCCCAATGGTGCAATAGGAAGAAAGGTACACCTTAAATAATAGATCTATGAGAAATATAAAGAGGTAAAATTATGCATGTCACTCTTACTACTCTCACCAGACTTTGATGATATCTGACTGCCTGTTGCTTCCTCCTCAGGTTGTGGTTTCGACAAACATTGCTGAGACCTCCCTGACAATTGATGGTGTGGTGTTTGTCATCGATCCTGGGTTTGCCAAGCAAAAGGTGGGCAAAGCTAAACACTCTTCACCGTGTTTTTACTGCATTTAACCCTGTGTGTAATATACTGCTACATCAGAATTTGGATATTCCTGCAGTATGTTTTATTAGGGGACATCACGTCTGCTTTTTCGCTTAAACATGCTTTCAAATGTGTGTCCAGGTTTACAATCCCCGTATCAGAGTTGAGTCTCTGCTTGTCACAGCCATCAGTAAAGCCTCTGCCCAGCAGAGGGCAGGGCGAGCTGGCAGGACAAGGCCGGGGAAATGTTTCCGCCTCTACACAGAGAAGGCCTACAAAACAGAGATGCAGGCAAGTGACAATAGTTGGAGACTTCTTATTGTCTGCACTTTTTGAGATTTGGAGGTAGACAAAAACAGAACCTCAGTTATTGTAACCTGTTTATTTACATTGTAAACACTCCCACTCCAGGATAACACATACCCCGAGATTCTTCGGTCCAACTTGGGATCTGTTGTGCTGCAGCTGAAAAAGCTGGGTATTGATGACCTCGTGCACTTTGACTTCATGGATCCACCAGGTTCGTTGGTCTGCATTAGTTTGATTAAATGATAAAACACTTATCGATCTCTACTTAGGCATGATTCTGACCTTCCTGTCTGCCTTCTCGCTCTGCAGCTCCTGAGACACTGATGAGGGCCCTTGAGCTGCTGAATTACTTGGCAGCTCTCAACGATGACGGTGACCTGACGGAGCTGGGCTCCATGATGGCAGAGTTTCCTTTGGACCCCCAGCTGGCTAAGATGGTCATAGCCAGCTGCGAGTTTAACTGCTCTAACGAGATCCTTTCCATTACTGCCATGCTGTCAGGTAATGCCCAGGACTGGGCTGACCTCTTCCTTGCCCTCTGTAGGCCTCGGCCTCTCGGGGTTAAACACACGCCTGCCCGCTGTACTCACTGGTGGTTTTGGAAAAAAGTTTCCCACCTAGAATTTAGTTTGTTCACAGTATTTGGACGCATGTTAATGAAGGCAGGGCCCTTAATTGCACATAACTGTATGTTGAATTTGGTAATATAAGTGTTTGTGCTTTTGTATTTCCCAAAGTCATATATGAAATATTTCTGAATTTAATTAGAACTGAAATTGAAAATATAATTATCTTTGAACCAGATGGCAACAAACAAGTATATATTGCACAGTGTAGATATGCACTCTGAATTGTAGTTGCATTTAGATGTGAGAAAGTGGCAAAAATTGAGCTGCGATGTTTTTTTCTTTGAGAAAGCACAGATGAGCTTCAGACCAGTGTGAACTTCAGTTAAAATTTTATCACAATTTAAGAAGTTGCAAAAGCGTTCAGTTTGTTGGAGAAGATGACATATTTTGTTCTGATGAACAAATATTTGACTCTTGTAATCACAACAAAGTAAATCTTCCTAAGGAAATATATTATGGGGTGCATTATCAAAGTTATAGTAATCATTATTTATCATGATATTAAAAAAAAACACAATCTTGCTATTTTTTTTCATAGCCATGCAGCCTCAATGTGAACTCGTGTGTCGTCGTCAAAAGGCCTTTTTAATCCACAGTTTCCGTTTTAGTTGGACTGACTTTCACTCTGAACAACTTTAATGTTAAAGCCCAACATCAGGTTCTAATTTAAGGCCATAATACACTCTGTATGTCTAGTGAGCTTTTTCACAAGCGGTTCATCAAGTGGATAGGGCAGGAACCACTTACATTGTTTCATATTCATCGTATATATCAGAACCTTCTTTATATACGTAATGCATTGTTAAGTCTAACTCTTATTGTTATGTATAGTTACTATGTGTAGCCTAGATGTATTTTGATTATCTGCTTTGTCATATCCTTAGTCATTATGTCTAAATACTAAAAAATTCTGAATCTTGAAAACATTGCTGATGTCCCTAACACTTTGTAGTTGTGTGAAAACTCTTGTTTTACAGATGTGGTTAAATGACCCCCTCTCTACGAGCTAATAGCCATTACAGTTGGGAATGACCATGAGAAAAGACTGCAGCCCCCTTTGATAGAGCTTGTGGTCCTGCCCTGTCCCAACGCAGTGTCGAGTGCCCTAGCATCATAGGCTTTGCTCCATTTTTCTGTGAATGTTTGACTCATCCCTATGGGCGGCTTTGTTGGGGCCCATACCAACCTTGTTTAGTCCCACAGTGTTTTGTCCGCCCCACGGAAGCTAAGAAGGCAGCAGACGAGTCCAAGATGAGGTTTGCTCACATCGACGGAGACCACTTGACGCTGCTGAACGTCTACCACGCCTTCAAACAAAGTGAGCATCAGGCTTTAAAGACTGACACATGTTTCAAGGCATAAACACACTTTGAATTTGCATGTGATGTTTTTAGCACAAAAAAAATCTGTTAGATTGTTAAGAATTCTTAAATTGCACCTATTGCTGCACCAGGAATAAGCAACCATTAAAGTGTAACCGGTGGGAATTTCCGACTTCACTTAAAAATTAATTCTCCTATATATTGAAGGCTTGAGGTTCTGTAAGTTGTATATTGCACCATGACGTACTTCCAAACTAGTTGTGATGTCTTAAACTCAGATTTCAATGTGAAAACAGCTTTGAAATGTCAAACATCCAAGTGAATTAACAACATTTTTGAGTACATATTTAATCCAAACATACAGACTTGCATGCTCTGATTTTTGCCTCCATTGACTTGTGAGAAAAGTGTATCCTTAATGTCAGCTAGTTCTTTTATAAGTGCAGCTTTAAATTAAAATTAAAAAAACACAGAAGACTTCTCATACTTGTTTTTTAGAATATAAAGGTCACACTTTTAACCAAATGACTCTGAATCCTTGTTGCACTTTTCCCAGACCACGAGTCTAACCAGTGGTGCTATGACAACTTTGTCAACTACCGTTCACTGATGTCTGCTGACAACGTGCGGCAGCAGCTGTCCAGGATCATGGACCGCTTCAACCTGCCCCGCCGGAGCACAGAGTTCACCAGCAGAGATTACTACATCAACATCCGCAGAGCGCTCTGCACCGGCTTCTTCATGCAGGTGAATAGGCATCAGTACATTTTTACATAGTTCTTTATGAAAGATGTCATTAGATCAGTGTCTTACCAATGTTTTCACAGGATGTAACTAAAGTTTGCATCAGAGATGTTTGTCGACTGACATCCCTGTAGCTCTTGTAGACATCCGCATTCATCTGTTTATCTATTTCTTTATTTTTTTTTTTTATCGTCCAGGTGGCACATTTGGAGCGCACGGGTCATTACCTCACAGTGAAAGACAACCAAGTGGTCCAACTGCACCCATCTACAGTCCTGGACCACAAGCCCGAGTGGGTGCTCTACAATGAATTTGTCCTCACCACCAAAAACTACATCCGCACTTGCACAGACATCAAACCAGAATGGTATGTACGCAGAGATCAAACATTTTTAGTAATACAGGCTCATAAAGATCGATGAATATAACTGAGCTTTGATTGTAAATGATCTCCTGACAGACTCATAAATGGCCTTTTCTTCTTCTTCTTCTTCTTCAACAGGCTGGTGAAGATTGCACCCCAATACTATGAAATGAGTAACTTCCCACAATGTGAAGCTAAAAGACAGCTGGAGCGAATCATTGCCAAACTAGAGAGCAAGGAGTATTCCCAGTACTGAACAATAGCCAAGAAGTGTCCTGGAAAACAATTGCGTACTATAGTTTTAGATCTTTCTGTATCATTGTATCTTAATGTTTAAAATTTGGCATTTTGATTTTTATATTTTGTCCGCTTTTTGTTTCTCCTTTTTCCCATCCATGTTAATTCTGTAACTAAGTGTTATGTCAGATGAAATATCAGCAGTAAATATTAGACCTGGCTATTAAGATTTTCAAAAGGAATATCAGAAACATGTCAATTAGATGTGGTTGACTTCCTTTAGGGGATTGCTGAGAAAAGAATTGTGCTTGCTTTGTTTCTTTAATAAAGGAGCTTTGACTTAATTTCTTTGTGCATATTTGTTAGTAAAGTCTGTTATTGCAAATGTATTGCAGTAAATAAGTCTGGTTTATTTTTAAACAGTCTGTTAGTTTGAGTATTTAGGAAACAAAATCGAGTCCATAACACTTTTCATTAAAATACTTTATTTTATCACAAATGCACTAATTGGATCTAATTTACATTGAAACAGTGGTTACCAACCTGAGGGTTTGAACCCTGCCAAAGGATCACAAGGTCAAACCTTCAGGGTACAAAGATGACTAACAAGCTAGAGATAGCATAGGAAACTTGTTCATTTTCATCACATCACTTACAACAACAAACAACTTGCAGTTTACAGACCTGTAACCTTTGACAAAGGCCGGTGAGTTGGTATGAAAGCAAAAACAGGTTAAGAACATACACCATCTAAATTAATTTGTCAAAAGTGTTATTCTCAAACTTCACTATTAATTAAAGAGCACAATGTTCAATCTCCAGATAAAGTTTTCCTCACACATCCCTAATTATCCAGCCCAAAATATCCTGACCCGCTTAAAGTAACTGCTTGAGTGAATACTGACTGATTCCAGTGTTGGCTGCCACTGCTCAATATCCTCTATGGTCTCTGGCAGGCACCTGTTGCGTGTCTCCGACAGTGTTCTTGCCACTATTCCCCCCAGTACGGCCGCAGAGCACAGGACGATCTGGGGCAGGTCCTTCCACACTTCATCCAGTAAGAGGATCAAAGGAGCCACTGCTACACCAAGGCGAGCCATGAAGGAGTTGTAGCCCATACCATTCTGCCTAAAACACATTCAGAGACACTGCCCTCAATCACAGATGAGATTGTGTACAACTTTAAGGCTCTCAATGATGATTTTATTACTGTTAGACAGAAAAAAAGCAGATTTGTTCAATTTCCTGCAGTCATGATATAGCTCTGTACATACTGTGTGTTACAAATCCAAAAGTGTGACAGGTTGAGTGAAAAGGAGGACATGCATAGTTACCTTACGACAGTGGGATATAGCTCAGAACTGTAGAGCACAACAGTAGCAAAAGATGCTGAAGAAAACCCTTTTCCAATGACTGCTACCACCGTTCTGACCACAGACATATCTGAAAAAGGGACATTTATAACTAATGGTTGACGTTTTATTGTTGTTATGATTAAGATATTAGAATAAAACAACAAAATGACATTTGATGCCTGTGGACATTTATGAATGCCCACCTTTTGGTACTACGACGTTGATCCCAAGACAGACGGCAGCCAAAAGCAGAGCTCCCACCTCAGTGCATCGCCTGCCTATCTTATCCAGTAAGTAGTAAACTGACAATTTGGCTGGGAGCTCAATTAAAGCATAGGTGAACTGAGTGAGATAGATATTGAGCCCAAAGCCTGTGATGTTGAAGCTGATGCCATAAAATGTAGTCGCCACACAAAACCTAGAGCAAGAGACAGTGGAAACTCATTAAATCAAACCAGTAGTCAGTTTAGATACAACCAGAGCTAAAAATTAAACTCTTTGACACAAGACGATGTGTCTACAGACCACAGTGAACCAGTACATAGTGCCAGCTTCCTCATTTTAGGTGTTCGTATCAGGTCGAGGTAGGAATAGGCCCGATCTCTTTTCTCAGTCACAATAATACTGGATAGTGTCTGAAAGAATTGCAAAGCAGCATTATTTCTTAAAACGTGATTGAAAAAAGATTGAAGGATTAGTAATTATAATAGTGCTTTAGACAACACAAACTAATTCTAATCTGAAGATTACAGTTGTTGATTTTCATCAGTTGTCTTCATTTGAAAATAATCTGACATACGCTAACCTCTATCTTAAGTGTGTGAACTGACTCCTCTGTTCGGTTCATCTTGGCACATTTTTTCAGATAAACCTGTGCTTCCTCCAGCTTTCCATTGGCAATGAGCCACCTTGCCGACTCTGGCATCCACCTGATGTTGAAGACAAAAACTTTTTTTTTTTTCACTCTGATGTAATACATGGTACTATAATGAATTCCATTGCATAATACAAATACAGTGAATAAAATGTGCTAAACCAGTGTATCGAACCCCAGTAGGACCCCGTTAACAAGGATAAGCACACCAGGTTATGAGATTTTATATATATATATATATATATATATATATATATATATATATATGTGTGTGTGTGTGTGTGTGTGTGTGTGTGTGTGTGTGTATGTGTATGTATATATTGCTTTATAGGATTATGTGCTCTTGATTTTGTATTCTACCTCATGCTAACTATTTGCCCTTGTTTATTTGATCTTACACTGCGGAGTTTGAAACATTAGTGTGCGAATTTTTTTTTTTTCTAATTTCTTTCATCCTCAAACGCATACATGGCACATGACACTCAAGTCTCAAGCAGTCAATCAAGGCACGCTGTCAGACTAAAAGGGTGTTTGAGAGTCGTACCTCCAGGTGATGATGGCCAAGGTTAGAGGTGAGGTGACGCTAACAATTAGCCACCGCCAGTCAGTCACAAAGTAAGCAATAGCTGCAAACGCTGTATTCCCAAATGTCCAGGACAAGCTGTCAATCACTCCAACCAGTTTTCTGTGCTCAATGTCCACCCACTCCACACCTGCACATAGCAAGCATCTCATCACTTTTCAAAGATCAAGATCCAGAGAAAACTTTTAGTGCAACATTTAGTAGCCTTAGCTATGATGATACAGGGGATGATAAACATGATGTAGAGTACGCTTAACAGTTTACAACAGACGTTAAAGTATATTATTACTGAGGACTGTCGAGACAATGACAATGCCAGTGATGCAAAACCCAGTGAAGAACCTCAGGACTGCGAACATCACGTAGGACGTAGAAAATGCACTTGCAACAGCGAAGAGCATTCCAGACACGTACGACACCAGCAGCATGATCCTCCGCCCATACCTGGGGAGTGTAAGAAAGTCCCCTTTCTTTTAAAAAAGACTGTTTGAAACGTTGGGTAATCAAAGTAAGACACTGAAGGACATGTAGCCAAGCTGTGATACCTGTCACTCAGACTCCCAAAGGTCATGGCTCCAAACATCACCCCAACAAAGAAGATGGTAGCAGTTGCTTTGTTTTTCCCTCTTCTGTCACACACCAGGTCCCACTTATACAGACAAATAAACAAGGCAAGTTTGTTCGTGGCTGTTAACACATACATTTTAGTTTTAGTTTGTTTGAAGCTTTACAAATGAAAAGAAATGTAGGTCACCTGTGAGGTCAGAGTAGACTTGAAGGTGCTGTTATCGTACACCCATCCATTCTGGCACGGCACTGTGTGCAGGTTAGTGATGTTGGAGGAGTTGAGCAGCAGGTGATACTGAGGCTCTGCAAACATCTGACAGGAGTTTGGAGTCCCATCCTGCTGGACTGGGATACTAACAACGAACCTCTCTGCCTCGGATAAATTCCTAAAAACACCTCCATCATCCAGAGAGCTGATGTCACAGTGGTGAGAAGGAACAGCCGCTATGAAGTTGTTCAGCATGAAGTGGCATGGCATTGTGAAGCGGCCGATGAAGCTGATGACAATGATCATCACCTGAAATCTTCCAAATCCATTAATGTCGGCAAGAATGTTCTCAAACTTCATTGTGGCCTCCCGCTGAGTGCAAAAAGTCTTTCTTTGAAACTAAAAAGAGGAAAAGAAACCCTCCTCATTCGCCCATGCCTGTAGAGAAAAAAGAAGTACGCAGCAAACCTTCCTCTCAGGTTTTACATTTCAAATTGGTGAATATTTTACTTCACTTAACCACTAAGACAACATTTGTCTGTGTGAGTGTGAACTAAAGTATGAATGTTTTAAAAGAGTTCAAGCAGGTTCCTCAGTATGTAGCGAAGTGAGTCATCGTTTGTTTGCATTTCATTTAAGAAATAGAATCTCTTTATTGTATTACAACAAAAAAGTAGAGTCACTAATGCATATGATCACTTTTGTTTTTAAATAGTATATTGTAATAAGGTATATATATATATATATATATATTGCGTATGTAAGACAGACTTAGTTACAGTTTTGATTTTTGAACGTTACCATCAATGATAAACTCCCTCATAACATCATATGGGGCTCCAAATTACTATGATGAAGATGGAGATGTCTCATCAGATGTTTAGACCGATCGTCCAATTAAACAAAACTCCAAATTTCACTGTTCACCAGCCATTTAATGGACTCAGGAACACACCTGTGATGTGGTGTGATTAAGGACACGTTATCAAAAGTATATTCAAATATTCATTTTCAGACAGGAAATTGCTTGTTACAGCTACAGAAGCTTAATTAGTACTCTTTCCATACCACCTAGAGGCCACTGCCAGAATCAGTGCGGTACCATCAAGATGATTGTCCCTAATAGGAATTTCCCAAAGCTATCTGCCTCTGTCAACATATTCTAAAACTTCATCCTCGAAATAAGAAAGCAAAGAAAAAAAGAATAAGTGGACATGCTAAAAGAAATTTGAATTTATCAGAACCAAAGTACACAAACTGTTAGTTTGAAAGTGAGCCGCCTTCCTTTTGTATTCTGCCTTTGGTTAATGGTCAGCTGTGAGAATGTGTGAATGTTTAGACCATGCACGCTCTGTCAACCACACAAAACTGTAATGAGTAGGAAATACACAAGCCGATGGGACAGAACATCATGACAATGAAATAAGGAGTAACGCCTGCACGCTCCACGCCACAAAATTGCCAGTGCTTCGATCCTACTTGGATCTTAACACAGGAAATCATGAAGTATAAATCATTTAGGAAGATATTCTGTAAACTGTATAATAAATGAAATCATAGTTTCTCATAACTCACTTGCTTTTGCAGGGATGATTGGATTATTTTCAGTGGTTGACTTAAGTGAGGTGGCTGATAGGAATCAAAAACATATGCCTCAATATGGTTAACCCTTGACTTCTTATCTCTGAATGAATGTAATGAGTTATTTATCTGCCAAGACTGACCTGTCATATACGAGGAGCAAGAGAACACAATATCCTCTTAACATGCAGTACATCAGCTACAGCTATAGCTTAGTAGCTATCACATTGGCCAAGAGAAGCCCGATCCTTTAAAAGGGACTCCATGCAGTGATTTTTTTTTCAAACCAAAACACATTTCTGATCTCTTGTGATGTCTCATAAACCCAGTCGGGCTCTTAGATCGGAGACACTTTCAAGTCTAAATCAAAACCTCTGCTGTTCTCCCGTGCCTTGGATTAATAGGTGTCTCTGCTAATCTACTCTTTACTTATACTTGTTTCATTTGTTCCATTTGGGGCAACTTGATTTATTACTGCACTGTATTTCTGGTCTATTTCATTTGTGTTTCGTTTAATTTCTTATATATTATACAGCTTAAGTATTTTATTTTTATCTAATAATGAAAAATCTATTGAATAAATGAAAATCTCATTTTATTCTATCCTAATCGAGTTGTTTCTGATTATTTTTGCTTATCGTTCATCAGTGTCATTCTAATGCCTCTCTTTGCCTATGTAAAGCACTTTGAAATGTGCTATATAACTAAAGCTGCCTTGCCTGTATCTCCAGAGGGCTCAACAGCACAACCTGCCATCCCAGATTCTTTATTGAAGAACAACACAAAAAATTGTCATGAATTAGTGGTACTGTAAAATATTCGATCATGTTTATTGAGGAAAGGTATACAGGTGGTTCTTATTTAATATCACTGACAACTCAACTTAAGGGCCTTTTGCTTGCCATGAAGAAACAGTTAGGACAGAGATTTCTCATCAGATGTGGGTATTTCTCTTCTTCTGAAACACAAAAGACATTTTCATTTTGTAGCATAACTCATTGGATGTTTGGATACAATCCAAAATTATGGCTCCGTACCTTGTCTGTTCCACATCCTCAATAGTCTCTGGTAGTCGAACATTTTGTGTCTCAGGAAGTAAACAAGCCGACATCCCTGCAGCAACAGCCACCAAGATCAGAATGGTACTTGGTAAATGGCCCCACACTTCTTCAAGAAGCATGATGAGGGGGGATATAGCCACACCTATACGGCCTATGAGGGAGGTGTAGCCCAGTCCATTCTGCCTGTGTGGCCAAAAATACAATAAAATTGTAACTATCAGGGCCAAACTGTTTCAGGATACAACTGCAGCCCCCTCATGTATCCTAGTTTTCAGTTATCCAGTTATCCTGCTTCTTGGAATAGACCTCTAGTTATGCACTGGATACTGTTGTAAATGTGCAATCTATACGCTCTATATTAGATAGTTTACCAACCTCATTACTGTGGGGTAAAGCTCTGTTGTGTATAGAAATACAATTATAAATGCTCCCACTGCAAACATCTTGCCCAAAGCTCCCACAGCTGTCCGAAACACCTCCTTGTCTGAAAGGAAATAATTGTGACAGGACATTTCAACCCAAGCTTCCAACTATGTGTAGAATTTGACTGTTAGAGAGTTTGGCAGTTGTAGTATTTACTTATTTACGACAAAATGCAAGTTAAAGATGCAAGTGTAGTTTTTCCACTAGTTGCTGTCATCTACTACTGTTGCAGTAGCTGCAGTAGTCTCACTATCAGCTTAGCGTTTCAAAGAAACACACACTTGAACTGATCATTTACCTTGAGGGATAAACATGTTGCAGAATATACACAGTCCGGTCAGAAAGAGTGTGCCCGCTTGATTTAACCTTCGGCCAGTTTTGTTCAAAGTGAAAAAGATTAACGCTTTTGCTGGAAGTTCACTGATGCCATAGATGAACTGTGTGAGATATATGTTCACCCCAAATCCAGTGACATTCAAGCTGATTACGTAATACGCAATGGCCGCTCCAAACCTATGGACAGAAACGATGAATTTTTAAGATAAAAGTTAGAATATACAAGTTTCTGATTGAAACTGTGAATCTGTTACCAAATACTTCAACAATCAGAAGATGAACCACTGTCTAAAGTCAGTGTGCGATGTAGCTGTGGGTTACCATAGCAACAGCACTTTAGCTTTGTGTTATATTAAAACAATAAATCAACTTACTCTGCATGTTGAAATGAGCTATGGGTTAAATTAATCCACATGATAATATAGTTTGAAATGCCTTGTTTGTTATTTTACTGATTCCACAGCAACTTTCCACTGACCCACGCTGTCACCTCTTTATTAAAAGGGACTAGAGCGACTACATATGGAAAGTGGATTGTACATATTATATTATTATATATCATATTATTTATATATTTCTCCAGGTTTAAGAATGTGAAACACTTACTTGTTTAAAGGTAAAACCAAATAAATGTATATACCACACAATGCCAGTAAGTACAGCCAGTCTCCTCATTCTGGGGGTCCTCACAAGGTCTAGATAGGAATATTTTTTGTTTACATCTTCTACAAGTATGACTTTGGACAGAATCTGGAGAGTCAAAAGGAAACTTTGGTCAGAGTGGTAGTGGGTATCATCAATAGAAATGATCAGATTATGTAAAGTACCTCAGGTTTTAGGTCAGCCATGAATTGCTTTCTGCCGTTGACTTTTGCACAACTGCTCAGGTAAAAATGAGCAGCATCCACCTTTCCGTTACTTAGCAGCCATCTGGCAGACTCAGGGATCCACCTGTGGCAAAAAAAAAAAAGAAAAATTAAAGATCTTTCTTTCTTTTTTAAACTTGTGGGTTTAGTTTAAGCTTCATACTGTGCTGCAGACTCAAAGGCAGGAAATGTCTTTTAATGGCAGAAAGCTCAGTTAATAATTTTTTTCTTACCACCAGGAGATCATTGCCAGAAACAGTGGGGTGGTTACTGTGGCAGTCAGGAACCTCCAGTCATTCACCAAATAGGCCACAACAGATAGCAAAGCGGTACAAATACTCCAGTCTAAGGTCATTAAACAGCCCACTGCAGTGCGATGCTTAATGTCCACCCATTCAATGCCTATAAAGAGCAATGATGACAAATGAAATCTATTAAAACATACTTGATAATATTTAGGGAACAGTAAATACTTTTTTGAAATTAATATTTAAAATACAAAATGGATAAAAGGGTTAGATGAAAAGGAAAAATGTCCCCTCAACAAATATAACTTCACAGCAAGTCACCTTTACATTATAAAAAACTCTACTTTGGGTTCATAATTGTATATTTCTTCTTAGTCTTTGTCGTCAGAGATTAATATTTTTTAGAAGATGATATAAAACTCACAAAGGACCATGGTGACCATACTTATTCCGGACATCCCACATCCAGTAAAGAACCTCATGACAGCAAACATGGTGAAATTATATGAGAAAGCACTTGCAAATCCAAAGACGCTGGTTGTCACATAGGACACCAGAAGTGTTCTTTTCCTGCCAATCCTGTGAGACAAAATGATTATAGATAAATCTACAGTATAAAACATCTAGTAAATATATTCCTTCTCATAAACTGTCTAGTAGGCTGGTCTATGCTGTAATGTTTATGTGTGGGTTAGGGTTACTTTTACGATCAGGATCAAGGTTAAGAATAGTGTCAAGTTAGGACAGACATTTGAGACATCTGATGCTAAACCATAGCACACAGGCTGATGCAGACTAAAACTTTGACAACAATAATCATAGATAGATAGATATATAGATATGAACACCTGTCACTAAGATAGCCAAACACTGCTGCTCCAAGCGTGACGCCCATGAAGAAGATGGTGGCTGTGGCTTGGTTCATTCTTTTGTTATCACACACCAGATCCCACTATGGGGAAACAACACACACAAAGGAAAAGAAAAAAGTGGCTAATGTGAGATTGATATTGGTTTGATTCTTTCTTAGAAAGACAGAGAATAAGACTCACCTCTGTGGCCAGAGTAGACTTGAAGGTGCTGTTATCGTACACCCATCCATTCTGGCATGGCACTGTGTGCAGGTTAGTGATGTTGGAGGAGTTGAGCAGCAGGTGATACTGAGGCTCTGCAAACATCTGACAGGAGTTTGGAGTCCCATCCTGCTGGACTGGGATACTAACAACAAGTCTCTCTGCCTCGGATAAATTCCTGAAAACACCTCCATCATCCAGAGAGCTGATGTCACAGTGGTGAGAAGGAACAGCCGCTATGAAGTTGCTCAGCAGAAAGTGAAAAGGCAAAGTCACTCGAGGAATTACCAACAAGAGGATCGTCCTTAACTGGAATCTCCCAAAGCCATCCACCTCTGCCAGAATATTTTCAAACTTCATCCTCGAAATAAGACAAAGGAGAAAAGATAATGATTGGAAATGCTTCAGTAACAGAGGAAATTAGAATTTACCAAAAACACCAAGCACACAAAATGTGAGTGAAAGTGAGCCACTATCCTTTTTCAGGTTTTTGAACGCCTGTGGTTAATGGTCAGCTATGACAATTTGTGAATGTTTGATAAATCAGTCAACTGTATAAAAGTATAACAACTATAACAAATATTTGTAAATAAATCATTTCATAATGACCCAAGAACACAAAAGCACATGCAGATTATTATTATTATTGATATTACTGAATTTAATCATAAATCATGTAGATGCAGCGTTATTACTAATTCGGCTGTACTAGATATTTGATATATCTTTTTAAGCAGTTAGCCTTGGCTTGTACTTTCGTTTAATAACACTTTGTACTTCAGGGAATATCATGAGTCACTGTAGCATCTAGTCTGCCCTCAGTCCAACCGTCCAGGTAACAGCTGATGTTGGATCTGTTGTACAACCAAAGACACTCTAATAACATAATATGACACTTTACAAGCTATGCTATGAAAAGGCACACACCTGCTGACACCTCAGTGGACGTGGCTGCCTCATTGTGAACTTCCAACCCACCGGTTCATAAATGATCTGAGTTCTCAGGCAGGTTTCAAACTACAGGACATGCCAAAAAATACCTCCATTGTCGAGAGAGCTGATGTTGCAGTGGTGAGACGGAACAGCTGCTATGAAATGGTTCAGCAGAAGGAAGAGGATCATCCTTATTGGAATCTCCCAAAGCCATCTCCACCTCTGCCAGCATATTCTCACAACTTCATCCTCAAAATAAACTGTGCAACTCGTCCAATTCAGGATGAAGCTCAAGAATAAAAGAAAATATCATAAAGCATACCAGATGTTAGACAATGTTGATAATGGTCACAGAAGAGACTGTGTGAATGAGTAGTAAGGAAATGCAAACACACATGTTTGGTATCCCTCAATTGTAGAAACAATCATAAGTTACACATAAAATGTTAAAGTATGTACAACGAATAACATATTTTCAAGAATAAATCATTGGCTAATGAGTCCAGACAACAAAAAGGAATAAACACAACAAGTTGACTTAAGACGTATTATAACAGAGGAGGGGATTATTGTATTTATTTAATCTAAAGGTAAAATAAAATTTCCTTTGTGGAAGAAAATAAGTTTCAATCAATCAATCTTTATTTAAATAGTGCCAATTCATAACAGCGTTATCTCAAGATGCTTTACATAAAGAGCAGGTCTAGACCAAACTCTTTAATTAAGAGAGAGACCCATTGATTCAGGAATTCAAAATTAAGGATTCAAGAATCCCCACATGCGCAAGCATCAGATATTATATTGAGCAACAGTGGCAAGGAAAAACTCCCCTTTAACAGGAAGAAACCTCGAACAGATCCATCCAGGACTTTATCTCCTTAAGGCAGACTTGAAGTTTAGCCAACTGATTGGATTAATCTAGCTTTATTGATAAATATAATTGGGTATCATCTGCATAACAGTGGAAATTAATGGAGTGCTTCCTGATAATATTACCCAGAGGAAGCATATATAAAGTAAATGGTATTGGTCCAAGCACTGAGCCTTGTGGAACTCCATGTCTAACGTTAGTGTGGGCAGAGGAGTCATTGTTAACATGTACAAACTGAAATCGATCCGAGAAATAGGACTTGAACCAGGTTAGTGCAGTTCCTTTAATGCCAATGAAGTGTTCCAGTCTCTGTAATAGGATGTGATGGTCTATTTCATTTGTGTTTCATTTAATTTCTTATATATTATACATCCTAAGTATTTTATTTTTATCTAATAATGAAAAATCTATTGAATAAATGAAAATCTCATTTTATTCTATCCTAATCGAGTTGTTTCTGATTATTTTTGCTTATCGTTCATCAGTGTCATTCTAATGCCTCTCTTTGCCTATGTAAAGCACTTTGAAATGTGCTATATAACTAAAGCTGCCTTGCCTGTATCTCCAGAGGGCTCAACAGCACAACCTGCCATCCCAGATTCTTTATTGAAGAACAACACAAAAAATTGTCATGAATTAGTGGTACTGTAAAATATTCGATCATGTTTATTGAGGAAAGGTATACAGGTGGTTCTTATTTAATATCACTGACAACTCAACTTAAGGGCCTTTTGCTTGCCATGAAGAAACAGTTAGGACAGAGATTTCTCATCAGATGTGGGTATTTCTCTTCTTCTGAAACACAAAAGACATTTTCATTTTGTAGCATAACTCATTGGATGTTTGGATACAATCCAAAATGATGGCTCCGTACCTTGTCTGTTCCACATCCTCAATAGTCTCTGGTAGTCGAACGTTTTGTGTCTCAGGAAGTAAACAAGCCGACATCCCTGCAGCAACAGCCACCAAGGTCAGAATGGTACTTGGTAAATGGCCCCACACTTCTTCAAGAAGCATGATGAGGGGGGATATAGCCACACCTATACGGCCTATGAGGGAGGTGTAGCCCAGTCCATTCTGCCTGTGTGGCCAAAAATACAATAAAACTGTAACTATCAGGGCCAAACTGTTTCAGGATACAACTGCAGCCCCCTCATGTATCCTAGTTTTCAGTTATCCAGTTATCCTGCTTCTTGGAATAGACCTCTAGTTATGCACTGGATACTGTTGTAAATGTGCAATCTATACGCTCTATATTAGATAGTTTACCAACCTCATTACTGTGGGGTAAAGCTCTGATGTGTATAGAAATACAATTATAAATGCTCCCTCTGCAAACAGCTTGCCCAAAGCTCCCACAGCTGTCCGAAACACCCCCTTGTCTGAAAGGAAATAATCGTGACAGGACATTTCAACCCAAGCTTCCAACTATGTGTAGAATTTGACTGTTCGCAGGTTTGGCATCCTCCAGTTGTAGTATTTACTTATTTACAACAAAATGCAAGTTAAAAATGCAAGTGTGTACTATTTCTATTCCAAGTGTAGTTTTTCCACTAGTTGCTGTCATCTACTACTGTTGCAGTAGCTGCAGTAGTCTCACTATCAGCTTAGCGTTTCAAAGAAACACACACTTGAACTGATCATTTACCTTGAGGGATAAACATGTTGCAGAATATACACAGTCCGGTCAGAAAGAGTGTGCCCGCTTGATTTAACCGTCGGCCAGTTTTGTTCAAAGTGAAAAAGATTAACGCTTTTGCTGGAAGTTCACTGACGCCATAGATGAACTGTGTGAGATATATGTTCACACCAAATCCAGTGACATTCAAGCTGATTCCGTAATACATACTGGCCACTCCGAACCTATGGACAGAAATTATACATTTTTTAAATAAAAGTTACAATATACAAGTTTCTGATTGACTGACAGGTATCTGTAGCCAAATACTTCAACAATCAGAAGATGAACCACTGTCTAAAGTCAGTGTGCGATGTAGCTGTGGGTTACCATAGCAACAGCACTTTAGCTTTGTGTTATATTAAAACAATAAATCAACTTACTCTGCATGTTGAAATGAGCTATGGGTTAAATTAATCCACATGATAATATAGTTTGAAATGCCTTGTTTGTTATTTTACTGATTCCACAGCAACTTTCCACTGACCCACGCTGTCACCTCTTTATTAAAAGGTGTTGTTCTCAGGTTGAGCGACTACATATGGAAAGTGGATCGTACATATTATATTATTATATATCATATTACCTTTCTCCAGGTTTAAGAAAGTTTACTTGTTTAAAGGTAAAACCAAATAAACGTATATACCACACAATGCCAGTAAGTACAGCCAGCCTCCTCATTCTGGGGGTCCTCACAAGGTCTAGATAGGAATATTTTTTGTTTACATCTTCTACAAGTATGACTTTGGACAGAATCTGGAGAATCAAAAGGAAACTTTGGTCAGAGTGGTAGTGGGTATCATCAATAGAAATGATCAGATTATGTAAAGTACCTCAGGTTTTAGGTCAGCCATGAATTGCTTTCTGCCATTGACTTTTGCACAACTGCTCAGGTAAAAATGAGCAGCATCCACCTTTCCATTACTTATCAGCCATCTGGCAGACTCAGGGATCCACCTGTGGCAAAAAAAAAAAGAAAAATGAAAGATCTTTCTTTCTTTTTTAAACTCGTGGGTTTAGTTTAAGCTTCATACTGTGCTGCAGACTCAAAGGCAGCAAATGTCTTTTAATGGCAGAAAGCTCAGTTAATAATTTTTTTCTTACCACCAGGAGATCATTGCCAGAAACAGTGGGGTGGTTACTGTGGCAGTCAGGAACCTCCAGTCATTCACCAAATAGGCCACAACAGGTAGCAAAGCGGTACAAATACTCCAGTCTAAGGTCATTAAACAGCCCACTGCAGTGCGATGCTTAATGTCCACCCATTCAATGCCTATAAAGAGCAATGATGACAAATCAAATCTATTAAAACATACTTGATAATATTTAGGGAACAGTAAATACTTTTTTGAAATTAATATAAATTAAGGGTTAGATGAAAAGGAAAAATGTCCCCTCAACAAATATAACTTCACAGCAAGTCACCTTTACATTATAAAAAACACTACTGTGGGTTAATTCTTAGTCTTTGTCGTCAGAGATTAATATTTTTTAGAAGATGATATAAAACTCACAAAGGACCATGGTGACTATACTTATTGCGGACATCCCACATCCAGTGAAGAACCTCATGACAGCAAACATGGTGAAATTATATGAGAAAGCACTTGCAAATCCAAAGACGCTGGTTGTCACGTAGGACACCAGAAGTGTTCTTTTCCTGCCAATCCTGTGAGACAAAATGATTATAGATAAATCTACAGTATAAAACATCTAGTAAATATATTCCTTCTCATAAACTGTCCAGTAGGCTGGTTTATGCTGTAATGTTTATGTGTGGGTTAGGGTTACTTTTACGATCAGGATCAAGGTCAAGAATAATGTCAAGTTAGGACAAGAGTGTTGTATGCTGTCTTTGGAGAATCGCTTAACACTTTGAATTCACCCCCTCTATCCTGAGGAGCACTATCTGCATAGGATCTTTGGAACGGTGGGCTGCAAACACAATACTGGCCTTGTGCAGCTGCATCGGTTGTATTTCAGACTCTCCCATGCACGCTCAATACCTGGCAAGAACACTTTTAGACACCATACAAATGTTACTAAAATTTTGCAGTAGCGAAACAGACATTTGAGACAGCTAATGCTAAACCATAGCACATAGGCTAATGCAGACTAAAACTATGACAACAATAATCATAATTTAGATAGATAGATAGATAGATAGATAGATAGATAGATAGATAGATAGATAGATAGATAGATAGATAGATAGATAGATAGATAGATAGATAGATATGAACACCTGTCACTAAGATAGCCAAACACTGCTGCTCCGAGCATGACGCCCATGAAGAAGATGGTGGCTGTGGCTTTGTTCATTCTTTTGTTATCACAAACCAGATCCCACTATGGGGAAACAACACACACAAAGGAAAAGAAAAAAATGGTTAATGTGAGATTGATATTGGTTTGATTCTTTGTAGGAAGACAGAGAATAAGACTCACCTCTGTGGCCAGAGTAGACTTGAAGGTGCTGTTATCGTACACCCATCCATTCTGGCATGGCACTGTGTGCAGGTTAGTGATGTTGGAAGAGTTGAGCAGCAGGTGATACTGAGGCTCTGCAAACATCTGACAGGAGTTTGGAGTCCCATCCTGCTGGACTGGGATACTAACAACAAGTCTCTCTGCCTCGGATAAATTCCTAAAAACACCTCCATCATCCAGAGCACTGATGTCGCAGTGGTGAGAAGGAACAGCTGCTATGAAGTTGCTCAGCAGAAAGTGAAAAGGCAAAGTCACTCGAGGAATTACCAACAAGAGGATTGTCCTTAACTGGAATCTCCCAAAGCCATCCACCTCTGCCAGAATATTTTCAAACTTCATCTTCGAAATAAGACAAAGGAGAAAAGATAATGATTGAATTTGATGAAACACCAAGCACACAAAATGTGAGTGAAAGTGAGCCACTATCCTTTTTCAGGCTTTTGAACGCCTGTGGTTAATGGTCAGCTATGACAATTTGTGAATGTTTGATAAATAGACCAAGCATGCTCAGTCAACTGTGTAAAAGTATAAAAACTATAACATATTACTATATACTATAACAAATATTTGTAAATAAATCATTTCATAATGACCCAAGAACACAAAAGCACATGCAGATTATTATTATTATTGATATTACTGAATTTAATCATAGATCATGTAGATGCAGCGTTATTACTAATTCGGCTGTACTAGATATTTGATATATCTTTTTAAGCAGTTAGCCTTGGCTTGTACTTTCGTTTAATAACACTTTGTACTTCAGGGAATATCATGAGTCACTGTAGTATCTAGTCTGCCCTCAGTCCAACCGTCCAGGTAACAGCTGATGTTGGATCTGTTGTACAACCAAAGACACTCTAATAACATAATATGACACTTTACAAGCTATGCTATGAAAAGGCACACACCTGCTGACACCTCAGTGGACGTGGCTGCCTCATTGTGAACTTCAAACCCACCGGTTCATAAATGATCTGAGTTCTCAGGCAGGTGTCAAACTACAGGACATGTCAAAAAATACCTCCATTGTCGAGAGAGCTGATGTTGCAGTGGTGAGACGGAACAGCTGCTATGAAATGGTTCAGCAGAAGGAAGAGGATCATCCTTATTGGAATCTCCCAAAGCCATCTCCAACTCTGCCAGCATATTCTCACAACTTCATCTTCAAAATAAACGGTGCAACTCGTCCAATTCAGGATGAAGCTCAAGAATAAAAGAAAATATCATAAAGCATACCAGATGTTAGACAATGTTGATAATGGTCACAGAAGAGACTGTGTGAATGAGTAGTAAGGAAATACAAACACATATAAGTTACATATAAAATGTTAAAGTATGTAAAATGAGTAACATATTTTCAAGAATAAATCATTGGCTGATGAGTCCAGACAACAAAAAGGAACTTACAAAACAAGTTGACTTAAGACGTATTATAACAGAGGAGGGGATTATTGTATTTATTTAATCTAAAGGTAAAATAAAACTTGCTTTGTGGAAGAAAATCAGTTTGCATCCACCACTTTGGTCCGGACTAAAATATCTCAAGACTTATTTAATGCATTAAAACCCACATGACTTTGGTGATCCCATCATGAGGCTGACATTTTTTTTTCTGTGAAATATCTTCACAACTATTAGGTGGATTTTAATAAAAATGGTTATTGGAGCTGACTTAATCCCGATTGCAATTAACATTCTTCAGAACTTGTCTTGGTAAACTCCAGTGCCAGAGCAGCAGGATAACATTCGGTGAAGGATACTGATTAAACTCATCATCTCAGTAAAATATATTAAAACACATAAAGTACCATGAATATGAAAAAATCTACTTTAAAATGCCAAATATGTCTAGAGGATGAGTCCTAATAAATATGATATTCTGAGTTTCCCTGGACACAGTTTTTAATTTGGATTGTAATATTCAGTGTACTGATTATGTGTTGAAACTAACATGCACATGAATGCATCACTGTGTTCATAAATCTGATCTGATTATTCAGTCAGAATGAATGCATATTCAGGAATCTGGCATTAGAGCATAACATTTCTGTCATGTGTCAATTTATTGTATTTATAACAGCGTGCCAACATAAACAAACAGACCTCGCATCCATCAGTCCGTCCATCCATCCATCCATCCACCCATCCATCTGTCCATTTGCCAACAAGCACATTTACATTTACACTTCTCTTGGGTTTCTTCTACTGTTTTCTTCTAAATTGTGTGACAGGTGTCACTCTCATTATCCATATTTGTGACTTTTATTGAATCTCCTGCCTCCTTCTTATTTGCACCCTGCAAAATAGATGAAACTTACGTCAGTCATTTTATCATGCATGAATTGCATGTATGGTTAAAGAATTAGGAAAGGACACAGATAATCATTTTTATTTAAGACACTAGCAAACTATTAAAATGTGTACGATGTTAAAGTAAGGTACAATGTGTTGAATTTATGGTTACCCATAATAGGCTTTGCAAGGAACCTGACTGGATCATTCTTCAAGAGTGATGTTCACTCAGGTGGCTAATATTTTACTGCAGCTTTACTACTGAATCACATGTAATCTTGCTTTAACAAAACTCCTACTCACCTTGGTTTCTCAATATCCTCTATAAACTCTGGCAGCTGGGTGTTTAATGTTTCAGGCAGGAGTGAGGTCACTAAACCAGACCCGACCGCCACTGCACAGTACGTGACTGGAGGAAAGAGATGCCACACATCCTCCAAAAGCATGATGAGCGGTGATATGGACACGCCCAGTCGTGCCACAAACGAGGTGTAGCCTAAACCATTCTGTCTGAAAAACCAAAGCGCTGACGTTAATGTAAACTTGTAGTACAAGTGGGCACAACAGAATAGAAGAACATTGTCTGAAATCAAACTTGAGCTTGTTGTTGACTAACCGGATGACTGTAGGATAGAGTTCAGTTGTGAAGAGGTAAATGATCGTGAATGAGGCCTCTGACAGGGCTTTTCCTAAGACTGCCACAACAGTACGAATTATCCACTTATCTGAAGGAAAAAGTTTAGATATTTTATCAAGATAATTCTCATATATGTAGACAAAAACCTAAAAATGCATTAAGATAAATAGAATAAAAGCAGCAGTGTGTAGGATTTCAGGGCATCTAGCGTTGAATACCCTTTGCCTCACACCTCCTGAACCAAATCAGAACCAAGCAAAGTGAAGCAGCTTTTAGTTTCTATGCTTCCCACCTATGGAACAAGCTAAAGTCTGCTAAAATTGTCAGCTCATTTAAATCAGGTCTTAAAACCTTACTGTTTGCTGTGGCTTTCCAATAAATGAGCCATATAACTTTCTTGTAATCTACAATTATTCTTCTCTTAAGCTTTAACTATTTATTTGCTTGTGCTTTTATTATCTTTTACATGCAATTTTAATTTTTCTGTGCCTTGTTTTCATTGTGTTTTATGTCACTGTAAAGCCCTTTGAATCGCCTTGTGTCTGAATAGTGCTATACAAATAAAACTGCCTTTTTGGGTCCTCTAACTTCTCACAACACAAAAATTAACCAACACCAACAACCACTTCATCTTCCAAACGGTGTAGCTGCTACATCAACATGAAAATGTGGAAGGTTTGTCCATTCTGGGCCACTGTAGAAACATGGAAGTGCAACATGGTAGACTCATGGAGGAGGATGTATGCTCTGTACATCGATCATCGATGTGAAGGGCTGATTCCAAGCTAACAAAATCACAGCTCTTGTTTTCAGGTAATTTCACACTAATGAAAACATAATTATGAATATTCTCTCTATACCAAAATATCCGCCTAAATCCTACAAACTGTACCTTTATATTTAATAAAAACTCGAAATAACCTTTTGCAACAAATATGTTGATGAAGAGACAGAGGCCAGTTAACAGCAGAGCTCCCATCTCACCAGGTCTTCTACCAACTTTCTCCAAGAACACATACACACCAATCTTCATTGGCATTTCGATGGATGCAAATATTAATTGTGTGGCGTATGGGTCGAGTCCAAACCCAGTGATGTTCAGACTGATCCCATAATATGTAAATGCCACTCCATACCTAGAAAATGCAACAAAACATTACAACTTTTATACTGACATGCCAGTTTTAACTTTAGGGAGATTGTTGCAGGGCTTTGACTGTACTTAGTGCACTGACATGAGACTGGTATCAATCTTCTTATCTTACTCTCAGAAAGAAAGTAAATAAGCATAAACGATGAACTATTCCTTTAACCCATCTCATGAAATTAACGCTTACCATACTATCCCTGAGAATATTGCAAGTTTCCTTATACCCGGAGTCTTAAAAAGATCTATAAATGTGTACTTCTGGTCTACAGTCTCAGATTGTGCAGATTCCAGTAATGCCTGTGAGGAAGCAGGACAAACACAATCAAGCTGTTAACTCACAATACTCCAACTGCACTTAACAGTAGTGTTTTGTTTTGTTTCTTTATATCGTTGTGAGATTGTCAGTGAACCAAAGTGGAAACAACCCTGAAATCTACCTTTGGTGTGATGGTGGTTATACACTTGGTTCTGCCGTTCATCTCAGCGCATTGCATAATGTAATAATGAGCAGCATCTGCCTTCCCGTTTGCCAAGAGCCACCTTGCAGACTCTGGAAGCCACCTGACGCGACAAACATGGTGAGTTCAGTGTCTTACTTGACTCTTGTTAGGATTCAGTTGTTTATGCAGCAAAATGTACAATGTGAAACTTTGTTACCTCCAAGCAATGACGGACAGTATCAGAGGTGAGGTTACTGCCAGAATGAGCATCCTCCACTCATTTACATAATACGCCATTCCAACCAGAATCCAGCTCCCAACTGTCCAATCCAGGCTGATGATCACACCAGAAAAAGTCCTGCGTTCAATGCTGAACCATTCAACATCTGGAGCACAGGGCCAGATCGATAATTGAAATGAAAAAAATAACAAATGTGAACAAGGACTCATCTCAGAGTTTAGCAATGTTTTAGCATTAGTCTCCTTACTTAGAACAATAGAGATGATACTTATCCCTGCAAGTGACATCCCTGTAAAAAATCTGAAGATGGCAAACATTACATAGGATGTGGAGAATGCACTTAGGACTGCAAACACCATGGATGACAAATAAGACACCAACAGCAGTGGCCGTCGGCCAAACCTGGTCATGTAAAGAAAAGATAAAAAAAACTCTGAAAAGCTCCTCCAGGTTGACCAAAGACATTGTACAACCATTTTCATTGGCTGACTAGTGCTCCTCATGACAAGTTGGATTGAACTTATCTGACATTTGTTGCAGACAGTGAGTGACATTTCAGATATATAAAGAACATGTGTTTTTTTCTGTTACAATCTTACCTGTCACTGAGAAACCCAAATAAAGGGGCTCCAAGCATAACACCAATGAAAAAAATGGTGGCTGTTGCCTTGTTCATCCCTTTTCTGCTGCACACAAGATCCCACTGCAAATAAACCATCGAAAGCATTACAACTAAGTAATTTTTCAGTCATGGAAGTTGAACTCTTAGAAGTTAAACTTTGGCATTTTCTCTTATTCAAAACTGCATTTTTACTTGCATTTCATTTCAAAATTTCAACCACAAAGGATCCAAAACACCCTTTGATTACAAGAAATATACCAAATAACACGTATAATATCTCTGAGGAGAGTAACATTTGGTTTAAACATGCATTATATAAAATAATACTATTATATTTATTGAGGACACTTACCTCTGTTGCCAAAGTTGATTTAAATGTGCTGTTGTCATACACCCATCCATTCTGACACTGAACAATAAGTGTGTCCTCACTACTGTTCGAGCCAGACAAATGTTGATATTGGGGCTTTGAAAACATCTGACAGGAGCTCGGAGTCCCATCCTGCTCTGCTGGAACACCAACAGCCAGTTTCTGTTCCAGAGTCAGATTACCGAGGACGCCACCATCATCCAGAGCCGTAAGGTCACAGTGATGAGAGGGAACAGCTGCCATGAAGTTATTCAACAAGAAGTGACATGGTAGAGTCACTCGGGAGAGGATCTGAATCAAGACTAATTTCAGTTGGAACTTTCCAAATCCATTAATTTCTGAAAGTATGTTGTCAAATTTCATTTTGCTGTGGTCCGGAGGTTGACAGGAAGCAAAATGTTGCAACGCTTAAGTGGACTTGGATGATGGAGACTTAAAAAAGACACATTTACTAGGACCATGTTAATCATTACAGTTATCCTCAGGAAACCTGCTTTTCAGCATTTTATTCTACCCAATGTGATTTTTTTGTAATCAAATTGGCACAGGAGGCATGGAAAAGTCAGCGGGGCGTAGTGTGGTGATAAATCATTATCCTCTTAGGTGGTACACGTTTTTGTGAGCTCTGTCAAAAAAAGTGGCGCTGGGCAAAAATGCCTCACCATCAATTAAGAAAGCTCTGTTGAGGCTCTGAACGAAAACCTTTAAATGTGCTGAATTGCTTTTTTAAGTTGAATTTGTGCAGATATTGGGCAGCATGGTGAAGTGGTGGTTAGCACTGTTGCCTCACAACAAGGTTTGTTAGCAGATTTGAACCTAAAGGCAGTTTGAACCTGGGGTCTCTATGTGTCCACCCTGTGATTGACCAGTCCTGTGTGAACCCTGCCTCTCGCCCAATGTCAGCCGGGATTGGCTCCATGACTCTTAAGGATAAGCAGTGCAGACAATGGATGGATGTGCAGATATTGTTAGTCTGGTGGTGTCATATTTTCCATGCGTGATGATTCTCATTGTGTAACACAATGAGCTAAACAACAACCACAGTCACGGTTTTAGATTAAATTGCCCACAACAGTAAAAATGAAAAACGTTGTTACGTTTGCTTGTGCCTGTGTTTTATTCTTATCTAATTAAATTTTTGTGGGGTTCTATCTGAAACATAACTTTCTTTAAAATGTCTTTAAAACTTTTTAACAGACATTTTGGAAAGAAAGCAACAATGCAACAGCTGTCTGACATCCGAAGGCTGCAGTTCATGAACTCCACAGTGAGACCATTAATCACTACGGAAATAAACAAACGTAAAAAGAACAATCTTGAGCAGCTTCTTGCCTTTTTTATACTTTAATATCCATTGATATTTCTTCACTTAATAAGCACTTGGCTGCAAGAAAAACAAAAACCCTTTTAAATGAATGCACAAGTACAGAAGTAAGACTTTAAATCTGGAAATAATGATTGAATGTGATTACCAGGCTGTAGTAGAGAGGTTTCTCCATTACCATGTAACTTCTGCAAAGCACGGATTTAAGCTCAGACTCAGTTCCATGTACGGGCATCCTGTCAAAGAGAACAGCAGTCTTACCTCATCTATTTACTGAACGGCAGCTTTGACATGTGTCATTTCACCCTGAATTTTATCAACCATTATTCACAGCCCAAACAGCAGTGAGCAACTGATTATTAGTGCAGCTTCTAAACGTTGTTGCTGAAAAACAGCAAACAGCGTGTCTGCATTGATTTCGTGTAAGACAGTTAATAACCAGTGAGATGACTATCAAAAGCATAGCACCCATGTCGGTACAAAGCTAAAGGCACATTTCAAATCACTCTAAAAATATCTTCAGTGTTTCCTTTTGACAAGTTTGTTACATATATAACTATAGCTATAACTGAGCTGTGTCTAGTTGGGGGCAGGAACACCTTTTCTTCTCTCTCTTTAAGCACAGTAGCATACATGAATGAGCAAGGCCACACAATGAGCAAGTTGGTAGGTCACCGGAACATGATCTGCAATCCACAACGAGCGCTCCCAAGAGCTCTCTAGTCTAGTCTACTCTCTAGTGAAACCAGCAGGATGTCGAGACTGCGATGCTGGATGTTGCCTAACGAGACATTTTTGGACCAACTTTTTGTTTCTTACACTTGCTTCAGGGATGAATACTGTAAGTAGTAGATGATGCTTGGAAAGTAATTCCTCAGTTTTTTTCCTCAATTTCTTTGGGCTTCCTTTAACCTCCTGACAGCTGGTCTGTTGTGCATGTTTATGTGAGTGAAGATAAGTCATATATCTTTGTTTCATTCACCCTAATGTTGTGAATTTCATTTACTGAGATTTTCTCCAAGTCCGCCTGCCTGTCTGGTTGTTTAATTATTTTTTATTAAGTCTGTATGGCTCTCCCTGTGGAAGAAACTATTAAACAGTAGATGACATCTCTCTAGTTGCTGCTGGACTGATTTAATTAATGTGCCAATATAAGTTATATTAAAGATACATCTGGTTTTATATACTTATTGATTGGAAGATATGTCTGGGTTAACTGTAGATTCAGTTTATTTTTGTTCTGTTGTAAGGCTCCTGGTGTGAGTCATAGACAGTCTAATTATGCAATAACATGGAAACATCTAATCCGCTAGAGCTCAGTCCTCGCTGGGGTCATCCCCCAGACCAAGAGTTCACTCGTTTGTCAGGGATGCTGACTCCCTGTTTCTATGGCAACGAGTCAACATGCTCAAGTTACTGCCATACTAGGAAACAGAAACTCCTGTGGCACCAAAGTAAGGCTTGATGATGGTTTGAGTGTGAAAATGAAGTGGAACCAAGTGTGAAGAGCAGTGTGGGTATGAGGCATAGTGCCCAAGTGTCTGAACCTTTTAGTAATCCTGCAGCTGTGTGTGTGTGTGTGTGTCAAAGGGCTTTTGTATAGTGTAGGTGCAGTAAAGATACAAAATAAGTCACATAGTCGAATACACTTTAGTTGAGGCTTCGACAATTACCACATAAAGCCGCGACACATTCTGCAAACGAAGAATGTGAGCATGAACTGGATGTGTGCAATGATAGATGCTGTACTGCAGTTTTAGCTATTGCTTTTTGTAAACTGTGATGTTCTGTCACCCCTTGTTATGTTGACCCACAGCTATAGTATCCTTTTGCCCCGATCAGTGTATCAAATATATGACACCCAAATATGACTCTGCCCGCTCAGTTTGCAGTCCTGTGCAGACAGGAGGGCCAGTCAATTACAGACATAAACATCGTCAAACAATATCTTATCTAGGAGACATGCATGTATTAATTGTGCTTTGTTGCAAATTGGTTGTAAACTCAGTCAAGAAGAGACAATGAAATGTTAGACAATGAAATGTGTTCATTTACAAAATGCCAATGATTGCCCTTATGAAAACAATAATGTTCATTTGTCTTCTTATATTATAGAATTAATTCCTGTGATCAACAAATTAAATTTGATTAAAAATCATTCATCATTAATCATTATTTGATTTAAAATCATTTTAAAAAATCACTCAAACTGTTGTGCAAATTATGAGGGACATGTAAGCGATTACAAGAACTTTCAAGATATATTTTGTCTATCAATGAACTTTGTACTCTTCTAAATAAATAAATAAATGGGTAGACAAGGGTCATTTGAACTGGTCAAAATTTGTACTCAGCTGTAAAACAATGCCTCCGCAAGTTGTGGACTAAGAGGGGTGATGTCAGTCTGTCAATGCCCTGTTCCAGAAAACTACTGCCCTGTTCCAGAAAACTACTGTTCAGATAGATGTGATATATTGTCGGAGATTTATTGATCCACAGTGAATGAAACCTAATGCTTCTGAAGAGCCACTCTCTGGCCAGAATATCAGCTGAAATTCTTAATGTAGGTAGAGTGGTATTATATTTGCTGTCCACATTCACACTCCTATTGGGAAAAACACTTCTGGTTATAATTAATTGCCTTTGCTTTAGCGCCCCCCTCTGGGCAAACCTCTACCCTTTAAACACAACTATTTTTAAGGATCTAATAATAGCAAAATGCTTCTGTTTTGTGACTTTGCAAAAATACATGCTGCCTCTAAAGATCTTGAGTGCTGTTGGTTAAATTCCAGGAAATGTTGCTATTTTCTACTATTTTCCTTTGAATTATGGCATACGTATATATATATTTTTTTCTCTTAGTGCTTTTACTTAAATGATATTTGTAGTGACACTAATGGTGGGCATGTTTTTGGTTTTCAGCTCATTAATTCAGAACTGATACACTTGTGTATTAGAACCTCTGAGTGTAGAAATACAACATGTGAGGATTTTACAGGTGATTTTACAGGTGGAACAATGTCTTTCTTTAAATTAGTGAACAGGTTGTAGTGTGAAGTGTTATTGTACCACCCTCTGGTGGAAGTCAGGAAATGTGACATCTGACAGTAAAAGGTTTGTGTTTGCAGTAAAATCTGTTGGAAGACGAAAAAGAAGAAAACTGCTCAAACATCCTTTGCTCTGAACTCTGATCTATAGATTAACATTGTGTAGGCACTAATATGAACAATGTTGATATTATTAGGGCACTATTTTCTGTTTATGTCCATACACTAATGTGAAAAAGGTGTAAGCAACAAAACTGCTGAATTTGATATCAGTTTTGTCTTAAATGATCGATTACATGGAAAAACACTAACAGATGTTTTACACTGGATAATTTAATAGAATCATTTTCTATCAGTGATTCTGATACAATGATCTCCAGAATAATTTGAGAGAATAATTTAGTTGCCAATTTGATAGATTAACTGTTGATATGATTTAACATGTTACGGTTACAATACAAAACAAACACTGGATTTGTGTGAGGGACTAGGAGGCCTAGTATTTCTACTATGTATAAAACAAATAGCCTCTCTGGTTTAGTTCTTAAATGGAAATGCTTAAATAGACAGCCATTGCTGTGCTGATATTTGGTGCAGTGATAGATGAGAACAGTGGAGGGAAAGAAACCACGCTGTATAAACAGGAGTTCGGAAAACAGCCACCCAATTGTTTTGCTTATGCTCTTGGATGTGAATGCTGTTTCCCCTTTGATATTACATACCATTCCATTTAGAGCGATGGCAGTCCTGATGCAACTGCCAAAGCAAAGCTACACTTCCTATTGGGGAAAGGAATAGAGAAATACATGGTAGATAGAAATATCACAGAGTGTACTAATGCTGAAATCTCTTCTTCTAAACAGTAAACACTTAAATGAAAAGGAGTTATAATCGTAATTGTTAGAATTTGAACATATCTGCGAGAGAATTTAAGTGTTGAATAGAATCAAGTGTTTACACTCATATTAGTCTGAATGGAGAGTATTTTCTATGGCATTTTATATAGATAACACATAATACTGAAAGTGTGCTAAAGTGTCATATTATTTCATAATCACCATTTAAAGGGAAAGGGCACTTTGGCCTGAATCTTTTTATCTTTGTCTTAATGAAGGTATTGTTGGTGACACCCAGCACATTGTGAAACAGCATTAGAGATGGAGCCAGAGGCTGAAGACCAAGACAACAATGATAACTTGGTGCCATGGTCAGGTTCAGATGCTTCCCAGGAACTTTGTGTCTCTGAGTCCTACTATGAAGATGATGCCAGTGACGCAGAGTACCCTTTAGACCCTCAACCTGCTCATATCCCGAAGTCTGACCTCGAGTCCCCAGAAGGCCTTCAGTCACAAGACTGGGACTCTGCAGGTGAGCGACAGTCCCTGCCTGAACTGAGTGGAAGTGAAGACGATGTGTCATACCAAGAAGAAGATGACATTTATCTCAGTGAATCAAGAGAGTCCGCCACAGAGTCTCCTCACATCCAAACCTCGCTGTCCCCACACCCAGAGCACCCTTACTCCGAATCTCACGCTAGCCAGATATCACTGCCGCATTCCCAGTCATCTTCCTCCTCTGTTGGCTGTGCTGCTGAAATGACCCTGGCCTTGACCCTTACCACAGAACAACCCCTGGGAGCCAGTAATAGACAGGGTCCAGGGACTGGGAACAGGAGGGCTGAATCCTCAGAGGAAGGAGGGCGTAGTGAAGCACCTCCTGCTTCTGTCTTCTTTGGAATTTCAGACGAGGCTGCTGAGCAGGCAGAGAAGTGGAACTGGGAGTCTGACACAGATCTGTGCAGACCGGACAGGCAGAGGGCAAGGCGCACACGTAAGTATCTATCTTCTATCCTCACTTTTCATATTCCAGCGGACATATGGAGGTTTTAGTGCAAACTGTGAAGACTATATAGCAAATTGTGCATATAGTGAAATCTAAATTATGTATGATTTATTAATAGATACAAAATAATTTTGTGTTTGCTCACAAATGAACTTTTGATAAAAACCTTAAATTACGTTTTCTGTTACTATTATAGAAGTTCTACAAAGCAAGAGACTTTATTTAAATAATAAATAACTGGTGCAAAGCATTATGGGTGCTGGTTATTTTCATGCTGTAACGTGGGCTCTATTTGTGGTGGACTTGCCGGGAGAATTCCCATGGCTTTAATAGTCAGTGCAGGATAAGAATAAAATATGACCATATGATGAGGCTGGCAGAAACAAATTTGACAGACACCAACATGTGTCAAGCTGGCCTGTTACCTGATCCCTTTTCCAATCGTAAGACTTGACGGCAATGGAAAGTGAGCTGATCATTTTCCTTGCCTCATGGACCCCCCTAAGTTAGCTGTAAGTAAATATGATGCTTTTATTAGTATGCTTGCTTCAGCAGGGACAACTTCAAAATGTATCTTGCTTGTTATTAGTGTGCTTGCTTCAAATAATAATAATGATGATTAGTTTATTTTGCAAACTGAGATAAAATAATGCCAAAGCACTTTATCAAACAAACCAATTAGTATTAATTAATCTTTTAATCTTTCCCATAATTAATTGACTTAGTAGCTTCTTAAATTTGCACTGACTGACAAAACATCAAAACAAAATGTTTGATAAATGTTTGATTTAATTACGGATCTGTATGTTTTCATCCGCCTCACCTCCATCCCCTCTCTCTCTCTCTCTCTCTCTCTCTCTCTCTTTCTTTGTCTCAGGACTCAGTCATAAGGAGAGCCAATCAGAAAGACAGGTCAAGGAGAACAAGTCTAAATGTAAGCGAATTGCTCGGCTTCTTACAGATGCACCCAACCCTCAAAATAAGGGAGCCTTGCTCTTTAACAAACGCCGCCAGAGGGTCAAGAAGTATACACTCGTGAGTTACGGGACTGGTGATAACAAGGTTGACAGTGAAGACCAAATAGAGGAGGAAACTGAAGAAGTCCAATCAGCTGAGTATAACTTTGTGGCAACAAGTGAATCTGAGATAGAGGAGGAGTATTCTGTTTATCACCAGCAGCATAATTTAAGTCTGAATTGGGGAAGTGTTCAAGAAATGGATGCATTACCAGAAACAAAAGGGAAGGGTGTTATGATGTTTGCCCAACGCCGCAAACGGATGGATGAAATCGTGTCAGAGCAAGAAGAACTGAGGAGTAAAGGAATGCCTGTGGAAACAGCAGCAGAACCCCAACATACAGAGGCACAGGATATTTATGACACTAAGGAAATCTACATGCAAACTGATCAGGCCAACTACATGGATGCAAATCTAAAGCAGTATGACGAATACCAGGGAAATATTAAACAAATGAACCACCTATCCAATGTGCCAAGACCATTGGTGCCAAACAGAACTGCAAGGCCTTTCCTAGGATTTCAAGACAGCATGCCTGCTCCCGTCACACCTGCTGGCATCGCTCCAGTGACAAAGCAAGAACCGAAATTCAAAGTGCCTGTGCCTATTAACACTAACCCACAGGTTTGGTCCCCAACTGGAGATATCATAGCCTCAAGAGATGAGCGAATATCTGTGCCAGCAATCAAGACCGGCATCCTACCAGAGTCAAAACGTAAAACCACTAATAAACAGCCATCAACGCTGGTGCAAGAATCAGATATTCGCCTTCAAAACAAGGGGGAAAGGAAGTCTTATATTGAGTCAGAGGAGGACTGTTTTAGTCTGGGGGCTGAAGCCTGTAACTTCATGCAACCCAGACCAATAAAACTCAAGAATCCCCCTCCAGTTGCCCCAAAACCTTCTATCAACCCAACCTGCCCACCTTGGATGAGGAGCCCCTCTGGTGAGACCAATATTCCACCAAGAAGTCCAGTTTCACAACCCTCTCACAGTCCCATGGGGCCTCATAGTCAGCATTACTTACAGCAGCAAGATTGGGTTCAGCCTCAACAGATGGCCAACCATTGGGCACCAGATCAAACTCGGGCAACACTTCAAACACCTGCCAATGCCTGGGCTCCAGTCAACTCCTCTTCTCAGCTTCATCCTCAGCCAACTGCAAATAACTGGAGTCAACAGCCACCACGATCCCCTGTGAGTATGCAGGCCCGCAGTCCTACTTACAGCCCACATCACCCACCTTCACCCTCAAGGAATAAGTCAGACAGTCCTCAAGCTTCAGTTGCCTCTTGCCCACCACAAGCAGGGAAATCTTACGTCCATGCATCAAAAGTGTCACAGGCTTCTCTGAAGGGTCGAGTCTCAGACAAAGGTGTTAATCGAGCAGGTGATCGTCCAACAATGGCAGGAAAAGGTGCAGAGTTGTTTGCCAAAAGACAGTCCCGTATGGAGAAGTTTGTTGTTGATGCTGAAACGGTTCAAGCTAACAAAACAAGATCCCCCTCCCCAACCTCGTCCCTCCCTAACTTCTGGAGGTATTCTTCCAATGTTCGTGCCCCACCTCCTTTGTCATATAATCCCATTCTTGCTCCTTTCTATCCTCCATCAGCTGCCAAGCAAGCCCCTTCCACAAGCCCCAAAATCAAACCTAAGACCAAAGAGAAACCTAAAAAAGCTCCAAAGCACCTCAACCCATTAGATATTATGAAACATCAGCCTTATCAGTTGGACTCGTCGCTGTTCAAGTATGATGCAGTCCCTGAGACCAAAAGCCCCAGCCCCAAACCAACTCCAGCATCAAAGTTTGAGGCTACCAAAAGCCTTAAACAAAGATCCACCCCCTCTCAATCTCCTTATAATGCCCCCGAACTTGCTGTTCAAAGCAAGGCAGAAGTCCATGCTAAGTCTCCTGTATCGGTAAGTTCCCAAAGTTTTTCTGCCCGCCGAACCACAAGATCAGCTAAGCCTCTTGCAACTGACAAGCTCTTGGATGAAAAGCACACTGTCACACCTGCAGCCCATCACATAACCAACAAGCAAGCACCAAGCGCGCGACCTGCAAGCACATCTTCCCAGCAGTCATCTACTGGTGACAGCATAGCTTCAGCTTTTTCTCCTGCATCTCTTATTGCTAGAGGCGTACGTCAAATGGCACCACGGCCAAAGTTTTCTGCTAAGAAGCCAGTGGTGGCATGCACACAGTGGAAGCCTGTTGCAATGCTTCATTAGTTCTAATACTGTATATGGTCATGTTTTAGTGTGGGCAACACTGAGATGATAGGACACAATTACGTCTGGAACTTGGTAGCATCTAAAATGTCATACTCAATAGGTGTATTGACTTTTGCACTGTCTAAATGTAGGCCACATCCAAAATGATTTACAGTATGCAGCTATAAGAGTATATTTAGCTGGTAATGTAAGGAAAGCATGAGTAATATATAACTTAGCACATTATATCATCTTCCTCAAACTTGGGAGGTGCATGTGTGCTTGAAAAAGGAAATGTGAGACTAAATAATGTTGAGTGATTCTCAGGAAGTGCTATGACACGTGCAATAATGTGTGCAGAGAGCCTTGTTCAACTAAGGTCTCTAATTTGAGTTGTTTTTCTTTCTTTAGTTTTTCTTTTGTAAGAAATAAGATGACATGCACGACATGCATTTTTACCTAGATGTAGTCATCACTGACCCCCAAAGGTACATAAATTAATAATATTTATTTATACATTTATTTATTAAATTAAAATTTAAGTTAAAAATATACCGGAATAACAGTTACTCACTTTTATAATTATATTTACAGAATATTTGAACATTTTAGTGTGTCTTGGGAGAACGTGTTGATGCACTTATTTTTTGGATGCATACAATTTGCAATTACTTCAGTCTCATTCCAAACTTTTATGGTATCACAACAGTTAAAATCATTAATGTTAGTTATTATCATTAATCCTGATGATTTAAAATGTTTTTTTATGTGGATATATTTTCTGCAATTGTCAGTTATGGCCAGTTATTTTACTGTCAGTAAAGTCATCAGACAGTCTGTAAAACATGAGCGAGTTATCACAGAGATTTGACTATTCCACTATTGATCCGCATTACCGGTAGCAACTCAAAATGAAAATAGGAAACAGTTGTCTTGTTTGTCTCTATGTCTCTGTCTTTCAAACATATCACTGTTTATTGCACTTCTTGTACTCAGCACAATCTTGCTATTAAATTTCTCTTTCCTTCTTCATGTGTATTTCTTATGTGTGCCATGAGTGTCTGCTCTCTTTTCCTGAACTACTGTATCACTATTTTTTCTGAGTGACCCATATTTCCTCCTTTTTCTTTCTCACTGCCTCACACAGATTTACTCATATTCATTTCACCTTCAGTAATATCAGTTTCCTAAGATTCACCACATTGGCTTTTTTCAATAACTAACTAAATTTATGATAAATTGCTGAAGGTTAACAGGACAACCATGCTATCAAATCACCACTGTGAATTTAAGTTTCACCTTGACTGCATGATGTGTTTGTTTTCACAGTTTGGGACTATGATCTCGGCTCTTAAAAGAGTTTCTGCATGTTTGTAGGACGGTGCTATTGAAAGGAAATCCACCCTAAAGCAGAATTTATATTTTCCTACTTTAATAATTTTTTGACGGCAAGTCTGCATCTATTATCACAGTTAAAAGTACTTGTGTTTCTGTGTGTATATGTATGTTCTTGTACTTGCTACATAGTGAGGACCAGAACAAGCATTTTACCAGCAGAGTGAGGACATTTTTGGGAAGTGAGGACATTTTGACCAGTCCTCACATCTTCAAAGGGCTGTTTGAGGGTTAAGACTTGATTTTAAGGTTAAGGTTAGAGTAAGGTTTAACTTAAGGATTGAGGAATGCATTACGTCAATGAGTTTCCTCACAAGTATAGAAGTACATGTATGTGTGTCTGTATGTATGATTAATGAATTCTGCTCAGGTGAGTATGTTCAACCTTACATCACAGCAAGACCTACTGAGTGGTGAAATGTTCTTGTGCTCCTGTTTAGATAGGTTTGTTTCTGTTATGTTGTCAATCAATCAGTCAATCAATCAATCAATCAATCAATCAATATTAATTCATTTATATAGTGCCAATTCATTCAGTGTTTTCATATGTAGTTCTAATATTAAAGAAACTGCGTACATATTGTAAACAGAAATAGGTGATTTTGCTTCTTTTGACTAGTTAGTCTTAAACCAGATCTGAGGTCTGAAATAAAATAAATAAATAAAAACACCTTCATAGATGCCCAGGGCCTTCAAACATTCTATTTTAGAGTGGATTTCCCCTTTAAGCAGATGAAACAAAATCAAGATGGCACAGACATAGTTCCAAACAAAGTTTCCTGATCTTTTGTCTTTCATGTTGTAACATTGCCAGTGTACTTATTTTTCAAGTTTCTTGAACCAACAGCAGGTAAGTTCTTGAAACTTTTTCTTTCTTTATTTGTTATAACCAGTCAATGTCAAATGCTGCTTACTCCATACATTTGTATCACTCAAACCATTTTATTGGATTAATAGGAAAAGGGTATCCTCTATTTGGATGACAAATCTGAAATTTTTAAAGTTATTTTAGACAGAGAATTGTGAATCAGTTTGGCTGTTGAATCAAAGCATTTCAAATGATAATGTTGGGCATGTAGTGAAAATCACCAGTCCCAAGTCATAAAAGATTCCCACACACAAAAAAGTTCAATGTGCGAAAAGTACATGATATAAAAAAACATCTAGGAAATATAAAAAACATAATGGGAAAAAGTAAATATTCTCATAAAAGAGCCTCTTCTAGTTTTTTTTTGACAGTGAGCTGAAAATCTTTCTATGAAATTTTCAAGTAACTTTACCAAAATTACCAAAATCATTTAAATGTATTATTTACTTTAACAATAAAACATAAATAAACTAGAACATTATTAGTGGTCTAGGCGACCATGAAGCCAGAGGGTGGCAGCAAAGTCTGCAACACTGCCAAGCTAATGTGTGCTTTTCTTTCAGGGATTTGGAAGAAGCCGCTCCCTGAGCTTGCCCAAGCGATTGAATTCGATGCCTTCTCCTCTTATGTCACCTGTGAGCACACCTGGAATCCAGTCATCATTTTTACCTACAGAGAGGCGCGCATCCTTCCAAGAAAAGGTCTACAAGCCACTGTCACCGTGGGAGGCGGCGTCCAGAAGCCCAATTGGTTCTGTGGATGAGGCCTTTGTGTTTCAGAGCTTCCCGTCATCTGTTGCCGCTAATGTCAAAGCTGCAGGGCACCGCAGATCTCTGCCAGAGCCTCCAGATGAGTGGAAACGCAGGGTGTCTCTTGATCCTGCAGCTGTCAGTAGGGCTCATTATCATGCAGCCCCAGCTTTTCAGGCTCCGTCCATGAGCAGGACATTTTCACCTGAGAAACCAGCCTTCTATGGGCCTCCCTTCAGACCTGCCCAGCCGCTAAGGCCTGCCACTAGGGCCAGTGTCGGATACGCGGGACAAGGCTCCGGTCCAAACTACTCTTCCTTCTATAGTGCAGTCCAGAGAAGTTAATACCACTAAGATGAGGTCAGGCATACATTACACAAAGAGAGGTGTACTAACATGACAGCAAAAAGGTACATTTGGCCCAAACAGATGGAATAAGCTCACACTATTTTGATGAAAAGTGAATTTGTTCTTGTTGTGTGATGGTTCAAGTTTATCTAATAGGTCTGAGATGTTGGCATGTTTTAGTCAATTTATTATGTTTATTTTAAATTGTTGATGGGAGTGATGGGCATCGCACCAAAAAATTCACTGCCTTCATGGTATGAGTGGTCACTTGGTTAGAAGGGCACAACAACGTACTGTAGCTATTGTGTTGTGTTGCTGATGAGATATTACACTGCTAAGCCTTGATGGGGATTGTTCAATTGTGTCTAAGCGATCATTGCAGAGACATTCCTACTAGTTAGTAGTTTTTACAGACTGATTTAGGACAGAAGTGGACCACTACGGTCAAGAAAAGTGTCAAGTGCCCAGAAAGTTTTATGAAAGCTAAAGTGAATGTGAAATAGATGAAATAAATGTTTGGGTTTTTTTGTTGCTCACAGGAATGGTGGTCATTTTGACATTGCTGGTTTTGGTGAGAAATAAGACACTATAAGAAACTTTTGTGTGGCTTTTGTGTCATGTATAATTACTGTAGCTTTAAAACTCACTGTGGCTTTGTGATCACATCAGTCTTCGGTTTGGGGTTATGCAAACTGTTTCACATCTGAATATTTGATACAGCAATAACCATCAGAGATGTTACTCATCTTGTTTTGTTTTCTCTCACTACAGTTGCAGCAGTAATGACAAGAATATTCAGTGTGTGCGTGAACAGTTTTATTCTCTGTCTTAATATCTCTGTCTGCTCTTGGGGAGCTTTTTTAGGGAAGCAGCAAATTGGTAGTAAGTATTGCATCTTATCATTGGCCTTATTTGAACTGACGACGCACATGTGAGATTTCAAAATGGACGTGAGCTTCTTTGCTATTATTATATATACTTTTAAGTCAAAAGTAAAAACTATCCCACTTTTGATCGCACACTGTGTGGTGTTAAAGAGTAAACAGAACCACAAATTCTGCCGTTGAGTGTCAAAGTTTCAAGATGACTGATGCCACCGTGTTTTCTTATGTTTGATGGATTTTCTTGAGTAAATGTTACTTGTTGCACTTTTTAAACACAAACTGCAAAATTAAAATATATGAAAAAAGAATCTAAAAGTTTTTGAAGTGTCATTTTTTTGGCTTTAATTCTGCGTTTGAGGTCCACAGTAACAGAAAATGTTTTCATAAGAAATTAAATGTTCAGTATGTCCAAAGTATAACATCAGGTTTAGCTGCCAGGGTAGTGACCTTGATGCTGCTTTATAAAAATCTTTTTGGCTGATCACTATCTCAGGGATGAGACCACATCCCCCTTCACCCCCCCTCACTGATCCAGAGTCAGTAACCACACATAATGACAGAACTACAATTCAGTTTCAAGAGAGGAGTACACAAGTAGCAGCTGTGCCCACTAAATGCGACCTACAGAGACATACTAACTTTGAAGATTCAACACAAGTGGAGGAACATGTCTCTGGAGGGGAGCTCTTTCCTCACAGAACATCAGTGGGCATGTGTGTGTCGTCCATCCTCTCTCTTTCTCTCTTTCTCCCTCTCTCTCTCTCTCTCTGGTAGCTATCCTTGCCCCATGGTGTTTGAGAGTGGTTTTGAGTGTTTGGCAGGTTAAATTTAGCCTGTTGATGTAAGCTGCATACCATTCACAACAGACACAGAGACACACTCACAGTTTGGCTTTAGTGTCCGGGAGTGTGAAGATCAGGGAAGATCAAACTACCTACTGTAGGTTGACCCCTGAGCCTCCGTGTCTCCCCTTCAAGGATACAGGTTGCACACTAGGGATACCATCACAGGTACGGACAAGCCTGTATTTTGTAAATGTGTGGTATATTTAAATTATATATAAAGTTACGTTATGCGGTAAAATACATTTGGCGGCTTCTAACTAACAGTTATGCTTTCTATGAATTGAAGAGGTCGCTTTCTTAGCTAAACTTGACAGATTATCAGTTAATCAGATACATTTTCTAGCTTTAGAATTACATCACTATGCTCTGTCTTTACTTTGCATGGACATTGTTTTTAAATTGCTACAAACATCACAGCTGCAAAGTCAGCAGATGGACACAATGACTTTTTAAAGACGTTTATTTAGAGATGTACCTTCTAGCATCATGTTCTGCATTTGACTACTAAATATATGCAATTTCATCGGCAGCTGCAAATGTAACGACGTCATTTTGGATATTATGTTTGAGCATTATGTTTTTTGTACTACTGGATATTTGTTGCGTCCAGCTACACATACAAACCTAGGACACAATATTCACCCTTGACCTTTACACAGGTGGTTTGTCTCAACATTCTGGCAACATTAAAAGAAGATGCCACTAATATTCGCTCACATACTCAAAAATTTATCCAGAGATGAGGCTCAATCTAAGAATTACGTCTGTGGTGCCAGTGCAAGTACAATGGGGTTTAGAGTTATGCAATACATGTAATCTCTTAAATGTACCTCTACAGAGATTATCATAACATGACAAACACTGATATGGCAGATTTATTTAATGGCGGGACCTCCTAAATCATCAAATCCTCAAATTCCAATAGATGCTGTCAGCAAATGGGAGACAGATTTTATAGATTAATATATATATATACTGTACTAGTATATTATGTAACAGAAATGAATGGGGCAACTATCATGTCATTATCACAAGAGAGTCAGTGTGTGTATCCTGAGTTTTATTCTGTCCTTGTCACCTTTTGTCACCATATTGACGATAACAGAACATTATAGATGGAGGATTTTTTCTGACAGCTGATGGAAGATGACCTTACACTTACACGATAAAAAGCAATCTCTGCGTTTAGCTGTAACCCGTCAACGTAAGGGTTAGCACTTTGTTGATGTTCACCGGGGTCACAGTATTAGGAACAACACTCCATCTTTATGACTTGGGCAGAACAACTACATCCTGTGTCCTGTATGTGTTTCCAGTACTCCTGAGTTCTGCCAACCTTGCCAAAGCCACAATGTCACAATTCTGTACAATGCCAGCTGGAGAGAGGAAGAAGTGTGCAGCAGCTATTTGCCGAGAGGTCCATGGTACCAATGGTATGATATTAGAGTTGAGGCTCAGCGGACAAACACACTGCTGCAACAGAATAACTATTCTGATCTGGGTTCAAAATGTCAGGGCTACTCTCCAGCACTTGCCATAAATAAGCTAATGGGATGATGCACTACCAATGGTGGCTAATCCTTTGTCGTTGTCCTTTTCAAAAGTCTATTTCTGGAAAGGGGAGGGAAGTTGCGAGGGCCAACTGTGTAGCTGTTTGTTATGTGAAGGTCTGTGACAGCTGGGGTACATACCGTCTGCAGTGGTGGATGAGGAAGCATCATGCACACCCAAAACTAACTCTCAAGTAAAATGATAACTCATTTCCCATGACTTTCAGGACTCATCAAATGCATAACATCAATTTTGTGACACATCTGATCTCCTTTATGGACCCTCCCTTAAACCAGCTCGCAAAATGATATCGGGATATTTCTGTGTGTATATTTATATTGTCTATCCAGCACTTTCCAGCTCTAAAACCAGGCCTGGATTAACCCACTAGGGGGACCCAGGGGAGAAACAAACCGTCTGCCACTACCCCCCCACCCCCCCACCCCCACCCCACCCCACCCCCTTTCCAAGCTAGTTTGCGATAATTTGATTATATATAGTTTATCTAAGACTATGCACCATGTAAACATAATCAGCTGATACATTAAAGGCCCAAAACAGCCCAAAGGTGAGGTTAAAATGCCACATTACGGCTTTTGAAGTTTGTCTTGTCAAACAAATTTGCAAGTAATCCAGTTACTATGATCACCACTCCATAAACCTCACATCTTTGGGGCGTCCAAGGCAAGCTTTTCCCCCATCATTATTGGCAGCCCATTAATATCAATAACAAATTGAATGAATAACAATAACAAGTTTTTTTTATCCATTTTTAGTAAATATATCTTGACTAAATGACACATATTGGCCATTTTCAATTTTTGAAAATCTTGTTAGATTACGATTATGTGAAATGCAACAATTAATATACAAATAACATACTGACTAATGTACAGACTCTGCATTTTGTTTGTTTTTCTCAACTTTGTTGTCCGACAGGGGACGTAATGGATCTCGGAAAAAAGCTCAGCACTCCCAAAGACATTATGTTGGAGGAGTTATCTTTGCTTTCCAACAGAGGTTCCCGGCTTTTCAAAATGCGCCAGAGGAGATCTGACAAATATACGTTTGAAAGCATTCAAAATGAGGCAAATGCGCAGCTAAATGTGAGTCAACCTGCACGTGTTGTTCATTCACTTCACATCTTTGATTAACTGGTGAATCAATTCTGCCTTTTCTCACAATCTTGACTGTGGATTCTGGCATCCCTGCTGTCTGCATGAAAACCTGTAAAATTGTCTGTGTGTTACTCATCAAGCAAATATATCAGGAAATATGCTCTTGAGAAAAAAGTGTTACAACACATGGGTGATAACAGAGACATGTGCCTCGTGCCTTTTGCATCCTCCAGCCAAATCTGAAAGGCTGCTCAGGCACTTTGCTGAGGAGCTGCTCCTGTGGTTATCAGTGGCTGTTGATGTGTTTCTGCATGTGTGTGTGTGTGCGTGCAATGCAGTTACGACTGCTTGTGCGGGTGTATCTGAATGCACTGAAGAGAAGAGCAGCCATGGTTGTGCCAGCTTCACGTTTTGTTGCGCAAATGGTAACCAAAAATACATGTACTCTACTTTATTCTGTTTTCCAGAATGATGTTTTAGCTGATAATACACTCACTGTGGAAATTAAAGTGGATGCACCAGCTGACGGAAATACTGCTGATCCAGAAAACGCCACTTCAGGTAATTTTGCTGTTTAGTTAGTGAAGTTGTTGAGCATTAAGATTTACAACATAAATCGGGATTTGAATATTAAAAAATCAATAATCATAAGTAAAGTCAATAACTACCATTTCTTTCATGGTGAAACTGTCAAAAATGCTTCACAGTGAAATAGGAGTGACTGATTATGTAATGCTGTCATTAGAATGATAACTGGTAACATACAGTCATAACAGCTGGTCTTGCCGACCAATTTGAATAGCTTGACACCAAATATGTAACTATGATCAATCATATAACCTGAGCACATTTAAACGTTTTATTTCATTCTATTTTATTATTATCATTATTATTATTATCATCATCATCATCATCATCATCATCATCATCATTATTATTATTATTATTATTATTATATATTTTATTCTGTTAGCAAACAGCGCCCTGTACTTATTCTAAAATGCTCCAGTAGGGAGCACCCAATGTGGACACATTATATGATGAGTGCACACTTCAACTATGTGCTATTTTAAGGCTTCAGTTCGCAATGATGGACAACTCAGTCCGCCTGTGTAAGTGTTCTCTAAGCACAGTCTCTATTCATAATCCTGTTCACTCTAAAACTTCAGCCTCCAAAAAAACGGCTAGAGACAACAGCTCAGCATTAACCCGTAACTGCAAACCAAACTGTGACTCATTCTGTTCACAATGTTGGGACAGTCCTTTACTATATGATCTCATGGTGAGATTTTTCCTCATGTGTGCCACGTTGCTTTTGTCTCTTCTTGACAGACACGACCGCAAAGAAGGCAAATGCTATAGCTATGCCCAAATCCTACCACTCCCCATGGGAGCAGGCAATCCTCAGTGATCCCGACCTCGCCGAAACTCTCAAACTGAGAATGCCGGCACCAGACCCACGACCAGATCTTCCTGGATACAAATGCTTTAACCGGTGAGAAAACTGTTATTACATTTTAGTGATGTAGAAGAGAGCGTAATGAAGAATACCACTTACACTTGATGTCAATTTACAGGGTGGCCACTCCTTTTGGAGGCTTTGACAAAGCCCCGAGAGGAATCACATTCAAGCTCCCTGAGTTGGACCTGAACCCACCCAGTTACCCGGAGCTGCAGGAGCCCGGGGTGAAGCGGCCCACCTTCAACAGGACAGCCATGGGATGGATATCTGAGGGCACCCATCTGATCCTACCCACTGTGACCATGGAGCCCATCAGTGCCCCAGAGTCTGATGACCTGTAGATGGTCTAACTGTTTGTAGTCTGGCAATGTGATGTTGGCTGTATAGTGGTCCTGCCTGTGATGAGGGCAAAACAGTCAATTAGTAGTGCAGTCACAATTCCTTACCAATATTTTGGATTTTTCCCATGCAATGACACAAAATGTTTCATGCACTTGTTGGCTCGTGTGTTTGAATACAGTTTTTTTCTTTTACACCAAAGAAAATCATGTAAATAGCAAAAGGAACGTGCTATAATTAATTCAAAATGAGTTTCCACTGATACTGAATAAAACTGTAAATTTTATAAATGTTGAACTGAATTGATGAATATGTAATGTAAATAAAGAATGACACTTGTTTTTTGATGGCACACAACTGGAACAACATAAATCTACTGTATTGCAGAAAAATAAACGGATAATGTTCATTGCTATTTATTCATCATCATTATTATTATATTATCATAATAGGCAAAAACATAAAAAAAATTTCATGTTAGAGCAAGAAATGCTGAATATACAATAAGCTATTTACGTGAATCAAAAAATCAGCATGAAAAATAACCTAAAAACAAATTACAATTTTCATCTATGGATATATAGAAATAAAATAACAGTGGGAGCTCTGTTTCATGTTTAGGTCAGTTATCCTCCACAGAGGATAACAGAAGAAGGACTGAGGAACCGAGACTTTGTCCTGTGAAGAAATTGAAGTATGCCCTTCAAAATGAATGGGCTGTTAATTAGAAGCACAGCAAATTCATGGATTCAAAACCTTTGACTTTATATGCAAATATATTCCATAACTATCCGTGCGATAACCACTCACAGGACAATACAAAATGGATGTCAAGACCAGCTTGTTTAGAGTTAAATAACACTGAAGAAAAAAACTGAAATGCTTGTTCTGTATCCTGATGAACTAAATTAAATGAACTCAAAATGTGTAACTGCTACAGTAGCAACACGGTGAAAGTGTGCAAAATACAAGAAAAAAGAAAAGCTGAAAACACTTAAAGCTGCAGGATTTTACTTCTCTACTGTACTTGATGTATTTTACCTCTAAAACAGTTCAGGTGTGTTGCCTTCTTGAACACACTCATAAGCACAATATGTTGTGACATATTTTTTATGCTTCTGAATGTGACTGCACATACGCCCTGGATGAGGGAACAATTCACAAACTCTGCCTTTCAGACAGCTGGAAAACTGGAGTCTGGGAGACATCAGAGACAAAACTCTGGCAGGATTGAATTCAAGGCCGGTGAGAATTCACGAGCAAACTAAATACAAGACTATCATCTCTCGAAAATCTCAGTAATCCAAGGAATCCAAGGAATTTGCCCCGTCGCTCACACAGGATGGCATGAGAGTTATTTTACTTTTTCAGCTTTCACATTACTGTCATGGTATGAAATGCTACTCATTCAATTATGATTTTAAAATGAATTAATAAGGTATATTTATATTTTTGGATGTTTTTTCCAGCCAACTGAGGCATTAAATGTTTTGAGACATAACTATGAGAAAGTCTAGGGTCTTGGTTGCTTGCTGAGTTTTACCATGAATTATAAATAGTGGCTCAGCAACAGTAATTTCATGGTAGAGTATCTGTAGAGGGGACAGTGTCTGACCTCAGCATGTAAATTCTGTTTCATACAGAGGGGGTACTTTAAGTTGGCAGAAGAGTTTTTCCTTTTTTCAGCAAAGGTCTAACACCTGATAAAAATAGTAGCGGGTAGATATTTATAGTTCCTCGAAGTCTTTCTAAGTCACTTTTTTAAGGCTGAACGGCGACACGCTAGGAAGTGGGAACAAAAAACAAAGAACAAAACAGACACACACACAAAAAAAGAATCCAAAAATAACCTAAAAACAGTTGAGTTTGACAGCTCATGTTAAAAACAAACTCGGTGTAACATTCAGAAGGAAAAACACGAAGCCTTATTTTTTTCCAGGCTTCTTTATAAATGATACCAAAAAACTCTTCATGTGTCTCGAGGGAGGTTTCAGTGCTGTTGCTGAAACCCAGATAGGATCAGAGAGATGCTGTGCTGTATTTATACACACATGTCCATCCCATAGACTGCACACGGCCCATACTTTATATAACACTGAGTATATCAGTGACAGTAATAGTGATGTCTTTTTACAGTCACAGTTACAGTGAATCATAATGATTTTCTCCATGACTGTGACAGAAGATTTTCCTGTTTAATATTCACAAACAGGTTTCATTCTTGGACTCAAAATCTGTGAGGACTTCTCAGCGTAACAACTCATAAAGAGTGAATTTACACCATTTTTCACAGGCTGGACCACATGCTGTAGTCTCACACACACACACACACACACACACACTGACACATACCATACTGTAAATGATCTACTTGGATCTACTGTACACATTGTATTTAAAGGAAGTGAGAAAAGCAGTAGCTGCTGAACAGTTGGCACGAGGCATGAGGATGGCTAACGTGTGTGTTGAGTACACTGTGTCGCCAAATCACTCAATTATCTTGGATTTCTAAAATAAATCTGAAAATCTGACAAAGATTTGTTGGTGCACTGCATTATGAAGCAGTGTGTCCAAACATCACAGCAAAAGAAATCTGCTCTGCCTTAGACAGATCCACTAAAAACTAATGTAGAAAAAAAACTGGAAGAGAGACACACCAATTACTGAGTGTCATTTTTGCTGACTCTGGCTTGTACGCACCATCAGCCTCTTTCAGTCGTCCTGTCTACTCTTAAAACCTGCTCAGCTCTGCAGGCTCTCCCCTTCCAGGCCCTCCATCTGCCCCAATTTTTGTGATTCCACGTCCGGTTTTACTGCAGCGCCAGAGTCACTGAGATAGAAATGGTAGATTTAGAACATTTGCATGAGTATTTGATGAAAACTCACGCTTAATATTACATGTTACGTGATTGAAGGCATGACTGCTATTTTGTCCAGTGTGGCTTTTTATTGCAACTGTGGCATATTTACGCATTTTGATATTTCACTTGTACCAAACCAAAACATAAAACAGCATTTTGTTGTGTTGTTTGACATTTAAGTGAGAGCATTTAGAAAAAAGAAAAAACAGGCAGGGTTTAGTCCCCACAGTGCTGCATGATTATGAAACCAGTGCAGTCATGTGATGTCTTCTCTCATCATCATCATGACAAGTTGGAAGTCTGACCTTCCGCCAGCACACAGTTTGCCATGCAGGGACTGAAGATTGCAATACAGCAGCAGTGCACTTGAGGCTACACTAGGGGCGGAGTTTGACCTCTCAAGACTCAAAACATCACTAATCCGCGTCGGACATTCTGGCACAGGCCATCTCTGGCCCCGTTTGCAACGAAAAGGGACGCATTTTCACCGAAATAACACTGTCCCCGACCGGGTCTGTGTGGCATCAAGCAGAGGCTCGGGCTGCCGCCTGTGTGCGTGTCGGAGGGATTGGGAACGCTGCACTATGACAGATAGCGCGTTACATGCGCCTGGACATATCTGCAGTCATTTCTAGCCAGTTTTATTCGCAGGGATCGGAGAGAAGTCTTGGGATTTGCGCGTTGACAGCTGGACCGCCCCGCGCCTTCACTGGAGGCGAGCGACCAAGTGTCCGCTTCGCTTTAAGGTGAGTCGGCTGAGCACTTGTTTTCTCAATGCCCGAACGCAAGTTGCGGCATATTTATGCTACCGTGGCTCCACAGTCCACCGTGAGGCTGGTGCAAACACCGGCAGCGCGTCTCTGCTGTGGGAGCGCAGCCCGCCGAGGCTTTTTTTTTGGGGAGGGGGAGTTAACGCAGGGAAGCACGGGATGGCCATAAAATCCCGTTGAGTAAAGGATTTATGTCCTCTTTATGAACCCTGCTGCAAAGATGGGCGCCTGTGTCAGCCCGTACAGGCCTATAGAGGCATCACATGGTGCCAGAGAGGTTGGTGCAAAAACACATGTGGGCACGGACACCAAATATAAGCTTTAAAGATGAATTTACATGGTGGAGACGGTGGGATGTTTATGAGTCAGGCCACTTTGAGTTAATGTAATCTAGTCTTTTTTTTTTTTTTTTTTTGAATAGATAAATTACAGGTACATTTAAGATAAAACATATATGTCTATAAAAGTTTGACATGCCGTGGGAACATCACAATTTTGTGTTTCTCATCCAATCATAAGTGGAAATGTTGACATACTCCCCCTGTGTGGAAACAGTGTGAATGTAAACAAACCAGAGCAGCATCATTGCATGTGATTCTGATCACAAATGATTAAGATGTTGTCTAATGTGGGACCTTGTTGCACATGTCAGGCTTCAGCTCTGAGCTTTGATTGCATTGTGTGTGTTAAAGATTGTAGCTTGTAGTTAAATGTAACTGAGTTTAAAATATGTGAATCTGCTGTTGATTGTTGTCTAGTAGCTCCCTTCAGCGTCGTTTTTATTTGATGGACATTATCACGACCATATCAAAATAATGTGTTCCACAGTGAAGCCAAGCTGTACAGTATCCCTGCAAATTTGAATTTGAGCAATACAGCAGCATTTTAGGTTTTATTGAAAAAATAGTAAGTAAGATTATATAAAATAAACATGATTATTTAGTGCATTATTATTCTGCTAATCTACCTGTGTATTTTTTTTAAAGTGTTCTCTGCAAACAGCATATCAGTAATGAAGAAATGGCAGGTCAGGAACAAATAAAAACAGATCTGAATGGTTTTGTTAGAATGTAATTATTTTCTCATACTAAAAGTTTATCAGGGTGTAAAAGTATTGAAAAACGGTTAACAGTTGTCGTCATGTTCTTGCATCAGCCGGGGTGGTGGTCACAATGCAGATTGTGAAGGCTGCAGATCACAGAGGAGGCGCACAACTGCAAGGGCTAAATGTTTTTAAAGTATTTATGGCGTGAGGATGAACTTCAGCGAATTTTATTCAGAAGTTCTTCTGAGAAGTGTTTAATTAAAGGCTGGACTTGCGTTTTTTTGGATTTTTGTTCATGTCGGGATGCAGGAAATGGCTCCTGCACTTCTTTTTGAGCATTGCTCTGCTCTTCAGCCTTACTTGCTGCACTGTGGACTTGTGCTAGTACATCTGTGATTCACCTCTTCCCCTCCACCTATCCTCAGATATTGTCCACTTGCCATTCAATGCCCAGTAGCACATGGCTGAGGCTGTCCTGTGGCTGATCCTGACAATGCTTTCGACCAACCACTCTGGAGGTGCGTGGGGATGAAATGGATGGAGCCCATGGCCAGACCAACGCACCAGCTCCCACCTCCCAGCATGTCCAGCCGCAGCAAGTCTCCCCCCAACTCTGGAGAAGGTAGATGACAAGATTCACCTGGCATCCAACCAAATCACGCATTTAGATTATTAAGTGATGTATTCACAACGGTGTCCAAGATTAACTGAATTTTTATCCAGGGTTGCTTATTGTTCCTCCATAGTGACATGCAATAATTATCACATTTTGAATCATTAGTATATTAATGTAGATGTAGACGTGCAGGATTTAAAATATTTGTATGTTTACTATAATTTGAGTGTATAATGTTTTCTGTTTAGAAAACGAATGAAATGTATCTTATTTAGGATTATAAATAATAAATATGTATCTTTTACAGACAGACACCCTCTTGGTGAAATACACAAAATGTCAAAACCAGATTATTTTTTCAGTTGCAGGCTCTAACTCCATGGCATGGGTGAAGATGTTCAAAAAACCTGGAGGAGGCTTGAAGAAATCCTACCAGCCTGGTAGCATGCTGTCTCTCGCGCTCACCAAAGGCCTGCTGAATGAGCCCGGGCAAAACAGCTGCTTCCTAAACAGCGCTGTTCAGGTGAGAACCCTTTTCTACCAGCTGTAAATTGCTAAAAAAAAAAAAAAAAACTTAAATTAAGTTACATCTCAATGCGTCTAAATGCTGAGACAAACAAACAATAAATTCTCCTTCAAACATTTCCACACTCTTAAAGAATAAAATTTTTTACCACCAGAGAGCAGATTTTGACCCCAAAACAAACTTAACAAACTTTGAAGCTGCCACAACCGATCTTGTTCTTTTGACAAATATTTTAGAAAAACATTATCCTAACGTTTCTCAGTCAGTAGAAGTGGGAATACGAGTAGAATCCTACTTTGCCTCCTGCCAACGTTCACTTTTTTAAATAATTTTGTCTGTCAGCTTTACAAAATCTGTCTCTAGCTGGCGAGCTTGTTTTTGTTTTACTATTATTGCTGGTTATGTCTCCTTGACGTGTGTGAGCTGGGCATGTTTTTTTGATGTGTGTTGGTGTTGGTTAGTGACAGAGTGTCTGGGTCTCAGCCACTTGGACCAGCACACCAAAATAACACCCTGCAAATGGCTAAAAGCTGAGAGAAGCTGCAGAGTCGAGTGTTCATTTTCAGTGGGTTTAGCAGGACTAGCAGCCCTTTGGTATTGTATAATGGTAATGTCAAAAGTATTGTTTGTCAGATCTTTCTCTTCAATTCGAGCTTCTGAAACTCTTGTATAAAAATGTACTCTGTTTCAGTTCATGTTGGTATTTTGTGCTGTTTCTTTAATCCTTCACAGGTGCTTTGGCAGCTGGACATTTTCAGGAGAAGTTTGAGGCAGCTCTCAGGTCACTTCTGTCTCGGTGATGCCTGCATTTTCTGTGCTTTAAAGGTTTGTATGTTTCTGCACTCTGAGAAAAACCTGACATTATTTGTTATACTGCTGAATATTTCATCAGTTTAATCTCTATCATACTGGTGATGAAAAAAATATCTGATACATTTTGATGCCATAATAACAGTCTATAAAAGTGAGAATTGCTCATTAGTTATAATTTGGCAACGCAATTTCCAAATACAGTTAATTTTTAAGACAGTAACCAATCATTGTTTTTCATCTTTCAGAGTATTTTCAGCCAGTTTCAGCAGAGTAGAGAGCGTGTCCTCCCCTCTGACAGCCTGCGTAACGCTCTAGCTGAAACTTTTAAGGATGAGCAACGCTTCCAACTTGGCCTGATGGATGACGCTGCTGAGTGTTTTGTACGTTAACACTGCGCCTTTGGCTTTTTATCAACGTAATATTCAGTGGAAGACCTTTTCAAATAAACTGTATATTAAATAACGTCATGGTGCTTCCTCCTCTGTGACACTGAAGGCAAAAAGAAGCAGAGGCCACTGACAAAGTGCCTTGGCTCTTTTGTTATCGCCGGTTGTATCTACTGTATGTAATTTATACATTTTGGCCTCTTGCTTTTTAGCATATGTGATCCCTGTTAGGGCTGTGTATTGGATTTAGTTGATTAAGTTTGGCTTTGGCTGAGTTTTGTGTTTGGTCTTTGTGTAGTACCTAGATATTCTAAAATTCCATTATTTGTATCGTTGTCTATGTCATTTATGTTGAACTCATGAGAAAAAGGGTGGCGAGCTCACTTAAGTCTGACTTCGCATCACAAGCTGTATGATTTGAAATAAGTGACGCCATTTTATTATCTACAACCATTTTAAATCCAAATCTAATATTGTTAGTTGCTGTGTGACATCACTGTTGTCAAAGAAAAGACAAAGGCGTTAAGAGACATTAAATGTTTCACTCACATGTTTGAGTGGATATTCAGTTTGTAAGGAAACAGAATTTTTTAAGGTTTAAAAATTTTAAGGTTCTTTTAGTGTGTGCAACTCTGCTGTGTAGTAAGTTTTTGTTGTGTTATTCAGTGTTGGCGCTGCATCTGCTCTTATTTCTTATACATCAGGAGAACATCCTGGAGAGAATTCATTTGCACATAGTTTCAGACACTGCGACAGATGCTTGCTCATCTAAATCCTGCATAACCCATCAGAAGTTTGCGATGATGCTTTATGAGCAGGTACGTTTTTTTTCAATAAGTTGAAAAACAATTGTACTGTACTGCGATGCGTATTAATGTGAAGTACATGCTGGCAATAATAAGAAGTACATTTCTATAGTAGAAAGAATAATTCCTGTTAGTAGAATAATCATAATAAAGAAATTCACCCACAGCTACTCTAACTAAATGTCAGAGTTGATGTTAATCACTGCAGAAGATGAACAGATGAACAGTTCATTTACTAAAATGTAAACATAAAACGCAACCTGTAAAATAATGTGCAGCTTTTCTTTTGCAGTTTGTGTGTCGCTGTTGTGGTGCATCCTCAGATCCACACCCATTCACAGAATTCGTACATTATGTCTCAACCACTGCGTTATGGTGAGTACTTGATTTACTGCCATGGCTTTAAAATGGGATACAAAAATCAGGCCAGAGTGCTAATCCTGATTTAAATGTCAGAGTATTATATTAAAGGTTACTAGAAAATTATTTGATTGCAATTTTAAGCATCTTAGATCAATTTCCTTCATGTCATTTAACAGCCAGATATTGAGTCTGTTGATAGATACTGGAGTGTTTTAGCTGAACATCATACAATATGAGCATTCATAATCCTAAATTTGACCTTGAAAAAGGCACTGAATGTTTTTGGCGCCTGAACAACAGAATAGCCCGTCAATGACAAATTGTGTTATGGTGGAATGAAACAGAATCAGTCACTTGTTCAACTGGATTTTATGGATTTCGTCAAGTCATTGTGTCACTTTAAGCTGCACCAAACATCTAAACATCCACATCCACAACATTATTATCACTGGTTCAACCATTTAATTTCCACAAAGCCAGACAGTGCCAAAATATGAGGCTCCTTAATGTCCCCTCTCTTGTGCAACAAGTGCACCATGTCTGGATCAGCTGAATTTCTGCAGGCATGCTTGCTTGAATCCTGTCAAAGCAAAAAATAACTAAGAATAAATCTGCACACTGCAAATACTAAGTGTGTGTTTGCATTCACTGGTATCAAAAGCTCATTGGGAATAGCTGTGGAGTGCAAACAGGAACAGCTTCATTCATTTTCAGTATTGCTGATTACCAAAATATTTTTTTAACTTCTGTAATGGTTAATCCACCAGTATGTGCAAGCTCTTTAATCAAAATGATGTATTTGAAATGATGTAAAAGGAATCTGGAGTAGTGGAACTGATGGACTGGCCAAGTCAAAGTCCAGACTTGAATCCTATCGAACAGATCTGGGATTTATTGAATTAAAAAATAGATCACACACACATTTAATCCAAATCCAAAGTCTCTGGGAACAGCTAGGAACTATTTGGAACTCAATAACAAAAGAGATGTCGAAAAGTACATGAAAACAATCAGGGGCCAAAGGAGGTCAAACAAAATATTAAGATTTTTGGTTAAAATATGTGAATAAGGACTATTTGGTTGTTCCAGTTTGTTATTTGCCTAATAAATAATAATACAGTGTTTAATTTGAAACAAGTTTTTGACAGATTTCTAAAATATTTGTGTTTTCTCGTTTTTATGACAGGTGGTCTGATAAATTTGTTAAGCACTGTATATATAAACATTTTAATATATATATATATTTAATATATACTTTATTTTATTATTTTACTAGCTACACCTGTAAACTCTAATATCCAATACAACAGCCTGCCATAAATTTAACTTTTACAAAGATAATAATGTTCAGTGAAACTTGTCAGACAGGTATTTAACTATATGTTTATTGTAGATTCTGTACTTGGTTTGCTGCCATGGTTTTAAAATTGGGATACAAAATTTTTTTTCTTTTCATGCACAGCCAACAGGTTGATCGCATGTTGGGGAAGAACGAGCGGCTCAGGTCAGACATGTTTGGAGAATTGCTGCAGGCAGCAAACAACACAGGTGACCTCCGAAGCTGCCCGGTATGTGATTTATTATTTTCGTTGCAATGTGACGTTTTTCTGAATATATGAGACGGCTTTACAAAGTAGTGGCTCAATACCTTTTCCCATTTGGCTGTTTTGTAAAGAACATTTGTCTGAATTCAACCATTAGTAAATGCTAATTTGTTACAGGTAGCTATTAATGAATAATTTAGTCATTCAGCTGAACAGTTGGCATGTTACTGTAAAATGGGCACAAAAAAATTATTCTTACAGCTGTACAAAGTACACTCTGTGCTTTCTGCTGTGACACTGCACTTGAAGCGTCCGGAAGGAGACGGTGCCAGACTAGTGTTAGGATATAAATAGCAGTAAGGGCATATCCACTGTTTTTCTCTCATCTGTATTTGCTACCGCTGTCTTGCTCTTCAGTGTGCATCAGTTTGGTGAAGCTGAGTGCTCTGTTCCCTTAACCCATTACACTCCTAGAGAATGGGAGCTTCACTATGGAATTTATGATACCGATGTGTAGATAATACATGTTGTCTGGCTATTTTCCATGTTTGAAATAACCCTTATTATGACATTTTGGAGTGATGTGTCACATGAGTTTTATTTCAGTTTTGGCAAAGTGTGTGTGTGTGTGTGTGTGTCAGACAGAAAGCCACAACCCACTACTCTGACATTTGTGGAAATGTTCTCATATATTTATTGCTGAGACTGAAAAGATTAATTTCACTTTTATCTCAATGTTTTTAGTCCAGCATGTGTTTAGCCTACGTTGGCACAAAGACAGGAGGCCACTGCCAGAATTTAAAAGCAAAATATCTATATCTTATTAAGTATTATATGCTGCACATTTTAGATTTTTATCTTGTGTCTGGTTCACTGGTGTCTGCCTGCTGATTTTATTCCAGTATCTTTGATTTTATTATTCGTTCAGTGTTAAGCACTTTGTAACATCGGTTTTTAAAAGTGCTATAAAAATAACACATTTACTATATCACACTACTACTGTCTCTTGACTGCTGGGTTTTGTTTTAGAAAAGCTAGCAATTTGTACTGAATGAATTAGACTGTTGTTCGTCGGGAAGCAGAAATAGAAAGGCTTAAGATAGCTGCTCATCAAAATGTCTAATTTTCTATGACTACACAAATGAAATGCAGCCATACAGTTTGCTATAACAATGGCTAGCTGTTTCCCCCTCTCTTCCAGTCTTTGTGATAAGCTTAAATACAGTGACCTAATTCTGTCTTGCACACATATATTTTGTTTCCCCGGATATATCTACAGTCACTTTAAAGAAGAAGTACAATTACATCTGTCTTATAAATCCATTGCTAAGAACTTAAGGACTTAACTCTTGTACTTAACCCTTGTATGTTTCTTTACAATTTGCAGAGCAATTGTGGTCAAAGTATCAAGATCCGCAGAGTGCTCATGAACTGTCCAGAGATCGTCACTATTGGATTTGTATGGGATGCTGAGCAGTCTGATCTCACGGACGATGTCATTCGGTCTCTTGGCCCACGGTTGAACCTGTGCGGGGTAAGAGCTAAAGCGAACCTCACTAGAGGACCAAAAGAAATGTACTATCTGCATCAGTTCTCTATAGAGAGGACTGCAAGTTGCGATGTTAGAGATCTGCTCCAAAAATGACAGAAATCCGCAAATGATTCATGTACAAAAAAACAAAACAAAAAACAACAACATATACAAGTAATGATGAAGGTCAATGCGCTGTAATCTTATAAAAAAAAGGGATATGAAAAACACACACATAGATTTTATTCTCATAGGGTTTAGCATCTGCCAAAAAGCAATATGTGGAGATCAAATTTGTCTCAATTTGCTCTCTTTCAGCTTTTCAACCGTGTCACGGATGAAAATGCCAAAAGGAGTGAGCTACATCTGGTGGGGATGATCTGTTTTTCGAGTAAACATTACTCAGCCTTTGCCTATCACACCAAATCTTCAAAATGGATGTTTTTTGATGATGCTACTGTAAAGGAGGTTAGGAACTCTGCTATTAATCTGCTTTATCCCCATTCAGAAGTCTACTACCTGTTACTGTGTGTTACGTGCTCTTACATCACACTTTCCTTTTGTCCAGATTGGATCCAAATGGAAAGATGTTGCCTCGAAATGTATCAGAGGACATTTCCAGCCACTTCTCCTATTTTACACCAATCCTGAGGGATCTCCAGTGTCTAATGAAGATGCACCCAGACAAACTACTATGTGTCCTCGGTACAAAGCCCAAGTAAATGGTGACATGACAGGTAAGATAGACTCTTAACCCAACATTCAACCTGTATTTTGACATTTTTGAAAAATAAATACAGTATGTACATCAGCATTTAGATTTGTAGGCTTCAAAAACCTTTTACTACTATATATCAAACAATGGCTTGGTCCAGATTACCCCCAAGATGATCACCTGAATAATTAATGTACCACTGCTATAAACATCTGATGCGCATTTAACATATACTTTCTTTTTTTCCTTCATTATCATAGTATTTTAAACAAGCAAATTACACTTTTTACCTAAAGTAAAGGTAATATTAGGCAGCAAATATCCAAAACAGTCTTCAGGTTATGCACCCAATAAAATGACATGTGACATGTGTGAATGCAACTCTACAGATGTGCATACACGTTCACAAATGTTGCACTTATTCCTTATTTTCATGTAAAAATATTATGTTATTATGTTCTCTTTTTTTCTACATACAAATCATACAGAACTTCCACTGGAATGTATACAATAAGTCTTTTCTAATAATAGAGGACGGTTGCTGTCAGACTGCAATCACAGAAATTAAGATCACACTTTTTGATGTGTCAGGGAAGCTGAGGTGAAAGGAAACTGCAACATAGCGTATTTAGTATTAACGATTAATAAGAGGTCGTGATAGGGATCAGAATGTCGATCAATTTCAATTTGTCTAATAATTTTGTTTCCATAAATCCCAATCAATCTAATCTAAGGTATCACTAAGTAAAATTAAACATCATTCAATGTCACTGCCTATGACAATAATGATTTCACTCCACAAATTACTGTTATGGTTTGCATTGGGATTGCACAAATGCTGTTAAACCGCAGGCAGAAAGATTGTCCTGCCCTGTGTGCTGGCTTGAACTTGACATGAGGATGATGCCTCTGTTGCACGCAGATTACCACCCACGCCTCCATCCCTAATCCCCGCTCCTGTGGCCAAGCGCACTCATGCTCCTGCGCCACAGTTCTCACTCCTCCCCTAGACATTTCTGATGTTAGCCTCCATTAATTTATCTGCATGTTTTTTTGGCACTGGAGTTTTGGCCATTTAGATGGATTGTTTTGCTTTAGTGTGGCTCCCAGACACTTTGACTGGCATGGGACTGGATTCTTGTTTTTATGAAAATATGTGTAAGTAATTGATTTTTTGTTGTTGTAGAGTGAGATATGGCCCAATATTTATTATTATTATCATTGTTAATTTGCCCTGCGGGACACAGTGGTAGGAGTTTTCATTTTTACAGTTAATCTCCAATCCAATATCCACTTACAACTACAACTAACAAAGACAACTGCCCTACAGTGTTATACTGTGCTCACATTGCTAAGCACATTGCTAATAAACTCATACTGTGTCCTTTGAATGGTCCAGGTATCACAGGCAGTCTCAGTATAAACTCAGGCAAAATGATGATGTTTGTATTTCTTTATTGACCTGTCAGTTGGGTATGGTCTAAATCTAGTATCTGTTTTCAGTGGAACTACTTAAATGTCAGCATTAGGCTACATGAATAAATCCATAACACTACAGTTTACACACTGGTGTTACTCACCACTGTTGTAATATCCAGCCACCATGCACATGCACACCATTATAGTTCCTCATGTTTCAGAGAGGCTGTTCATTATACTGTTTTGTTATGTTTACTCAGAAATATAGAGCAAAAAAAAAGAACACTGCAGAAAACGATCTTACTAACATGCAGAAAGGAGGCTGAGTAGTAAATGTGAAGGCCAGTGCAGCTGTTGTGTGAATGTGTTGATTTTGAGGCAGATGTTCACAGTTCACAGCATCTCTCACATCCTCTCACAGTGACCTGCTTGCTACAAAGGCAAATAAACACACCACAGGGTTGGAAATGTGGCAGCAATAGTGTATTTTAACATTGCTAATGATGCACTGGCATCTGCTCTTTGGTGTTTTTTTTTGTTTTGTGTCTTGCCCCATTTGCAGCAACATAATGTGAATTTGCTTGAGCCCAGCACAAGATGCAAGGCTATCACAAACACACTGAAACCTCTGGTAAACTTCATATGTGGTAGAATAGCATGTTACCTGTACCTGTTAAAATGTACTGACATAAATAGGCATGTCACACCCTAGGAATGCCTGTGGCTCTTGATGCAGATAATGGGAATTTAGGGTAACATGATATATATTTACCATTTGTCAGCAGTCAGAAAAGTTTACTTAAGAGCTTTCTACATTGTACAGCAACCACTCACTTGCCATTTCAATGTTTTTTTTCCCTCAGTGAAACATCCCCTTGGCAGTCCTAACAAATTCCAGGAACCTTTCACAGAGAATTTGCAGAGGCCAAGTGAAACATCAAAAAAGGATAGAGGGCATCGGAAAACGGAACCATCACAACACAAAGGTAGAGCATTGGGAAACACTGACCAAGGCCAAAACAAAGGCATACAGGAGCAAGCCAGCGCCGATAACTACTGTATGTGAGAGCATGTTTGAAAAGGTTGTTGTACAAAATGATTTATGTCCCCTCTCTCTCTAGACATGGCACATGCAAGATCTTCATCTCCTCCAGAAAATGGACCGAGGCCTCCTGCGGACCAAAAATCAAAGAGTTATCCACGCACTGAGAAGTCATCGAACCATTCAAGCAGAGGATCTCATGAACCACGTGGACAGTCTTTCGGTACACAGGGTGGTGGGCATAGTCGGAGGAACAACACTTCCCCAAGTCGCTATGATCAGGATAGCTGCCAGGAGCAGTGGGAAAAAGGTGGAAGCGAAGGAAGTCGCAATAAATCTAAATCCACGTGGAGACCCATTCGAGAGGTGTTAAATGTGGACACTGTGCTTAATGAACTGGAGCAGCGCCGTCAACATGACAGCCCTCGGCACAGTAAGCCTTCATCCCAGGAAAAAGTGCACATTGAACAAAGCAGAGACCGTGAGCGGGAATATGTACGGACCAGAGACGATCGGAAGCAGAAGTGTTTAATGACGATTTATGAGGATGAGCAGCGGCATGAGACTGAGAGCCACAGCTCTGTAGAGTCAGAAAGCAGGGCCAACCAACAGAGAGGCAGCAGACTAAAGGGTGGCCCCAAGACACTGCTGCGTAGCGATACCTGGACCATTCAAAGGACGGAGTCTGGCTACGAGAGCAGTGATAGACTCAGCAGTGGCTCCACCAATCCCGACTCACCTGGCGTTGATGGTTTTATTGTCAAAGATCAGAGATCAACACCAGAGGCACAGTTGCAAAGGTAAGACACAAGTGTGTATTGTTCAGTGCACATTTTTTACAAGGTGGAGGTTTCACATCCAAGAAGTGGGAACGCTACAAGGTAGATGAATCAAGTTTTTCTCCAACAGAGACTAACGTTACTGCAGTGAACATCACAGCTACACACAGCAGTTTATAAAGCTCCTACTGTCAATAAAGATAATACATGTCTGTACAAAAAGACACTGGATGTCCACAAAACTGTGTACTTATGTTTAAATAGATTAGACAGGTCCGATAACAAATGTATCCCTGAAATGACTGACGTCACTGAGGATGTATATAAGTATCAATGATATAGTTTTCCTTTAAATTAATTTAGAATGTAAATATCCATGGATATAATAATAATCAATTGATGATAAATGTCAGTGGTGTTATTGGTAATTAAATATCTCGGAGTTATAGATTGTTACATACAGATGCAGCCAACTAGCATCACCAGCTGATCCACGACAGGGCCCTGGCAGATTCATGGTGGATGCTCGTTGGGCCTCTCCTGGATATTTGACAGAAATTAAATCCTCCTCGATGACCTAATGAATGCGATGCCCTAACCCTAACACGCCCTTTCAGGAAACGGGACGACTGGGGAGACTCACAGTGGCTGGGAGTTAGCTGGGAGTCGGCTGGGAAGTTTTTCCCAGCTGACTGGCAGCCGAGAGGCCTTCAGTTTAGAGCGGCAATTCTGTGTCATGGCATATGTGGTGGATATGCACCAAAGGGACTATAAGAGGAAAGGGTACCAGGAACTACTGGTTATATTGGGCTTCCCAGCTTATTAATATACATTCGTGTTTAATATCACAATTAAATATTTAATGTATGAATTTAATGGAACTCTTATCAAACTTTTAAAGGCTTATTTTCACAAAAAAAAAACTAAATTAGTACCAACCAATACACAGGGCTGTACATAATTTCTTTTAAAACAATTAATATAATAATAAAATCAAATAAATTCTATTTTTGGACATTTACACCCAGTTGGGCCAGAGCAGTGAATCTGAAATGCTTTTTCTTCTGTTCTTCTCAGTGCATCAAAAGACCATTCAAGTTTGTTTGATTGTTGCTGTGCATGAAAGCATGATTGAACTGAAAACATGCTGAGAATAATTTTGGTCTTTTACTTTCAGTCAGCTGCACCAAAAAGGAGGCGATGCCAAATCAAGTATGATGTCCTCACCTTCACACAATGGTAAGCCCCAAGATTTTAATGGCTTCCTCGGATTTTCTTCAAACAGTAACGTTTTTGCTTGTAATAAATACAAGTGAGTGTGGAAATAACCACAACCAATTGGCTTGTTGTAACTTACTACTTCTACTTACTACTAATATTTAATTTTTCAGTCTTAACTTGTAACGAGCTCAGTAAATGTTTACATTACATAGGTGCCTGACACTGTGTATGGCAAAATGTGTGATGAAGAATTAACCCTTGGGAACATCAAGTCAGCAGTCGATCACATTTGTAAATACAAGATACACAAGCTGGGGTGTTTTACTAGTCTTCCTTTAGTACAAAATATGTTGAGTATGTATGCATACCCTACATAATTTAATTCTAAAGAGTATTTAAAGAGAGTCTTTCCCTTTTTTGTTTCTTTTTCCATATTTCCATTAGTGTGACAGATGAAGTGTGAGCTGTCTCAAATACTGATAATGTGAGAATAATTGAAGGTTGATAAATATCTGGGCTGATTTCTGAGCTTGCACTGGCTTCTTTAACCTCTTCACCCAGTCGGCCCTGCACAGGCATTAATCTGATGGTAATCCTACAAAGCTCATTCAGATAGCACAGCTGGACATGGCTGCTGGCATTGTCATAAATATCTTTCTGTTTCATGCAGTACTTTGAGTGTGCTGCACTTGATACTTTATCGAGGCTACGTGCATCTAGAGCCAGTGTTTCCAACCAACAGCTAAAGCTTTTATCCTTGCATGGACCTCTCCAGGGCAACAGCAAAGAAAAAAATGACATCTATTTTTAAAGGGAAGGAATTCAGCACCACGCTGCCTCTCGCCGCGCTGGTGCACAGAGGGAGCATGCTGACTGGTTCATCCAGCTGTGAGAAAGTCTAGTGAGATTAACACTCTGCTGCTGCCACCTTGTGTCCTGAGAGGACATCAGTTTCATTGTCAGATGTGTAGATGATTTTGTCGCTTCTGTGTGTGCGTAGTCTCTTCTTTTGATTAATTTTGCTTTACTGTAAGCGTGCCCCTGTATCTGCCTAGTTTCATAAGTAGGGTAAAAGGTCACGGGTTAAGTGGAAAAAGTGTTTGAGCTCTGATATTAATCTAGGAATCTGGAGAAAAATACATTTGAATTATGAGATTAAAGTCTAAAATCTAACAATTTGACTTTATACTCAGAAATCTGTATTAAGTCTCAAAAGTCTGAGAAAACAAGTCATTAATTTCAGTGCTCAAATCTTTTTTCTTTTCACAAGGCTCTAATCGTCAATTTACTTTTTTTATGCCAAATGTCTTCTCATTTGTTGCATTCTTTAGATTTTTATCTTCTGACATTGTGTAATTTTGTTTTGATCAATTTCCCTTTAGTAATAATTACACATGCTCTGCATACTATAATTCTAAATAGAAAGAAAGGTCAGAAGATAAAAATAATTACCTTTTGCATTAATTACAATATGTATTTAGACAACTCAATATTACAGACTTTTCCAAAGGATGACTGCTATATAGCTTTATATTTTTTTTGATTTCCATTATTGTCTCCTTTTCTGTCACTATGTTTTGATCACCTTTTGTGTTATATTTCATAGGTAAACATCAACCCAAACCTCAGGGAAAGATCCATGACCAAGTTTCACATTCACATCTAAAGTGCAGTCCAAGTTCGAGGTAGTGCCCTTGTTCTAATGTGTAAATATAAGAACTTGGATTTTTAAATTGGATTATATTTAATAATCATTTCCATCATAACACATTTCTCTTGTAGGCGGAAATCAAAGTACACTTCTAGTACCTCCAGAAAAGCAGTGTCTTCAGAGAGGGACTCCACTGGTTCAGATAACAGGCAGAGTGAGCAGCAGGAGCTGTCAAACTCTAGAGGGCACTCTGGAGAAAGTATAGCCATGAGGCACATTACAAAAACCAGCAGCTCAGAATGGAACAGCTCCGATGATCTCGCTCTCTCCGAGCCCGAAGACAGAGAAAGCACTTACCGCTCCAGCAACACCGAGCCCGTTGCCTCCGAATCCCAGTGTCCTCACATGAACCTGCCATACCACCCATCCAGCAATGTGACTGCAGAACCTCTCCAACTGAACAATCAGCGTCAGCTCGGTACGACAGGGTCGCCTCACCCTCGACCAATCCAGCGGATCTCTCCTCACCAGGGCGAAACGAGCCACGCCGCGTTTCGTCCGAGGATGCTTCAAGAACCCTTTCCATCAAGTCCTCGTCTTTCCTCCACATCCTATGTCAGTCCTCACAGGAAGCCTGACATTTCAGGTCTCCGAACCTTCTCAGATGCAAGCTCCAAGTCTGGCTCTGACCCAGAGAGGAGTACCCCATCATCATGTGACAGTGAGGAAAGACTAACTGGATGCAGAGTGGAACAGGCAGTGCCAGCTCAAGAGGTTTCTCTGACAACATACTTCAATGTGGATAACTGTATGACGGAAACATACCGTCTCAAATACCACAACCAGAGGCCTCTTGTCCTCTCTGCCACGGTGCCACGGACAGTGGTTGTGACTGAGCGCAGAGATACCAGCCACACACTCCCCACTGACACATACTCACAAGATGTGCCAAAAGCCAGACCTGAAACAAGTAAGCCTCTCTGAGTCGCTTGCAAACCTGAATGTAGGGCCCTCTATCATGACAATACACTATATACTGTGAGATGACATCAATTTAACCGTCAGGTATTTTGCTAAAACAATTATACTGTAGCAGCTTTTCCTTTAATATCTGGTTGTTTTAGGCTATTGAGACCACTGTTGCAAATCAATCAGCTGGACTATTGTACAGCAAAATTTGACTGATTGATTTGATGATTTATGCATCAATGTAATGAGGTACCATGATTTGACAGGTATTAAATGTCTTGCTAAAAACAGACATTCCTGTCTGGTTATTTTGAATCCTTTAACAGTTTCTCAATTCATTTTCAAGACAGTTTACTATTTCACCATATAATATGACAACCACAATATATATTTACACATACCACTAATAGAAGGTCTTACCTATACTGCCCACGTATTGGAAAAGACAACATGACAATATTCACTTGTTTTCTTTGTTTTTATGAAATTGTACACACAGGGTGAATCATAAAACATCATTTAAACAAGATTTTTCTTTTTTTTTTACCTTACAGGCCATAATAGCAATAAACCCACTGCAAAATGGAACCCAGTGACAGCCAAAGGACTGGATGAGCGTGGTTTTTTATGAGTGTTACTTGGTAAGGTTTGTTTACACAGAAGGACAGTGGTCAGTAGAGTACTAACTGGATGCCAAAGAGTTTACAGAATGGAAACATGTTCTGAAGCCCGATATCTCCAAATTGAGTGGAATTTATTTATGCAAGCTTGTCACATAAATAAAACCTATTTCTAACGCTGTTGTAAATTGTTTGACGGATTAGCAGCTATCACATATACTGTACCGTCTTCCAGTGTCCCGCAGTATTTCTGCAATACTTGCATTGCAAGTACTGCAATACTTGAGATCTTTTTTAACCAAAATCTGGACTGTTATTAGTTTGCACAAAGGGTTTTTCAGTCTTGATTATTCTTTTTTATCACCTTACGTCAACTTTAAAATGTTTATTTTTTTAAATTTGTGCAGTAGTTTTGCATAAGTGAAATGAAGATATACCAATATATTGCAAGTAAGGCATGAGAGATTATGTTGACTGATTATACTGTGGTCTCTACAGTTATGATGAAAGTGTGACGGCAGCATGCTGAAATGAAAAGATATGTTAAAGATACTTTATTGGGATATGATGTCATTCTACACAACAGAATAAAACAGGCCAGAGGTTTGCATTGTTAGCTGCAGGTTTAAGATGGTTCATTTATTTATATCTGTCAAAGGAGTAACATCTGGACAGCTTCCTGACTTAATGCACATTGAGGGCAGAGGGTCACTAGGGAACAGACATTGCCACATTTACATAGAATCAGTCACTGATTTGTTTCAACCGTTATCATTTATCAGTTATTTTACAGCATTTATGTGTTAATGAATGACTGAGGGCTGCTCCATATCAGTCAACCTCCTTGGCTGTAAAAATCAGTTCACAATCATTGTGTCAAATGATTTATTAATGTTCCTATAATCTTATAGGCTGATTTCAAGCCTTCAATCGGAAATATGTTTAGATCTTTGAGAGACAGTTTCTCAAAGAATTAGTTCAGTTTCTGGCAGTCTACAAATATTATAATTTGTTGACAGTGATGTTGTGTAGTCGGGGCAGCCCTCGGGTTATTCAATAGGTCACTAAATACTGGTTGACCTTGTCACCTTGTGTACTCTACCTTCGAGTTGTGCTGGTTCTTGTAATCCTTTTTTGTATTTCACAGTGATGTCAAATTGTATTTTTTCAGTCTTCCTTTTAAAGTAGACAGATTTAAACAGGTCTGTATTTGCAGGTATTTTCATAATGATGCCAACATAAGTAATATGCCTATCCGATATTGACCGTACAACACAACATTTACTCTTGTTCATAAGACTAATGTTCTGAAACCTGCATGTGGCCTTTACAAAGTCTTACTAGCTGTGTGTACAGCATAAGCATGAGCATGATAATACTGGACTGGAGTCCAACAAACATAAATTCTATTGGATTTTACTTAATTGTAATAAAATAAATTCATTAAATAGTGATTTGTAACTATGGTTGATTTGGAAACTTTTTTAACACTTGAGCGTTGTTCTCTCCTCTTGCTTATGCAAGGACACATACTTTTGGTTATGCATCCATTGTAAATATGATCATATGATGGAAACAATGCGCTAGAAAACAACCGACATACTATGCATTCACTAACTTACATACTAAATTACTTTAAGATCACTTTTAAGGCAGATTTCAGTATTTTTAAGGCTTTTTTTCCTGTAAATCCGACTTTATGAGAACACATGAAGAGCGTTATTCAGTTTTCAAACATTGATATCAATTTTCTTTTCCTTAACATCCTGCTATTTACTTTTCATTTTTGTCAATTCACAGTAACCTTTGTCCAGGTATTTCTCAACTACTCTAACCGCACACATTTAGTCACTAAATTTGCTGTGTTTGTGTGTGTGTTGTGTTTGTGCCGTGAGACACCAAAGGATGGTGTTTAGAGATTTATGTGTGTTATCACACCTAAACGTGTAATTTGAGCACCTACTTGCCTATTTGCATTTTAATTATCGACACTGTTAAAATTCAAGAAAAAAGGCAAACAATGTAACTGAGTTGTTAAGAATTTTTTTGATTGAGCAGTCTAATCCTTCAAATAACATAAGGATGTGTTCACACAGGTTGATTGTGCTCTTGTAATTAGAAATCATTAATTTTACTCTTATTTTAAAGTATCTAATATCTAAACTAATGGATTAGATAAAGCTCGTCATTAACCAGATTATCTTAATGCTGTCTCACCTGCAAAGTGTTTTTTGTGGTTTCTTATGTAACGGCTATATCATTTATTCACAGTATTTGTCATGTTATCTAATTATTTTCTTCAGTTGTAAAAATAGGAATTATATTGTTTTCACACAAGTTGTATTTTACATTCTGAACTTTGTGTCTTCAGTTGTATCAAGAGTGCCTTGACATTTTTCAGTGGGACATGTTTTTTTTGTGTGTGAGAACGACAGTGGAAAGAAAGTGACGAATGAAAGGGATGGAAGATGTCATGCAAAACTTTTAAATATGCAATGCTAATAGTGACTGATGACACGCCTCTGTGTGCACCATTGTACTGTATGTGTGTTGCTGAGTGGCGGGGGGGGGGGGGCTTCCTACAAGGCCTTTCAGACTTGGAAGCTACAACAAACAGCAGCAAGCTGCAAACTCGCTGCTCGCTCCGCTTCCAGCTGCAACTGGCAAACGTTTGACACGTTCAAATGTCAGCGGCAGAAAATGGTAGAATCTGTGTTTGTAAGTGACGAGTGCATCCCACCTCCTGGCAGCAAAGCTGACCAGTTTGAAAGAGCCTTAACGTGCTAAACGAAATTGCTCTGATAATTGTTAAATGTGCATGTATGTCTTGAGTGGGAACTTGGAGAAAGAAGCTGATAATTGGTTTTCCTCTCACACCCATGATGCTAACACAGTAAGGCTCCATACACTCGAGAGGCCTGTTTGACGGTCTTTTCATTGTGTGTCACATAACGTCACAGTTGGCATTGCATCAGTCCACATCTATTATTATCTTATGCTAAATATACGGCAACAGAACCTAATTAGACTGTACTGCTCAAGAACAAAAGACACATTATGCCACCGGTTTCATCTGATAAGTTAATGGCTGATGTGACCTTGCGTGTTGGAACTGTATGCCTCACTGAATCCTATTGTCATAACTCTGTGTGCGGTTAGGATTTGGCCTGACATTACTGGTGTATTGAGTTGTTGGTGCTCCAGTGAATGCTTCATGACTTGTGTAAGTACAGATCAATTTAAAGAAACATAAAAATCTGTCTACACTTTATATTTTTGTAGATAATATATATTTATTTTTATTCATTGTTGAATAAAGTTTAAATTATTGTATCACTCTTAAAATTAGTCACTTCACTGTGTACGTTTTTTGAAAATCACACAAACCTCCACAGATTCTCACTATAAAGTTAGAATTTCAATGAATACAATACAGAAAAAAAAACACACAAAATATGCAGTTATGCCTTTATTACTGCAACAAAATCCTGTGCAATTCAAAACTGTTTCATAGGCAGGTTATTTTGATATAAGTAGTTGATAATCAAACAATACTGTATGTAAAACATCTCACTTTAAAATTCTGGTCATCAGTTTGGTCTTAACACTTCTTGAAAATCCTCTTTGCGTCCACACCTTCGTAGTTGTAGCTCTGTTGGTGAAAGATGATGTCAGATACAATTACAGTCATATAGCTACTATATCTGGCTTATTATTGGACATCACAGTTTGCATGTGTATTTAAATCATACTACAGTATGCTGCAAGTCAGAGTTACAGAATATACATATAAATGAAAAATATAGAATAACTTGTAACCCAGCTAAACCCAATCTCAGAGTGGTTGATATGAAATGGGGATTTCTGGTGCCCTCATTTGCATAAATATTCATTGGCTTTACCTGTATGAGTTCATCTCCTTGGACGATTCTGGTTGTTGTCAGTTGCTTTCCGTTGTCCTTTCGGTTGAAAATCCCCTTCAACATGTCGCCCTCCATGGTCCATGAGCCCTGCAGAGGGAAATGTGAAATTTACTCATGACATGAATACTACGTGGAAAAGGTTTGGCCGAAATACGAGGGAAGGTCGTGTTGTTATAGTTTTATGGCTGTAAGTGTTCGTGGTAGTGAGTTGAAATCAACTTGGCACAAGAGTTGAAAGTGAGGCTTTGGCGTGTGGATAGTTTTCTGAACCAACAAATGAACTCTTGCAGCTCAAAGGTTCGGAGTCTAAGTGACTGAAGCTCAGTTCAAAGTATCTGGCACTAATCGAGGGATATGATTATAAAGTGTGATGATAGAGAGAGAAACTTGAACTTTAGCTTACTGATAGTTCTGTTCCATCTGCAAGGCTGTAGTCAAAGCTGACCCCCAGGGTGAAGTCTATTTCCAGGGTGCGGAAATTACTGCTCTCCTTGACATGAAACTTGTCTCCAGTCTGTTCGATGGTTATCTTGAGGTTGTCGTGAGCAGCCAGCTTCCTCTTCACCATGTTAATTCCTATAAACAGACACATTGAAAGTTCAATAGACTGAACAATCACAGGAAATTTGTCAGGCTTTAATCACTTTTCATGAACGGGTTGTTCCCTCGTTTGTGTTTTTGTGGAGGATATGTAGGTACAAAAGCCAAATAACAAAGATGTTCTGTAGGTCACCGTGCCAAGTGTTTTCAAGTGAGACCTTAGCTCCAGTATTTAGTTTGGTCATCTATTTAACTTTATTGAAAGACATAAGACATTAATCTCTAACTTAAAATTATGATTGCACAAACCAGTTTGCTGCATAACTGACATTTGACTTAGAAACAATTATTTTCATTAAATGTGACATACTGACTGGCTTCTCTGTATCAGTACTTTATCAACTGCTCTATCGAGTCTTGATCATTATTACTGTCATTTTCTCACACAAAGAGAAGACATGGTAATGAAATACACAGTTATTTACAGTTATATACAGTTAGTTTTCTACCAAATGCATCAATTTCCACATATTTAAGAAATATGCTGTGCAGTCTTTGGCATTTAATGAGCAGTTTGACATCACTCACCCATTTGTTCCATGAATTTCTCATAGTTATCATTGCGATCAATCTTCCAGGTGCCGTTGAAGGTCATGGTGGCTGTGGTGAGGGTGGACTGGACGACTCTGCAGAAAGGAGTGTCTCACTCAAAGTCTGCCGCTCCTTTTAAACCCCACACCTCCTTATCTCGTCATCTATCTGAATGCTGATGTGGCCGTTTAAAGCTCAAATTTTCTCAAAGCAGTAACCACAGCAATACTGTATACTTTTTGACTAACAGAGTGGTTGACATCCTGTTATACCTGTATCTCTGTTTACAAAGGGTGTAGTCGTAGCTTTATTGTATGAACAGTTTTCAGTGCAGAACTGCAGTGATTCAGCATGCAGTGTTTCATACAAGAAATACAACTAAAATACATTTTTAAAGTTGACTAAAAACAGAATAATGTTTTTAATGTCTATTTTTGATCCCTGTACCTCAAGCTGAGGAAAACCTCCCACCAAAAAAGACCTGTTGAATCATATGTTTAAAACAATTTTACTACTTTACTACTTCAAATCTGTCTCTAATTTGCTTTACCACTTGGCTACACAGACATTATTTTCAAGACTCAACTGAATATGATTTCTTTTATAGTCTCTCTGGTGGGGGGGGGGGTTCGCAGTGTCTTTGTGTTTTTCCGTTTCTGTGTTGGGGAAATAATATTCTGTGTACTGAATTAAGGCCTGTTTAGGACAAATATGTAACCACAATTGATACAAACTATCTGGAGTTAAAAAAACATCAAGTGCAAAGTGTTTCTCTTAAACAGACTGGGAGAAAAAGTGCACAGGAAATCCCCGTCAAGGGATGAGTAAAACATGCACACGTCATGTCTCTATCTTATCTTGTCTTCTCATCTCACTAAATGGCACAAGAGACCTTTGCCTGGCCTTCACTTTCCCCTCAATGAATCTGCCTCTTATCTCACAGAAGACCTTTCTACTATGACTGCAGTGATGAAATTGACAGACAAGCTTGAGACATACTTGATTAATCTGTGCTGAAGCTAATCTTAAACACAATGACTGTGTATCTCTCACTCCTAGTTGAAGTATCAGCTGTAACCGTGCATGTGAAATTATGACATAAAAAGGGAGGTATATTGCTGTATGTCTAAGAAAGCTGCCACACTGATCAATGCGTTACAGTTTTTGGGCTAGAAGAAGGTTAGAAGCAGGCCTGTGAGCAGAAGGAGGTCAGTTGGATCTTTGAATTGCTGAAGCTGAAAAAGCGGTGCTTGTTCATCCTCATTACCAACACTGTGGGACTCATGAGCAAGGCATTTAAGTGCTAACTGCTCCTGCAGAGATGCTCTGTGGCCATTAGACCAGATTGTGGTGGAAATTAGATCATCTTTCTCTGCTTTTGGCATTATTGCACTGGCTACTCATTCGTTTTAGGATTAATATTAAGATTTTATTAACTATTTATTGAATTTTACTAACCAGCCTGTGCACAGACAGACAACTGTCTGAATGTAAAAAAAAAAACAAAACAAAAAAAAAACACCTTCCTGCAACAAGGCATTGCAGTCAACAAAAGATTTCTTGGCTCCTAAAAGGATGAAAACATCAAAATAATCTGACGTATACACACTGTACGCACCACCACAAAGACCTTTTACACATGTAACATTTTCATTTTTCATGGCAGGAATCACACAAATCAATAACATGAATGCAATCCACTTAGGTGCCTCAATAGGTCACCATGCACAATGGGTCCTTTTCACAGCGAACATTTTGACTTGTCATAGTAGGAAAAGGGCTACAGTGCTAATAACAGTAACATGGCTCTATGTTAGCAAGCTGTGACAGTGTGCAATCGTTCGTTTGATTATTTACACCTGTTTTACCTATTCTGACCACCCAAAATGTTATGAAAAATGACTATAGCAGGAATTTGTATATTGTACCTTTATGGGCTGCAGCCCTGACATGTCAGAAATCAGGCAGGTAACTTTCCCCCGAGTTGTTTTGGCTAACCTGTTAGTAAACAACTTAGCTTACCCATCCAGCAGAAACACAAGGTTTGTATTCATTTGGAGTTTGTTTCTGGCCACCTTATGAATGTAAGTCAAATTAACTCTCCTTTTACCTCTTGGTGCCTCACTAAGGTCTGGCATAAATATGTAGGTATTAAGCTTCTCCCAGTTACTGGCTAACTTTGCCAAGCTGCTGAGATCCAGAATGGCTAAAACTGGGCGGCCATTTTGTTTTGACACAGAAATGTAGGTTAAGGTACAACTTCAGAAAGAGTAAAAAGTATTTTTTTCTCATTCAGCGGATGAATCATTCAGTTATCAGAAGAGCCTTCTGGGATTCTTAAAATACCGTCAAAACAACGGTAAGTGATTTTAAACGACCTTCGGGGTTAATTAATTAACTACCACTCTGATGTTAATCTATGCAAATACCAAGGCAAACACAGCAGAGGCACAAACTGGGGCTAGCAGCTAGTTAGCTTACAGTTAGCTTTCTCTACGGCTGCTAACGGCGGTTAATGGGAGCAGCTGAGATTTAGCCATAGAGCAGCTAAATGTTTGTCTTTCAACACATATCTATGAGCTGTAAACGGATTAAAAAGGCAAGAAATTAAGATTTAAGAATTAAGATTCACCGAAGCTGAAAATGTGGGTGATTATTCTTCTTGAGTTTAGCACCTCAAGTGGCCATTTTCATATTTCAGTCTGTAGGTACACATTCGTTTGTATGAGAGCAACATCACAAAGAAAAATACTTAAAACTTAGCATTAATGGCTAGTTAATGAGGCAATTAAAGAAATAACCTGTTTCGACTATTACAGGACACCATGAAAGTTCAGAGCAGGAAAAAAACCTCAACCTGACCTTTTTCCAGTTTAATAGTAGGGAGCTTATCCTGACTGGGGACCACATATAAGTGGATAATTGGCAGTGAGAAGTGGATGTGTGTCACTGACAAGGTATTTCCCCCTTAAATTAATTTACCAAAGGACCAAAACATTTAACATGAGTAAAATTAGTCCTTAGGCCAGAATCTCACATGGCTAATGCGAAACTGCACCCACTTTGTGGTAACCTCACTGTTTATCTATAAAGTAATTTCTTATAAATAAAGGTGCAAAATGTTCTGCTTTGGTGACATTATCAGCAGCTGGTGTGTCAGAAATGTGGAGCCCTTAAGGCCACATACAGAAAAACATACAAAGGGCTGGGCCACTCACTAGAAGTGAGCTTGTGCTCAGGATTGTAATCCTCAGACTGGCCACTAGAGAGAGATGTCGACAAAGCAATGTACTGTGAATTAGACGTGCGTCTGCTGTATGATACATCACTGCCTGGAGGGGGATCATGTATTACTTCTGTTCATCTTTATAAGAGCCACAATGAGCAGGTTGCTCGTGCTGTACAAACAAAATACCAAGTAAACCAACACTTGTCAATACTATTTTATTAGATACCTCTCAACAGAAACATTGTCAAAATAAAACAATCATGTCTTCCAGGCACAGACGTGCACTTGTACAGAACAAGAAGCATCCGTCCTTTCTTACACAGGATGGTTAAAGAAGAGTCCTTTCGAGGATGACAAGTGAGATTAAATAATAATGACTTTGGAAAAACAGGGTGAAATACGTGTGATACATTTACTCGTGACATTAATCGATTAATCAAACACATACATCACATAGTTCAACTTATAGAGGCACAAACTAGATTTCCATAATAATAATAATTCCATAATTGTTTTATCTGTCATTGTATATTCTGTTTTTCTAAAGGTCATACTTACGTTTGATAATGCAAAAAGAATAAATACCAAAAGACATAATATATAACAATAAATATATAGATCATTTAGAATATATCAACAACTTTTAGTGGAACTGAAAATAGTACTCAATATTATTTCATAGAAGGAGACAAAAAGTGAATGTGCAATAAATATATTAAATAATCTAGTGTATAGTGCTCATTTTTAATCATAGGACTCTGAATAATTCAGTGAGATACATGATGATAAAGATTTACTAACGGCTCAACATGTATCAATTGTGACTCTTGATGTAGTTACATATCTGTACTGTATGTATTATTTTAATGGTCGTGATGCCAGTGTAACATATGAACAAAAAATAGGCCCCTCAAATAATGACAGTAATGTAATGGGACAAGCATTATATCAAGTTATAGTATCTTTTTTTTTTGTCAAGTCTTTCACTTTAAATCAAGATTTTTGTCACTATCTTCCTTAAAACCTTGTATTCATCTAATGTGAAATGAGTTATTTGGGCTGGTAAAGACTATGACCTCTGTGTCTTTTTGGCTGGTTTCAGAACAAATACAGTATGTGACTTCATCAGTAGCCAAAAACATTTAAGATAGATGGAAAATGCTTGGCTTATCAAAGTCTTCACTGATATTCTGTACAATAACTGTGTGGATATTCTTTTCTAAAAATGTATCAAACTTGAATGCACTATATATCACTAATCCTCTATTATACATGAAACACTTCACTATTGTGTCTACACTAAAAAAATATAGTGAGGTCATGACAGATCATGGTCAAGCAGAAAACAAGTTGGTAGAGCAGTGGCATAGATTCATATTCACTTTTAAACATATTAAAAAATATCTGGATGTCTGCAGTTAGATAATCATTCTTTATTTCACCTGACCCATCTCATCCCTGCCTTAAAATCTGAGTGGTTATGAAGACTTTTTGACTAGACAGTACCGTACTGATACTTCTATTAGCTGACACTCGGGTTGTTTTAGTGTTGAATCTGAATTGTTAAGCTTTAACAGTGGTGGACTCTGTGTCAGTGGGCTTCCTGGACAGAAACCACACCTTCATCGGTTCCTTCTTTCCTTTCATGGTGACGGGGCCCCGATACTCCAAATGAAACTGCGGGTCGGCATTCTCAGCAGACTGCAAACACCTGAAATACAATGTCAACATCATCATATATTTTCACTTTCTCTGTGATAAAAGGAAAGAACATGAAATCTACTGACCCAAACAACACACCTACTGGTTTATGTTTTAAATGGATTCCAGCTTTCATTCATCTCTAAATACAAATCCCTTTACATACTGTTAAACCATGTGCAAAGCCACCTAATTTTTTCTACAGCAAGTGATTAACTCCAAACATGACTTCACACAAATTTAAAAAAAAAAAAGGAAACAATATACATACGAAATAAGGAGTTACTTCTACTTACCGGGAAGTATATTCTGAAACATTTATTTTTCCCTTTTCACCAGTAGTTTCTGTACGACTTGTGAGGTTGACCGTATTTCCAAAAAGGCAGTATCTGGGCATCCTTTGGCCAATGACCCCAGTCACCACTTCTCCTGTGTGGATCCCAATAGTAATCTGTAAAGAAGGGAGAATGATACAAACCACTGTAATTCCACAGTATGTCTGTTATAATTTGCCCAAGTTAATAAATATGCCAAAGATTTCCAAATTTCCTGTCAAATACTGGCAAAACTAAGCTTAAATATTTACTGTAGGATATCCACAGCACTGATCATTGGTCATCTGCGGTAAATTCATTACTTAAAGCACCTGATTTATTTACTTAGAAACTAAACCAACAAAAAATGCACAGAATGAGTGTGGGAAAGTATGCCAGAATTCAAATAAACCTGTACAATTGTCAAATCATTGATCGGGTAAATTATTTGTGTTCCCACAGAGAAAAAAAATTCAACAACTAACCAGATGAATGCTTCTCTTAGTCTGTTGGCACAAATTCTTTAAAAGCTACCGACTGAAAAGGTGCGACATTTGGTGGGTGGATAGAAGGTTAACTTTGCCAGAAATCATTTCATGTACAAAATTAGATTTTTTTTTAGGTGCAATAAACTAGCTATTCCAAAAGTAGCTCTAGGCAATCTACAGACTAATATTTACACTTGAACATGTAGGCACTTCAGTACTTGCTGTCTCCATGAACACGCTGTGAGTGTCTGGGACAAATGAGAATCTATTTTTAGACACAGGATCGTGAGATGATTTGAGTCCGTTCCTGCTACTAAACCGGACTTCTCTTCAGCCGGTGCCATGTCCCAAAATAAACAGCCTTTTGTTAACCTGACATCATTTTCCAAAGTTAAGTCTCAGCAGTCATTGATACAATAACAAACTCCAACAGTCAGCTAAACAAATGTCTACTGTGTTTTATCCAACTTTTCCCTGCTTATTACTTCAGTGGTGAAATATGTTCAGATGCACAGACACAATTATTCTAAAATCAATCAGCAAAAAGAACCCTGAGGGCCTAGCGTTGGTCATATTAGCATGACAGCTGCAGTAGAGGTCTTACACAGTAAATAGAAATGAATACAGAAAACTAACAAGATGTCTAATTTATCTGTGCCAGAATAACAGATGCATTGCTAAAAAAACTGAAAAATAATGAAATATGTGAAGGAAAACAGTCATGACAAAGAAACACAGTGCACCAAAAATACTGCCAATTGGCATTTACACACACATGGCAGCCAATATTTAAAAAATCATTGTGAGATTTTTGTGGCCAAAATTACGTCAGTCTATAATATTATTTGGAGAATAACTAAAGTCAAATATCTGAAGAAAACAGAAAACATTTCTGAAGAAGAATCTTATCATACCTGTACTGGTTCATCGTCGACTTTGACTTGTCCAGCAATCTCCAGCATATCGAGAGCGAGGTGGCAGATTGACTTGGCGTGGTGTGTGCACGGCTCTGGTAGGCCGCTCACTGTCATGTACTTATCACCTACTGTTTCCACCTGTACAAAAAAAAAGGGTCATTCTTCACTTGAATTACAGCATAACTTATTTTGCTTTGCTTTACTTCTGGTTGAAGTAAAATCATCTGTCCCTACTGTGCCACAAAGGCTTTTTTTTAATGCAACGTGCAGCTAGAAATAAACTGAAACACCCTGAAATAAACACTTAAACACTTACATCAGCTATAAGACATTCAGGGCCTCTTTGAGCCCTGCTAAAACCCTAGGACCACCTAGCCATTCAGCATGTAGAGTAAATATTACTTCTTTTGGTGACCCAGTGCCTGAAGCCAATCCCCTGGAAGTGCTAAGGTCTGTTTGACTTCTTAAAGTGCATTCTTGTCTGAAAGCCTCGAGTGTAAATCTGCAGCACGAGGCCCATAAAGTGGTGCAGTCCCTCTGTAAAACTACACTGTGTTTAGAACTTAGTACGGCTCTTCTTATGGTGAAAAACTCAAGTCAATTGATATAAATACTCTCTTTCTGACTTGTAGGTGCATAATTGCATAACATTATTCACCAAGAGAGCCAGTATGCTTCACTGCTGCATTAAAGCTGAAGAACCAGCTCAGAACATCTGAGTTAAAAGCACTCAAATTCTTAATTTTAGATAGCAGACTTGTGGGGTTTTTTGTACACTTTGATCACTGTCACTTTGATGCATAGATCCTTTTCTTTTTATTCCTTTACTGTGAGAAATGTACACAAATGCATGATATACTGTCACAGTAACATTCTTGCTTCCGACCTTGTATACATAAGGGTTGTTCCGAGAGTCTGTCAAGATGTCAAAACGTGTGTAAACATCGTTGAGCAGGTTGACTATCTTGATGGCTCCCTCTGCCGAGGCGTGCTTGCTACAGAAGGCGTTGAATCCTACAATGCCACTAAAGAGGATGGTCACGTTGTCGTAGCGTTTTGCGGGGACAGGCCGTTTGTGTCGCAGTTCGTTGGCAACAGATGGCGGCAGAACGGAGTACAGCAATCTATATAGGAAGAAGAGAAATGAACATTTTGATTGAAGGCATAGTTATGGTGTGCTCGAACTGCAGAGTAATGGGCTGGAGCTGCCAGACTGAAGTCCATCCTTTGGATCAGCGTTTTATTTGCTCACCCACCACCTTTTGGTCATTTTGCTATGCAAGCTGCTCTCAGACAGGAGGGTGGTGTTTCTATGGTAACTGGTTAGATTATGGCTGCCTGTTAAAAGCAAAATACCTTTCATACAGAACAGATAGCGGTCACCAAACAAAAATCTATACATGCAAATAAGGTATATTTAAACAGGAGATGAGACTATACATATTTATCCAGATAGTGTACAGAGTGTTTTACTCTCAGTAAGGTACACGCCTGAATAGCAGCAAAGATGGCACAAATGTATGTTTTCATTATCAGAAAACAGTGTTGTGCAGCTTTTTAAAGGCAAGGGCAGTGCAGCAGCGGTTCTCTCAAATATTTAGAGAGGAACCATGAATTCTAATCAATGTTTGGAGCCCAAGGCACTTTGAGGCCAGAGAATGGCGAGAATAATAATATAGGGATCCACCGGCAAAGCGACAGTCTTCTTCCTATGAGAAGATAGAGCTGCTAGTGCAGTCTGAATAAAGACTACACTCCACCTCTGTACTCTTCTCCAGCTGTCACACACTGCTGTGCCAAATTACTATGACAGTTGGTTTTGACTCCGACGTTCATAAAAGGGCCTGAGTGTCATCATAACAAGGACTGAAAAGTAGCTTAGGCAAATATCAACTAAGGTATAACAATAGATTTTAACCCTAGGTGGTCCAACTGTCATGTAGCCTCAACACAAGAGACCTGCTAGTGTCCTGCTGTATCTGCTGTGTTTCTTCTCTGAGGTTCGTCCTTAAAAGGGAATACTTGATGAGACTACTCCTTCATGTCACTAAGAGACAGCCTAATGACCAATCTTTGCCACTTATTTTTCCATTTTTTGTAGTTATTTTGAAGTTTACTCTACAGATAATGACGGGGGCTATGGCATATCATTATACATGATTATAATACACTATACATAAAGTTTCTCTAACTTACTAGATGTACATGTTTGTAAACACGGCTAAATTTGTGTGTTAATGAAAAAGTAATTGCTTGAAGGGTACCTGAGGTCTTTTTAAACCTGGGTCCTATTTTACATTCAGACTGCACTAGCAGGTCTATCTTCTCATTGGACCAATTCCAAAACAAAACATTGTGGAATTGGACAAGTAGTTCATCTCAGCCGCGAACAGGTTGCGAACAGATTAGCGTGTGTTTAAAACAATTAAAATTCCTCTACTGTTCTTGTCACAAGAGACGTGCGGTCACAAACTCATTAACTAAAAGCTGAAGCTACAGTTTACAACCGATTTGTAGGCTTAATTAACAGCTAGCTAGCTCAAAACTCTAGAAATGCTGTCAAACCTGTCTGTCTTTTTCTTCTCATCCTCCAGAGCCCGGAGTGTGTGCTGCAGACGATCTGTCAAGATTTCCAGCTCTTGGGTCAACTTGTACTCCTCACGAAACTGCTCGCCCAGCAGCACCAGGTCACGTGTGGCGTCATGTAGCGGGATGTCGCTCAGGTATAGCCCCCTTCGTGTGAGATCATCCAGGTTCATAACACTAGAAAAACCAAGAAAAGAGAAAACAGCAAGATACTCGTTGGTTATTGCTGGTGTTAAATTGATGTTTTCACAACCAGGAAATGTCTAATTTGTGTCTGTGGGTAACGGGAAAATAGCCTTTCTCTTCTGGGTCTTGCTGATATCAGGAACCAACGTAAATTAAACAGAACATGATGTAAGAACCACCAGCAATGAGATCACCATCGTCCTTTCAGGACTGAGACCGTGTCCAGATAAATGTTCCTGTAGAGCAGTGAGGTCAGACACTATAGTATGAGTCCTCTCTGATCAAGTGTGTGAGCATGCTCTTCTGTTTGAGCCTGTTACTTCCTGTCAGGCAGCAACCTTTTTTGAAAACACTGATCTTGTCTTCTGTGAAGTGTCTTCGATCTGTGAGGACAAGATCTCTTGAACCCTGCTCCCCTGCGTCACTAGAAATGTCTGATTGGTCATACAAGGGCCACAGAGGCTAATGGAGGTCTCAACAGAAGAACCAATGTAATTAGCAGCTCATAGATTTCTTTGTTTCTCTGACCATGTACCTATGGGATTCTTGTTTATGAAAAGTAACATACATTTGCAACAGCAAATTAAATGATTATTTGATTATTCGACTGCGTACATACATAATCTTATTAAATGTTTCGTTGATGTTTTTCACAAGGATTACTTCTCCGGTGCAAACAGTTTTGTAAAGTCTTCTGTTGCTCTGGAGGAGTTTTCTTTAAGAATGGGCTTGAAACTTTTTTTATTTTATTTATATTTATTTTTTATTTATAACTGACAGCCTACACAAACTGGGGATGTGGAGTTCAAAGTGCAATCCTCAAATGCTAAAATACCCTTTTAAAAGCACATAAATGAGGTGCATAATTGCACTGGGTGACATGTTATTATGGTGAACATGAGCACTGTAGTTGATTTTAGTCAGTCCTACATAAACTGCCCTGCTCCTGTAAATACTTGCTATCCCATATTAACCTGCAACTGAAAATGGTCCCCAACAAATGCAGTACTTACTCTGGTTGAGTTAATATTTGCCAAACACTTTTTCTTAAACTAATTAAATTACTGAACCTTGTTTTAAACTGAGAGAATGCATTTGTGAGCCGTTTCTTTTAATATTTCAGTCCTCAGTAGGAACGAACGGCCTTTCGACAGAACATCACAGCGTAGGGAGTGAAAAGTATTAAGGGAAGGATTAACACATCGTAGGTAACATTCATGCTTGTAAACAAAAACAAACACTGTTGAGGTGCTGTGAGGAACTGTAGCAAATTAAATTAACCATTTAATTATGTTTCATTCATGTATTGGAGTACAGTATTTCTGTATGCACAGAACAACAATGGCACTTTAAAAAACAAATGAACACCTTGGAATTTCGAATTCCAGGATTTTTAGCTTTGCTGGAAATGCGTGTGTTATTTATTCATGGGGTTAAAGATAACCTGTGTATTGGTGTGTACATTCAGTCTGCGCCTTTGACAGGACAAGCTTCACAGTGGGTTTACCTGGGTGAGCAAAGAAAAAGGATGTTCTCCGCCTCTGGCAAGTAAATCATCTGTCCTTTCAATCTCAGACAGCTGATCTCCACCCCCGTGAGCTCATCCTCGTTCTCTACAGTCTCCACATTCAGCAGGCCCTCCTGTCAGGATGACATCACACTTATGAATATTTCATTATATGTTCTTCTCTAAATGTGCTTAAAAACTGGGCACCAGTTCGACTCACCCTTAATTTTTAAATCTTTTTAAAAATCGTGTTTGCCTCAAGTGTTACATGCTTCATTCACCACTGTAGATAGTGTGTAAAGAAAAAATCTCAACTTTTTTTCTTGCATTATGACTATGAATAGCATCCTAGAGGGTGCAGTGCTTTGAAACCATTCTCTTCACAATAAGTGCTGCAACTATTATTTTAACACCTAAGCTTTTACTGTGTCACAAGTACACACAAGTATGCAAATTCAGCAGTTATATATTTATATACTTTCTCCACCTGAGTTTGACATCTCACTGAAATCTGTGCTTCTCAATACTGCTGCACCTTTCTACTCAGTTTCTCAATTCTCCCAGAATATCTTTCATGTCAAGTATAAAGTCTAGCTCTTTTTTCAGGACATTTAGACCCTTGCACTCTTTGGTCCATGCATAACCTGCATTATAAAATGCCACATATCACTTTCTTTAATTGGTTCATAGTTTACATGCTCAGTAATCTTTGCATGTAAACAGTTTTAATTGTCATTAACAGTGTTGATGGAGTCAAAATATTATGCAACTGCTAAAAATATCAGTGAGGTCATTAATATTAATGTATAAGACTATAAACACATTCATGTCATGTACAATTAAATAATGTTTTGATCATTCAGACGTGGGTGTGTTTTATTGCTTTTTGGCTACTGGAAAAGAATGCTAATATAGGAAACGTACTGATGTGATTAGACAAGAACACTGGCAAAGACTAAATTATATCATATCTACCTTGCTTCGCAGAACGAAGACAGTGTTGATGTGGGAGAGGATGCCATGATAACTGAAGTCGATGTGAGGACGGACCAATGAAAAAACTGAAGGGAGGATACAGGTACCAGGCTGGAGCTGGGAATTAAAATAAGTTATGCATATTTCAGTCACAGAAGATTAGAGACTACTTTGTTATCTATATTATTAATGAATTCTAGGTGTCCAAAAAGTAGCTGGTTTGAGATACTACGGCATAGTAAAGTGCTGACTTGATGAAACAGGCTTTGCTGTACATAAAACAGACTTTTGCATACAAAATCCACACCTGAGGCAGGACGCGATAAATGGCATTTCCACACTGTGTGAGCATCAGGTCTTTGTCAAACATGAGGTGGAATGGGAAGGCTTTGCAAAACGTGTACGGGCTGATTCGAGTCTCCTGTGTGCCGTTCTCCTCAAAGCCATCCAGGTCCTCGTAGAACGCCGCTTCCTCCGAGTCCTTCTCCTCAATCAGAAACTTGATGTGGTCGCATTCCTCGCTTTTCGGTTGGATCATCTACATCAGATGAAAAATATAGATGTTGACATGAAGTTAAACTTGGCTATATTGTGTCACATGGTAACAGCAATGAAATGTTTAATCAAACATTTTACCCACATAATATTAGTGTCATCAATATCATCCCCCTAATATTATTGACCTCAGGTCTATTATTATAGACGGTGTAAAATGACATTATTCAGTGGGTTTATGGGCATAAGGCATGCTGACGTCAAGCTGCTGTCTCTGCACCCTGTTGCCACAGCAACAGTGGCTAATATTTCCAGAAATTGGGTGTCACATTTGGAGCGTCTGCCATTTTCTGCTCTTTCATTACACACACAATTGCTGAAAAATATTATCCCGTCTGTACAATATGATTAGGTTTGGGAGAAAATGTCGCTCGCTTATGAAATTCCAGCCAAAGTGCAGGGGATGTCTTAGGAGAATAACATGCTGCAGTTATTGGTACAGATTATAGGATGTGATTTGTGGGCTACACATTAACATACAAATAAAAAATACCAATGACAGTTTACGACATTGAGTTATTCAGACTGGTTTAGACAAAGTCTGATTAGCATGGTTGAATAAGTGGGCCAAAGTTAAAAACACGGTTCTCTTCTCAGGATGATTTATCTAATAAGCGCGCAGTCAGCGGCCAATTTGAATTCATCCACATTTTGACAAAGTTAAAATAAAACTGTGGAAGAAAAAGACACCCAAGCTAGAGACTCAATAACTTAGATCTAAAAATATCCTCTGACTCACAGACATCAGCCAAAAACCTACTGCTGAACTGCGGTTGTCACAACGCAGCACTGTTCCTGTTTGGGTATTTTGAAACTTTCTGTTATATTCTGAGACACAAACACATCCTGACACACAATATTACAAAGACTAAAAGGCTTCATTGAATGTCAAAATAGACTAAATTAGAGAGAAAGAGAGAAAAATGTACAGTCATCTTCATTCATCATCAGTAGCATAGTGAGCCATTAGAGCTGTGGGTTCACTGTGCACAAAAAAATAACAGAACAGCAAAGCGCACCTTCATCTCTATCTCTGTTCCATGGATTTGTTGAGCGACGGTTTTAATGATGCCAATCACAATGTCTTGCAGGCCTTCTCTCTCTGAGTAGTAGTGAAGAATCAGATTGTTCCCCTTCTCTGCATCCGTGCAGCGGAACGAGGGAGCCCTCATCCCGGGATAAATGGTACCCAGGTGGTCGTGTAGAGCGTCTAGATTCTGTAAATAGTGATTAAAGATGAAATATGCTAAATCAATCACGGCACAGTTAATTAAAATCTGGCTGAGGTATAATAAGTTGGCTGATGTTGCCACATTATACATTATACATACATTATACATGAAACCTAAAAGTAGTACTCCAGCTCTTTAGTATTGGTCATCCATAACGATAAGGGACTTGGGAGAGGCGGTTTAAAAAAATGTTGATGATGAAGCAGTAAAGGCTGAGACATAGTGACTTTCTATGGCTCAAGTTAAAAAAATGCTGGATCCAACAATTCCCATAATTCCTGCCCAGTAAATGTCACGACTTTCACCCCTCGTTATTAACGCAGGTTATCTGTGATAAATTCAACCCAAACGGAGAAGATATCACTATGACATCATCATGGGTTATTTTCTTGACAAAGAGCCAAAGAAGATATTATCCAACTGTTTTCACTGGCTGAGCGGTACTCCTTGTAATAAGTAAACTGTAAAATTAGTACCCCTTTAAACACTGCAATTTTACAATCAATCTTAGTTAGTGTTACCATCCAGCTCTCCTGCATGCAAAGAGGAGAGAACCCACCTGCAGGAACTCACGAACATTCGATCCTAACACTCGCAAGATGGTGTCATATCCCGACTCTTGGCAAAACTCAAAAAACATCTTCCCAAACATCTGCAGGATTTCTCCAGCATCAATCTCTGAAATACAGAAGGGATCCCATCATTATCTGCCATAATGCTTTATTTGTATCTTATACTACATATAGTGTCATTTTTACTCCAACAATTAGGAAAAAACCATGCTGTCACTTACGGAGAACTTTACTTGCAGCAGCAACAAGATCGTATGTTTTGGCATCTTCGTATATGATTCTAACAAGGAACTGACCCTCGATATCAAGCTGAGCCTCCCTCCTGAAAACAAAGTGAAGCCAACGCTCATGAGCTACAGCAAATGTCACAGCAGAAGTAAACAGTCATTGTAGGTGGCTGGTTCAGACAACCAGTGCCTTTTTGGAACTGATTTTCTGTTGTTGCTCAAATCACAGAGGGACTTGTGTTTACAGGAATTATTCAATAACAACTGTTGTGTTTTATGTGTGGCCAGTCGGTGTGAGCCGGCTTGATTTATATTACAGTAACATAATACAGGTTTCCTTATTGCTTTGAAGTGGCCGTGTGGTTGTAAAACTACACTGTTGAATAAGTACAGATAATCAGGTTTAGATCTACTGAAGGTTCTTTGGTAAAAAAAAAACACAGCTCTGCTTCTGAGTGCACTTTGCTATTTATACATTTGACAATCTAGTTTTTACAGAAAACTTAATGAGGTTCTGATTACCACTGTTTAACTGAGAAAACAGACATGATTTACAGGCATTTTATTAGAATGTGGAACAGCTGAACAAACATACCAAGCCTTGAAAGCTTTTGTACAGAAAATAAGCATTCATTTTCAAATTACTTTGCTCATCAGATGATGAATTGTGCAATAAACATCCATGAGTTACATTTGCAGAGATAACAAAAGATGCTGCAGAGAGCGCCAGTTTTTTGGAGGGGGCTAAAGAACAACCACTTTGAAAACATTTACACAAGGCAGCTGCTGCTGGGCGTTTTTTTCCTAATTCTTCTTTTTTAGTGAGGGTCAAGTCTGGGGCAGTCAAGATTACAAAAGAAAAATAAACTAAGACTGAGCCAGATATTTAAACATGCTGAAAAAAAGGCAAGTTAACATTTTAGTGGAGAACTGGAGTTACATTCATCCTACTGCATGTGTATGTGTGTTGGAACGAGGTGTACCATGTTCTCCCTCTAGATGCTAAGCTACAGTCGTCTGCAGGATGCAGTTAAGATACTGCCTGACAATGGTGGCATGTGAGTACTATCAGTATAATTTGTATTTATACTGATTTGTATATTAGTATATTTAGTAAATCTACCCAAGTAGTGTACTTGAGTTCAATTTTTGAGGCAGAGCCGTTGGTATCATGTCCTTTTGTATTTTTTCTGGGAATCTCTATTTGCATTTACACTGCACATTGGTGGATATTGTATTTATACTTTTAAACTAACAAATAAAGAATAAATAATGTATTCCCACCAGTCTTGGCAGCATCCCTGTACAATGAAAACATATCTCCTAATTTGGTGGTTTTGACTTTTTCAGATAAACTTAAGGCTTACGTTTTACTTTATGGGTTGATACAATTCTCGTACTTCTTTTGCCAAGTAGACAGATTTAGAACCCACTATTTATATTGGATTATCAAAAATGCAATGCCATAAAGCTGATAACAGGGCTTTTCTTAGCTACTGAAAAGTTGATATTATGGAGATTAATCTTGAGGGAACAAAAGTTAATGAGGAAAAATGATTATAAAACAGTTAAATGAACAGATAAAACGTGAAGAGTGTAGGAAGGTTCAATGTTTCTACATATTGAACACTTACTTTGGATACTTGTAAGCCCCTTTTGCTAATATTTTATTTTAAATACAGAAGTATATCTACATTGCTAATACTTTGACATAAAGTCATCTGAATATTTTTTTTTCACTAAGGCAGCAGATTTATTTGCATTATAACAGTGTTTTCTGGTCTCATTTTCAGCCAACAATGAATGGAGCTGTTGACTAAAAGTGAGGCTGCAGTGGGACAGAATTTAAAATGTGATTTTCAGTGTGAGCCTGCAGAGGATGAATGTTAATCATTACAGTAAAAGCAAATGTCTGTCCCTGCTGGCACCACAGTGACAATGTGTGAGCTGGCTGTACAGTAGCCCTGTCTTGTATCCCTGTTGAGGTTGGCCACAGTGTAACCTGTGATACCAGAAATAGTGTAAACATGATCCACAAACTTACTTGATGTCTTCCCACACTTCCGGCCCGTAATTTCTTAAAACGAGAAGCTCCAAGGCGTGATTCACAAAACCATACTGTAAGTGTATTCGGAAAAACAGGAGCAACGTGAATATTCATTATTTAATTTAATTTAAGACATGCCTACTGTTGTAAATGCGTGTTTTCATACGACATATAAAATGCTCAAGACATATTATAAGCATATTATAAGCTTGTATATTCTATTCACTTATTAATATGCACAGTTAACACTATAAACAGGGGAATTATTGTATAAGAGCTACATAGCGGTGTCCACACGGGAAATGTCAAACACTAATACACCGTGTCGCGCGACAAACAGCCTATTTTATCAGCATTAAAACATAACACAAGATCTTCATGCACTTACCATGATGCGAGCAGCTCTTCTGTTTCCTTATTTTTGATCAAAAACCTTTGAATCTGACACAATCTTCATCGCTTGCTACAGATGCTGAGTATGTCTGCGTCCATTCCCCCTTTTTTTTCTCCTCAGCTTCTGACTGACAGCGAGTCTGTCCAATAGCAGATCAGAGACGGTCTTACGTAAGACACTCCTGACCAATGAGAACACAGCTGCGTTGTCAAAGTGATGCTGAAGTCACCACAGGCAGTAACACAGTTTTTGCTGTCAAACGTCAAGTTTTACGACAAACTTCACAACGAGTGTTATCTGCGCACTTTAAGTCAAAATTACGCGCAAGATATAAAATAATAAATTTGTCAAAGCAGTTATTTTTCTGAAAGGTCATTTGGGTGGCTCTATACATATATACATGTACATACACACACGCACACACACACACACACACACGTCTGTCATGCATTCAAAACTTCACTATGCATAATGGCTTCAGAAGGAAATAATATACCTTGGCCTATTTTATTATTGCATTACATTATTGATACATCCAAATTGCATTTTAATGTTGTAGCAGGTCAAAAGGGAGCTAATCATATCATAATGGTTTCTGGAAGTAATCTAATTTAACATTGCAAATCTTTTAGATACTATCAAATACTATTCTATACACTCCAGAGTCAGTCACTTAAATCTGTTAATGTCAATATTTATTGCACTTTGATTACATTACAATAATAATTAAAGCACATCATTATGAGTGATAGTAGAACATTCATTGTATTCTTGTTGTGTCGTATTCCTGCTGTATAGGAAAAGAAGTGCAATGAAACCAATGTAATAAATATAGTATAAACGTGTAAAGTGAAAAAAAAGTAAAAAATACATGTACATTACTAATATTAGGAAAAAGCGATCTTGGAATGCTTTATGTCTCATAAATGGAAGTCTAAGTTACATGTTATTACTATAAATATATACTGAGTTAGAACCACAACCTTTGGAAGAAATTGTTGACATGTAAATTCATATTGAACTGTATCTAAAGAAAAAAACATTGAATAAAAATAATCACAAATAATTTATTTGAAACTCTAAACATCTATCATCTTGCCTGTATAGTTCCCTTAAGGCACCTGAATCTGTTCTGCATCACTTCATTCGATTAGAGGAGTGAATCTCAGCTTAAAATGATCTTTTGCTTCAGTTTTTCCAAATTATTTGTCATACAACTCTCCACTGAAACACACAAAGGCAGTTCAGGTTTTAATCTTGATTTTTTTTTTCTGCCCCACCAACAGGCCTGGGTGCTTTAGCAGGTACCTCATCTGGACAGATGTGAATGGACCAGTCAGATATTTACAGAAAACTATCTTGATTAAAGGAACCACTCTATTTAGCAACATCACATTGAAGATCAACATTCAAAATGTATTTCTGTATAATATCAACATGATGCAAGATGAGATATTTAAATCACACACACCAGAAGCAGCTACTTGTTTTGAAAAAAGACCACATTTAGTGTGTCTGTTAAGTGTTTTGTACCTCTTAAATGTTAAAACAGAGCTTAAATGAGCAAATAGTCTTTCTCTTTCATTGACAGATTTGATGAGAGCTTAGATAAAAAGCCACTTTTTATATCAATTAAATTTGCACAGATGACTCATTCTGGAAGAAAAATGAAGGAAGTGAGTATTCTCTCTCTCACCGCTACAACTGTAGATGGAAAATTATACTGAGACGAGACTTGACAGCAAACTGACATCTCTGTAATTAGGCAGCTGCAAGAGTTTGAATGATAGACAATATCATCAATATCTAAACAATCAAAACCAAAATATAAATAAACCAAACCTAAATATTTCGCACTGTGTTCACTGGATACGTTTATGTGTCGTCATATCTAACTCTTTTGGGCTCTGCAGCAGCTTGACTTCAAGTCAGTTCTGAATTTTGAAGGACGCCTCCAAAAAGTAACAAACACCAGGGATGTCCTCTGGGAAGTTGGCCGGAAGCTCCTGTCTGCTCCTGGGAATGAAGACGAACTCTGGACGATCCTTCAGCAATCTGGGACAAAGAGCACACAAATAAAACATGAATCTAAAAACAATGTAGCAGATGATTTGACACGAGAGGAGACCCAGTGCACTTCTAAAAGTTACGTTTCCTGTCGAGAGCACTGTGGGGTTTTATTCTGCAACAACCACGTCTGCAAAATGAACGATGCCACACGGCTCATTAAAATCTGACATTTACTTGTTTTGTATCTTTGTGATTCTAATGGAAAGAACTATTTACTATTTTGTTACTTTACCTGTGGGTTGTAGGGCTGATGTTGATTTTTCTAGGCTGACTGCAGGACTCAAACTTGTTGGCCATTGTGACATTGTTCCCAAATAGGCAGTAGCGCGGCATCTTGACCCCAACTACACCAGCCAGTACTGAACCAGTGTGGAGGCCTATGCGCATCTGGAGAAAAATGCAGCATTCAACATGATTTCGTCTTTCAGTCATCAATACTAATAGTAACAACAGAATTAATACGTTTAAAAGAAAACTCCCAGTAAAAGTAAAAACTCACTAAATAAAGACACTCTTCCAACAATCTCATCCTGCTACTATAAATACTCACTGTCACACAAATTCTGCACCTTGCAAAGAACCTGATTTACTCCTGTTTAAAGGTACCCTGGGGAGTTTTTGACCAGTAGTAATAGTAGCACTGTGGAGTAATGTTGTTGTCAATGGGTTTCTGATTTTATTTGAATCATGATGCACAAAGTTGCGCCCAGTGTGATACATATTCCTGCCTTTGTTTTAATGTTATTATGCTCATCAACAGGTGGTGGTAACAAATGTAGTAATGCCCCAGCAAAGGCAGTAAAGAACAATACTAGCAAGTAAACATGAATAATATAGCAAACCATACTTTTAAAAATCAGCTTTGCAAATGGGAGGAAGGAAATAAGCTCAGAACATTTGTTATACGTTGATTCTGATACTTTTATATTTATGAACTTTTATTTACATATTTCAAGATATTTAGGCTAAATATCTTGAAATATGTCAGGTTAAAACACGTATATACTGTATTATTATCTATCAAATTTCCATATCATGATGTATAGTAAAATATCCAAACACAAGACACCACAGTTTTTATGGATGCATATTTGCATCAAATGGAAAATTTTAGAGCCCTCTGGCATCATTATGTAAACATTTCCCTGTATATAATATATGTCATTTTTTTTTATATTAACTTGATTAAATGGCATTGATGCAGCTCTTTTTACTTCTTTTGCTGTACAGCAGGAAAAAAATCAATCAACAGCTCTTAATACTTCTTATGTATTACATTTAGTTCCTGATTTGTGATTTGGTGGCTTAAGATAAAGTACTTGTAATATTGCAGTAACATGCTGGAGCATGATGCAGATTTTTTGAGTTGGTCACTGGTTAATGTTAAACTCTCTACAGGTAAAGCAAATAATTCCAAGACTTGACAAATGTTATGGGTCAAAATTGATCAGTCAATATTAAAAAATAAGGAATCCTGCTATCAATCGAAAACATGACAGTCCTCTAGATGTCCAGTAACTGATGGAAACTCATTGTGAACTTCACCTGTATTGGATCTCCAGTTGGCGTTGTGACGTCGTCTGAAAGCTCCATCATCTTTAAGGCCATGAGTGCGATTTGGACGGCGTGAGTCTCGCTCTCCTTGTGTAAACCACCAGCTACACAATATGCATCACCGATGGTCTCCACCTGAATACAGTGAATGATCATTAAAATGGTTTCTAACGTGCCCACTGAGACAGGAGAATGGATTTCCAAAGCTATTTGTCCACCGTCCTACTCAAAGTGGAGGACGTCCCCATCATTGAATCTATACAGTGCTCTACTTGTTAAGCCTGAAAGTTTAAACTTTATTAAAAATGTCAAGACATAAAAATGACAAATGTGAAGTGGATATTCATCAAAACCTTTTTTCAGTCTGACATGCTCTCCATCTTCCAGTAGAAGACAAAGGGTAAAAAACGAACAAGTAATAAAACTTAAATTGTAATAGTACTTGATCCCTGGTCAAAGTCCACAAGAGTTTTTTTCTAATTCTTCTTTGTACAAGTAAATCTGGACCGGAGAGCACTAAACAGCTATGTGGCAGAGATAAAGTGAAACTATTTTTAGGCTCATATATGTGGAGTGGAAACAGGGTCCTGAAGGAACCTCTGACTTCCTAGCGTTTTACGAGATATTTGTCAAACATGCTGCTCTCTCTGTTATGCTTCCATGACACTTTGATTACATTATCCAGCCTCCCTGTAGATTAGCAGCCTTTGGCAGACACTAGGGTAGTTAGTTTCAGCTACAGTCTCAGTCTCTCTTTTGAACTTGTTGAGTATAGTGAATATTTTTGTTTGTAAAAATGTTAAAACTCATGAAAGCATATGATGCAAATTATTTGATTTCATACACCCTATGCTAGTACTTGATGTAGTAAATTGTTATGAAAAGTGCATGATTTTCAATCTGTGAGCTCCACTATAGTTACTCTTAAATTTCTATGTCCTTATAAGTCCTTAATATTTTGATATATGTCTGTTTTTCCAGTGTTGTCAGCAGTTACTTTAGAAAAAATAATTTAGGCTTTTAGGTGTTTTTAGTCAGTTACATGCCGGGTCATGTCTATTATAACACGTTGGATATGAGGTTTTGAGTTTTGAGGGTAATATTTAATATTTTAACACTAAATATTGGCTAATAATGTTTCAGAATATAATAAGAAGCAAAAAACGAAACAAATTCAAAGAAATTTTGTATTTTTCTCCACAGTTATATGCCTGGCAGGGTAGGAGACTTTGGAACATCATTTTTGGAATTCAAATTTACAGAAAATATAACTTTTTGATGAATAAAAATTGAAATGCTTTGATTTCTTTAAATAATCTGGAAACGTGGTTCTTAAAGAATAATATATTTGTTAAAACTAAAAATGTGTGAGTTGTATTTAAAATAACACTAGGATGTTAAATGCCAAGAGTGTTCATCTGGCAATGGTGCTAGTTTCTTGGCATTTGAAGAGTTTGTGAGTCTGTGTGAGTCTAATTTCAGCTACTTCTGAAATTTCTCATTCATTCTCAACTCAGCAGCTGGTACAGGTAAAAAAGAAAAATAATTTAAACACAGGCTTAAGTGAACTCAGCTCTAGCAATTCAAAACAATGCTCAGCAGTGCGCTCTTTTGTCCCATTAGCCTACCTTATAGATATCAAGCTCTCCACAGTGGTGGTCAAACCTGGTGTACAGCTCGTTCAGCATGGTGATCACCTGCATCGGGGTACAGCGTGAGCAAACAGCTGTGAAGCCCACAATGTCGGAGAAGAGCATTGTAACGCGGTCAAACTTCTTGGCCTGGACCGTTTGGCCCTGCCACAGCTGCTGTGCCACAGTGCCGGGGAAGATGGAGAAGAGGAGGTCCACTGTCTTCTTCTTCTCCTCCTCCAGTGCTTGGTGAGCATGCTCCAAGGCTGCCTTGGCCTTCCCCAGCCGCTTCTTCAAACCATCCTGGGCTTTGGCCTGCTCACCAACCAGCACTACGTCACGCAGTGCGTTATGAATGGGGATGTCTGACAGGTAGAGGCCGCGGCCCGTTAGCTCCTCAAGCTTGTCCACACACGGTGAGCCCAAGAATAAGATGGCGTTGGACTCTGAAACGTAGATCATTTGACCTTTTAGGTCCATGAGCTGAAAGGAAAAATCAGATGATGAGAAAAGCTAATTTTTGTGGAATTTGGTAAATTTTGTGTGAATTATGTACTAACTGTCCTTGTAGCTCAGTGACTGTGTTTTTTGAAAGAAGACTGATTAGGATTGCTCTGTAAGCTTCACTCCAGAGCAGAAGTCTCTTATTATTTTCTTTGAGTACAAATTTCCCACAGTCAAAGAAAAATAATGTTTTTCTCTCGTTGACATCTGTGCATTTGTAAATATATGATGTATACATACATACACTCCCTATGGATATAAAAATACATTTAAACATTTGACATAATGGTCAGCAAGCTAGTTATTTATGCAGTATATTTGAAAGGTCAGCTGTACGCAGCTGTCTGTCCGCCACAAGAGTAGACAAAGTCAGTGGGTTCATGTTCTAGTGGAACATAAACAAAAAAAATCCCATCTGACCCAAATAATTTTTTTACTATTCATGGTCCAAATATTTCGACGACTATTAAGTACGGATCGCCATGAACAGGCATTCATTGTTCCCAGAGGATGAAACCTGACTTTGGTGATCCTCTGACTTTTCCTCTAGTGCCACCACAACCTTCACATTTATACTTCAGAGTGAAATATCCCAAGGATGCATTGCCATGAAATCTGGTGCAAACATTCGTCTGTGTGACCTTAGGTGATCTCAGGTCAAAATTTTAACTCAAGTATTTTGGTTTGTGAATAAATACCTTAATTTCCATTAGCCTCCACTGCACTTTTTGTCTATTGCTAATTTGGAGATATTAGCATGGCAACAGCTTAGATTGACATCATTATATTATACCTGCTAAATGCTAATGCTAACAAGCAAGTGCCATGCACTCTGTAAATTGAGATAATGACTTTAATGATGAATAATACATGAGTAAAATGCATGAAAAACCTGCAAAATGTTCTCCTCTAATAACTGGAAATATATGAGAACTCTATTAAAACCTCAGACAGTATATATTTTTTTAAAACTTCCTAGCTTCTTACTTTTTGAAATTATTCTGATCCCACCATCCCATATATTTGTTTCACTATGACTGCTAAAGGTCAAAAAACATTTTTTTAACCGTTTTGTTTTCACATTACAACCTCACAGAGCCAAAAACTGTTAAAACAACAAAAGGTACAGGTAAGAAAGAAAGCTATTGGAGTATTTTGAAATTTGTGACAATTAAATTTGAGTGTTCACTTCTGTTGACATTTCAGTCATGTTTGTGCTTAGTGGACTGACTTTAACATCTTTTAATTGGACTCTGTGGCTGCTAACCGTTACCTACTACTGGAAGACTGGTGTTGTAGCGTCTCTGACAGCATGTCATTAGTCATTATACACTGCCATGTTTACTCACTATATAGATAGTTTTTTTGCTCTTGTCGTGACGACCAGTTGCTGTGCTCCCTCACATATATAGCACAACATGGCTGCGCGTTTGATGGATAAAATGATTTGACATTTGCTTCTGATCTCCACTGGGGGTACAATGTTGATCTCTACCTCAGGCCAAGCACATCCAAGTACACCACTAATAAGCTCGACTGCTTATAAACAGATTTTTCCACCTCATTAGTTGGTGACGTCAATTTTCATGTTATATCCCCCCAGGCATGTGGACATACCTTCCCCGTGTTATCTGTGGTGGAGACTCCATGCTTGATCCGAATGATGAACTGTGTGTTTAGCATGGTCAGAATACCTTGAAAGGTACATTTGATCTGGGGAGAGACAATAGAGAAGTGTTCTTGGAAGGTAGCAGACCGCCTCAGTCCATCCTTCCTCGTCAGTCTCTTCCTGAGCCCATGTCCTATTTGTACCAGAACCAAGTCCTGGTCCAGGATCAGATGGAAAGGGAAGATGGTGGAGAACAGAGAGGTAGGAAGGGTCCCGGCTGAGGTAGCCCGCAGCGGACTGGGGCTCAGATTTTTAGCATCCTTAACTACAACTGTGTACAGAAGACTGGGCTGCGGGCTGGACTGCAAGATGCTGTCTTTAGCACTGGAGGGGTCCATCAACACATCCACAGTAGTGTGATACAGCAGGCGGGCAGCAGCTTTGATGACTCCTGGGAAAAAAAGCTCAGTGGTCGGGTGGGGGTTGAAGAAATAGACAGTAAGCAGACCCAGATCCTTGTCTAGGCACAGCACTGAAGGTTGGTTTACACAATCCTCTCTGTCCGGGTTGGGCGGCGTGCTGCTCTGTTTCAACAAGACATTGAAGCTGTTGAGGAAGTCGTGGAGAGCTCCCCCCACCACCCTCAAAATGTGTCCATCCTCCTCATAACACATGTTGAAGAGCTCCTCGCCAAGAGCAACTTTCAAAGCTTCCATCTGGATTGCTGTCAGATGCATAAAGGGAAACAGTGATGCGCACGAAGCCCAAAATACCCAAAACTCAAAATAAGAAGTGACGTATTTTATAATTTCAGCTTCGGATTTCACATTACCTGTTTTGGTTGAGTAAATGTTCATCATTTCTACTAAGTGCTCTGGTTCATCACTGCAACTCTGACGGTCTGTACAGCAAATTATTGGACTGGAAGGACAACAAATGTCAAAGTCAGACACATAAACTGGTGCTCAGTGAACCATATTTTCTGTTCCGTCACTGAAATACCTCAGACTAGAGTTGCTACTACCTATTATTATCATTATCTGTTAATCTGCTAAATATTTCCCCAGATCAGTTGATTAATTGTTTTGCCTCTATCTTATAATTCTCCAAAGCTCAATCCTCCAATGTCTAGTTTTGTTTGTCTGAGCAACAGTGAGCTGATGGATTAACTGTTTGAGCCATATACCAGACTGCGAATATACTGAGAGAAGTATGAAGGATGTTTCATTGTCTGTTTTTTTTTTTATAGTGATGCGTTTCAGCATCTTTATAAGGGATTTCTCTCTATCTCTGGGTATCCATAGCAGCCTGAGTCTGCATCACACTTTGTTGTTGTTGTTGTTGTTATCATCATCAGCATCGGTCTAGTAGTGAGAGAGTAGCAAGAGAAATTAGTGTGGAGTTTTGAGCCAAACAGAACACTAAATGAGGCTGTAACATCTTAACATTCTTGTTATTATTGGGGATGTATGATGTGGTCGTACAGGCCTGTCATTTATGACAGCAGAGGTAGTAATTGTAGCAGTCTGGGGGGACTAGTGTAGTTGTTATTGATGTCAGCTGTATTTAAAAAAACACACACACACACACTTGTTACCTTTCAGAGCCCCTGGTGTGATCAGATAGTCTCATCATTCGTTGGAGGGCAGTATGCAGCCTTTGAAACTGTATGACAAAGTGTCCAGTTAAAGGTCATCGTCTGGCAAGACTTCGCAGCAGCTCTATCACAAGCGCGCCCGCAAATAATAATAATTATATCTATATCTCAAGTTGATAAACAGGCGTGGTGTCTGTGCGTTAAGGCAGACATGCGACAAAACCAATTGCAATTGCAACAGTGGTTGCATGAGGTGAATACTGAGGTGGATGTTGTTAAATGTATTTTTAACTCACCTCGGGGCATGCCAGTTTTCGGATGCTCTCCCCAAGTGTATGCAGATTAACTTTGGCTCTGCTTGTCCTCTGCTGAGGGAGATCCTCACCTGTTTTCCCATGCACGTCCTTAGAAATAGGCAATAAATCCGCGGCGTCAGTTGCGCGCTCCTCAAAGTCTCCGAGCTCATTATTTTTGGCGCTGCTGGAGAATGGACACTCTCCTGATATCTTCAGCTCTTTCAGCTTGGCGCAGAACATCTTCTCCGCTGCAGTCTGCTGGCTCTTCTCTATTATCTAATTTCGGAGGGGCTCAGTCCTGGTCGAGCAGCTGCTGCGGTCTCTGGGAGAAATTCCATCATCTGGTGTGCTCATCCAGGGTACCTTCCTCTTCGCGACGCGCTGATTCAAATGATCCGCACCAAAAAGCCAGAGAACACATACAATATTCATTGAAAACTGCACGGGCAAATGATGGCAGGGAACTATCTTCATCCAAAGCCAATGAGGAACTGGAGGAAAAAGAGCACTAAACCAATCCACGCGCAAGCGGGGCTGGTGTAGCTGAACAACCTATCAGCATTGAGAAATTATTTCCAGCCGACTCCTCGCATGCGATGGACTTTTTTTATTCAGATCAGCCTTTGCACTGTGTCCCATCATATGAAAGTAGTCCCCCTCCCCAGCCCCTCCGTTCACCAATAATCATATTTGTATTCTGTTCACAGAGGACTTCAAGAGTGCGTGTCTGTGGTGCTCAGTGGTGTGTTTGTTGTCTTCAAGGTGATGCTGATATTTAATTCTACACAATACCAATGTAGTTTAATATTTTTATTTGATATGATTTCATTTTGTTATCCAACTCATATTTCATACTCTCTCTCTCTCTCTCTCTCTCTCTCTCTCTCTCTCTCACACACACACACACCCATACTTTGCAACTCCCCTGCTGTATTTCCCTGATGAATTACCTGTAAATTGAAGCCTGTCTCATGCTTAAGATTATGAATGGCAAGTTTCCTCCACCTTAATAACCAGGAAAGCTCAAACAAGACCAGCTCCTACACCCAGCATTATTTCTCTATTAAAGAGGTAAAATCAGTTTTATGTCCTGGCCTCCTGTTGTGTCCTCGTTACTTTGTAGGGCTGCAAATAACGATTGTTTTCATTATCGTTTGATTTGCTCAGTACTTTGTCAGTGAATCAATTAATTGTCAAATAAAACTCAGTGTGTAGGAAATGCAGGACCCAGGTTTTGATGAGGGATATAAGAGGGAATAAATAAGATGATGCGCTTGGTTCTGCTGCATCAATTTTGATGTTTGTTTTTTTTAATTGTCCACTGTGAGTCTGACAGTGTTAAATGCAAGCAATGCTAAATCTCTTTCAAATGAATTATTGATTGTCAAAACTGTTGCCAGTAAATGAAATCAACTAATTGCATTTATTGGCTAATCATTTCAGCTCTCTTAGCTTGGTTATGTATGGGCATAATTAGTGTTTCGCTACCTGTGTGGTATTATTCATACAGCCATGATTCAAACTCTGTGCTGCGTGGCTTATGTGTGATAGGCTACAATTATGTACTGATGTTCTACTTCTCTTACTTCTACTTAGCACTACTTCTCTTAGCATTTTATTCAAATTAATTTGATTGTCAACATTGTACTTTATCCATTTTTATTGTGCCATGCCACACGTACAAAACATGGTCATTAACAGTATTTATCATCTGCTTCATACCTCTTTGCATTGATGCGTATACTGAATAGTGGAGGTTCTTGTTAATGCATCGATGTTTTGCTGCTCCCTGTTGCTCTGCATAGTTCGTGCACAATCTTAAGAATGCTGATTTTGATGCTATTTGTTGCCCTTTTGGCATCTCACTGCATGTTTGTGTATCTTACCCTGTCACTTCATTGGCTTTGGTTGGAAAATAGCTGGCCAGCTAACACATTTACAGAAACATTAATTAATGTGCTTTATCTTTATAATAAATAAAATAAAATAAATAACTCTACGGTAGTAGAACATTTTCCACACTAACATGTCTTTTTTTTTTATATGTCACAGAAAACACTACACTGTGTGAACTTCAGGACAACATGCTATGAATCCAATTTGTTTTATTTAAAACTGTTCAGGAAATGGTTCAGTGACAATTATACATGCTGGATGATCATGATAAATCATGTCGAAAATAGATTTTGTTGGTCACGATGAGGCCACAGCACTGCTTGTTTGCCTTGTTTGGTCTGAAAGGAGCATTTTCATTGTCAAACATCATAAATCCATTTCAGAGCTTAAATAATGAACAGCTCTGTCAAGTAGGGATTTTCTCATTTCTCATTGGACACGCTGCTTTGTTTGGCCATCTTTCAAGAATAAGGCCCAGGATGTTGCTGCCACATGACAACAAAAAGTTTATAGGTTGGAGATTAAAGGGAGAATCCTTCCATTGGGCTTGGGTGGCCACTGTAAGTGCATTTCATTAAACTGATGTTTTGTGCAAATTGCAGGTTATTTTATCTGTGACACTTTTATAGTACATTATGTTAAGTCTGAATAAGAAAGGATTTTGGTCAGTGGTAATGAAGAGCCGCAAAAATATAACATATAAAATAGTTTTTTTTCATGAATCTGTTATTGATGATTTCATTTATCTAATCTATCATAGCTTCAGTTGTTTCACCCAAACAAATAGGTGACAGTCGATCAGAAATTATGTGATGACATCTTTTTATTTATATCTATCGTTTATTGTGTGATGTTAACATATCAGTTACATCTCTGTTGTCATAGAGCATGTCATAAATATATTCATATTTATGAGTTGCTAAACATGAACATAAACTGTTGTAACTGCTATCCCAAATGTACAAATGCAGGAAATAGGAAATCTGCCTTAATCTAAAATTGTATTGCCCCCCAGATGACAAAAAACTGGCTCCTGGTTGAAACATAGCGCACTGAAAACATTTTGTAAAAATCATGTATGCACTGCCGAATGCTAGTCCTGGAGCCCAAGAGCTCAATGTCAACAACTTGACAACACGTGCAGCATTTAGGGAACAAATACAAAACTGTGCTGTAAATTCAAACAGCGCAATACTGAAACACTGAACGTAGCCTGGAGAGGCTTGTTGCGGTCCCTTTGTCACTCTGCAAGGACCTGTGACAAGTCAGCCCACAACATTTGCATAAACAAATGATACGGACTTCAATAGCTTCATGAGTCGTGTTCTGCTCTCATGTCCTCTGGGAACACTTCTGATGTCTGCATTTGTAGCACGTTTGTTATTTGCAGCACGTTTTCCTAAATACTTTGTGTGTTTTGTCTGTTTCTTAAGTTGTAGTGCGTTGAGCTCTCAGGGTCACTGTAGTACCTCCTTAACTCTTGTGACACTTCAGAGAAGGGGTTTAGGGGAAGCCCACTGAGACCGAGCTATCGCTTGAAGATCTTAGGAGAAGTAAACATGTTTCGATTTTGATTGTCAGTAGATGAGAGTACTAACTTTATACTTGCTGTATCCAAATGTAAGGGTCCTGTCAAACAACTGTCAGACAACTCACTGAGCTGATCAGGATTGTTAAACAGCACACATGCATTTTTTTTAGGCAAATTAAAGAGGCGTCATTGGTTTACGAGCTAAAAATACAAGACGATGACCACAAAACAAATGAGGTGGATTACGACCTTCTTAGTCGTTCAATTGGATTCAATGTGTTATACTGTGGTCACTGCAAAACAACATGTCAGATTCATTCATTGTACAGTATATAACTGAACTACTCAAGATTTCCTCTTCCTTTTTCCAATCAAGAGACAAATGCAAATGGACCACAGTGATGTCTTGAAGCAGATCCCGTGGGCTATCCTCAGGTCTTAGTGACCCATCTGCCACCACAGAGGTGACAGCTGTTGTGTTGCCACCTCTCATCGGGACCCAGAGAAGATAGCACCAACTGCACAGCCATGAACAAACCTCTTTGTCATGAATATCTACATCATGGACCTTCTGATCTGTGTTAAGGTGGGACAGTGCGATAAGTTTCAAGACAACAGAGTCATGTAGTCTTGGCTCTGTGTTGCTTTTGTGTCTCCGTGTTGTATTTTCTCAGCGGTGAAGAGGAGAGCTGAAGTACTCCGGCCTCAGAGGAAATCAGAAAATGGTTGAATAATTCCTCACTGACCCTCCTCTCATGCAGGCAATAAAGCTGGATAAACCTGAGGATCTGCACCAACAGACAGAAGAGGTGCTGGATGAGAAGACACAGCATCTCTATCAGCTTATGGGTCACAGAGTTGAGCTGAAGTTGTTCACCGGACTCACCCTTGAATTGTCGCTGTTAGAGGTTGCTTTTGGTCACGTGTGCTGGAAGTTTGAACGTCAAGGTGTTGGGAGCAAGGACGCAGCTCTCATCCATGCAAGGAAACAGGAAGAGGTAGAGGATGAAACAAAAAGGAAAGCGTGTACAAGAAGAAGTCAGACTTCTTATCTGTTCTGTGGAATCAGACAGAATTAGAAGTATGGAGCTTTTATTTAAGTAAAAGCAGAAGTAATGCAACCTAAAAATACTCTGTTACAAATAAAAGCATCTTATCAGCAAAATATAGAAGCCCCCATTAGGCAATATAATTTCACCTTTGAATATTAATTGTGTATAATTATATTTTTGTTACACGGCTTTGTCGAATACTCGATTCTGATTGGTCGATCTCTGCATTCTACAGTCTGTTATTTCTGTATAACAGACCATTGCAATTTGATTTTGTATCAAGTAATATGCAGTATGAACATAGGGAGGTTTAATCTGTAATAAAGCTTATTTTGTAAGGTGACTGTAAAACGTAAAATCTGAATCATCAACCACCAATTATTACAGATATCCAATAAATTTAATGGAATAAAATAATTATTTTTCCCTCTAAAATGCAGTGGAGTGTGCTTGGAGTATCTTAAAGTGGAAAAACTCAAGCATTTTAAAAGTACCCCCAAACTGCACTTCAGTACAGTGCTTGAGTAAATGTGCTTAGTTTAATTCCACCAGTGGAATCAGGGCGTAATGTCGAACAGTTTTTTCTGCTCTCCTTCTTTCATCTGTTTCCCCTCAGATGTGATCCTGGGGTGAACCCATCGGCAATGGGGAATGACTGAGGACCACCATCCAGAGCTCATGCTTCAGTAGGAGACCAATGGTGTGAGGCTGAGGTCATTTGATGACCAGAGGCAAAAGATGTGTATGTTACATCGAGATATTTCCATGGGCAGCCCTGTTCCACTTTTCACAGTTAATTACCCTGCCAGATCCCTGCTGTTTGTGGAGAAGATGACATATTTTTTTAAAAGAAAAAGAAAAACACCAACAGCAGGCATTGTTATTATTGTTAATGCCCACATTTTTTGCTTTCTCTCTCCCTTTTCTCGTACAACACTCCCACAAACACCTACATATAGCCTAATGCAATAAGAAAATCTAAATATCTATATAATCTTACTGCAGCACCTCCTGTCATTTACTTACAGTTATCTGTATTTTGTTGTTTTCTTTTTTCTTTGGTGTTGTTGTTTCTGTCTCTTTCCTTGTCCTGCCTTATATGTGTCTTCCTGATCATTATTTGTCTTGCACTGTTGCCACTGTTTCGATGCTCGTATTGGCATCTGGCTATTAATTTAACACATGTTTAATGAATGTGAGCCTGTCCCTTAAAAACACAGTAATAGTAGTAGTAGTGAAGTATAAATTCACTACTAACATATTATCCCGTATCATCTTGGGAAAAACACCAGCCTGTTATGTTAGTGAACATTGTCCAAAATAGAATTCATCACATTTGTAGTAAAAACTGAAGTGAGCTGTCCCGGAAAATAGTCCACTTCCACTTTGCTGCCACTTTCATTTATTATGTATGTAACAACTTTCTCGTTACTATTGTTACATCCTGCCATCTGTCATTTTGTCACAGGTATTACACAACCAAGTGAATCCAAATATAACCTTTGCCTATGCCCATATGATGAATGAGCATTTGTGATGTGAGTTTCCATAGTGCCTGCCATATATTCCGTCCCTGCACACACTCCTCCAAAGATCCTAATGCTCTGTTTATGATACGCAGAGAGATAGCCAATCTCATCACAAATCAAGCTCAGCACACTGAGTCCACAGGAACAGTTACAATGTATATACTCCAGCTGCACTCAGGTTAACAGGAAGAAACATTTTACGGGGAGATTGCAACATTCAGGTACAGAAAGACCTTTAATAGATACTTACAGTAAATCTTCTCTGGTAATGTTGCATTTATGCACTCAAGTGGATTTTACAGTGGACAGTTTGAGCACTGGGAGTGAAAACTGGTCCACCAAACTACTGAGCTCCCCAGACAAACTTGTGTTCTCTTTTCCCACATTTACAACATCAGTTATTCACAAAAAAATGTATTCATGTGAAGGTACAACGCAGTGCAAGCCTGCAGTGTGGGCTGCTGAGTGTGTCTGCTACACTGAGACGGTTGATTTTGAATGCTTGTATGAGAGGGACCATTTCAGCTCCTTTTCCCAGTAATCCTAACAAACCCTTGATGATTTTATCCAGAAGCAATGGTGAAACAAAACATAATTGACCTAAAACTGACCTCATTTTTAACTCTGCTTCCGGACATGTGCTTTATTTGGCTTTACTACCATGAAGAAGAATCGTTAATAGGTCTGAACATGTTGTGCAGTGTAAGAGGGCTTTAATGTGTCTGTTTCAGCAGCACCTTTTATTTACAGAGATTCATGTAGTTTTCCCAAAAATTCACATGTTCAAAAAATGTTCTTTGTTTGCAGCATTTGATGGTGATTTCGTTCTTCTGTTGTAAAGTTCAAAGAGTTTTTGTAATGATGTTTGCTAGAAGACATGATCGTTCCCACATGAAAGCTCCCACTTCTGCATGCATCACTGCTACATACAGTATCTCTAACCCTGCGTCAACTCACCCTGCCTGGCCTAGCACGCATGACTGCCATGTAATAGCTTGAGGCAAACAGGCAATGCACCAAGAAACCGGTTTCACTGTTTTGCATTGTGTTAAATTTGATTTTTTTTGTGCTCTCCTTTCATTCTATATTCATGTAAAAGAAGTAAACAATTAAAATCCAAATAAATAGATGAAGAGAAAGATATAAAAAAAATATATGTTAATGTTGATGCATGTTTTCAAGTGTTGCATAAGACGGGTGACATGGCCACTGATGCTGGAATAATTAGATATAGTATGCTTCAGTCAATCCTAGTAAAGCAGAACCAGCATCAGAGACACACTTAATGCTGTACAAACAGCACCACCACAGGAGATTTCATAGTTCGCTCATTAGCAGTGAGCAGTATGGCTGACTGGAGAATTTTAAAGCTATAATGCCTCTAGTAGGACTTCCCTATTTCCATTATCAAGCACTCACCATTCTGCAATTGTTTATGTCTTTCCCCAGGTCTCCTAAAGATCACATTATGGTATCATGAAAAAGGAGCAATACCAAAAAGAATTGTCTCTCTGTTGTTTGGTCATAAAATTTGTTATGCTCCACAAGACTTAAAGTATTGAGTCTGTGCATACTACATCTCTGTGTATATGGAAACACAGTATTTTAGTATTTTCCATTCCTTCCTTCCTTTTATTCTATTTTATTCTTATTCCATTCTATTTATTCCCTGGTACTATTTTGCACCAATTAGAGCAGCGCTCCTAATTTCATTGTACACACGCAATGACAATAAAGGCTATTCTCTTCTAGTATAACTCTAATTATAATTATCGATGTACACATATGGTCAGAATCAGAATCAGAATTCCTTTAATAATCCCCAGGGGTAAATTGGTAAATTAAAGTGTACACCATTAAGTATGTACTTAATATGGTGTCTCTGTCACTCTGGTATTTGTGCTATTAATAAATAGATGTCCAAAAATGTTCTCTTAGTTGATTTAAATTGAAAATTTCAAGATACGTTTTAGTTGCAAAATAACAGTTCTGGAGAGAGAAAAGAAAAATATTTCTATTGTAAAAAAATATAAATTATTTTATTCCAACTTTTTGCCAGTAGGGGATTAATTCACCTCCTCAGGGCTTTCAAAACCCTCTCCAGAAATAATCTAATCTGATTTGACACAAGCAGAAAGGATTTGATACCACGTTTTTTGTTTCCTTAATAACCCTTATAATTACGAGTCATCCTGAACGCATCAGAAGTGGGCGTGGTCAGTGTGGTCCAATAGGATGCAGCGCCAGAGACACGTTGAACATCTCCTACAACAGACATGTCAGCCTCCAGTGTGTAGAGAGCTGCAGGCTGAGGAGTGAGTTTACATTGCTGGACGATGGTGAGTTTATTTAGAAATTAGCTAAACGAGACGTTCATGTGCTTTTCCTTTTCAGCTTTATGTTACAGTCAGTTCGCTGTTCGCTGTTAGCTAGTGCCAGCTCCTTGTTGCTACCCAGTAAACAACAAAATCTGATCAACGTCAGTGTAATAAACTGTGCCAGCTGTTTCTCTTTCAGACTACTCATATAACATCTGTCGTGTTTCACCAGGTTGTCACTGACTCACAGCCTTCCGGCATGGGGACCATCCTGCGTGTCAGAGGGCCGCTGGAGTTCAAATGTCACCTGGACAGCACAGATGGTGTGTTCAAGGACGGTTTTCATCAGTGTATTTTAACATAGAGGGCCACAAAGTTGGATAGCATAAGTTTAAATGGGGTCACAGCAGCAGTTTAGTTGTACTAAAATAGTTTCAGTGACTATTTTGATAACAGGGTTCACTTTCCTTGCTGCTGGTCCTTCTCGGATGCTGCATCACTTATCTACCATCAAACAGGAGGTTCATCTTAGGAAAGCCTCCACAACTGAGTACGAACAACAGTGGTGGGCTGTATCTATGTACTTTTACTCAAGTTCTGTACATAAGTGTTAGTGCAGTCCTGCTTCCTGGTTGTCATTTGATGTAAAAACGAGTCTTTGAGAACAGCAGTTTTAGTTGCTCTGCTCTAGCGGCAGCCAGGTGCAGAGCAGGGCCACTGATCCTCACCATCATATTAATATCAATGTAGAACATTGAGCCATTGTCATTACACAGGAAAGAAAGTTGTGTTCCTGCAGTGCCATGGTGTACACTCTAAAAAGTGCAGGTACAAGTATAGAAAGATCCGGTAGAAAAGACAGTAATCCAAAGAAAAATGTTGATGGTAACGTTCACTTTGTGCTTTTAGATAAAAGTTAATGTATGTTGAAAAGGGTCACATGTTCATAATGTGTTTTAAATCATACTAATAGCTATAATACTAATAAAAATACATGTGGCAGCAAGAATTGACCATGCACAATAATAATATCATAACAGTGTAGTAGTGGTAAAGGACTAGCATTGTTTGTCTGTCTTCTTGTCTTCTCTCAGTGCTTCTCATGCAGAAAGTCATCTCCAGAACATTTGAGACGCTTCACTCTCAGGTGAAATCTGAATCCTGTGTTCTAACAGTCTGCGACAGTCCTGTTATTATTTGGCCAAACAAAGGTGTTTATGCAACGCCTGAAGAAATCAGTCCAAACACGCTGTGTGAAGATATGCATCAATGGATACAGTAGGCTCACTTTTTAAAATCATCTTCTTCTTTATCAGTTTTTTTTTTTTTTTTTTTTTGCCAGAATTTTAATTAAGGTTTTATTTATTTTAGGACAGATGAACAAGAGAGTGCTGGCAAGAGATCTGCAAAAAAGAAAAGTAAAAAAGGTCCAGCAGTGGTATGTACATGATTTGTATATGGAGACGTGTCTACCACAACTTTTTTGGCAGTATTTTGCATAGTAGATATAAACTTAGTAGAGCTGTAATGATTGTTTTTACAATTATCAAGTAGTTGCTTCATTTGTAAAATGCTAAATGGTCTTTACAGTTTCCCAGCCCCCAATCACACATGTCCACATGTCTCGTTTCAGTTGATCAACAGTTCAAAACCCCAAGATTTTCAATAAACCAAAATAATCAATATTCCACCTCACACAGGATGCTGATATATAACATATTAGATTAAAAACAAGAAGGAGCGAGCTATGGATTTTGCATGATGCTTCATCAGACTTGCTCCATCGCATGCTTTGTTTTGTCCGACCAACAGTCCAAACCCCAAAGATATTTATATGTAGTTGTGAAAACATATTCATAGCAGAGGTTGATATGTGTTCACCTGTCTATAAGAGCAGATTTATGTTCCACCACTCTGCTGTACACCCCAGATGGGACTTGAACCCACAATCCCTGGCTTAGGAGGCCAGTGCCTTATCCGTTAGGCCACTGGGGCACCCAAAACTGTTTCTGAGCTGTTGTTGGTAATTGTTACACATCCTTTATCCTCTGTGAGTTCATTTTCTATGGGCAGACAGCAGCCTTTGTGTGAAATACAATCAGGAGATCATGAAAGTGGTCAGTGGCAGCTTGATGTTGTTTGTTGTAGCCTACACTGCAGATAAACCAAGCAAATGGCATTAATGAGAAATTGATCATGAAAGTATTTACAGAGGGATTTGCTGTTGATCAACTAACTGTTTAATTGGCACCTCTAAACATAGAGAAATTCATCTATGTTCTTTGTGTCTCTGTGTGCTTGTGCTTGAATGTAAATTCACACTTTGTTGTCATTCAGGGCATCATTAACCTTCGCCTGATGATGGAGGTGACAAGGACAGGCCCTCTTTCAGCCCCGATTCTCAGCAGAACAGTCCAGAAATCCTACTTCCTGTCCACAACCCTTCCAATGGACTGTGTCGTCCGTACCACCTGCAATGACACAATCAAAGAGTATGTCTCACCGTTGAAAACATTCAATTTTATATCACTGACCAAAGTCTTTGTATCAGTGCCACTGTGAATGGTTCTGCCCTGTTGCTGCAGTGCCTTTGAGCACCTGTTGGAGGCGCTAACTCGTCAGTTGTGTGAGATGGAGAAAGTGATGCTGCAGCACGTGAAGGGGACCGAGCTGCTGGTACCCGAACCTCTCCACTTCCTCCTTCCAGAGCCTAAAGGACTAGTGACTGTGGTTTACCCAGCAGGAGTGCCTGACAGCCAGCTAGAGGCACAGCGTGAGGTGAGAAGAACAGGCTGAGATTACTTTCCCCTGATATTAAAATCTCAATTGCTCATAAAACATATAGCATAAACCACTAGTTAAATGCATAGCATTGTCTTTCATCCGCCTGATTTTTTTTTTTTTTCTTCAAAATATCTGTCCGAGTAGGAGTTGCATCAACAGTTTGAGCTGCCAGATGACTGGCCCTATTTTAGAAGAGCGAATGCGTACCACTTTCCCAATGAGCCCTACAAAGATGGTTACCTCCGAAATCCTCATCTGGCCCTCACACATCCCAGCCTGGAGAATGGAAAGGTGCCACTAATCACCAATTTAAGTCTGTCACGCTCCATCTCCTCGTTTGAAAATGGATGGTCTGCAGAGAACAGCGACCTTGACTTGTCTTTTCTTATGCGTGTGTCTTTTCTCAAGGCGTACTTGGTCCAGGGAATCTACAGCTATCACCACTACATGCAGGACCACATGGATGACAATGGCTGGGGCTGCGCTTATCGCTCCCTCCAGACCATCTGCTCGTGGTTCCAGCAGCAAGGCTACACAGAGCGGCCCGTGCCCACTCACAAGGAGATCCAACAGGTGCAGTAGTGTTCCTGTAGATACGATGCGCTGCATAAATATCACAATACGGTCAGAAATTTCCAAATGTCTGCTTTTAAAGCGCTATCTCATCTCCAGGCTTTAGTGGACGTTGGAGACAAACAGGCGTCCTTTGTTGGATCGCGGCAGTGGATCGGATCCATTGAGGTTCAGGCTGTTCTGAATCAGCTGCTTGGGGTCACTTCCAAGATCATGTTTGTGAGGTGTGTTGACTACAGATAGCACGTTGTGTGATGACGTACATTTGATTTATCTGATGCTAAATGTTTTTTACTCTTAGTCAAGGGTCTGAGTTGTCATCCAAAGGCAGAGAACTGGCCAACCACTTCCTTAGTGAGGGGACTCCCATCATGATCGGTAAGCTGGATGTCTGAACTATTTTCAGAGCTATTCCTGCAGTAAGCTGTGTAACAACATGGGCTTTAATTAAACTGTTTACACAAGCTTTTACACCATAGACTTTTTAGACTTTTAGACTTTTCTTTATTTGATCCCCCATAGGGGGAAATTGTCATGTTACAGCAGCAACAATAGAACAGGGAGAGTGAAAAGAAGCAATAGTAAAAGAAAAAATAGCAATAGCAAAATAAATATAAATATAAATATATGGCTGTGATGAAATAAATATTTACACTATGGGATATTTATTTATTTCATAATAACTATGGGTGTATTTTTACACATTACTACAAATGTTCACCTACAACTATAGCAACATATAATTAAAACACAGCCAGTGAAATGAACTGTTAATGGAAACCAATGGGTCGCAATGAAAAATCAATGCAGAGGACCTGACCCTGCCATCACTACCAAACTGTTTGACAGGTTCTTTTAAATACATCATTTTAATCTAAGTTGATTTCTGATGCTGTGAAAGATTTGTTTACATCAGCAACATCTGCAAACACATCACTAAACCAGGCCTATATTTTCTTCTTTAGATTCATTTAAGGGCATCTTTTCATGTTACTTTTTCCGGCGTTGCAGGAGGAGGGGTGTTGGCTCACACTATCCTTGGCGTGACATGGAGCGAGACCACCGGGCAGATTCGTTATCTCATCTTAGACCCACATTACACAGGAGCAGAGGACTTGCAGGTTATCACAGACAAGGTAGCGGATACACGCATCTCCGCTGGCTGGGTTTCTCTGGTTAGACAATATATTGTCGCGTACTGTACAGTGCTGAATGTGACTTCATGTATGTTATCTCTTTCAGGGCTGGTGTGGCTGGAAATCAGCAGATTTTTGGGATCAAACTGCATATTATAATCTGTGTCTGCCTCAGAGGCCAAAGGTCATCTGAGCTCTCGCAGCCTTTCAGACGTCCAAAAAAAAAAAAAAAGGGTAAAGCTTCTGCAAAACCTGTTTATGTTATAGAAATGTGTCCAATATCGCAAATAAATGGAATTTCTCTAAGTTTGTTAAATTCTTGTAATTAGCCCTTATGTGTTTGTGACCATAAACTATCGTCTTAGCAACAAAGGCACAACTAGAAATGGATGTTATTTTGAAGAGAAATTAATCAGATGTACTGTACCTTCTGTTCTTGCCATCATTTCATTTCATTCATCATTTTGATTCATTCATCATTTTGATATTTATCTTGGCTTAAAACGGGACCTGAGAACGTAATTTCGTACCTCCCCATGTGTAAACGTGTGTTGGTATAATGGCAAATAAAGTTCCTTGAATCCTTGAATATGACAAAAGCTGATGAAATATGTGTACCAAAAGGCTTATTTTGTTCAGAAGTACAGGTTTTTCAAGAATTTTGTCATTGCTTTATGTTTTCTGGTAGACAAACTAACCCACCATGAGTGATGTAGAACATGCAACATAGGAGCCTTGACTCCCATCTGAAGCAAACTCCCTCTGCTGCTGGATGACATGGACACTTTTCCAGACGACCTTTTCCACCAGACTTTATGGCTCATTTTATAAGTTTTACAGTAGATTTTACCATGCTCTACCATGCTCTTACCAAGACTGCACAGGCAGGAGCTGAAACAAAAAATGAATCTGCAACTATTTTGATAATCAGTTTGGCCACTTTTAAAGCAAAAATGCCAAATATTCTTTGATTGATTGGATAAAACATTTGGCTTTAATAATGATCTTTTTCGCTACTTTCGGACATTTTATAGACAACAGAATAATGGTAGGTGCTGACCTGTGACAGACAGCCACATAACACGGGCCCCAAACATCCGCTGGATAAATGTCTGCGTTTTTCATGGACACCTACATTGAAGGATTATTGTTTGAATTATAAGAAGTGGAGAGTAATCTATATTAATTCTTGTGCATTCTGTAACATGTATATGCTAGTGAATGAATTAGAGTGAAATTACACTAATCCTCATTTCTCTGGGGACCCCATGGAAACATTTAAAGGGCCTGAGGCGCCCCTCGATCCCCCTCTGAGAACTTCTTGTGTAGAGGAGAGGCTGCTCCTGAATGCAGTCTGATCTGAACTGATCCCTCTGACACAGCCCATTATTGGAAAACAATCCCTCCCTGTAATTGAGTTTTCACAACCAGTCAATTGTCAGAGTCAAATGGATGCTTTTTTCTGCTCACCAGTAGGCATGATATAATGTGAATTTTCTTTAAAATCTTTAGAGCTTAGACTGACGTGCCATTTTGAAGAAACGTATTGTCACTCTGTCTTTTCATGGGCTGATTGTGTAAGTATGGGACCGCCACAGAAATACCCCCATTCTTTCCCCATCTCTACCCATCCGGCATTGGCATGTAAATTCTACAACAGTGACCAGACACAGGTTTATACGATAGATTCACCCAAGTCGCATTGTCCCAAGACATGGGCATTTCATTCGTGTGTGTCACTTCTAAGTCTAACAATGTTATTAAGAGAAAACCCCGTGACAAATTGCAATGTCAGGGGACGCGCCTTCAGATAATCCCCTTTTCTTGTTAATGGGTATGCACTAGGGGGAGCAGTTACTTTGGCATAATAGATCCCAAATGAAAAGCTAAATGACCTCCTCTAACAGGTCTGATTCTTCATATTTTTAAGTAGTTTAAGCCTTTAGCTGAAAAAAGACGAATAACTGCAGTGTAACTCTTTTAGTTGCTTTCCCTGTAAACTAAAAAGAGAAGCTAATGTATTGTGTTTATGATGCCAATGCATGTTAACCAAGAATTAGTCAGAAAATGAAAATGATTAAATTAAATTCACTTGACTGAAAAAAAACCAGACAATACACTATAACTGGTTAGTGGACTCACCAACCTCACAGATAGCACTCTAATGTGTGTCAACTTTTCTTATTATTTCTTAGTATGATGTTAAATTAAATCAAGGAACCATGGGGGAATTGTATGTGAAATTAACTTGAACATTACACAATTTATTAAAACGGCATGAAGTGGAAAGCTCCTTTTATTTTATTTAATATAAATAAAACGGAACTAGGGCCAATTAATACAGAAATGCAATGCTGATTCAGGCCTAATACCAAAATATATAGGTTTATTTTGAAACAACAGGCTTCAACATTACATTAATTCTTGACTTTGGAAATAGTTTTTTGTGAAAACTCAGTCATGTCCTGTGTTAATGTATACAATTGATGAACCTAAAAAGATGGATTTAAAATGATATGTATATTTCTTATATGTTTATTCTTGCAGTTTGAATGAATTGTTGGACGCTTTTTTATAGTTGTATTGTAGGTTTTGCGTTTAAGGTCATTTTTTGGTTTTCATTTGTATTATTATGATACTAAACTGATTTAGCTTTAACATTTGAAACTTGACGCACAAGAGCTCCGCTGCAAGAGCAACCGTTGCCAGGAAGTGACGTCGCATAGTTACAAGGAAGCCATGTCAAGCCCACAGCTGTAGCCTGCTAGCGAAGATTTGTTTTTAATGCGGATTTGCGTTTAATTATTTCGTCTTCTCAGCGAAATACATCCTCTCCAAAGAACAAAATGCAATTGCAACGTTAACGTGAAACACTGTTTACCGTGTGGCCCTCTGCCAGGTAAGATATCGCTGTCATACAGCTAAAGTTAGCTAACCTAAACGCGTAATGTTAGTTGGATAAAGTTAGCTGCTGTAGTTAGCTAGCGGTTAACGATAGTTAACGATGTATGTGTCCTAGGGTTAAAGCATGCTTTACCCTGATGGTGTGTAAAAGGTTTAAGGAGTATTATGTGGGGGAAGTGTCTTTATTAACAGTACTGTCACCACGGCTGGTTTTACCGCCAAATTACGTGCTAAGTTTGATTGTAACTCCTAAACTACAGACGTTGCATTGTGATTATTTATAAGTTTGTTACTGAAAACCTTTAGATTCAAACTGAAGGGGCCCTGCTAATGTGTGTGCAAGTGTTTTCAGAATATTTAACGTTAGTTAACGTTATATTTCAAGAGTTTTCTTGAGACAGCAATTGGTTTTTATTTCTGTCTTCATGCTTTGTAAACCAATTAACACATCACAGGGAACAATTGGATCATGTCTGAATCAGCTTTTGTTACATTATGTTGTGTGGTAGTGCAGTCACAAAAATGAATACATACATTTTCACTCTGGGGTGATTACAAAAAACAAGCAAGTTTTAAGAATTTGCAAACTGATTTTCATGTTGCATGAAACTAAATGAAACCCAATGGATGCAGTGGAGTTGTACGAAAAAATGCATTCATGCAAAACATCGTATGAAAAGGCATTAGCTGTGTCAGTTGTAGTAAATGGGTTGAACCATTAACACCTATCGCCACAGTTCTTTAGCCTTTTTATGCTTCAATCTCACACTACCTTACAGATCCAGTGTGTGGGGGAAGACGGCCATGTTCAACCCTAGTGAACTTGAGGGTGAAGTGGATCATTCGTTTTTCGACAGTGACTGTGACGACACCAGCGTCGGCAGAGATGGAGGGAAAAAGACTGAGAAAGGCTTGAAGGCTGAAAAGGAGAGCCCACCAGCACGTGAGAGTCTAAATGCAAAACAGAGTAAAAATACAAAAGGTGGTCGGTCCTTGAGGAGTGATGGGACCAAAAAATACCTGAAGCCTGTTGAGAACAACAGTAGCAGCAAAGCAGAAAGGAAAGAGAACAGTTGTCAATCAAAAGAAGATCAGTGGAGCAGATCTAGTCTACCATCTGTTGCCTATACATCAGATAAAGTCACTAATTATAGTAGTGATAGTGAGGAAGACTCTAATTTGCCCTTGAAAAGGCCCAATGGAACATTAATGGCTTTATTGGCTGAGGCCAGAGAAGCAGATTATAAGGACGCTTATAGGAGTCCAAATGAGACTGAAGAAGAAGCATTACCGTCCAATACCACAGACTCAAAAGGCAGAAACAAACAATCTCCTAAAAAACTGATAAGAAATCGGCGCACCCGAAGTCCATCCCCCACTTCAACTGAGGCCAGTGTAGAAGCAGACTCTGAGAGCTGCTGTAGCAGTAGCAGTGGGAGAAGCGATTCAGAGTCCCCCACCCTTCCAAGGCCTAACAAGTCTTCTTTGTCCCCTGGAGTGAGAAGGATCCGAGTGGGCTCAGCAGGCTCTCGGGATGTGCCTGCCAGCCGTACAGAGGAGTCAGAAGATACAGTGACAGATGTGAGCCCCCTCTCCTCTCCTGACTCCAGCCCCCTCCAGTCGTTGGACCTGAGCCACACAGAGGCTGGAGAGGGAAGCCTCAAAGAGCAGCAGCAGAGGGAGAGTGTGCCCTCCAGTGGCCTTAGCAGCACACATCAAGATGAGGACTCGGATCAGGATGTGGATGACAGTGAGTAAACTTGTGCCTTTTTTGTTTGTCTGTCATGTTTGCTACTCTGTTTGCTTTATATCACTGGTTCCCAACCTTTTTGTCTTGTGACCCCTTTAAATTAAGCAATAGCTTTTTGTGATGCCTCATCAAAGATCAGGGCCATAGTGTGTACATGAGCTTTGAGCTGTCCACAGCAAGACTGACTGTTCTTTCTCAAATAGTTAGATTTGAAGTATCTGTAAAGACTGGGGAGGTAGTATTTACAACACAAAAATGATGAATTAAAGAAAAGTCAGAAAAATAAACTTGCTTGTGACACATAGATCGGCAACCAATGCTCGATTATCTATCTGCTTGTTTAGGTTTGAATGCAGTCAGATTTTTACGTTATCTGCTGTGTAAGTGCCCAGTCCACGTGGCCTTATAAGACACCAGAAATACCTTTGGAGTGGTAGACATGACATGAATATAATTTCTCACATATTACATAAAAACTCAACAAATAAAGATTATGTAAAAACAGTTCATCATCTATCTAGAATAACTCATGAGAAATTTTACTAGTTGTTTTTCACGAGACAATGTGTTTGTAATGTAGGTTTGCACCAAACATCAACAGACCGAGTTTCTTCTCACCAAAGATCAGGGGCAGTTCACATGTTGATATAACAATGTAACCTTTTTTAATAAATAGAAAAATAATAACTGAATCATATAAAATTAAGAGACTGTAATAAAAATGCTTTTTACCAAACAGGCTCCCTCAGTTCAGAGAGTCAACTTGGAGGTAGACTGGTCTTCCACTGTCCTAGAAGAAGGAAGAACTACTCGTTCACCAACGATGAAGTCCGATGTATAGATCGTGAGAACCAGCGACTTCTTCAGCAGCTTTCACGCCTATCTCCGTCACCCAGACCAGGAAGTACAGCGAGGAAGAAAACCCATATTGCCAACAACCCGCCTCTTACTCGCCTCTCTCACAGCGCACTCAACAGACAGAGGGAACAACAACGCATCGAGAGGGAGAACCTGGTGAGTTTTGTCCTCTGTGTGGATTGATGCAGACACTAATATAAGCACTAAACCCTAAACCTTAGATGAATATAGCTATTCCTGTCACTCTAATTATGCACACAATGTTACAAACTGCAACCCGCAAATCTTCATCAGAATTGGGGGTGTCTAAGTGAGTTTGATGTCCAAGCAATATACCATGTATCTGTGGAGCTCAAGGTAACCCTTCAGCTGGGACCAGTGTCACATTGCATTTATAACTGTGTCTGTCACTATATTGACCTGTTATCAAAGGCAAAATGCCAGTTAATCTTGAACACATTAGTAATAGTGAAGCTTCAAAAATGTTAAAATAAAAAAACAACTAAATAAATACTTCAGCATCAGGTAGGTGGTAATATTGGTGCTGTTGCATCTCTGGAAAGAGATTCCAGATTTTTCATTTGTGTAATTACATTTGTTTGAACTGACACTGAAATATGAAGCTGCTGTTGGCTCTTTGAATGTTGTCATAATCTGGTTCTTGACTGGACAGAGAATGTGAGACACATAAGTCAACTTTATAGCAGAGTAATTTAGTTACAACAGAATAAGTAAAAATAAACAAATAAATGGATGGGAAATATCTGTTAAGTGGAACTGTGCTGCATGGGTGTTGTGCTAGAAAAAAACAAAAGCAAACCAAAAACTTCAAAACAACGAAGTGCAGTGGGAGGAGATCAGTCGCAGGTCTGCCTGCTGCTTGTGTACATGTGGAACATCGGGCCCACGTGTGTCCCGTGCTGCTGACTAAGCTCCTAATTCATCTGCAACGCTCGAGACACAAAGCAGGCAACAGCAGAATGAATCAAGCAGAGGAGCCGTCATAATATTCTCACATCTTGGTTACTGCATGCCAAAAAAACAGTTTGTCTGTTGTTTCATTTCCATCACAACACACTTTTATCTCTGTTACAGCATCCTTACATATTTTTCCAGAATTCCTAAAAAAAAAAGTTGCAGCAACCTTGTCAAGTATCACCTCATCACATGCTTTTTGAATTTATTGAACGGTCATAAAGGAGTTCACTTGGTCCACTCGACCATGCTACTGTATCAGTGATTTTCTCTGAAACATTTTGGTGTGAATGCATGTGTATCACATATTGATGTATTTTAAATTAAATATCATTTTAATTAGTTTTAATCAACTATTGTAGAAGCAGAAAGGGAGAATCTGCAGGTTAAGCAGTTTAAATAATCTCTCATAATTGTCACAATGACACAACCTATGAAGATTTTGTGATATTACTTTTGTGATATTCTGCAGTTATATCACTTGAATAGATATTTGCCTCCCAAAGTGTACATTTATGTCCGGATACTAGTTTGATAAGTACTAGTTAGTCGGTGTCAGACTAAGAGTGAACACCCCTGAAAGCAGACACGGATGGACTTGGATAGACAGCAGCAGGTGGCAGGGGTGCAGCAGCGCCACAGAGTGACATAATAAGACAGTTCGGCATCTGCAGCTTTAGCCTCTTACTCCATATATTAACTCTGCTTGACCACTTTATTACAGAAACCCAGGGAGACAAAGCAGCAATGTTCAAAAATGATTTAGGAAATGGTAATTGGCTGCCAGCTGCTGTTACTGTCTCCTCTGACTGGTGTTTTAAGTGAAAGCTGAAACGTTACATTGTTGTCTTCACTGATATTATCATATATGTGCCTCGTTATTGCTAATTCGTGATCCTACGTTTATCCTGATTGTTGTTTCTGTCCGGAAATGTGTTCCTGTCATTTTCAGAACAGACTGTTCTCTCTCTTGAGTCCACTTCTCTACGTTATCAGGGGTGCTTTTTGCCTTCTCTATTCTTAGAGCGGCGTAACTGAATCTGTAGTGCGATCCGTGTGTCCACCCCATCACATCACACATGTAAGACACTTAGTCCGTCCTGCACAAGTAGAGCTACTTCTATGTATTTCAAGATTGGTCAATTACACAATATATCTTCATTTACTATCAAAGAAGTGATATTAATACATACGTGCTGGATTTTGTTTGAAGAGATTTCAAATGATTGATACAATGGAAATGCAGTAGGTGATCAGTCTGACTGCAATTAGAAGCCTGCAGTGCCTTTTTATAACATGGAGGACTTTTGAACTTTAGTCCATAAACTGCTGAGCCTTTTGCCTGTTGCGCTGCTTCATGTGGAGTTTTTGCTTACTGAGGGATTTCTGCACAGCATGCATGTGGGAGTGGGACTGCATGTATGACATTCAGCCACTTTCCTACACTGTTGTGCCTCAAGCTCTTTGGTTGAGTTTGCTGTGAAGCAGCAGATATTCTTCTATTTTCAAAAACTATTTGGAATTTTTAGAACAGTGTTCATGCTTTATTTCTGAAGTAAATATTGTTTATTTTACGAATGATATGAACTCTTGTTATATGGTATATGGTGTTTTTATGTTGTGAGACAGAAGAAATGTGATCAACTGTGTGTAACACACATACACACACCAATGTCTTTAAGGGCATATATCATGAAACACTTGATGGATGGCTTTGAGAAAGCTTTTGTCTCTGACTTCATCTGTATGCACACATCTTTCATGACTGACACCCTAAAATTTCACGATAAACCTCAGCGCTTTGACTTTGCGCCCTGAAAATTTTCAATATGTTTTTAATTATTACCAATCAGATAAAAAAACTGCTGCGTTTCTTTCAGGCCTTCCTGAAGAGGCTGGAGTCCGTCAAGCCTACCCCTGGCCTAAAGCGCTCACAACAACTAACAGACTACCAGAGACAAGTTGGATACCTGGGAGGTCCCTCATACTCCATCTGCGTGTCATCTGCACAGAAAGAAAGGTCGACCAGCAAGACACCCACAGGTAGGTAACTTGTGTCTAGATCTGCAGGATATATGCAGTACTACTATAGAGTGTGACCACATATCTACTCATACAAGGTCCTCAGCCAAACACTTTGTGCCTTCTTGGTCATAGTAAGACTCTCTCTCCACCCATTCATGTATTTCATATGTACGACTAAGCCATTAGTCGTACATATGAACTAAGGGTCCGGTGTCAAGTGTGGGTTATCACTTTAAGACAAACCCACTTGTGAGGAAGCTGCACAGCATAAAAGCACCTGTGCACCCAACCCTCACCGAGCGCTTTGATTCCATAAGAGCAGGCTGACATCAGCCAAAGTGTGTGCTGTACTTTAGTAGCAGCCTGCTGTTGCTTACCTGCAATGATGAAGGTAAATAAAAAGTGTCAGCATGTGGCACTGCACCTGCGATGATCCTTCCAAACTGAAGGCTGCAGATTTATCACACACGTCTGACCTGCTGCTGTCAAATGGCTGCAGAGATTTAATTAGCAGCAGGAGAGGACTTTCAGAAATTAAAAAGCAGCTGTGGATGACTGATACTGGTAAGAATCCTCCATGCATTTATGGGTTTTCCTCTTGTCATGTTAAACATTTTTAGTGTTTATTAAATGAATGTAATGGTGAAATATTTTCTCATTTTTCTCATTAAATTTTTCAACATTATTGCTTGATTGCTATAAAATTGTGTAAACTTTATGTACTTGCAAGTTTAAATCACTTGCCATCATTAGTCCCGGGTGCTTTACCAAATCTAATAAACACCATTGTGATTAAAGTTCAGATATTATATGCAAATGTAATTTTCTTCTCAATGGAAGTTTGGAATAAAAATCCAAAAGGTATTTTAGATAAAGAATGTCTCTCTGTCGTTCACACTATCAGGTCCCAGTCGGACGGTCAGTTCTGCCTGCCACAGCCCCAGAGCGGCTTCCACCAACTCTGAGTCCAGAAACTCACCGGCACAGAGGTCAAAAAAACTGAGTGCAGCCCGACCAGCCTGGTGCTGAGAACACTGCTGTTCTCGGATATCTCATCTACAGAGAAGCGCATCCATTCATCACAAAAGGTTCAGTTTGTAAGTTGCTAAGCTAAAAAGATCTTTTGTTAAAATATATGGGTTCACTTTATGTTTACCTAACTTACAACTATTTATTGATCCGTGCTGTCATGCTTATCACTTAAAAAGAATATGGACTTCTTTCTTCTCATTGAAGATGAAATATAGCGAGTGATGCTCTGCGCTCAGAGCTTCTGTAATTCATTTGAATATTTCCTTTGTGGCTTCTGGATATTGCAGTAACTCTTCACAACAATCAGCTAGCTGTATTTTTGTATCAAATATGTCAACAGCTGCGTTGTAATAACAAACAATTCATAGTTAATTATTTCAGTGAATGAGGTCTCCATTAAATCTGCAGTTTTTTGTGCATCCTTTTCCTGCATTTGTACATTGTATGATGCACTAGAGAATTATGTTTTTAAATTAGTTTTTAAAAAAAAAAGTAATATTATTTTGATGTTATCTATATGATGCTCCTTATAAAATAAAGCTGTTTGTTCCAGCAGTTAGCAGTGTGCTATTTTACAACTTTAAATAGAAAAATGGTCTCTCGTAGTCTCCTAAAACTCACTTGCATCACCTGAGCACATTTTACAACTGGTACAAAAAGACATTGTTGGTTTTAGAAGTGGTTGTATTTGAAACTAATCAATATATACTCATGACCTTGAAGAATTTGCAAAAGGAGCTTTGCAAAGCCATAAATGCTCTCAGGTACTTATGGTTGATAATCAGCAGACAGTGGCGCAGGTGCATTGTTCTTAATGGAGCTTTTTAACTGATGACATTTTTACATGTCACAGTGGGAAAAACTGATGGTGTAACTAATGAATGATGGCTGAATTCCTTTTAGCTGCTTCGTTTTTCGGCTTTTGTTATTGTGCATGCTGGTCACACTGTCACGACTTACTGGAACACTTGAATAAAAGGGAGCCAATGTCAAAATGTCTGCTGTGAAAAAGACCTATTCAACTGCAGACGACAGGTTGCTGTGACAACGGAGCGTGTGCTTTGAAAAAGACTTGACTATTAGACTAACAAATCTTTATTTTTAATAAAATAATGTGTGAGGTGGAGTACATGGGTCAGAGTGGTCACAACATAACACATGGGCCTCTGCTTTACAATCTGGCTCTACCAGGAGGAGAGTATGACATAGTGACGTCGTCCTTGTGTCATCACAACATCTCCACTGAAACACCGGCTTGACTTTGTCACACTGAAACACTGTATGTGCCTTTTTGACACGTCTTAGATGGGATATTTACAGATTTCTGTACACCTACCTTTCCTGAGCGCTCACAGAACAGTACATGCCCACATTGTAATTCACCTCAAGCTGTTATCACGCTATCACATTAGGTGATAGGATTAGTTAAGACTTTAAAACAAAGTGAAGGGGTTCCTTGGGGTCTGGTAGATTAGAAAGTTTATTATGTGTACTTCTTGATCTCGTCATACAGCACCAACACAAACGCACCACCCATGCCTCTGATCACGTTGGACCAGGCACCCTTGAAGAAGGCTTTTCCTCCCTCGTCCTTGAGGATCTTCCTCCAGCAGTCGATTGTGCCCTTGTACATGATGTCAGCTGTGGAAATGCAGACGTGGATAGTGATGTATTATGTCCAAGAATGCATGCGTAAAAATGCGTAATTGCGCCAAACCAAATCAATCTCCACAAGCATGAGTGACGCTCACCTCCTTTGCGTCCAGACTGCATCATCATACGACGTCTGACGGTGTCGAAGGGGTATGAGATAAGACCAGCGGCAGCGGTGACAGTCTGGGCGATCATCCAGCTGACGACGATGTGCGTGTTCTTGGGATCTGGCAGCATACCTGCAAGAGAGAGGCGTTAAGTCACCCGCTTGCCAGGAAAAACTAGGCATTAACTACGTTAATAAAAACCCATGACAGTAATCAGATCGACCAGATGTGCGCACCTTTGGCTGTGTCGAAGCATCCGAAGTAGGCCGCTCTGTAGATGATAATACCCTGCACTGACACGTTGAATCCGAGGTAAAGACCCTTGATGCCATCGGTTTTGAAGATCTTGGTGAGGCAGTTTCCAAGACCGCTGAACTCTCTCTCAGCTGCGCCTTTGCCGATGTCGGCAGCCAGTCTTGTTCTGGCGAAGTCGAGAGGATAGACGAAGCAGAGAGAGGTCGCACCAGCGGCACCGCCAGATGCGAGATTACCAGCGAAGTAACGCCAGAACTGTGTTTTTTGATCCACACCACCGAGGAAGATCTTCTTGTACTTGTCTTTGAAGGCGAAGTTGAGGGCTTGGGTGGGGAAGTAACGGATCACGTTGGCCAGGTTTCCTCTCCAGAAGGAAACGAAGCCCTGTTCCTTTGGGATCCTTACCACACAGTCAATGATTCCCTTGTACTGCATCTCTGCGGTGATCTGTTTGCTGGCATGCTGGACCTACAAGAAAACACAATAAAAGACACGTATAACTATCCCAAAATGTGATTAATTCTCTTGTACAACTTTGTACAAAGACACTTTGTCATGCCCGATTTTCCATTGACAACAGAATATATTGTTTTGTGTTTAAATGTTAATAACTTGTTGGGTTTTCACAATTCTAATCGTTGTTTAATATTTTCCGGTCAGGCATAACTGTGTGTAGTTGTAGGTCCATCAGTCTATATGCACACTCCTGTCACTTGAGAATCAGCAGTGTATTAGATTACATACCTCAGTTAAATTTAGCAATTGAATTTCACTAAACATTACTGCGGTCATCTGTTATCTGCAAAATAAGTATCTTAACAAACGTACTATCAGTTATTAAACTAGTGCTTTGGCCATTTTATTGACACATGTTGGCCTGGTCATCATAGCAGCAACTATGCAAAGTCCAGTGCGTAAAACCATCTCCACACTGACGCAAAAACCTCTTTTGTGCCCCTTGACATTACGCACCGGACCATATGAACATACATGTTGCGCACTTGGACTTTTTTTCCATTTAAACCTATTCCAGATTTACATTTTAGTGTTTGGTTTGTCAGTAATCCAACATTTACGCACACTTTACGCACAGGACAGTGAACATGCGGCCATGCTTTGGGCAACAATTGGTTCAATTATTTTACCTGCAGCAACAACTTGACTCTCTCAATGGGAGCGACAGCTGTTTTGGAGATGGCAGCGGCAATGCCACCAGCCAAAAAGTCCTTCATGAAACTAATCACCGCGTCCGACATGGTTGCAGATTTGAGAGCCTTGACTGTTCCAAACTTCCCCAAGGTCCTCTAAGGAAACCCAACGCCCATCCGAGTGGCCGAGGCAGCCCCCATCTGCCTTAATATATCGGCGCCATTTATCGCGAGAATTTTGAGTGATGGATTTGCATTTTGTCAAACAGATCAACGAGGCTGAATAAATATCCGAGGTTGAAGGTCAAGACGTGCGCCATGTTCCTAAAGTGAAAAGTCGGCCAAGCCGGGGACGTTTAAAGGACACAATATGTGTAATATGATTATCATCAAAACATGGATTTATTTATAATCTAATCGACTCCTGATCAAACTCAAGTCTTTTACATTAAATCCTGCTGGTAAACGGTCTTAAATGGTTTAAATCCACAATCCAAAAATACACTTGTGGGTCAATTGAATGCCGAAAAGCATTGAAATGAGGAAAGGTCTCTGTGTAGTTTGTCTTCAATGGGACCAACTGTAGTACAGTTTCTACAGAGGAGCCTGCAAACCATTTATAAAATTTCCCAGTAGGTATAGTGACAGGTGTAGTCTGAACCTGCTGAACAGGGGTTCACAAAGTGATTTCATCCATCTCATTATTTTCATACATGCACATACTTTTACTGGCTACTAAAGACTATGAAAAATGAAGGCCTGTCTTCATTAGACTAAGGGGGATGTGATTCAGGTTGAAAAACAACCTGTTGATTCTGGGTCAGAGGTTGGATGGATGACAGCCTTTTTTTCAGGTAAAAGGAAACTATTTGGAGGAAAGTATTTAGTTAAACAACCACCAACAAGTTGGTCTCATATTATTATTTTTTCCGACTGGCCTTTTCCTCTCAGCTCACTGACAGTTTTGCTGCACATTCATTTTGGCACCTGTTGTAACCCTGCGTCAAGTCAGCTGGAGAAAGAACGGAAGAGATTTTATTTATTTCAAACTAAGTTGCGAGCAGTATGCCCCCCCCAAAAAACAGCATTGCTTAAATACTTTTATTGTGAAATATAGAGGAAATCTCATTCTTGCTGACTTGACTTGTGAGACATCACAAGTTCCGCGTGCAGATATGAGACGGAAAAGTAACGTGATCCAAGGCTGTGTGATCCGAAACGAAGCCAAGCTTAGAGGAACAGACCTTTGACATACAGCACCACAGCCCAAAGTTCACCAGAAGTTTTGAAGACCACCTCGTTCACATAATTACAACACTTACGGCCTTCAATGTGCTATGTAATACATGCATTGGTTGCTATAACACATTTCCTGGTGGCAAGAAGAGCACTAACGATTTAACACTAATAATGATAAATAATCATGATAAAAATGTCTTTACAAATAACCTATTTAAACCAAAAGCACTCTGGTTGTGCCAAATGTGAAGTTTTAAAGACCGAATTGAACTTAAATGAAAATACAATTGAACAAATAAGTGAAGCTTTAAGGTTTCATGACGATAACTCCCATCTCATGACCGCTTGGTGGCGCCATTTTACTGTGTTGAAGCTTACAAACTTCATGACGTTTTCCATCAGGATAATTCAAAATATTAACACTACTGCTAAACCCTCAATAATAACAATAATGTTGTTTGAAATAACACTAGCACTGAGGCTAATATTAATTATAATGTAGAATATTCATATTTTTTCTCACTGTTAATGTAATTCAGGGTAGAGATATAACGGGGATGGTAGATGGTCATTAACAGGATGAAAACAATCTTGAGACTTTATACAGTTTGATCTACAGAAAACTTGTACAGTAAACTGGGGTAATTGATAATCTGAGGCTCACTGAGGTTGAGGTTGTGACATCCCAGTCGGGTTGTGCTGTGTGCAGTAGCCAGTGGGTGGCACTAGAGAGCTGGGTTATTTTAAAGGGCATCGCCATCACCATCCCCAGAGTGCGACTGTGGTACCCAGGGGAACAGGTGCTTTTCCTCATTTACTCCACACTCCACTTTCAACAATACAAATAATGCACCACTTTGCTTGTTCCCCACAGGGAAATATGCCGAAGTAGGTCCCACCGGGCAGGTCAGAGGTCAGGCACTGCTGCAAGGCTGCAACCTTAAAGCTTATTTGGGATTCAGCATCTCGCTCACTTCAACACTTCAGCTAGGCAGATGCTCGCTGGCACAGGGGCTTGCACCTGCTTTCTGGCAAGCAAAAGTCATTGTTTATGCAGTTTCACAGCATGTAGACTTACGATGTAATTTTAGCTGTCAAAAATTGCTTCTTTTTATCAAAAAGTTACTATTCATACTTCTATCAATCTTGTTATGGCAACGTGAAATTGAAGTATTTTTTTCAAATTCTCTAATTGTCATCACATTGCATATGATTATTATTTAGAATAAACAACCTTGTTGTTAGGGACAATTTAGACTGAGGGAATTCTGTATCAAAATAATTTGCCTCTTCTGTTATTTCCAAGATGGATTTTCTTTGTAAAACCGTCTTAAAATATCTAGTAACCGTTTGGCTAGAGGAGACTTGGCAGAGTATGTTGGCCTATACATAATCTAGATCAGGTGATTTGCTTCACAAATTATTTCCAGAAAAAGCCTTAATTCTGTGTTTACTGCTGTTGAAACTCTTTTTGTACTATTATTTAAATCTGATCTAGATTTGCGAAAGTCGTTGCTCAGTAACCTTGGATTGAGGGAGGGGTCATGGAGGGGGTGAGGGCCTGGATTTGCATTTTGAGTATGAAGAGCTGCAGGTGTCAGACAGTTAGACCCCCCGCCACACACATAAACATGCACACACCCCATAGACAAAGCCGTTACGCACGGCTCTAACACCAATACAGTCACTGATTTTATCTGGTAAGAAGCAACTGTGAAGAGCATCTTTTTTTTTTTTTCCTCTGATCCCCCCTACTGTCTATTTCAGACCAGTAAAGACTCACAGATAATGGAGATTATGAATGTCAGACAGGGTTAAAACCACAGATATTAGGGTCAAAACTCACCAGAGTGGGACCACTGGTTGCTTCAGACTCCAGTCTGTGATTCACACAGAATTTCTAGTCAGGATTTCAATCTTCTATAAGAGAATCCCTCTTTAAGAGAAACCTGAGATTTTATTAAGATAGTAAAAAAAAATTAGACACAAGCAGAAATTATATTAGAAATGAGAATAGTTTTCTATTAGTTCTTTTTTTTTATCATCAACAAATTGCATAAAAAGACCAAATCCAACAATGTGTTAGTTTGTTTCTCAGAACTTTCTGACCTCCCTCTGACAATTTTGAATTTAAAAATGGGTTACAAATTCAAAACTTTTAAACGGCTGGTCAAGCCCTTAAAACTGCTGGGTACTGTAGTTTTGGCAAATGCTAATTAGACAGGAGTAAGAAGTGCTTTTTTGCGGACTATTTTCTGCTGCGGATTAGCACACATTTGGTTTCTAGTGAGTATTTATGGCTACAGGATGGTGAATGTGAAACTGACTCAAAATAAACTCCAGTGCCCATGTTCATTAGAATGAAGGAATATACTAACTACTAACAACATGCATCACTGACTTATTTTGTTTATGTAACTTAGAGGATGTTTTAATATATAATAAATTATTGTAAACTCTGTGTATTACATGTTACGCCATGTGTTTCTCATCTATATAATAATACAAGCAGCCTTATCCAGCAGTTTTCACACACAACAACAGGGTGATACGTCAACAAAAGCTCAGCTCCTTCCTAAAAGTAGATCATGTCAGCTGTTTATTCCCTCACAATGCTCGAACCCATGAGTCTCCTAGTTTAAGTCACAATGTTAATACAATCCTCTTGCCTCAAATCCAGCAGTCTGGGATGCACACTGAGTTCTCCTGAGCAGACTTAGTGACTGAGCTCTCCAGGGCTAAGGGGGAAGGAGATTATTTAAGTGTTTCCCCTTCTCTTTGGTGCCATTATTGGCTGTCGGCCTGTTTTCATTAACGCTGAAGAGGCTGACAGGGGACAATATGAGTGAAAAGCACATGTGTGAGTCTGTGTGTAAAAAGAGACAGCGTCACGCCGCCCGCGGTCAGGGCAGTGCCCATGGCAGAGCAGCCAAGGTGGACAAACACACACACACGCACGCTCCCCCACACACATAAACACACTGCTGCGGAGAACGAGAAGAAATCCCCATGACCAATCAGGAAGACCTGGAGACACTCAGTCAGTGGGGGACGAAGAGATGGACATGGTGGGAGTGGGGGTGGAGGGTGAGAGACACAGAGGCTGAGGGAGAGAGACGGAAAGAAAAGAGGTTCATGAGAAAGAGGGGTGGGGTGAAAATGAAGACTTGCAGAAAGGCGATATGACAGCAGGTCTGAGAGTGAAGAGTGTGAAGTCTGGGGATGGACGGGATTAAACAAATGTGAACTCCAAGTTCGTTGTCTTTTGCCGTTTGGCTGTGGTCGTGTCTGAGTGACACCACCGTTTTTGGAGCTCATCAACAGTTGTCCTTGTGTGGTTATCAGCTACAAATATCTGGTAACGATCTGCGTGGTCGGGCAAGGCTTGGCTCAGTGCAGTAACAGATTTTACAAATGTTTCCTTATAAAATATGTTTTAAACCAAGAAATTTTGACCAATCTGTGTTTAAGCAAATACTGACAGCCATAATTATCTACTCCACACATGTCCTTGTTGGAGCATTATCTGTATGTACTTTTAGCTGATTTGTGATTATTGACCAGTTCATTTTACTAACCAAGCTGACCATTATACTCGCTGTTTGAGGCTTATGTGTTGCTAATATAACACTGTAAGTATCTGGTCTAACTTTTAAGTATTTTACTCTTTTGGACTCTCTTTGGACAGCTAATTAGTACTTTGGGCAATTTGTTTTCCCTGTTACTGAACAACTTCATATTTTTAATACTTTTTGTCCAACTTTGGTTCTGTACAGATACCTAGTTCAGTCAGTTGTAGGCATTACATCTATATGGCCAGCAACTCAGACGATAGATAGCGTAAATATATCTTGTATATCTTATTAAACCTTATAGACGCTTTTGCTTTTCTTTATTAAAGCTCTGTACACTTATTAATCACATAGTCAACATCGTGTTGCATCTATCTTAGGACAGTTTACACTTTGAGTAACATAATATAGTATATAATAGTATACGGTGGCATAGATTTGAAGTGTTGCAGTCGCTGCTTTTGTTTTTAAGGTTTGGGAGTTTCCAGACTTCACACGTGTCGAACTGCTGTGTAGTTGGACTGAGAAGCAGCGGTGCAGGCAGCTCCATTCACAGATTAAGTTCCCTAAATTGGATAAATTAGACAAAGTAAACTTGCTCAGAGTCTATTTTTAGGGTTTAGGGCGGCTGTAGGACGAGAATAATTAGGATTAGTCCAGAAAGAGGTGACAGAGATCGTATATGCGTGTGTATGTGACTTGGTTATCTCCATTAGTTGTATGTATGGTGTCATTTCATGCCTCATTCTCACAAACGTATATGTGGTTTAGTTTTTGGCCTCCCCTGTTAATCAATCTTTTCTTAAATTGTTCACTATTATGGATATGACAACGCTTTAAGAATTCTTGAGCCAAAATTAGTTGAGAATCATTGCTCCATAATAAGCTTTTATCATGTTTTTGTTTTCTTAAGTTTGTCTCCAACACAAGGATTTTCGTAAATACAGGTATTATCCTGCATTATCCAGATGCAGTATTACAATATCACAGTATCACTCACTTCCACCAATTAAATGATGTATTTCTTGTGTATTTTAAATATCAGCAGCAGGTGCACAAATGTAATGCCATGCAATCGGATTTGGTAACAACCTCCCTCAACAAAAACCCCAATTTCTTTGCTGGGTAATTTCTCTCTCCTTTCCCTCCCTCTACCTTGTTTCCTTTACTTTTTTCTTTAGAGATGTTGAATAGCAGCACTCATTTCTCACTCGTGATGAAAGAATTCCACTTAGAGCGGCGCTCGTTCAAGACAAACTAATCAATTCAAATGAGTAATATATTTGTAGCACTCTCAAGACGATGGTCCCTCTCACGTAAGTGTGTGAACGTCATTCATCCATTCTTCAATCTCCTCAGAAAGACAACAACCTCTTCAAACCTCAAGGCCCTTTAAGACGGATTTTGAACCCTCTTCACAGCCCTCAGCCCCAAATTAGTGGGGTCATTTTGAGCTGTGAAATAATCTCATCTGGAATTAGAGAGTGTAATGAGGAAGACTTTGTCGCACGGCTTGTCAAGAGTTTAACCTGTAGTGTCTCTATTGTGCACTAGTGCTGGTATCTATGTAAATGTATTGGTTTTATCATGAACATTATGTCGTCCAGAGGCTGTCCGTCCTTGGGGAGTGAACATCTTTTATGTTCGTCTTGTATTCAGAGTAGAAACTTTAAAAGAAAAAAGGATGATTTCACCCAATTATACACAGGGAGGCTCTAGAAATGGTAGCTTCTTTTATCTCTATAACTTTTATTACTCAGGATATATCATTCATGTCTGTTATCATTAAAGTGAAATAGTGAACCTGAAGTGAACCTGCCCCTGCTAAATACAGAGGGAAAAAAATAATTAGGAACACAGTACCATTACTGCAGCCTAAACAATTATTTAACTGTCGAATCGATCCCCCTCTGGCACATTACCAACAAACACTGATCACTATGAGATTTAGTACAGTGCTATTTTTTGGCTTACATGTAGTGACCATCATTGATAAAATCAAATGTTTTCATGACACCAAAGGTGAGCAGAACCGTAACTTATACCTTTCTGTTCTTTTTCTATCCCTCACATTTACTCTCTCTGCTACTAAATAATTTCAGTGCATAAACCACCTCTAAATGTCACAGATGTTTAGTCAAATGTAATGTCTTCATACTCCTCTTGTCCCTGTCAAAACACGGTTTGAGATTATCTGAAAACCTTAAAAGTAGATTAGTCTAAAAAAGCCATAACACCTTTGATAAATCAATTTGTTTTGATGTGTGTTTCTGCATGTGTGTGTGTGCATTGGTGTGTGTTGCGCTTGTGTGTTAGTGTGCCTGACAAAGCATCACTGACCCTTTGATTGGGAGGATAAGTCGCTGTTTGTGCGTCCATCTTGATTTGATGGCCGGTGAGAGGGCTGATTGACCCCGTGACCTTTCTGTGTGGGGCAACGCTCCTCGGTGTCCGGAGCTCCTGTCAGCGGGTTAATGAGCGACGGCTGCTCAGGGCACGCTGGGCCTTGGCTAAGTAACTGGGCCGGATGACCACCCTCTGCTCTGACCCTTATTCCTCTCTACGGCCATCAGTTACACACCCCCTCCACCACCACCACCACCACCCTCGTCCTTCCTCCCCCTCCCAGAGAGAAGCTGGGACTCAGGACTTAAGCTCAGGTTTGTCCAGCTGCTGTTTGGGATGCAGCGGTGCTCCTCCCAACGCAGGCACACACACATACACAACAGCCACATCATCTTATTTAGTTTATACACATGTATAGATCTTTCACAGATGAGTTAAAAGTGTTGATACATATGTTCAGACATATTATAATTTGTGATTACAACTATATTATATTATCAGTCATTGATTATCTGTTTATACACCAGGTACAGATGCTTCATTATGCATTTATAGTACTGAAAATTCCCTTAACTCTGCTTAAAACTACATTATGTTAAGTTGTAAACTATATTCTAATTATTCATATGCTGCTAACAAATGCTAAGTTGGTGGTCACTCAAAATAATGTGCTGCTATTTTCGGTATATATTTTATAATCGGTTTATAAATTGTAACTCATAGATATATTGATGGTTTATAAATATTTCATTAAATCTTTATAGATCGATGGGTAGAATCATCTAAAAAGGCTTGCCAGGTTGTGAGATCTTTATTTGGCTGGTGCTCCTTCAAGATAACTTACTTTGTCTTACTAACATTTACAACTTCGCACTTAATAGATTATGTAAAAAAAAAATTCTGTGACCCCTAATTAAAATCTTACAAACATTTGTAACTGCAGACTTAACTTATTAGCAAGTGAATTAATCGTTACTAAAGAATCAGAAGTTTCTCAATTTATAATAAGCTATCTGTTTTCTATCTGTCTAGAGGGTTATTGTTTCTATCTATCTATCTATCTATCAAACAACAACAGCAACCCTTCATGAAGTATTTGTTACTGGAAATGGACACCAGATTTTGTAATGTGTTAATGGATTAATAGTTCTGCATTTCATTCGATGAAAAGTTTTCAAAATCTATATATAATATGTAAAAAATAAAGATATATGTATAAAGAAATGTGTCTGAGATGGCAACACCGCATAAAACATACAGGTTAGAATGTGACACTGAAAAATTAGATAAAGTATGGACAGAGTAATTAAGGATCACAAAACACATATGATCAATGTAAGATACATCTGCAGAAGTAAAAGGGCTGTTTGTTCATCCTGAAGTTTACAAGAGTTCATTTGCAAAATTGTGTGCACCTAATATAAGTGAAAACTTTGCTATTATCTTTCAGTTTTAATCCCAATATATCCAAGTTTCCCTGATTGTGTAAATGTATCCCATTCGGTCAGCAGATTTGGCCCACAATGCAACAGGCTTGTTCCTTGAAGCACGTGAAGTCTGGGGCCACAGCTGAGAGCAGCCCATCCCAGTGTGGACGTTTGTTAAAGTGAACAGGGTAATGAATTTTAAACTGCTATAGTAACAGCTCTCAGACATGTGGTTTTAGTGTGTGAGCATGGGTGAGTGGGTGGGCGTGTGTGTGTGTGGTTGGGATTTGCGGTTGTGTCTGTGTCTATGTAATTTCTATGAATGTAGGGGATATGTGCATAAATGGGGGTGGGGGCTGGGAGTCATTCTCTGTGTACGTGTGAGTGTATGTGCCGAGGATAAAGACCTAGCAAACCAGCCTGGCTTAGTTGACAGGTGACAAGGGTTGTTTTGAATGGGGATTTTGTAATACCAACAGTGAGGAAAAAGCCAGGGTACCAAGGGACTTCTGAAAAGAGAGAAAGAGGACTTTTCTTCTAGCAGTGACGGAAGAGAGAAAGGGCCGTGAAGGCTTCGAGGGACTTAGGGATCCCACTAATCAAACTGCTCCACCGTCTAGCGCACTCATTTTTATTCAAAACGCAGAAATGCTAAATCATTCCAATCGGATTGATCCCAGTGTCAGTGCCTGTGTGGTATTTTCATTCTCCTCTTTCCTCCGTGTCCTCAACTTTGACATATCAGTCAAGCAAGGACAGAGCTGTTACAAAGAGTACTGATCCAGAGGCAGCCTAATGGTTAAGAAGTGGCATTTTAAATGTTGTTTGTACATTTGCATAAATTAACAAGCCCTCTTGAAACAAACCGCTTCAAATCGCTTCGTCTACGATTTCCTCAAAAGTTTTTGAGGGTCGACCTTAATATGATATTTCTGTGTGTGTTGTCTCACATTGTGTGTGAAAAGAGTACGGTGTGTGACTGAGGGTGTTTAACAACATATAGTTAAAACACAATGCACAAAGCAGCAATATATTATGACCTACTGCCGCTCACTAACAGCCTACACACACACACACACACACTAACAAACACATTCGTAACACTCAATAAATCCCATCGGACTTTAACGCATAATCAATGTATTTTTTCAGTTAACTGAAACGTCAATCAGTCTGAATATCAGTGTAATGATAAAAAAAACACACATTTATTACAAACAAACCGACTGTCTGTTTGTTTGTGTGTGTGTGTGTGTGTGTGTGTGACATTTGGAGGCACAATATCTACATCTTCACATGTCATGGTGAGTTCAGGGACTCCTTTGCTAATGCTCATCCTCACACTGGATCTGTTTGCCTCTGTGTCATCAACACCTGCATCTGAACTTCTCCAAACTTATTTTTGCTCCTCGTTCCAGAACTGATGTGAAACTCCTCTTTTATCCGCTCAGTCTCTGTGTGAGAACAGGAAACCGCTTTGTACATGTTCGTCAGTTGACTAGTCATTAGAAGTACCACTCAGCTCTGTCAAGTCTGAGAAATCTGATTCAGAGTCAAGTGTGAGTTATGTTGCCTTGGAGATTACTTTTTTTTTTTACTGAAAACCCTGTATTGTAAATTGGGGGCATGGAATTTTTTTTTTTTTTAAGTGCAATGTTTGGGAAATGTAAGACCGTGCGTTTTTGGATCTTGACCCACACAAGGATAAAAACTCAGGACATCCTTGTGTCTGTTGTATCCTTTTTATTTCTCTCTGTCACTTCTGAGTCCCCCATCTTTATGAAGTGAAACGTTGCTTGCAATCATATCAACCATATAGCAATACAGTTTAACACAGATGTTCTTAATCCTCTTTTTGATACAAATTATCTTCCCCATACTAACAATATCTCTGTGATGGACAGCTGACCAGACCTCAGTGTTTACTCAGTACTTTATTTCCCATAATGAATACTGGGGTATTCGCTGAATCTCTTTTTTTTAAAGGAACAATCAGGTAAAGACAGTGAGTGATTGATAATTGGACAGTTTCATACAGTAATTACATAAAAACATATAACATAAGAAATGTTTATCAGTACATAATTTCTTCCCCTGAGAGCTCACACACAGCGAGGTGCAGATCAGTGTGAGCTCCAGTTCAAGTCCATCAAAATTAAAACGCATCGCACAACTCTTGTCCAGTACACCACTCTTGATTCACCAAACATTTTGGGTTTCTCATATAAATACAAATAAATGCATTCTGTATCCTTTCAACCCAAATAGTTCCTCAAAACTATCAGTATATAAAACAAATGGCGGCTGTGGCTCAGAGCCAGAGCAGGTTGTCTATCAGTCTGAAGATTGGCAGTTTGATTCCTGCCTCCTACGCATGTCAAAGTGTCCTTGGGCAAGGCACTGAAGCCTGTGGTGAATGTGAATGTAGCGTAAAATGTGTTTTGAGTGGTTGACAAGACTAAAAAGGCACTATACAAGTACAGTGAATTTACCATTTACGTGCAGTACATATACCAAAGTTTGTGCATCATACCAACATACATAATAGTTATATTTTAAAGCAAAATGTACCCATTATGTATTTCTGTGAGGCTTTACCCCACTGATGTGTGTGTAAAAATAATAGCTATTGCAAAATCAACTTTTTTTCCTATTTCTGATCGTATCAAAACCCAACATCAAGTATTGGAGTGGTAACATTTCAGTTTACAAAAAACTGTGATTATAAAATACAGAGAAATTCTCTTTGCCGAGAAGTCAAGTCATAGACAAAGAGCTGTAAAGTTATCTTACACAGCGGCGCTCCTCTCTTTCTATGTCTGACTCTCTGCTACACCTCTTATGAACAAACGGCAATAACAAAAGATCCTAATTCAGGGATATTATGATACAGATTTGGGGGGTATAGAACTGTGTTAAAAGTACTGTCAACACCAACCACAGATATAGAGTAACATAAAGTCAACCATGTTTTACAGCGGGGATCTTTGAGACCCCAAACACAAAGTGTGTTAGTAAGTATGTCTTTAGCTGAATTTGTTTACAGACAATTATGAAATTATACAAAATGTTGTTTTTGTACAAAATGCATGTTAATGCAATTAGCCATTAGTCATATGCATCATATGACTTCTTGTTCACTTGTTCTTACATCATACACACTTGCAGCATCATGCAGAGTTTTTACACTCTAAGCCCCCCTGAGTGTGTTCACCTCAGTAACTGGACTAACATCTGAGTGGATTAGCGACTGCAGCGAACAGAGAAATTGGTAATTGTATTTAAAAGAGACAAGTTTTTAAGGTTAAACACCCCTGCTGTGACCCAGCCTGTCCTACGAAGAGCATTTACTCAGGCAAACAGTGGCCTCTCCCCCACCCGCACCCCCCCCTCCACCCAATCACACCGACTATAGTGGCCTGTAGCACCCCAGGAATGAAAAGAGGAGCACTGACTCAACTCTCATCCTCTCCACTACCGTCCGCGATTAAATCATGAAATCATTTAGTGTTTGTGTGGTCTTCCCCGGCTATGAGGAGAAAGGATGGGCCGGGTAGAGACAGAGAGGAGGGATCCAGCTCGAGTCCGTGTGTGGGAACCACATAGGGAGAAATCCCTGGCTGATCCTGGCCAAGACACTTTGTTTTTCTCCCCTACGCTCCCACCCTTTCCCTCCCTCTCTTTCTCTACATCCATTTTTGGGTTTTCATTTTTATTCATAGGGTGATCGGGGTGGAGGGAAGGGTGTCAAGAAAGCAGGGGGCAGTTTGTGTGTGTGTGTGTGTATGAGTGTGTGTGTGTGTGTGTGTGTGTGTGTGTGTGTAGGAGGAAGGGATTGTTGGGTCGGCTGATGCCAATGGATGTAGGTGCAGGCCTCAGACCAGGCCTGCCAACAATAGCCACAGTGTTGTTTGGGTAGTTGCGTCCAGGACTCTTGGACATTCTTCCCATGTCAGTATAATCACTACTGGGAGGTAGCTCCATTACGGATTACCATATCATTAATAGTATCCATGACTTTTGTTCAAAGGCTACTTGTGTAATGTTGCCTTGTGGATGACGGCTAATCCGCTGAGCTGCAGCTGTAGGAAAGAAGAGGGGTAGATCCCACCATCAGTCTCTCTCTCGCTACCTCACACACACACACACACACACACACACACACACACACTACTACTACTCCACACATGCAAACACATATAGAGGCATCTCTCTGTCCAGGCCCACGGGGATCAGGCCCCTGAAAGACAGATACAAACAACAGTCAAATACAAAGTTCCCCCCATAGAGAAAAAGAAACATCCATTCTACACTTCCCAACTGATCCCCTCCTTAAAGCCAAAGACCAACCCCCTGCCTCCCCCCTTTCTCTCCCTTCTCCTCCCCTGTCCCTGAGTTGGCTCTCGTCCTCCCATTAAAGCCCCCCGCTCTTTAGCGCAGCCCTCCTCTCAGATGGTGGGCCAGATTAGGAGGGGAACAATAACAGTTTTCAATGTAAAATGTGCATCTTGTTAGTCCTTTTTCTCTCCTCTCCTATCTTATGATGGGGAGAGAAAGGGAGAAGCGTAAGCGGCCATTCAGAAAGTTATCTGTGGGTGTCTTCTCGCCACAAAACGATGGCTTGTTCTGTGGCTGTTTTAATCCTCCTATTTCTCAGTCTACTGCTGGATTTTAGCTAAGAACACCCAACTGAAACCTATAGACCAGGCTTTCCATAGGCGGCTCAGCGTTCAGTAGATATAAAGTTTTAGATGGAAATATCTTGATGCATTTCTTTCAGCGTTTTGGAATGACAAGAGGAACATCTTGGCGCTCTCTCGTTGGTGTGCTATTTAAAAGTTTTGAATTTGTTCTTGAATCATGATGATTCTACAGCCAAAACTAAAATTTAATTCAAAATTTTAAATAAATTCTCTTAGCAAACCATTCTTTATAATATTATATATATACACACACACACATATATATATATAACTACACAGCAAAACGGAGAGTGTCTGCAAAGAGTGTCTTGTTACTATCTCCATTTATTTACAGTACATTTACCCTGTGGTATGTTTACCCAGAACTTTACCATGATGTCTTCACAAAGCAATATGGAAATCAGTGCGTTTTTCTGCATAGACAATATGTTGTGATGCTGAAGACTTTGAAAGGCTTTGTCTAGTTTAATGTCTGCTACAAACAAGGTAAAATTCACAGAAGCAGTTTGTTTGAAAGGAACCCAGCCGCGCCTTGGGAAGCCTGAGAGTCACCCCCGGTGTTGGCATGTTGGAGGGGAGAGCTGCCAATTCTGAGTGCAGCAGATACCTCTGAATGATGCACTCTCAAGCCCTTGTTTGCTTTCCTAATGGGCATTAATGTTGGGTATAAAACAACAGTCCTTTGTGTGTATGTTGGCTCTGTGCTGACAGTGGGAGTGAGATTCTGCAGTGAAGTCATATAAACACCAAGAAACAATACGAACAGAGTTTAAAATTCTAATAATTCATTTGTTAATAAAGGATATATTAGTGATATCATAGTGCTGTTCACAAGGCTGTGAATGAACTTTCCCACTCACACATGAGAAACAGTTTTTTTTAATTAAATCATACATTTAATGTTTATTTTTAGGAAGTCACTGGAACAATATGGCACAACCGTACTGTAAACAATCAGTGTTTGTAAAATACTCAGTCAATTCAAATTTATGACAACAAAAACCAGAGGATGAACTTATTTGTATCGACTTTTGTAATCATTAATAGGATGCTAACGAGTTATGTCATCATAGTGAAATTATTGGTAAATAGTGTGTTGATGGAGAAAAAGGCAGCCAAAATTACTAAAGTGTTTTTTATGATTAAATTAATTTTATCATAGCTGTTGAAAAAGATAACTAAAAAAATATCCATATAGACAAAAACATTAAAGCCTGATGCACAGTAAAAATAAAACTTCTGAGATATTTTCACATGCATGTAGATGAACGGCACAAGCAATACAGATATGGTATACGTAAAAGAAAAGATACATCTCAACAGGTGCAAGCACTCAAAATGTTTATAGTCTGTTCATGAAGGTGTTGGTTTTTACGCAACTTGTTATACTTGCACAAAGACTCTTTGATGATATTCAGTGGGGAAAAAAACATACTGTGACCAATTTAGTGAACAGTGTGTAGGTTAGAAAATAATGTCTGTTTCCATTATAATCAAAATGCAGAATCATGAGATCACCGCGGCCGTCTACGTTCTGGTTTCCTGTCATCTCTCTACTGTTACCTACAGAAAGACAAAAAAATGCACAACACATACTTAAAAAAAGCTTTTCAGAACCATAGCAAATTGCTTTAACATACTTAAACTCTCACATGCAGTAACTGCTTTGGTTTTTTTTGATTACTGCCTTTACCTATTGTATACAGAATAAAACACTCACAAACATATGTGCATTTACTTAAACATACAGTATACATATTTCAACGTTCAATGGCCAATCAAAATTCATTGAAATATATGAAAACGGTTGCTTTCTGTGAGCTCTGTTTGCCCCATTTGATGAATGACTTGTGTTGTTTCAGACTGATTTACTGCCTCATGTGGATGTTGGTCCATAGTCTGTGTTGAGCTGCATCATGTTCTTGGTGTCGGACACGGGTGCCCTGCTGTGAAGGTCACGTCGAGGTCAGTGAGGGTATGACCGCTTCGCCCGCCACCACGATGACCACTGCCTTTACAACCAAGCAGACTGTTAAAACAACTATAAAAGCCAAGGAAACACTTAAATGTACAAAATTGCTTCAGAGTTTAAAAACGTCTGCTGTCATCTCTCCATCTCTCCTCCCACTGTGTGAAAGTCTGTCTTTGGCTCTGCTTTATCTCCATTTATCCTAAAGCTGCCTCCTACTAAAAAAAAAAAAAAGCTCTTTCAGTTAAATTAAAAGCATTCAGTCACACTTTCAAGATTCACACGAGAAAATGTGTCGCTGGATCTCATTCTGTTTGACCGCATGCAGTCACTTGAGATGAAGTCTTCGACCCTCACTGGCTGCCAATCTCACTTCTGCTTTATTTCTTTCTCTGGATTGGTTACTCAGATCGTGACCTCAGAGGGTGACCTGTGGCACCCCAGGGTCCCCCCTCGCCTGGCCCTACGCTGGCCCCGGACGCAGCTAAATACAGAGGAGCGGCCGTCATCTCGCCGGACAAAAGGGCAAACATACCATGCTCGCCCCTCATGAGTCCAGCCAAGCGCACAGGGAGCACATTAGGACCTCTGGGTTTTATTTACCCTTTCTTTTTGGCCCTGCAAAGAGTCGACTGGGGCGTCAAGTTTGTCAGGTGCCTCAGCTGTGACCGTCTGACCACATCACACACACACATCCTTTTCAGATTCCCAAAGAGCTTCGTGTTGCATTCTCCTGATTCACGTTGTCGGTTTTCATATTCTCCGTTCGCCACTGAAGCGTTATGTTTGAGAAAGATTTCTGGCAGGAATAAACCAGCCTTAGTACAACCTAAAGGCTCCCTCAAAGAAACCTTCACACGTGAATGCAGCCTCAATCAATCACGAGAGTGATTGAAGCTGAAAGGACGGCTCTACCTCATTGAATCCCAAGATGGGAATTCCAGTGCTGCTGGAGATCTTGAGCTCTACTTGTAGATTAGAGGAGAAAGAGGCGAGTTAAGTGTGTGATTCGGGGAAATAAAAAGTGAAGTGATGACAGGACTGAGATCAGGTTACAACTCAACAGGATAATTAAATTATTTCCACTTCGACGCACAGATAAAAGCTCAGCTTCTTGAAAAGTCCTACAGAATTTCACCCAAATTTCAACCACAGTCCTATATCTGTTTTTATGAACGCTTGCTATATAATTTAAAGGGCTGGTTCACTCAAATTAGAAATAAACATATTTTCCCTTCCTCTAGTGGACCCGCTGATAGTATTGGTTTTACCTGCTCAGGGTTTTAGCAGATAAAACCAAAGTAGTGCCACTATACATACCCTATTAGAATAAAAGCAGCAGTACCACAATGTGTTCATTAGTGCATTATTATAATTGATGTCATGTTTTCTAACATCAAATGTTTTACATGAAAACTATTCATTTGTGAAGTAACTGTCGCTGACAAATAAATGTAGTGGCAAAAAAAAGCACAAAACATTTCTGTTTGGAGTCTAGTAGCATAAAGTCGAAGTGCTTAAGCACGTCAAAACTGTATTTAAAATACTGTACTAGAGCAAATTATTTATATTAGTTATTAGTTATTTTATTACTTCCCACCATTGTGGATTTCTACTTGTGTCTCGTTACAAAGGACACAATGTGGTTTTCACAGCATCAAGACACTTTTGCTGTCAGTCATTTACTGACTGTTTCTTTGGTGAAAGTAGGATACTAGAAATTAAGTTGCTGCTTAAGTTGGAGACATTCAGGGTTTCTATTTGGGCAGTTTGAGCCAGAGAAGGTTAAGTGAGTAATTTGACTGAGATCTAAGATCAGCTTCAGGTTTGCTTGTACGATAATCGATTAAACATTAAGAAATTGAGAAGATTGTATGCTGTTTTGAAAAATGAGGAAGAAAGAGTGCAAAATGTCCCGCTTTGTATTGAAAATGTTTATCCATGGGCTGGCTATAACAGTCTGGTTTACATTTATAATATATTTGTTTTAAGGCTAATCTTAATTTTCTATTCTATAGTTTTCTTAGTTCGTCTTTTTCCTGTTGTGCCACCTGTACAAAAGCAAATTCCTTGTTCACACACACTTCTTTTTCAAATTCTGAAAAAGATGAGTGTAATTTTGTTTTCTATACATCTTTTATGATCTAAAAGTCATATGACAGATGATGAGCTGTTTATAGGGAGACCAGAAACAATGTCAGACATCATGATGAAGGCCCAGTAGCTCTATGATGTCTGATGAAAGAAGCTTGGAGCACTGGAGGAGAGTTATGTGACGTGTTTTACACCTCACTGTGTTAGAAATCACTGAGTGCAAACTGACATCAGAGCTTAGTAAGAAATAAAGCAACAGAACCTCGATATGCCAACAAAAGTGAAATGTTACAACAGAAAACTTTAAATTGCATTTCTGCAGCGCTGCTGTTCATTTTTCTAAATGTGAAGTAGTGCTATATTAATTAAATGTCTTTATTAAGGGTGCTTTAATTTAACATTTTCCTCCAAATCTGAATAATTTATTGATGTTGTCAAACTTAATGCCATTAGTCTTTAACAAAAAGGCCTTAAATCATAAATTATGCCACTCTATTGGAGACGTCCTGTGAAATTACCCACATGGTGTTATTATATGCCGCCTCTTTACACATACTCCCTTTATAAGCACACACAGGAACTGGAATGTATGGTGCTCTTTGTCTAACAACCATGCAAAATTACCTGATTTATCTCGAGCACTTTACGATGTCACACTGTCTGTGCTCGTGACAAAAGTGCCCCTTGTTGTGGCACGCCAGATAACCAAACCCACCCTCATGAAACTCTCAGCGATGATCTAAAACACGCTCTCTCAACCTTTTGTCCCCCAAAAACAAAGAACTGCACTTTCTCTTGGCAAATGATGCCTTAATTGTGCAAGTTAACAAGCTTGCTCTTTTTTCCCATGAATAACAAAGAGTGTTGGTCCCAGTTTGTTTCTTTTTGTTTTTTGTTTTGTTTTTTGTTTCTTTAACTCAGAGCTCTTTTCTATAGTGTGTTGTTGCACGCTTGTTGGACTGTTCCCATGCTGCTCTCTGCCTCCATATTTCTCAGATTGTCTGCGGCGGTGGCCGGGCTGCACACGAGAAAAACAGAAGAAAAAGACAAAGAGCAAGAAATTGTGTGACTGAAATGATGGTCCCCAGTGGGATATTCTGTACAGTATTCATTATGTTTCCATTTATATCGGAGATGTCTTTGACCCTTCCCTGCTTTTGCTCCTTTAAAACACTGCCTCTTTTATCACTCTATTCATTTTTGGCTTAAATATCTCAGTTCTAAATGGAGGTAGTGTTGAATAGGACATCTCTTAAGGATTTGCATAATCTGATGGCATCACTGGTGAGCACATGGAGAGTTGTGCCAAGTGCAGAAAGGTGAAGTCCTCATCCCTTGGCAGGGGGCAGAAGAGACTGGAAAAATACTCATACAGGAACTTTCATAGCCGATATGCTCAGCCGAACATCATCGATTCAGCGTGCAAAAACAACAAAAAGTATTATGTCTAGAAAATTAAGATTTAAATATATCTATTTTCTGTGTTCATCTCCAGAAACATTCACCTTTCTCTATAAAAAAAAATACGTATCAAATACGTCACTTTCCTCACTCAGCTCAGTGATGTGCTCTCAGCAAATCACCCCCAGACAATCAAAAGGCATTGATATGTGCTGTGTTTTTTTTCTCCTAACAGACTCCATTCATGTCTGCTCTCTTCTTACAGTGCCCGTCATTCTTCAGACATCACTGGTGCCAAGGCAGTAGGATGGCTGCCTCTCTCTGATGGGAAACTGTTGCTCATGTGCTGGGTTGGCTGCCAAGTTTTGGCATTATTGGTAAGAGGAGGGGGGAGGAGGAGGAGGAGGAGGATGGGGGGGGGGGGGGAGGGGTGTATACAGAAAGGGGGCCCTGGAAGATAGTGGTATCTGTTGTGGGAATGCTCTTCATCCCGTTCCCCCCTTTTCTTAACACTCCCTCTATCTCTCACTGTTTCTGTTTCTCTCACTCTTCTTTCTCTCTCTGTCTCCCTCCCCCTCTCTCCCTCCCTCCCCCCTGCTCTCTGTCTCTGTCTTTTCATGCTGGAGATCAGACGACCATCCTGAGGTGAGCCGGCGGAGGATCCGATGCCACTGGAGGACTTTGATTACCAACCAGCACTGACTGTTGGATTTCTCACAGCTTGTGTACTTCTTTGGCTTCGCTCCCAAAGCTCGACTGACGACACACACACACACACACACACACAGACAACACAAACACACCACACAACAGTAAAGGAAAGAAGATTTACTGTTGTACTCTCAGAAGCTTAGCTAACCGTCTAAGCCTGACTTCAGTGCTCATAGGGGTGCAAAGATCAAAACAGGAGCTCGCGACACTTATGGGTCCCTCTTTAGGCCACAGCAGTGTATCCCCACCTTTTTGCCTTGATACCCCTTAAAGGAATAATTCTACATTTTGGGAAATCTTAAAATCTTGAAAGTCTTAATTGACTTTCTTGCCAAGACACAGATGAGAAGATTGATGCCACTCGTGTGTCTGTCCATTAAAACTACAGCCAGCAGGTGGTTAGTCTAACTTACTGACTTACTGACTGAAGCAGGGGGACACAGACAAAATCCACCTCCTAGCAGCTTTAATGCTCACCAATTAGCACATATGTAAAGTAGAAAGATTCTCTTTGCACTGGCATATTTCACTCGTTTTAAAACCATAAGACTGTAGGTACTCTATAAGGTCCAGACCCTCAGGTTGAGAACCACACGTGTGCTCCCACAGGTGCTCTAGTTGTGTTTCTACAAACATAAAGTCTGAACAAAGTCCACATGAGATAACAACTGCACCACAACATAAATAAAAATGGTTTGGTATCTATTCATTTATAACATTCCTGCAAAACAATGCAAACAAATCTGCATATTAAACATTTGGTGGAGCTAACACAAACTATTATATGTTTGTAAAAATCTTAATTTTCACAGTAACTATGTCTGTCAGATACATGTAGTCGAGTAAAAGGTATAACACTTTCCCTCTGAAATTCACTGGTGAATATAAAATGATAAGATAAAATAAGTCAGCTTTGTTGATGACGCAATATTTATTGATGGGAAACTGAGGTGTTACATCAGCAGAAATACAAGAACAGATGGATAAATACATAACTTCAAACACTTTTAAAAACTAGAACATGATACACATTTTAGATTTTTGTTGTAAACAAATGAATAAAAGATACTGAATCTTACGACGTCATAAATACAACCTGTAAAGTGTATTACGACAATTGTAGTGGAAGTTGCGATAAAGAATTCGTAACAAAATTTACTACTGAGGAGATGAAATTGGGCCGTGGGTGTAAAGTGTCTGCAAAGAGAAGTGCAGCTTAAAATGTCGTTATTGTGCTTGAGCCTAAAAGCAGCAAGTGTGTAAAGTGTGTGTCTTATAATTGAGATAATAGTGCAAAAATCGTATCATAATCAATGAACAAAGAACAACTGTTAATCGTAAAAAAAAAAAAAATAGATAAACAATATAGACATTCTTTGTTTTCATTTATTTCTCATACATTGATAAAATACAAACACATTAAAAAACAATAATTTCTTGGACTTGTTTCCTTTTTTGCATGTTGATGCAACTTTTCATAAACCTGCGTGACTTCATGTTCATCAGAGTTAAAAGTATAAATTCAGAGTGTGAATTACTTTCATTCCAGTGATGAATAATTTTTCAAAAGAGTGGATTGTTATTGTTCAGCATGTGATATTAATGCGAAAGACAAACATTCTCAAACTGAAGCTTTACCACCGCGGCTCAGTTTACATGACAATAAATGGTTTGGAGTCCTTTTTTTTTATCTGTGCTCAATTTATTATTATTCATGTGAGGTTCTGCGGCTAAATCTTTCTCATCTGGCTGACCATGAGTCTTTTTCTTTCCTGTTTAAAGTCGGGATTTAAACCAATATTGGGGCTGTAGGGATCCAAGTATTCCCTCAAATCCTTTTCTGTTTTATCGTATTGTCACTTTTTCCATCTGCATGGACACTGTCTTTCATTTCTTTCCTTTTCTCTCTTGTTGCTTGTCTTTTTTTGGTCAGGGGCTGGTTAATGTGGGTTTATCCAACCATCCAGGCGATTAATGTGGGCTTATCCATGCATCTGTCATCTCCCCATCCACCCAGAAACGGATGGATCCTTCCATCCATCATATGGTATGTATGTCCATACATGTCACACACATATGAGGACCCCAATAACACACCTTGTTTTGTGGTCTTTAGTAACATGTCCAGGTATTACCGCCTGAGCTGACACAAGGAAGAGAGAGAGAGAGATCTGAAATGATTTCAACTTTGCTTCTTAAAGGAAAACTAGCAGGGAAAAGTGTTTTCTTGAACTCATTCAGAGAGAAACGTTGATTTCATGGTGTTGATTATTTTTCTTCGCAATCACTCAAGGATAAAGCACAAGGACGCAGAGATTGTTCTCCTTTCAGATGCCCCACAATGGAGCTCCTTGGTTAAGAAAACAGCAAGGAGTTTTCCTCCTGCTCTCTTTTCTAACTTCTCTTTTTACAATCCAACACCATACAACTCACTTAAAGAAAGACACAAGGAGCCTGGAAGCAGTTTAATGCATTTATTGAGACCCTGTGGTCACATATAGCAGACACAAGCTTGGCAAAAACAATTCTCTTTTGATCAGATTAATTCCCTTTTCTGTGGGAGGCAAAAAGCACTTTCTATCAGTAACTATTCCCAATATGGCGTTCCTTTAGAAAGTGAGAGAAAAGTTTAAAAGGCTTAGATCTCGCAGATTTAATGTAATGCTGCTCACTGGGTACTATGTTTGAATGAAGAAACAACACATTTTACATGAAAATGAGCACCAACTTTTACTTCCCTGTCTGTCTTCTCTGCATAATATCCCTCTTAAGTCCCAATGAATAGTCAACCTCATTTCCCTAAACATATGGAAATAGTAAAACTTGGCTAACGTTCAGAAGAAGGACGACTATTATCCTGTTTTGATACTTTCATCTGTAACTCTTTGAAATCCTATGCAACTTTTTACATGAAATACATCACAATTACTTCTTTGTGAAAGAGTTTATATACAGTAATGCCTTATATGAACATCTTTATTGACTTATTTTCCCTTGAAAGCTCCCAAAAATGGTTTGGTATTCAATAACAGATTTGAGTTTTAAGGCAGGGGGAGTGATTGGTGAATCAATGGTTTTGTTAACTGCAGGTTTGTTTAAGTCAGGAGCTGGTGGCTCAGTGGCTCATATCTGCCCCCTGGAAGCCACTGTGACACCCATTAAACACAGGGATCCACCCATAAACAGGTCTGTGGACCAGACTGAAGAAAAGTAGTGGCTGTGCACCCCAAACACTGAGCTTTTTGGGTCTTTTTTGGAGCTTTTGATAAAGTTCGAGTCTTTGCTAGTCTGCCTTGATTCACTTGCCTTTGAAAAAATAGTTATTTTTGTTTCTATTACGCCACTTTTTTCCATTTCATGACACACGTTTGTAAGCGCTTGGTTAGCTGTCAGCTCCCCTTCTATATATTTCTACTCAGCAATAATGCATAAGGAAAAAAAAACAATAAATCAGTAATAATTCTCTTAAGATTTAACGTTTTAAACATCTTGTCACACAGTTTCACTTGGAAGTGTTTTATCTCCCTCTTCACTTCCCTTTATTTTTTTCCGAACAGTTTATTCTTACAGGAAGGTAACAGGATCGTATTTGCTTGTAATTTTAATGTTGTGTGGTTTTACGCACATAAAGCGTCACGAAACCACCTCAGACTGAGTCTAAATGATCACAAAACAATCTGAGATTTAGTCAGAGATATTTATTCACAACATGTACAGGCTCTATTATCATCATTCACACATATATAAATTAAGAACATTAACAAAACAGGAAAAGGAAAACTATTTACATGGCGTGTTGCGCGCTGTGCAAACTAAACGTGTTTGCGTGTGTGTGGCCGATGAAGTTGAAATAATGGTGATCGAGTCCCTGCACCGGTGACAAGTATCCCGCGTGCTGCTGTGTGTGCGCAGAGAGAGGCACAGTTGGGTACGAGATGCCCGGGCTGCGTGCCGAGCTGTGCCAGGAGAAGTGTCCCGGTGGACTCTGCTGGTACACGGAGTCAGAGGGACTGTGGCTTTGGTGCTCCGGAGAGGAGTGCAGCTGGCTGAGGTAGTCAGAAGGCTCTGGCATCGAGCCGACGGAGCCGAACACAGGCTCGGTGACCACACGGGACTTTGACTGTAGGAAGGCGAGGATCCGTGCGTACTTGATGTCTTTGGTTTCAGCCCTGTCCTCTGTGGTCAGGTAGTGCACCAGGTTCTTCATACACTCGTGGTATCCGTAGTGGAAGTAGTTCGCAAACTCAGCCAGCAGCTCACCTGGAATGAAGCAAAGTAAGCAGCGATTACAACTCAGCTGATATCAGATGATGAACAACTGAGCGCAGCGTAGTTTTGGTGATCTGATTCCGGTGCGTAAAGCTGGACTTTCAACAAAATGTATAAATATAAGGGGGGTTAAACTAAAAAAGTACATAAAGACACAAATAACTCGTATTTATACTTAATCAGAATCATATAAATTGTCACACAACTTCCCAACAGACATGTGGGATTGTAATGCGTAAAGTGTATTCACCTTTTTCTCTCCCACGGGGGAAATCCGCTGAGTGGAGCGCTCGCAGGTACTGAACTGTCATTTCCAAGATTTCAGCCTTCTCCAATTTTCCAGAGTTCTGCCAAAATATAGAAAAAAAACTACATTATAAAATGTTTAGCTGCAAATATTACACGACCAGATTCTTTAATGAACATTGGCTGATAAACATTCCCATGCTAGATTGTCAATATTGTAGAATAAAGATGATATGATATCTCTCTCACAAAACACCCAGTACAAATTTTACAATACCTGTTTTGCTAGTGCCATTGGTACTGTTTTTCCTAATTCGTTAAGGCAACGATTAATGCGGTCCCGTCTTCGTTTCTCAATGACTTTGTGAGAGATGGGAGTTCTCTGTGAAAACAAGGAGAGAAACAACATAAGTACACGGAAAAATACAATACACCTCATTTATCTCAAATACGCAAAAAAAAAAAAAAACATTCATTCAATAAAATGTATGCAGCGACGAATTATTTTGGAAACTTGACGCTGAGATCTGTAACTCCAGGAGAGTTTGCGCGCCGCGCGCTGTGCTGCTCCAGAGCGCGCAGCAGGCATCTGTGCTCCGGGCAGTTTCTATAACTCTGAGGTCATATTGCGGATGCTTTGAACGACGTTTAAAAAATCCCCAACACGACCTCAATTTGGTTTACTCTAAGTGTTTCTAACCTAAGTAGTTACATTATAATTGCCGTATACTCCGTACGTGTGAGAAAGGCCAGTAGCGCGCTGTAGTTATCCTGTAACGCGCGCAACAGAGGTGTTGGACAATAGATTTCCCCTCCACTAGCATAAGAATCACTCCAAGTTGTACTTAAACAGTATTCGGTGTAAACGCTGAAATACAAAACTCCACAAAGTAACTCAAAAGTGTTTTAAAAAATTGCCGCGTTTCCAAAATAGTTCAGTCCTCATAATGCAGAGCGCACACGGAGCGCGTACCTTCCTGTCTTTCATTTTAGATGCCATCGACGAATATCTGACCAACTCGTCAAAAAATCGATTCAGTTGGAAGGTGGAGAGACGTGATGCTCTGGCAGGAGATGAAGCAAACTGAGGTTTGTGGGGAAAACGGGTCCTTATAAAGGGATCATGCGAGGAACTCTGGCATTCATGATGTAAATTATTCCGTGGGATTAGAGCCATGCATTGGGTAAATGTGTGCATTTAGGATCAGTTAAAGAAATAGTAAAAATCTAAAGCCATGGGCTAGCAGGGGGGCAAACCTGCTTTGTTAATCCACGTGGCTGTTCAAAAGACACGTGATTACTTTTGGAATATTATTTGCATAGTAACAACCCAGGCGGGAAATAAGAAGTGAGCGTTGGGATCGCCTGATCCGGCGGGGCGCACTGTGCGCACTGAAAACAAAGCCGGCGAAAAAAGAAACCCTCTTTCTTCCAACTCGCGTTTCTCACACGATCGCCTGTTTACAAATCCCAGCAAGCGATCTTAACTCTCATCCAAGCCCGGTCCGAGTTTTAAGGCCTGTCCAGTGTCATTAGAGTAATTAAGTAAGCCTTTAATAGGCTGTTCCGCCAAGTTCAGGGGAGATCTTTTGGAGACGGAGTCCCCCCGTTTGTTCTCGGCGTTTCTCACACGACTTGCTGACACGTCCATCTTTTATGAGAGATGGCAAGCTTTTTGTTTACATTCTTTATTTTGTTGGACTCCTCGGCAGGTGTGTGATTAGCCCTGGCACACGAGCGTCGTCTGCGTCAAGGCCAGCGTCTCCAGCAGCCTCTGGCACACGAGGGTTACCCACCACTGGAGACTCTTTGGAGAGGCTCAATTTGTATCCTATTATCCTATACGAAAATGTCTATTCAGTCGAATGAATAGTTTCATTGGCCTAAATTTTAATAATGCTGTGAAAGAAAGGGAGAAATAAAGAAGAATGCAGCTGGTGTGAACGCGCATTATTCCCCGTCACCTGCAAGATGGGTAGCCTGGAGACCCCTATTCATTTGCCTAATTTCGGTCAACTTAACAAACTTTGGGAGAAATTATACTGCCATTGTTATGAAGGGTGAAGCTTTCTGATCGAATTAACAGCATGTTTTGATCCGGTAAATGTCATTAGAAAGAAAGAAACAATCGCATTTAAAGGGGCCTGGGTAATGCGCCAAGTGGAGACGCCAAAGCGCAAACTGCACAAAGGGTGCTAGTAAATGCCACAGGGGACTTTTGTACCCTCACATTGCTCAAGTTTTTCCCCCCAAACAAAGGGCATTATTTTATACTTGAATACATTTCATACAACAATTGGCTGTTTTCTTCAAACATATTTTCACAGCAAGGTTAACAACAGGTTTATTGTGTGCGCTCCTCGCGGATTCAAACTGCTCTCATGCGCCAAAACAGTTTACTCCAATCCTTTTTATTTCACTGAGAACGTTTTAATCTCGAAACTTTCACCGTGCTTGGATATATTTGATCCTGTGAGCGATGTCGAAGAATAAAAAGCAGCGGAGATCGAGAAAGAAAGGCTCACAAGACATCTGAAGCGTTTGGAGAGTTTTTAGAGCACCATGGAGAGAAAAGCGCGAGCGAGCGGGACGGGGGCATAAAATCCAATTACTTGACTGTGCAAGTTTTAACACTTTTTATGTGTTTGTCCTTTGAAATATGGAGGGACTTGTGTGCTGTTGCTTTTTCAAAAACTGAATAAAATACTGGAAGTTTTTGCTGAGAGACTTTGTAATGCCAAGTGTTGCGTCAGTACTGTGCGAGGCCAAATGATGCGTCAGGATTTATTGTTCTGTGATGAGAACAATGTATTTCCGTGTTAAAATGCTTTGTTAAATGGCCCGACAGCTATCTGAATTTAAGAATACACGTCTGATATATTTAGATTCATGGTAAAATATATGCCCAGCCACTACATAGCCACATTTTTTACATTATATTTTTATTTTTTTGCCAACTTGGTTCCATTAGTACTATGATTTAAAAAGTACTTGTTGTTTTTTGGATTAGTTGTTTTATGAGCAATATTATTCATGATATTTACATAGAAATATATAACATTACTGCCCAAATTTGACCGAGTTAGTCAGACAGGCATCAGTCTTTACGCATGTGTAGGATAAATTAGTAGTTGTAGTCTTTATCGATTCTTATGTCGAATGTATGTTTTGATTGCATTGATCTAATAGGTCCTTTAGGCACTAATGATACAGTAGAATATTTAATAGTATACTGTATACTCCACCTGGCAATAAAGGCGTCTTAGTGTACGATAACAACAGTAATTTATTGGCCATAAAAAGATATACATACATACATATACTCAGCATAACCACAAAAATGGACTTTAGTAACAATATGATCAAACAGGAAATACATACATATCATACATAGATATTGTGGCTGTATCCGTTCTTATTATTAGTAGTATCTATTTATTTAGTATTATTTACTTTTCCTTTTTGTGGTTTCAGCAGATAGATCTTGTGCCAACAGCACATGACTCAGTAAAACGTAGATATGAATCCACTGTACGTTAAATTTAGGCATTTTTGGCGCACTGTTCTCTTTCTATCACTGTCCATTTAGCCAGACTCGTCCTGCTATCAGCGAGTCTTGATGCTTTAGTTTCTGGAAAATATCTAATGTGTCAATGTTTAGTTACTATCCATGCAGCACAGAGCAGGAAAATATTTACATTAAAACAATCCAGATCCTGAAATGGTACAAATGACTTAAAATCTATCAGGTGGTAGCAGTGAGATCTATGTGATGTTGCAAACAACAGACCACTAGATTGTCCTTAAGTGTGTGATATTTCTTAGATGCATGCAATACCAGTGGAATATACTGTAATTAACATGTTGCAGGCTACATGTTATGTGGCGCTAGTTTGCCGTTGTAGCCTGATCCTACATCTGTGGCTCAATATTGGAGCTTTTGGTTGTGCACGTAAAATAAAAGGACAAGAAGAAGAAAAAAACTTATTGCATGCGTTAGAGATGAGATGCTGTAATAGAGTAATGCTCTCTCTCTCTCTCTCTCTCTTACACACACATATAGACACAAAATCTGCAACAAAAAAAAAGAAAAAAATAATAATAATAAAGAAAAAATCTAATAAGTGGTAGCTTTATTGCTCCTTTGTATGTTTATCACCAGTGTCTGTACAGCGGCCCGGTACAGGAGACTATAAATAAGCCTCCAGCCAAGCCTAATTTGTGACAGCAGCTCAGTGAGGAGTGTGTGTGTGTGTGTGTGTGTGTGTGTGTGTGTGTGTGTGTGTGTGTGTGTGTGTGTGTGTTGTCAGGCGCTGCGCTCTGACCCGTGGTGACCCCTGAGGGTCCCGGACACAATCCTTTGGCTTGGTGCGCCACCCTCAGCCTGAACTGCAGCAGTTCACACGGTCCCCATTGAGCCCGTGGAAATTATCTAAGCTGGGTTCAGACTACATGGTTCAGCAGCTACAGGCCCCTTTGAAAAAGAAATACAACAGCAATAGAGGATGAAGTTTTACTCATTAAAGCTTGTGAACATGGCAGCAACAGTATAGCCCACTTCTGACATTAAGCTTTCTGTATATAGCATCTGTAAACATCCTTACTCTGTATATTCTGTACATAATCTTTATATATTTTTGTACTTGCTACTAATTGCACTTCTGGTTAGATGCCAAACTGCATTTCATTGCCTTGTTCTGTACAAGTGTAATGACAATAAAGTTGAAGCTAATCTAATCTAATAGAACAATCCTCACATGAAATTTGACGTAGTGTAATATTACAGTGTCCAAAAGAGAAAATTATTATAAATCACTATAAACTCCTTAAATAATTACAGGAACATCACAGGGATTTTACATCTTGAGAGATGAAAGAAAGAACAAAATGAAGTTACTTTTTTAAATCTCCCAGTCATCACAATAATGATTTACAACAAAAAAACACCAAATTTTTTCTTAAAACTCACTATTTTACCACTGACAAACAGTGATGAACTTCTGATCACCAATGGTCTTTAAAATATTAGAGAATGTCATTAAAAAATCTTTTAGAAAATGCCTTTATAAACAATTTGGTGGAGATATAAAGTTCTAACATCATTTTTTAAAAAGTGTGAAAGTGCTCCCTCAGGTGGTACACTTTGGAAACTTCACTGGTCTGTTCACAGGAGGATATTTGGAGATGAGGAGCTGTACTGAGTTTTGTATAAGCAGACTTCAACAAACTATAGATCTATCATTAATTTTACAGGAATATTTATGCAGATGTTAGAGCATGAATCTGTGGGATCAGATGTCCAAAAATATCTCTTTTCAGGGAAACTCCATTCAGTAATGTTATAGATAAGATAAATCATATAGTCACCACAAACCCACACCTAAGATGTTGTGAGTTAGTGAGGAGAATATGCAAAGATCGTAAGGATCTCCAAATTGTAAGTATTTGGGTGAATGTACTTGATTACTTTCCAGCACAGGTTTATTGACGGAAATGCTGACACTCACAATCATCAAATGCAAACCAGCACAACCAAATTTATATTTTCTATTTATTTTGTCATTGTCATGTTGAGCTGTCTGTTTTCCTTTTCCCTTTTATTGAGGTGCTGTAATGCTTTAATCTGAGGTTTTAGACCAGGAGTTGTGACCAATCTGTGTTGCCCACTGCTTCCTTTGCGTTATTAATTCTCTTTTATTGGGATTATACTCATTCAGGCGTCTGTACTCTGTTTGATTTGTATTTGCTTAATGTGTGGATGGCCCTCATGGGCCTCTGTAGTCACTGCAGCTTTGTGTATCACTACTCATGATGCTGAACTCACTTAGAGATCAATCAAGTGTGGCCTGTACTCATTTGACTGTAGTCTATTACGAGTTTATATCAGTTTAGATCCTTCCCTGCGGTATGTGGCTGTAGATGACTTATTACCTTATACGGTGATGGAAGAACTACTCAGCTCTTTAAGTAAATGCCAGCTGTACACTGTAAAAATACTCCATTACAAGTTTTACAAGTGTAAACTTCAAATTCAAGTTAAATCCTAATGAAGTAAAAGTGCAGAGATAATATATACATCTACTGAAAGTGTCAAACGTAAAAGTAGATATACTCATTATCCAGAAAAATGACATATTTAGATTGTTAATAGAGATGCATCAGCTCGTTCACAGCATTTTACTGTTGGAGCTCGTCAGCCAGTTTTAACTTCTTACATATAAATAGATATCAGTATAAGAAAGCGACTAAATGCAATTACTCAGGCACTGTACAATTTTGAGGCACTCGTTTTTTACATGAGTAATTCTATTTTCTGCTACTTTATACTTTTACTTCATTACATTTCAGAGGTATATATTGTATTTTTTACTCCTCCACATTTATTTGACAGCTTTAGTTACTTTGTAGATTCAGATTAACAAAATACAATCAACAATGATGTCATATTATTATATTTTATTTTATTATATTTAGAATAAATAAGACTTTAGATAGACTTTATATTATATCCAGTTTATAAAGTAATTAGAATTAACTCCGCCTTTCTCCAATAGTATAATATAGATTATTGTTAAATGAGTGGTTTTACTTTTGGCAGGTACAATTTACTGTTGATACTTCTGTACTCTTGAAACAGGAAAATACTGTATAAGGTGTGTTGTTGCATATGAAATATGAAAAACAGAAATTTTAACACTATTAGCACTATTTGAAACAATACTTGATTTTTGTAAAAGTAGTACCAGTAGTGCTCTAAATGTAGTCAAAAAGGTCGTGCCAGGTCGTCATTGTAAATGAGAACCGGTTCTAAATTGAGCGACCTGGTTAAATAAATAAAAAAAGTTCATCATTGCCTTTTCCAAATAGTATAGTGTTATACTTCTATTGTAACACAGCAACATGCCTCATACTTCCTGTTTCAAGATACAAACAGGTCAGACATTTGAATTAAAGACAGGTTGAACTGAATATCAGCTGTGGTGTTATCTTTGTAAGGTTGGGGCATTTGCACTTTTACGGACTGAACTGCCAAACAGCATAAAATTCAAACTAGGTGCTCCACAGTTACAACAGCAGCCACTCACACTCTGGGTTAGCAGTTACATAAAACACTTTGAAATGGGCCTCTACAGCAACTTCACTTTTGACTTTAGATTTTTTCTGAAAATGCTTTTTAACTTTTACTTTATTCAGATTCTTAATGCCAGACTTTTAGTTGTACCAGCATTTTTACAGCGATGTATTATTACTTAAGTAAATGGTCTGATACTTCCTCTGCTGGCCCCTTGTTACATTTCAGATAACTGTGAGTTGTTAGTGTTTTTTAACAAAGAGGCATTTCTCATTTCTCCTCTAAACTTCTCAGATAGTTTCATTGAAATGATGGTTTAAGGCCCAATGATATAATCAATTATTTTACGCACACACAAAAATAGAGAAAAGTCCAAAACATGAATGCAAATCTGTGTAGCAGTAGTTTTTTTTCACACCATCTTGAGACCCTTTGGATTGGCGCGACCCCGAGGTTAGGAACCACTGGATTAAATCTAATCTAACAGTGGTGGAAGAAGCAGAAGATTCTGATAAAGTAATGAAGAAATACATAAATAAGCAATACAGAACAAACTGCTGCATTGAAAACTTTCCTGAAGTAAAAGTGCAGAAGTATTCATAGTGTACTGCACTTAACTTTGCGTTATCAGTGATGCATTAATGTGTTCATCACTTTGACGCTGCAGCTGGTAAAGATGGACCTTATTTTATTTACTTTATACACTGCTGTGTAGCTTGTAAATATCCCACTGCATCAACACAGTTTTATTTAACTAAACACAGTATAATCTATTTGCAGTTTGTACTTTGTATTATTAATCTGACTCTTAACATAAACATACAGTTAAACATAGAAAATTAGATGTAAAAGTATACAAGAATTAGCAGTATATTATACTTAAAGTATCAATCTTAAAAGTACAATTTATGCAGAATGGCTGATTTCAGAATACATGATATCACTGGATTGATGCATTTCTGTGTAAACATCGCTGATGATGTAGCTGGTAAAAGTGGAGCTAATTTAGTTATAATATAATATACTTTCTATATTTCTGGGTAGCTGTGAATTTCCTCCTGGGATCAATACAGTTTTATTTTTACACATAATAGCATATTTTGTATCATTAATCCAAATACTGCAAAGCAATCAGTAACTAAAACTGTCAAATAAAAGTACAGTAGCAGTAGTAGGAGTAGCAGAAAGTAAAAATACTTCTATACTGAAGTACAAACACCTTAAAATCATACTTGAGTACAGCACCTGTGTCAATGTACTCAGGTTGTTTTCCTCCTCTGCTCCTCTGCATGTCTACCTGTTACTGACACACAACACAAACGCAGTAATATGGACCAATGACAGCGCGTCTCTCAAACTTTAGGCAGAGCAACACGTGTGGTCATCGCTGATTGGCTGAGAGCGGCACCACAGGAACAAAATGTAGACTGCTGCTGCCGCTGCTGCGTGTTCAAGGACCAGATTCAAGTCTCCGGACCAGCCGCTGCTCTCAGGTCAGTGGAAACATTTCCCACCTTCTGCCTCCAAGAATTAAAACGAGCATCTGTCGTATAATCCACAGAGGTTTGTTTAAGGCGTGAAGCTTTAACGCGCCCCCAGAAAACAGAGGCTGCTCTTCGCTTGTTCTTGTCTTAAAATAGAGCAGAATCGAGCCACGTTTTGTGTCCTTTCTCCACATCACATCATCATATTTCCGTCTGTCTCTTAATGCGCACATCGACAGTATGATCAGTCTTTGTGTCTTTAGCCAGAACACTGTGTTCATCTTCTGTTTTTGTGGCGCAGAGAAATGTACACGTCTCTACATGAAGCAGACTCCCTGACACAAAATAATGGACACGTAGCGTTAGAGACTGATTATGTTTGAATTTACTGTTTGTTTTTTGTGAACTTTTTTTTTTTTGGCTAATCTCCGCCTCACCTACTTTGTAGGCTATGTGACGCTGCGCAGCGCTCGTTAGATAATAAAACGAGATTATAACGACCGTAAAAGAGGAACAATGTGCCCATTATGAAGCGCATGTCGTGGCATCCCCGCCATATCAATTTACTTTAGTGTGTGTGTGTGTGTGTGTGTGAGTGTGTGTGTGTGTGTGAGACCTGGTGACATCCGCCATGGTGCACTTTCATGAGGAAGCCAGAGTGATGACACACCAAGGAGGAGATTGCAGTCTGAACCAGTGGTTTTCAGCTGTTAGTAAGAAATTACACAAAGTTGGCTCCTGAAACTTCTTCCAGTTGTTTTAAAGTTTAGTTAAAGTTTAATGTCTCTAGGCAGGTTTACAAACCTCTCAGATTAGAGCCTCAGCAGTACTGGATGTTTGCAACATGAACACACATAAACAAGCAAGTTTTTGATTTGTTAATTTATAATATTGTGACTGTGTGTGCTGAGATATGTACTATAAAGCCTGTAGTTTTTTGTTTTTTTTTTAAATTACAATTACAATTTCCTGTGTTACAGAGGAGGTTGTGTGTAAGATTAGAGGATTGCAAAGTGAAAGAAGTCACTGGTTGTGTTTTTACTTTTTCTGTATTCCCCCAGTTAATTTTTTTTTCTCTAAATGACATTTTCAGTCTCACTTCACATGGACACACACGACTCTCCTGGATGATGTAACACCCCTATAGGTTTATGTTCTAGCCACCGGTTTTTATTATTTCAGCCAGTGGTGGGCCGTCAGGGCCAGCAAGGCCTTCTCTGCTGGCCTAAACTCAGAATCACTGATTGATCATCTTTTTAGATTATTCCTAATAGTCTATGCTCTTCATTTCATAGCATGTCTCTGTGTCTCTGGGCCGGGGTGCTTCCAGCAGTGTATGTCTGTATTAGAGCTTTTATCCAATCATATTTCAGCCATCATGTGTTGCCAGGGTCAAAGAAATCTGCCCTGAGGCCTTCAGAATCAAAAGTGCAGGCGCCTGTAGCTTAAAATACATCGCAATGAAACTGTTGCTTTAACCAATCAGATTTCGAGTTGGTGACCCCAGGGCCTTCTAGCAGGCGTACGATGACGTTAGTATTTTCACGTCCTCTGATTGGCTGGTCAGAGAGCGCAGCCAAAGCTAGCGATTCTTATCTGTAGCGACCTGCACAAGCTAAAACTTTATCATAATCGTAAGTATTAATAGCAGTTTTTTTTAACCCACAATGGCTGACGGAGGAGAAGATGTTAATTTGGTCACAGATCTACTTAGAAATCCATTTTCAAGGCAGACTTTCCAAGAAAAGCTGGACATTTTGAGGAACTGCTGGCCCACCCTGAAGCTAGCAAGCCTGTCCCAGCCGGGAAAAGGGTTCGTCCGCCACTTTCAGGTCAGCGACTACGAGCGGTACCCTCGGCTTACAGGCTCAGAGGAGCAGATTGTGTTGCTGAGAATGTCTGGTGTTGGCAACTGAACGACTCTGTGTTTGGAGCCGAGTCAGTGGTTAGAGAGTTTGGTGACTTGTTGAATTCTTTTAATTGGGTTTCTTTCTTTAGTGATGTCATTCATTCTCGTAACATGAGATACCTGTCTGCAATGCAGCGTCCTGTTATACTGCCTTTCTGTATAATATTGATGGTTTCTATAGCCGTGACGTCATAATGATGGTATTAAGAGGTGGTTTGATTCAGGTAGGACGCCTCTGAAGGCCCAGGTGTAAAATGAACGGCCCGCCACTGATTTCAGCCTTGTTTTTTGTCTTTGTAGTCTAAATACCACAGTACCCATGAGGCTTGGCTGCTGTTGCCATGGAGAAGAGAGAGGTTAAAAGTGAATTGATTTTAAGCTGCGGTGTGTGTCTTCCGTTTTATTAACACTTAAATCTTAAACTTCCACCTGCCGATAGCGGAGCACCAACAGTTCAGCTCAGTGGATGTTTCCTGATGAAAGGCACCTTGGGAGTCGCAGTAAACGTCTACCTCAGAGTTTTTATGTACCCAAGATTGTACCTTCGACTTTTTATCGAGGAGGCAGAGATGAAGGGAGTTCCTGATCTTTAGAACAGATGATTTAGGACAGAGTGTTATGCCGGACATGTAAAATTATCTGTGGAGAAGAATAAATGGGAATGGGAAACCTTCTTGTATAACTCTTGGCAAGAAATACATCACGTGTATTACCCAAAGTGTCAAACAATTTCTTTAAAGATACACGTTTTAGTGCTCACAGGTGGACAAACTATGCAATGGAGACACTTTGGCTATATGGACTCAATTATGTCTTATGTTAGAGATTTAACAAGATAAATGGGAGGCAGTGAGTACAGAGAGAGAGAGAGAGAGAGAGATCACTTGTACATTGCAAACACTGGTGTGCTCCTTTAAACGTCATTGCATCCATTAGCCAGACAGCCGTTATTTAGATCAGAGGTTGGACTTTTGTGGCAGACAGATGATGGTTAGACAGTTTTTCATCTTATGGATAAAATGTCCTGGAAATGATGTTAAAGCAGATCTTAACTCAGTCAACACATCTAGAAACTCTCCCTTTGTTTTGTTGTTGGTGCTGGCACCCATGAATAAGAAATGTGGGTGACAGAGGTGTCTATTAGTGACGAATAACAGCGTATTTTCTTGGGGGTGTAGTTCAGGGGTGTACTGAAGTCTGCGTCTTATTGCAAACTTCCTCTACCAGGAATCTGTGGAATGCAGCTCGAGTGGGTGTCTTTCTGTTTCCTCCCTGTTAATGTTGTAGCATGTTTAAAACACTAGGAAACGCTCTGAAGGCCGTGCTGTGTGGTCACATGAGCAGCTACACCCAAGACACAGTAAAGTGACCATGCAGACTCAATTATGTGTTTCTGCCCTTGACTTTCATTAGAGCAAACGGAGGGACACATCTCAAATTTCCAAAGCAGAGTGACGGCAAACCCCAGCATGTCTGAGCTAAACTACTGAGCTATCTGATGTTTACACAACAATCAAGAGCGGCTCTGACATTTCAGAGCAGGAATTTCAGGTCAGGGCAGGATTTTCGAAAAGTCATCCCATCAAAATTTCCTGATGTCATTGACTCGCTTAATCGAGTTTAAAAGAATCATGTGAGAACAGCAAGTTCAGCATCAGGCTCTACAAACCAGCCTCAAATTATCATGCTTCTCCATGGAGCGTTAGGAGAGGAGTGAATTACTGTGAGTGCTGTGTCTCTCAAATGACTCTCCAGAGAAACTTCTTGGAAAACATCAGCCATTTAAAAGGAATCATCCGATTCTAGGAAGATAATGTGTAGTTTAAAAGAGCAATTGATCCCAGAAGATAATGATGATGAAAAGCTGGCTTCATATCTCAAACCAGCTCTTCCAGATGAGAGCGTAGTCCTGCTTCATGCTTACTTTTTAGTGTTTAGTGTAACGTCTGCTCACGTAACACCAAAAATACCTCCTCTTTTCATCCAGCATGGCTCCTGAAAAACTCACTCTTTGTGACAGGTGCATCATAGGTAGAGCTGAAACTACGGTGGCCGGGAGGTGCAAAACAATTTTACAATACAAGAAACACTTTTACAAAGCTGGAGACAAATTTACATTTTAGAAAACATTTTTACAAATCAGAAAACAAAATTACATTGCCATAACACATTTACAAGTCCTGAGACAAATTTACTTTTGAGAAAACAAATTTACAAGACGTGAAACACTTTTACAAACGCCGAGACAAATTTACAAGTGACGAAACACTTTTACAAGTAACTTTTTCAACCGGAAAGGGAATGTACCGCGTTAATCGGCTCATATGTTCGCCACAAAACGGGCAAAAGACCGCTTGACTGCCGTCCATCGTGGGTCGCCATGAACTCCTTATCACTTCCGGTTCTACTCGACAGTTGGCACATTCCCTTTCCGGTTGAAAAAGTTACTTGTAAATTTGTTTCGGCCGCTTGTAAAAGTGTTTCGTCAGTTGTAAATTTGTCTCGGCGTTTGTAAAAGTGTTTCACGTCTTGTAAATTTGTTTTCTAAAATGTAAATTTGTCTCCAGCTTTGTAAAAGTGTTTCTCGTATTGTAAAATTGTTTTGCACCTCACGGCCACCGTATAAAACGGTTAGTTAATCAACAGAATAATAATGAGCAGCTACTTTGATAAATTATTCATTGTTTTCAAGCTGCAGTGCCAAACTTTCCTTCATTCCTCGACCCTTCTGTTGTGGAGATGTGCAGCTTTTATTTGTATTAAGTGCTAAGGAACTTTTGGACTGACAAAAAGAGCAATAAGACATCATGCAAAGTTCAAGGACTAGTCAAAATGTATCCACGATGAAAATAATTATTGCAGCCTAGTTTTCCAACAGCAAAACTTCAAATTAACGTGAAAAACTGGCAGCAAGCAGCACAGAGAGCTGGACTTTTTCTTTTGATTTAGAATCACTAAAGGTGCCTTATTCAGTCTTTGAGCACCGGCAGGGCTGTGGAGCAGTGTTCAAATGGTTCATACGAGTGGGTCCCTACTGTTTGTTCATGCGTGTGAAGATGTGACACATATTCCTGCTGATGGTTTCATGTTGCTTTGCAGATTGACAGTTGGTGGTGGTGATGCATGAAGAAGCGTGGCATTGCAATCACAAATTCAAAATGTTTTTAAAGAATCAGCTTTGCAAGTGTTTTATTAGGAAGAAATCCTTAAGGATCCACAAAATATAGTTTTTGACAAAACAGAATCTAAACTTAACTTCTGAATGTTAACAAGTAAAAATCCAAAGGGCTTCTTCAAGCTTGACACGCTGCTCAGATTTTACTAAGAGTGACTCAAGTGCAGTACAGTTTCAGAATGACAGTATGTTTATTTTGACCTGCAGTGTTGAGGTTATGTGTCCTGATGCCGTGTTGGTGGCTGTTGACGGGTGTGTGACCTTTGCTCCACTTAACAAATCCCATCCTCCACCCTCCACTGTGTGATCATGTGACTGGGAGTGTGTGATTTCATGAGGGAGGTCAGGACCCGCCGTCTTGAGCGTGGCCGTCTTGTGCAAGGTCAGCCTTTGTTTCCTGAAATGTGGGTTGAATGTGACCGGAAGAGGATGGAAACGAGGGCTGAAGCAGATGAAAAATGTCACACAGAAGCCACGTGAGCTTCAGCAACCGTCAAGCAGCTGTGCGGTGACAAACCGCCTTCATTATATTCCTCAGTGAATTGGTAACTGTGTGTCGGCCGACCCTAAACATTCAGCACGTATGCAATGAGAGGGTTGTCTCTTCCTGTTCACGCTTCTACAGCCTGCCTTTAGACTCACTGAGAGACCGCAGTCAGTTGCTGCACTATATGTTGTGCCATATCCCTGTAAACCTCTATGCTAGTGGGTTTACATATAGAATATATCGACTCATCCTCCTAGTAAGACTGCGTGCTGTACTATTTGTAAAACTGTTGAATTATCAATGAGGTATTTGCAGCTGGACTGAAGCAGATCCAATAAATCAATAGCACATGAATTTCACATGTCAACGCCTTAACATTTTTAGAACGGGGTCGATAGTGAGCCACTGTATGTGCTTCTACTTGTCTACGGATCCTCAAGTGTGAAGAATTCAAAAGTTTAGACTGCACCAGCTCGTCAGGTGTGTCTGGGTTGTTCTCTTCTCTCCATCGAGGTGTCGTCAGAGGATCTGTCCGAACATGTTTTGTCTGTAATAGATGACTGACAATGCAACAAGGATGTGAAGGAGCCATGATTTATAGACTCACATTACATCAGGGCTGCATCCAGCGGTTGTTTTTCTAATTCATTAATCTGCTACGGCAATGAATTGATGTACAATGAAGAAAAACGACCAAATTATTCCATTTATAAGAAACTTTTCTTGCTAATTTTACTTTGTTATATCACAGAACTTTCTTGGTTTTTACACAGAATCTTGTTAAAACAAGACAAGTTATGTTGTTTTATCATAAACTTGCCTATGGCTCAATGTCATCTACCGGTTAGTGTGGTTTGATTAAGTTTTATTTCATGTTTGGGATGAAACGCCGGCAAAGCAGGAGTATAGCCCTCCCTTGTTACTGTGAATGTGCCTGTCGAGGTTTCCATTCAAGCACGGCACACAACAAATGCCAGCAACAGATGTCTGGTAGATTTGATCAGAAGTATCTGGCTAAGTAGTAAAGCTCATGTTAGCATCATTAGTTGGTAGAAAAGCCTCTTTCTGGGTGACTGTTTAATGTTTCCAGACTGTTATGGCATTCTTACATATGATGAAAGTAACTAGTCACTTATGCAGGTTTTACAGTAATTAGCCAGACATGTTAATAAGGTAATAAAAAGGTGCTGCCCTCCAGTCTCTTTTAAATGTCAAGTATCTCTCTTACGGCTGCCCCATGTGTCAGTTAATCCACTACTCTACCAGTGTACACAGGTTGGTGTGGCAGCTGAGCGAAAGCTGCTATTGAGATTTTAAAGCCACCGTCTTGTCAAGATGGGATTAAGTAAAGTTTGTTTAAAGGCTCCATGTGTTAATCCTCAAAGGTAATAATGAGTTTATATCATTTGATCTGACGCTCGACAGTCTGGAGCTGCTCGGGGGTCACACAGCTTTTGGTTTCAGATGTATCTCTCTGTCTGTCTGTCTGTCTGTCTGTCTGCCATCCCTCAACATTACTGATGAAATCAAGTGTGACTGACCAACCTTATGGTCCTTTTTTTTTTTTTTTTTATAACTTCCTGGCTGCGGTTCAGGGTGACTCTTTTAAAAACTACAGCTGTAGTCTGCTCTCGAGCTGCACGCTGCTGCCAACTAGTCTTGATATTCTGTTATGTGTCAAATGAACCAGCTGCCCCCCCCCCCCCCTCTTTTTCCAATGTCTTGTGTGTGCTTTAGTGTGGGGTGACTGGCGAGCTGGCTCTGCCATTGGCTTGTCATCTTCCCAGGCCAAGTATGGAGACTACAGTAGAGGTGGTGGGGGGTGTCGGAGTACCGTTCGTCTCCAGCAGCTCTCGGCCAAGCAGGACACCGATGACATTTGCGTGCTGTTGACAGTCTGACAGATAAATGCACCAATAGAACAGAGCTGCAATAAAGCCATATTTTCATCTTTGCTTAATCTAATGACTGCTCTTTTGATTCATTATTTAGTCTTTAAAGTGCAAAGAAAATCAGGACAAAAGTACAAAAAAAATACAGACCAGGTCATGTATTAGTATTGCAAATGTTGTGATGTTGAAATTCAAACAAAAGTGGTGAAGAAATGTTACACGTTCTCAGGGTTCAGCTTCTCAAATGGCAGGATTTCCTCCCTATAAAATGATAAACTGAATCTCTTTGGGTTTTGGACTTTTGTGCAAACAAAAACACAAAAACAAAACACCCGAACGCGTCATCCTGGGCTTTATTATTTTTTATAATTCATAGACCAAACAACTAATCATTAGTGGAAGAAATATTGGCAGATTAAACGATAATGAAAATAAACAGACGTTGCAGCTTTCAAATTTTATTCGTGAAACAGAAAGACACAAGCAAATCCTGGTGTTTCTAAAACTAAGTTGTAGTTAGTTTGTAATTTCATAAATCAATGAGGTGATTTATTGAAAAAAAATGATTGGATATATTACTGTTGATTTCAGCGGGGGTCGGCGATATAACTATATAAATGTGTCAGTCGTCAGAGGTAATAACCAGAAAACTGTGTATATCTCCATATGTATACACCAGTGATCACACATAGTTCACTCTCAGGCTTTTTGATGTAACCGACAACTTCAGCAGGACGTTTAAATCCATGAACAGTATGTACAAAAATGCTCTACATATTACTCACAGTGTTCACTTGTCTCAGTTGAAAATGTAGGATAATAAGGTGTAAATCGTCACAACTGTGGTTAATAACTGAATCTTAGACTCCAAGGAATCTGGGTGTCTGCTCAGGTCCTTTTAGTCAGCGATGGTGCTCACATACTCTGGGATATCAGTCGAAAAATGGGGCAATCTGTCAACATATTTATCATGTAGAATACAAAGACCTCCTTGTAATTGTTGTGTAATTCTTCGTTAGACTAGTTTCACCAGTTTTGACACACGGCAACGCAAGAATTGCACACTCAGTGTCCAAACAGTGTATGATAAGATACTGGTCGATTAGCCTTGAATAAACATTCCAGAAAAATGCGTAAATCACTCAGAGCAGCCCTCAGTTCATCCCAATCAGTCTGAAGTTTTGGCCAGTATTCACTTTAAACCAATTTTACAACCATCTGACAGCCAGTTGTAGTCTGTTCGCACTTTTGCTGTTTCCACAAGGACAGAAAGCTCATGAAGGTGGATGTGTTTTGAAAAAAACATATTGTATGGGTTTAAATCAGCCTACTATTTGAACTGTGCTCCAGTGAGTGGCTAGCAGTGCCTCACGCGTCGGTGTTTCTGTTTGAAAGGGGCGTGTTTCTGCTATTCATAGTTGTGAGAACCTCAGAGGTCTATTAGAGGTCAGCATGAGTCCTTCTAATAGCAACTGCTGCAGCAGAGGGCCTTCCAGATAACTCTGCCTCTCCGCCTTTGGACACAGTCTCTGCCCCTCTTCATATACACACCGTGGGACTGTGAGTATAGAGATTTATAATATTCAAAGGAGTCAATAATCGGTGGTACACTCCATGTAGCTGCGTTTAAGTTGGTCATTGAGCTGACAGAGAGACGGTCCGATCATTGCTGGTTGTTCACAGTGGGTAACAGTAACACCTGTAAGATTTAAAGGAGCATTTGTGAAGTTTAATGAGGCGTTTTTTTATGACTTTATTGTATTTATTATAGAGGACAAATAGAACTGAACAGCTTTAATTCATCTATTGAATGAAAATGAATCTTTTTTTTTGGATATTTCTGCATGAAAATGGAAGAGATTATCATTGATGTTCTTTGATCTTCAAACATATGCAACAATTTACTGCTCTTAAATTGTCAGTAAAAGTCAGTTAAAGAAAAGCAGCTTGTCGGGCAGCTTTTCTTCAACACTTTTGTCCCAGTTGGCACTCGTCCCATTTGTCATGGGCACAGCGTTAATAATAGAAGTAGGTGAGAAGTCAATTGTTACCTCTGTGATGGTGGTTCATGCGTTCCCTTACCTCTAATCTAGAGGTCAAATGAGTGGGATTGATTAAGTTTATCATTACTTACATAAAGTCAGATAACGGAAGTGAAGTGCAAAAAGAGTGAGTTATGAATTAATGCATTTACATATTCTGATGTAATGATAAAAAAAATAATTGCTGGTTAGATATTTTAGCTGGTGAGCTGAAATTGGACCTTCTTGCTACAGGCTCATCCAATTAACATTTCACATTAACATGTAATTAGAAAATGGATACGGATAATAATGGATGGATGTAATTAGGAGGCGCAGACAGTTCTGGCTAATATCTCACTGTTATATTAAAATTTTAGTGGAGCGGTTCCATATATTGAAGACTTTGAAGTGTGAGGCTTTCAGCCCAGTGAGCTCATTTTTAAAAAACATTCCGACCAGAAAGCCTCACTTCCCTTCAGACACAAGCAGTGTGTGTGTGTGTGTGTGTGTGTGTGTGTGACGTCTGTGGTAATGTCCTTATATCTCCATGGAGACTTGTGATCTGAAAATGTGTGTGGAGTCATATTTCCTTCCTGTGTCTTTGTTTCCAAGTGCACAGCTGGTGAATGGGATAGCACATCTTCCTTTTGTGTGTGCAGAACAGAAACAGAAACAATGTACTTCTGCTGCCTATTTCTCATTCATGTTAGAGGTTTGTCTTTGAAAACAGTTTAGTTTTTTTATGGGTTTTTAAACGTAAAGACAGCTCTAAAAAAGATTATTCCAAATTTTGTAAAACAGAGGATGCAGTCAATGAAACGGTCCTTTTAAAGCAACGTATGGTAGCTAGTATTCAATTTTGTGCTCTTAATGACTGTAGTCTTGCTTATATGTATCTCTCAGAGTTTACAGAATATTTTTTAGAGGAAGTTAAGGTACAACAAGAATAGCTGAACGTGGAATCAGAAGATGAAAATAAAGTAAAATCTTTACAAATTAAGATTTCCAACATTTTTCAAGATCAAAACTAATCCAAATCATCTCCTAAAGAGCTGATTTCTGACCGATTTATATTGAAGGACATTGTGTAAAGGCCTTTAAAACTTTATTTTGTCGTTATACTGCAAGTTTCTCACTTATCATTACATCATCATGCCCGAAACAATACTACAGATCAATGTGACTTTTTATCCCCTCTTGGCATGTGGCCCTTAATTGGGGACTTTTACTTTAGCTGGGGCAGCTGTTTGATTTCTAATATGTTCCATACCTGGATGGTAAGAGTTTAGAAAAGTTAAAAATGTGGTGGCCTGGTGTCCTAATACCCTGAAACTTAAACATCTGATTCCAGCCAAGGATGTCGGGGCCACAACTAACAGTTATTTTAAGCAGCAGGTTATTTCCTTTATTAATTGATTAAATGTTGGTCTATATAAGATCAGAAAGCTGTTAGAAATGCCCATCACAACTTCACAGATCCAAAGGAAATTAAATGTTAAATGTTTTGGCCAACCAGCAGTCCCAAATTCGCAATCACTGCAACCACATTGTTGCATCGACATAAAACGTTGAAATAGTTTCATCTTTTTGAGTAAAGTGTTGAAAAAGTACTGTGGAAATTCTTTCTATAATGTATATTTAGCTTAAGAACGTGAAGAAAGAAAACTACTTTCCTCTCTGTCGAGTGCAATGATGCCTCCCTGATGACTCAACATGGGCCATTTAGATGTTATGCACCTTTTTGTTTTTGGCCACTCCCACTGCCACGCCCCCTTTGATGCCACTTGGCATGAAGAGTTAAACAGCCGTCCTTTGGCTCATGACCAACCTTTATAGAAAATCAAGTCTGTGTATTCAATTCAATTCAATTCAGTTTTATTTGTATAGCCCAATATCACAACAGAGTGTCTCATAGTGCTTTACAAAGTTCACTGAAATAAACAAGTGTAAGCCAACAAACAATCTAATAAAGAGTCCAGCAGTTTGAATCCATTTGAAAGTTATGTGCCTTTTTGCCAAAAGCCATCTTCATGCCAATTGGCTTGAACACACACCCACATAAACACACTTGACTTCAGGGGCAGATTTCAGCTGCCTCGTATGAAAACTGTGGTCGTCAAACGCTGGTGGAATTTTTGTGGACTGACCGACCAACCAGTCAACCAACAGAGTGAGTTATAGAGCAGCTGGCCACAGCTAAAAAGTGAATGAAATGATTAATCAGTTGTCCCACAAGTTGGTTAAAATAAAGAATAATGGCTGAACATTAGTTAATGTTCCAAAAGACGTTTAACGCTCGATAGATTCAGTGTTACGTCTATTTGTGAATGTGTGGACACAGACGGTAATTAACTTCCTCTAACTCTCAATGGGGCCACTGTGCTCGTTCCTTTAACAGAGTTCTCATGTTGTGCAATGGTCTAAAACAAGAGTCGCATTGAAGAAAAGATAAAGCACCACATCCAGCTGTGTCAAGACATCCTAAGGACCCTCTGTATGACCAGTATTATAGACAATGTCCTTCTGAAATAAGAAAGATTTTAAATGGTGCAAAATAACAACTAAAATAAAAAAAAAATAAAGTCTGTGATTGCAGTTGTAATGGATGGAAAACAGGTTATTTTATGTTAAACACAAATGCAGTAGAAGTACAACTGAAGTGTCCAAATGTAAAGCTCCTCTCTCTGTTTCACTGCAGGATCAGCGAACAGTCATGCAGGCTCAGGAAGTCCTGAGACAGCTGCGGATTCCCGAGCTGGATGATCTGCGGCAGTACGTACGCAGCCTGCCAACCAATGCGCTCATGGGCATGGGCGCCTTCGCCGCCATCACCACCTACTGGTTTGCCACCCGGCCGAAAGCCCTCAAACCTCCCTGTGACCTCGGTCTGCAGTCGGTGGAAGTGCCAGTAGGTGATCTCTGTTCTTCCCCCCCTTGTGGTAATATCAGATGTCCTACATGTCTGTCCATCCATTGTTTGTGTGTTGAAGAATATCTGAAGTCTGACCCCAGTACTGGAATGCAAAACAAAGCCAGCCAGCAGACCTCATTCAGCAGGAATGTTAACACGACCCTCTCCAGAAACTTAAATCACAGCTGAAGTCACATTTAAAGCACTGAAAAGTTAAAGTCAAACTACTTAAAGCTGCTTTATTAATTAATAATTGTCCTTTTATCATTCCAATACCAGTTTTTTATAAACCACTTTCCCCTTAACTAGGGTTTATTAGTTGTAATCATTGATTCTAGTGATGGTTAATAAGTAATTTGCTAAAGGTCAGTTTACACAGTTAATTAAGAACAATGTTTGAGTTGTTTTTGAGGTTATGTGAATCGCCTTGATTGGTGTCCATCCTCCTCCAGCAGGAAGAGATTCACAAATGTTTCTTTCAACTTTGAAATATTGCCAAAATCAGTTCTGCATAGCCTAGGAAGATTGTAGAGCAAATTATTCATGCTCTTATCACCTTCTTCTTCTTCACATTAAATTAATTCTGAATATATTAGAATGTATTAGATAGTGAAAAATGAATACATGTTAATGAACATTCATAACTGTATTATTACCAAATAGGCTAAAGAGGAGACCAAAGGATTTTTCACAACCCTGCAGCCTGATGTTTATTCTTGTGAATGGGGGGGTTACTGATCTATCTGACTGTGACTTTAACTCAATCTGTTATGAAGCAGCTCCATTAGAAAGTGGTACTTTATTCCCAACAGTTTAGCCTCCAGCAGACTTGTGTTATGCCGGGTCTTTATGTCAAGCAGTAACTGTGTGTGTGTGTGTGTGAACAAAAGACACACAGTTAACTCCACAAAGACGGAAACTGCAGCAGTCATTTTTCTGAACAAATTAAAAATGCAACAGAGGAAGGAGAGAATAGAGAACTGTGATTTTAGTTTTTCTGCTGTACCACTGCTGTGTCAAATGTGTGAATTTTATCTCTTAGGGCGGAGAGCGTGCGAGGAGGTCAGTGCTGAACGATAGCGACGAGCTCATAACACACTACTATAGCGACGCACGCACATTGTATGAGGTGTTCCTACGAGGGCTCAGAGTATCAAGTGAGTGGATCTTCGGCTAAAAAGGGGTGTAATGGTGGACAAAAATCTTGGTTCAGTATGTTTTTGGTGGGAAAAAGACAGAGTGGTTCACTGAACAACATCCTGCCTTTTACGAAAGCTTTATTTTCCTACAGGGGAAACTCCCTCTTGTTCCGCACAAAGAAAAAAACTTGTACATGTGTAGTGGATAAAACAACGCTGCATTTGTTCGGTATACATGTGCGCCGACCCAAAAGACCCACACCGACAATATTCTGTACCAATGCACCCCTACAGTAAAATATGATTATTATTATGATTATTCCAGTAAATGTAGATAAACGTGAGCTCTATTTTCTTTCTCAGATGATGGACCTTGTCTAGGATCCAGGAAACCAAACCAGCCGTACGAGTGGCAGTCTTATAGACAGGTGAGACGTGGACCACAGACACAAGCAATCTAACAGCTCACAGTTCACCAATAACCGAGTCACAATTCATTAAAAAAAATGTGATTTTTATTGTGCTTTGGGCAGGTGGTAGACAGAGCGGAGCACATCGGCTCTGCCCTCCTCCACAGAGGACACTCTCCAACAGGAGACAAGTTCATAGGCATCTTTTCCCAGAACAGACCAGAGGTACATCAGATGTCGTCACCGTTTTGTTCAGCAAAAACATCCAGTAATCCAGTCTACAGAGTGTTCACCATGTAGTGCACTGAAATTATCCCACAGCATAATGTAAAAATGTGTCTCCACTAAACGAGCGTTAACTGCCGTCACGCATTACGAAGATGGGAACAAGGTTCATTTATGTGATTGATTACATGATCTCGGTAGTATCCAAATTAGGCCATTTGATGCACCGCATGTAGCCTGGTTCCACGCCTCTGAATCACTGCCCCATGTCAGATTTTTTTCAGTAGTAGTGATTACAAATCAGAGCAAAATGAGATACCAGAAACAAGAGTTAGGCCAAAGATGTCATGAACATCCATTATTAACAGTAACAAGGAAAATGGAGTCACAATCCTTTGTTGACTTATTCACGGTGGCACGATCACCACTAAGTAGCCGTAGGAGGTGCAACACACTAATTCATCTCGTAGTTCAATGTTGAAAGTTCATTCTTAGTCATCTAAACAGTAGTTTGATCAAAAAAAGTTAAAACTCAGAAAACTAAAAAAAAAAAAAGGGTTCTGCTGAGGAAGACCATGAGAAATGGTTTGGTTTTGTTTAGCTGTTATAAAGGCATTGTGTCAAAGTCTAAAAAGTGTTTTTCACCATTCAAGCTGGCATTGATCCCTGCTATAGCCGTATTATCAGCATTTCTGTTAGCAGTACACTAATCCTTTTGATTTTGGCAGGTGTTATGAAGTCATTGATTTAATTTTTTTTTCCTGAGTAATCTTAAGCTGTTTTCTGTGTTTTGTGTGTCTCAGTGGACCATATCAGAGCTGGCCTGCTACACATACTCCTTGGTCATAGTTCCATTGTATGACACGCTCGGCAAAGAGGCCATCGGCTACATTATCGAAAAAGGTACACAAAAGGGCACCTTTAAACACTAACCACACGCCGCCTGCAGCGCCATCACCGCGCTCCACATCGAGGTCACTGATACTGATGCAAAGATAAGTGTGTAATCTGGTGCCGTCTGTTTTCCAGCTGCCATGTCAACGGTGATCTGCGACGTACCCGAAAAGGCTCGAATGATTCTGGACTGTGTCGGCGGAAAAGGGCGAACGGTGAAGATGATTGTGCTCATGGAGGCGTTTGACAGCGACCTGGTGACCCGAGGACAGGAGTGTGGTGTCGAGATCCTGAGTCTGAAGGAGTTTGAGGTGAGAACAGCCACCTGAAAGTTTCCCAGTTACATTTGAATCTTTTCTGCACAATATTACAACATGTGTTTACCGAGTGGATGTTTAGGAAAATTAGCTACTGCTGCTTGAGTCTCACTGTTATTCACTCACTGTGGTTAAATGGAAATCAGGCCTCAAGGCCCTTTGTGTTTAAAGGATGATTATCATAAGCACAGCCTGCACACACTGTATATCTCACTATGTGTTTTGGATTTTTTTCAGGCCTTGGGTGAAGCCAACCTCAAGCAACCAGTGGTGAGTAGGAACAGCAAAAAAGCCCTTAATTCTTTTTAAATGACTCCAAGGAGAATCGTCTTTTCAACATAGTTAATTCACTTGTAATCAGCAGGACAATCAGGGTTTGCACTGCACTAAAATATAGGATCTTGCACATTTCTAATTCAACATCAGTTCAGGTTTCACATGCATTAGCGTAGATCTGTGGTCTGATTACAGCCGCCTAAACCAGAGGACCAAGCACTCGTCTGCTTTACGTCCGGAACCACAGGTAACAACACACCTTGTTTACAGCTTTACCTTTTGAACACGTTTCTTTAAGTTCATGTATATTCATGATCATCGTTTTCCTTTCAGGGAACCCAAAAGGTGCAATGCTCACTCATGGAAATGTAATCTCCAACACTGCAGCTTTCATTAGAATAACGGAGGTAAACAAACACGCCAGCTAGACTGGATGTAAAATTCAGTGTGTGTGATGATGTGTGTTTGATTCTGGTCACTGGAGTCTCTCTAAACACTGTCCAGCATAAAAATGTCACTTCACTTATCTGATTCATGAGCTTCAGGAAGTGGCTGGAAGACTTTTGTGTTTGCTCTGGACTTTACTGCTCAGGAAACATAAGTTGCTGAATCATTTTGGTGGAGGTGAGACAGACTGGTGACACCACTCAGAGTTAAACATCAAAGGGCAGTACGCTTTGTGGTAAAGACGGAAGTACAACATTATTTATCATTATCTTTAAGTCCCAGGTCTTAACGTGATTTTGAGAGAGATTAGCGCTTTATTAATGCAACAATTAACTGCCATTATAATAGAAAACACAAGAAATAATATCCATCACCATTTGTTATTTGCTAGATAAATGCACAAAAAGGCATCAAATAGCAGCCTCAGACTCAGGAGATTTGGAACAAATAAAACGTAAACTCTGAGCTCGATGGTCTTTGCTTAAAATCTAAAATCCCTGTCTGACCCTCTTTAACCCCTTTTATTATTTTCCTGTCCTTCTTGGCGCCGTCTTCCCCTTCCCGTGTTCGTCCGTCCCTCCTCCTCTTCCTCCCCCCCGTGTGTGTTGTCGTCCAGGGCACTCTGAAGCCCACCAATAAAGATGTGCTCATCTCCTTCCTCCCCTTGGCCCACATGTTTGAGCGGGTGGTGGAGGTACAGTACGCCATGGTTGACTGCATACATGCATGTTTTGCTTTGTGTTTCCTCCGCAGGTACACTGCATGCTGGACCTCCATGACATTCATGTATCCTATCTCCCCCTAGCTCACATGTTTGAGAGGGTTGTACAGGTATGTGTTGGACTTGTTTACCTTCAAATGTATCACATAATGAGATTGTACGTTTTAAAGGTCGTAGACTACTGCCAGAATTATTGTGAATCACTACAGTTATTATAGTTTTGAGTCTGTAAATCATAAAGAAGATCATGTCAGAGGTTTGGTAATATTGAAAGCATGTGTGATCTGCTTTTTGCTTTTAATAGTGGCGTGTTTTCATGATTTCCTTCTAACTTAACTGCTTCCGTGTTTAATCTTGTTTTAACAAAAAGCAGCTGCACAAGACCTAAGTACATGTTAATTATCCTTAATGGCATTAATTAGTAGTACCAAAAGATCTGAACTAACACTCATCCATTTGCAGCTTTAAAGAGCATCTCTGTGCTATTATGAAGTGACTCAAAAAATGCCACACTTGTCAATTTCATGTTCCTCTTAGCTGTTCTGATTCATGTGTGATTGATAAATGACCACAACAGGTAACAGCTTCTGACTTTGGAGAATACAACAAACATTGCATATGTAGTCAGAGGTTCACAACAAACACTGCCCCCTTGTGGATAAAATGCTGAACTGATTTCACTTGGAGGAGCAGGAATAAAGCAGGTTTCTTGTCATCAGGGTGTCATCCTCATCCATGGGGCTCGCATCGGATACTTCCAAGGGGACATTCGGCTTCTGATGGATGACTTGAAAACGCTGCGGCCAACAGTCTTCCCCGTGGTCCCACGTCTCCTCAACCGCATGTTTGATAAGGTCAGACATCGAACAAGTTTAGGTAGTTTATAGAGAAGAGCCAACTCTTTCAGGAACTTTCTTGAATAATTCTTTACTTTGCATTTTATTTTTTATTCAAATAATTTACTTGAGAATGTATCTGGCCTGCTGCCAAATGTGGTGACCACTACTAGAGCCCGTCTCGCTTCTCCACAGGTGTTCAGTCAAGCCAACACGCCGATGAAGAAATGGCTGCTTGATTTTGCTTTCAGGAGGAAGGAGGCAGAGCTTAAAAGTGGTGTGGTCAGAAAGGACAGCATGTGGGACAAACTCATCTTCAAAAAAGTCCAGGTAAACACGGCCTGGTCCGAAAAACGCAGCTTGTGTTTTTGTTCACTTTTACAAATTAAACTGATGATACTTACAGCAGATGTCAGGCGTTGAATGAGGCCCCGTTTGTTTCACTCTGCAGGCGAGCCTGGGCGGTCGAGTCAGACTCATGATTACAGGAGCAGCTCCGGTGTCTCCCACCATCCTGACGTTTCTACGAGCTGCTCTGGGCTGTCAGGTGAGCCACATTCACTCGCCTCGCTCACTGACAGTCTGGCTATTTTTATCAGTAACGACTTTGTTTTCATGAATGTCACTAAAAACATGCCCTGCGCTCCAGTTTTATGAAGGTTACGGTCAGACTGAATGCACAGCTGGGTGCTCCATGTCGATGCCAGGGGACTGGACAGCAGGTAAACACTACACCGGCCAAGATCTCCTGTCCATTCTCACGTATTGCGGCTTATGTATGAAATTTACTCAATTATACTTTTTAAACGTGAAACTGAATTGTGACAATTGTGTTTTTCCAGGTCACGTCGGGCCTCCTCTGCCCTGCAATGCTATTAAACTGGTGGATGTGGCAGAAATGAACTACCTGGCAGCTAATGGAGAGGGCGAGGTGAGGAGTGCTGCTTCAGTAACAATCAGAAACATACGGTGGCAACAAAAGTATTTATTGGCTTTGTCTTAAACAGTATTTTTGTAATACTTACAAAGAGACCAAAACCAACAGTGAATCCTGCTGACAAGTATTTCCACAGCCTGATAAAACACTTGCCTCAAAGCCACACAACAATTTTTAAAAGCACATAAAAAGAGCCATACTGTTGCTTTTGGGGTGATTGTACAGTATTCATTCTTTGTAATGACATGGCCAGTGGAGTTTATTCTAAAACTGTTCCATACTAAGCAGAATTAATGAGAAGAACCAAAAGAAAGGGGGAAAAATGTTACAGTGTTGTGAGGGTTGGAAAACACACTTGAATACACAGCAAAATAAAGAAGGCAAATTAAATCAGGAAAAGTTGACAGTCTGAAGCTGGTGAATAAGACGGTCTGTAGGCATGTTAGCACTGTACTTGAGCTAAATGCTAACATCGGCATGCTAACATGCTGATGTCCATCAGGTGTATGATGTGCCATCATAGTTTGACACGCTAGCATGCTAACTTTAGCTAATTAGACACTAAATGCAGCAGAGGCTGATGGGAATGGCTTCAGTTTTGCAGGTTTTTGATCATTAACCAAAGTAATAAAGTCATAGTGGCGCCACATGAAAAAATTTAAATGAAAAAATGAAAATGAAAGTCATCCTGAAAGGGAAATGAATGTATTTTCAAATGTCATGTTAATACATTAAGTACAGCTGTCAGAGACATTTCAGTAAAATCTACAACTGTCATCCTCATGGTGGCGCTAGAATCTGGGCACCATGAATGTCTGTAGGAGATTTCATGGATTTTCACCTATTTATCATCTCTGCCTGTAGGTGTGTGTCAAGGGACCAAATGTATTCCAGGGATACCTCAAAGATCCTGAGAGATCGGAGGAGGCGATCGACCAGGATGGATGGCTGCACACAGGGGATATTGGGAAATGGCTTCCTGTAAGCAGCCTGGAGGCCACTGTCGATCTTTGGTCACCGTTTTGGTTAGATGTACATAAGTCTAGCTGCATAGCATCAGATACTATAATCTCAAGCTGTGTTTTTCTCCTGGTTTGTGGCAGAACGGCACTTTGAAGATCACTGACAGAAAGAAGCACATTTTCAAGCTGGCACAAGGAGAATATATCGCCCCAGAGAAAATAGAAACCATCTATAATCTCAGTGATCCAGTGGCTCAGATATTTGTTCATGGTGACAGCTTACAGGTGAGTAGTTAATGTGAAACTGCTGTGGCACTAAATATTAGTTATTCTGATTATAATGTGTCGTCTTTGTGTAGCACTGATCCTCCTGTTATCCGTCTAATATTTGTCAGGCATGTCTGGTGGGGATAGTGGTTCCTGATCCAGACTTTTTACCTATTTGGATCAAGAAAAAGGGGATTGAAGGATCCTACTCTGAACTGTGCAATAACGAGGTGAGATTTATTTCTGTCAGCAGCCCAAACACACAGATCCACCTGCTACACATGCTAAGATGCTTTCCTGACTGTTTTTAGGATGTGAAGAACGTCATTCTGGAGGACATCCTGAGGTTGGGCAGAGAAGCAGGACTCAAGTCTTTTGAGCAGGTGATTGTTGCCACGTCAACTGGTCTGGCATTAGAAACTTAGCTTATAGAATGATTAGTCAGTTAATCGATTTCTTTGACCAACTGAATGAATCGACATCTATTTTGCTAATGGATTTGTTTTCAAGGCATTTTCAAGCAAAAACATCTTATGTATTGTCAAAATCTGCTGTTTTGAGAATAATCTGCATATTTTAGGGTTTTGGAGTGTTGGTTGGACAAACAGTTTGAAGACATCACCTCGGCTATAGAATTTATGATCAATTAAAAATAGTGAAGCATGCCTAACCTAAAGATTAACTGAAAAAATAGCTGCCAGATTATACGACAATAAAAAGTTGCTGCAGCCTTTTTTTCACCCTTTGTTAATCATTGTGCTGCTGTTCTGTTTTTCCTCTGCAGGTGAGAGACATCGCTTTACATCCTGAGATGTTTTCTGTCCAGAACGGCCTGCTGACACCCACCCTGAAGGCCAAGAGGGCTGAGCTTCGGAGCTGCTTCAGAGAGAAAATTGATGAACTGTATGCCAAAATTAAGATGTAGACTGGGATTGAGGAGTATTGTAAGGAAGGTGACAATCATTTCTAGTACACAGCCAGAACCTCTGCAATCTTGTGGGGACTGCTGTCAATCAAATTGGATAATGAATCTCTGTTATAAGTATCTACTGTCCCAGCTTCATCTCGTGAAAATACCACAAAATTTTCCCATCTGTCACTGGGCAATTAGTTCAGATTATTCCAGACCACATCGTCGTGTTGTAAGGGTTAAAAAGTACAAGGGGAAATGTGACTTGATCATGCCTTAAATTGTAATGGGGAGAATGGTGCCGCTTTTGTTCCCACTTGGCGCCCCGTTGTCTGTTCTTGCACTATGTAAACCTGGGTGGAGCGGGAACGATGTCCCGTGTGAAGTGCCTACATCACACACAACTATGAGTCTATGGCTGTAACCGCTGAGCGTGAAGATGTTTTCAGTTGCCCTTTGCGCTTTGGCTCAGTCTTGTGTTGAAGTCTGTTCTCCTTCAAATATTTTTGCTCGTGTTAGAATAGTGCAGTAACTCAGATATCTACAGAATTGAATGTGCCAGCAGTAATTTTACTAATTTTGGCAGCAGAGGACGCTGCTGCTCATCATAAATTATATAGCCTTGCTGCTTTAACTAAATGAAGTTAAAGGTCATGGTCAGAAAGGTCCAGCACATGAAAACATTTCTGCTAGTTTTATATTGTGGGAGCTGCCGAAAATAATCCTATAAACATGCTTTTATGACGGTGACAAAGTATTTATATACCAGACTATTTAATGTTTTGGTTATGTATTTAAGTTGATATTTAATGTAATCATTGAGCCTGTAAATAGTGTATCTGCTGCAAAGTATCGTGCCTGATACTCTGTGGTTTCCCTGCATTCCCATGTTTCTCAACGCTTTAGGCTAAAGGACTGATAAACCTGTTTTAGTGCACAGTTTAGTTGGTGGCCTGTTGGAAATGTTGTTGCTTGACAGAATTGTTTTGGTTGTTTTTGTTTTCTTTTAACACTGCATGGGAAATATTGACTGTTACCATTCTGTACATGCAGTTCCCTCTTTTAGATTTTTTTTTTTTTTTTTAAATTTCAGTGCCACAGATTGCAGGATAATGCTGCAGACTGATTTATATAATGCACAAGTCTTCAGGGTAAATATTTGGATTACTGGTATCACAGTTCATTCAAAGAGGCCGGTTTTTCAAAATTAATTCCATGTCCTTGTCAGCATTTCATATTAACTTTTAGCAGATGGTCTATTAAACCACCAGGCCTGAGTAAGACAGAGCAGCATTTCAGCTGTTTGATAATATATTTTGTTGTAAATTCAGATGTTTTCACTAAATTAAGATCGTTACACACATCTAATCATGTCAAGTCCTCCTTGACAGTTCAAGCCATATTGTTTTTTTTAAAGACTTGTGATATGAAATGGGCAAAGGTGCAGTTTTGTGCTGAAGTTAAGTACAGTGTTTTTATTTATCTACTGTACCAAATAAATCAGTTTCTTCCAAAACTGTGTATTTATTGTCCTGTGTAGTGGGAAACACATTTTTATAGATCCCTAATCCATGATTTCTAATTGAGGCTAGAATCTTGAAAGTTTTATGTTGTAATTGTTAATAAAGTGCATTAATTAATGTGTCTTGGTAACACTTTAAATCTCGCCATTTAATAAATAAATTTAATATTGCCACTCATTATCTCTTCATGCACCAGTCTCCACTTATAGGTACTTCATTGTGTGTTATAACACATTTTTCATGTTTTTATACTGTTTATAAATGCTACATAGGAAGAATAAAAGTAAAATGTTACTAATATCAGTGATGCTGTACAGCCAGTGCAAAATAAAATAAAATAAACCTCACCCTCTACTGTGATTCAAAATCCACCAAACATCTGAGCAGCAGCTGATCAGAGATATCCCCACTGGTCTGTTCAAACTCCTCCAGGCTCTCTAAATAGTCCCGGTCATCCTGGCCGTCTCCCCACTCATCAGCAGCTTCCTCCTCCAGGCACGCTGTGCTCCGTGGGGCCTGGCTTGGTGCCTGGCTGGGTTCAATGTTGCCAGCCTCGTCCATTAAGTAAGCCTGGTCTTCCTCATCCTGTCAGTGAACAGAAGACATGATCACAAGCTGCTGTGTGCTGTGAGGAACATCCTGAACTTTAAAAGGAAAGCAAACAAACCAGTGTCATGATGTAGCTGATGCAAATCTCCTGAGGCAGCGGGTAGCCTGCAGCATTAGAAAAGTTTATCTCAGACAAGCGGTATTACCCCACACACAGATCATGTGCCCTTGAGTTGTTATTGCAGCTGTTAGGGACATGACATACTTGACGACCTGAAGTTCTTGCATTCGGGATCGTGACACTTCTGGTACCACATTTCCTCTTTGAGATCCACGACGATCCTGCAGAGGAGGATGAGACCGAGTCAGAAGGGTGGAGCTCACTTTAAGATTGTCAACAGAACATGAAACATACGTACATGATGTTGTTGCTTTTATGAAACCTTCCCACATTTTCACACCAGCGGTATTTTGCAATGTCGTAAACAAGCAGCTGCTCAGCAGCAAAGTAGTTCCATCGTCTGATGCCTGTTTAAAGAAACATAACAGAAACACAGTCCAGACATTACTGATATACACTGTTTCAAGTGTCTGCATAGTGCAGATTAGCTTACCCTCATTGGTATAAATGGGATGGACAAATTACTAGAAACATCTGTCAGTACAACATAAGCTACATCCTCCAAAACGATCATACAGTTGAATCAATTCCTTACTGGTAAAAATTGAACATGAAGGTGGAGTTATTGTAGAACTGATTTACATAAGAAGAAAATCAGTATTGTGATAAGATTATCAAACACATCGTCCATTTCACTCAGCAACGACTTAAGCTCTGAAATTTGTCATTCAATTTTAAAGCAGGTTTTAGAACTGAGAAAACATAAGTTAAAGGTACTTCATGAAGCTGCAGAAAGTTTGTTGTGTAGGACTCAAACAATTAAGTTGATCAACAAAAAAAGCTATCTGCTATTTTGATAATCTATCGTTTAAGTTATTCTCTCCACAAAAGATGCCAAACATTCACTGGTTCCAGTTTATAAAATCTGAGAGTTTTCTTCTGCTCTCTGTTTTGTACCATGTTAAGTTGAATTGAATATCTTTGGGCTTTGGACTGTTGGTTGAATAAAACAAGATATCTGAAAGTATTACCTTGTCACTGGCATTTTTCACTGTTTTCTGACATTTTATCAACCAAACGATTCATCAATTATGAAAATGGTCATTAGTTGGCCCCAAACTAGACATACAAATGTATTGAAAGTGATGAGCATATGCTCAACGCTTACTTCCATGTACACCATCCTTTTTGACCAGAGTTAATACAAAGTTGTCTACTTCTTGATGAGGGGACGACTCGCAGCCGGAAAGTGATTCTGTCAGTGATGGATGGAAAAAAAGTTACGTAAATTAAAACTATGTATGCTGAAACGTATGAAGTTACAATGTTGATACACTGACTGATTATATAATACACTGTATGTATGCACAGTATAGAGAGAAGTGTCTGTTGTCACTTCAGTGTTACCTGGATTTGTGACTGATCCTTTTGGGCAATGAGGCCTCTGGGTTTTGAACTCCTTTGTTTCTGGGACGTCCCACGTAAGAATTTTCTGACCTGTAAAACTAATGATATATGAATATATATGAATTAGCTATAATGTTGCGGCTTAACAAAGGAAATATTTCAGCACACAGAAAACTGAGTTAAAGATGCTCAGTGTACCTCAAATTACAGACCAAGGAAGCCAAGAATACACTTTCCTCTGCAGAAACTCCCTTCACAGGTTTGGCAATAAACGTGTTGTCGTCTGCAACCGTGAACGCAGCGTTCTTTCCTGCTTTCGATGACTTGTAAAGGCGGAAATTTCTGTTCTTGGTGTAAACTCCTGTTTTTGTAAGTTATGGAGAGATGAGTATTTCAAGAGGAGTAATCTAGAGAAGCATTGAACACAGATAAGTGCAAGAAAAACTTGTGGTTTGTCTTACCAAGATCAACAAAGAGACAGTCTTGGCCATCCTTGTTTTTCACCTGGAGAAAGGTGAGGTCCTTCTCTTCCTGCTTGCGCCTCTTGGTCTGAGGACTCTTAGCCATCTCGTGTGCCTTTCCTGGCTTCTCCTCAGGAACTGCATGTGATCTGCTGTCAGCGCATCAATGAAAAAAATTACACAACATGATGATAGCAGAGAAATTAAAATAATTATATTCACAGATTCAGATTCAAAACAAACCGTGTTTCACTGTTTTCGGCCACTGAATTCATCCCAACATTCAGGCAACTTCCACTTTTGGGTGTACTCAGGACTGGCTGAAGAACTGCATGGATAAACCCACCTAAAAAAAACAGACAGAATATTCAATTAAATCGTTTTATTGTCATATGTACAGATAAAGACAAGTTTCACCACATAATGAAAATTTCACTTTGCCCTTTCACCTTCAATGAAAAATAGATGAATAGAAAAAAAGGAGATATGTGACTGGAGTTACATTTGAGGAAAAAAGGTTTTGTGTCCTCCATGCAAAACAAAGCATACCGACATGTATGTTGTCCTTGAAAGCTGCATTTTGGAGATTGAAGATGAGATGTCGACTGAACTTCTCCTCTGTGCTGGAGTCAAGATTGAGGACATTTTTTGTCGAGCATTCAATCCCATAAACGTCCATTAGCTTGTCGCAAACATACTGTCAACACACAAAACGCAGACAGGTAAATATAATGTACAATATGTCCTAACTCTTTAAGGTTATAAAGTAATGAGATAAATTACACATGAACAGATGTTTCCACCATGTGTGACACATTCCAGTCTACAGAAGCAGCTTGAAGCTAGTTTAAGTTGCACATTTGAGCAATTTTCACTTATTTCTAAAGTCAGTGCCTCTAATCTACAACCAGACCCTTTACTTCTCATATTTTGCTCCTCTGAATCAACAGTGAACTTGACGTCCCCTCAGAAACTCTTTGATTTAGAACACATTCTTTGGCTTTATAATTGTTAAACAAAGTATCATTTTTATTCGTATGTGAATCAATCAATTCAACTTTATTGTCTGTTCCAGGTAAAAACAGAAAATTTTCTTTTGTCACGGCTATAAAACAAGGTTTAAAAACCCACATTCAGGCATTAAAAACACCCCCACACATCAGAAACACAGTACAACAGGTAAAACAAATAAAACACATAAAATAGACTAAAAACACAGTGCAGTCTATCTTGCTCCAAGCTGCTCCATAAAAAAAATGAATTGCCAATGAAGATGTGAAAAGTACCCTACCTGGATAAGTGAAGACACCATAGTTTTCCCATCAGCTCCTTTGTTTGAGGGCTTGTGGAACTCCAAGTCAAAGTACAGCTTACAGACAGCGCCCTCTGGTATCACCTCATAGCAGTGCATTAGAGACTGTCTATAAGTCCTGGAAGAGATCAAGAGACAAATATCCATCAAAGCATATCATCGCATTTGTTCCAAACACACAAAAGAAGATGCTCCTCATTCTGCAATGTAGAGCTGATGATAGTTACCTGTAATAATGCCACAGCTCACTGTAACTGGTAATCAGGTAGATCCTTTTACCCAGGGGTGTATTTTCTTTTTCAAGTGCAAAAACATGTACAGCCTAGAGAATGCGAGGCACAAATATCAATATTTTTGATGTAAAACCTGATGAGATAATCCGGCATCAGCAACGCGTTGTGTTACCTCTTTGCAACTCTGAGCGAAGCTGAAAGCCAAACTTTGACGAGGGAAGAGCTTCCAGACAGAAGAGGGCTGACACGGCCAAAGTCGAGGTTTGTAGCTTGCGGCCAGAGGATTCTGCTGGAACGACTGAGCAAGCTGCTCAACCTTCCTCATTCGGTCTTCCCACTTCCTCATCCTCAAATTATTTTTAGTGATGCACTCAAGGACACTTTAGGACTGCTATCATCCTTCAACCTGAAAAAAAAACATTGTACAGAGTGGTAACTTTCTACTACTGCTAAAACTACTACTACTTCAGCACACCTTTTTCAAAACACTACACACAATCCTCTACATTTGGCACAATCTTCATGAATAAATTATTCTATGATCACACTGCCATACAAAATGCTGAACTTAAATGTCCCTCTGTCCTCTCTTCTCCCGTTACCCAGAAATCTCTCCCCTCTACGCCATCATGGAGGATCTTCTGAATCTTATTAGAATATTAAATGAACGTTGAGGAGACCAGTAGCAAGGAGAGAAGCAGCCAAACACAGATGTGTCCTACACATCACTTCCTCGCATCTCGCTGTGACATCTTCAGTGGGAGGAAGTAAAGACACGAGGAAGAGAAGCGATTTAGGGAAGCGAGGTAGCGAGAATAGTAGAATAATAAGACCTGTCAGTAAAGCACAGTACAATTCAACAGCACCACAAACTATGTCTGCAAAAGTGACCACAGTCTCAACAAAAACTGAACATTATAACCTCCATAAAAAGGGATTTACTGTTCTATGAGTACAATTACAGAAGCAGGAGTACTGTGTGTTATGCCATTGCATGTCATTGGTATGGCTCCTGGCAGACTTGTGTTATGATGTATTATTATCATTACTGCAGTCATGATGTTTTCACGTGTTTTGTTCAAATCTAGGTCTAAAACAAAAGCTGAGTAAAAGTCCAGGAGTTCCCACTGGTTCGCGGTATAATAGAGGGAGACACATAACAATTTAACTTTTTAAGTAAAGCACCTAACATCTACTTGAAAAATAAGCTTAGTTTCATTGTATTACGTTTTTTTTTTTAAATAAATATAAATACTTCTAGACTAGCTGCAGTATGATGAACAGAGCTGAAACTTTGACTCACTCGGGTGTCAGAGCTAATTTAGCAGCAGCCATATCTTGAGGTGATAGCTAACTACACAGACTGTATCTATGTTTAGCCCCCGTCACTTTAAGGTTAGCTTTGGAGTATTCTGGCCATAACTCACCAGTGTAGCTCAGGTTCTGTCCAGTGGGTTACATTAATGTTATGTTAGCGCTAATAGTCCACTCAGTCGCTTGTCACTCGGTGGAAACTGAAATATAAACACAAGCTTCAGCAGCAACGTCACTTTTTCTTTTTGGCGCGTCTGTAACCGGAAGTGGCGCTATTTCCGGGTACAACCCGGAGTCATGGCAACGCATCTACGTTTCAATATCCCAGCTTGTGTTCCTGCAATGTTTATTAGATGTAACACGATGTAGTTTAATGATAAAACAAAGCGGAGGAGACCAATTAGTTTTAAGTTAGATAATCGGCAGATGCGGCAGACCCAGCGGAGTCTTCGTGTTGAGTTTCCCCCAGAGTTGGCAGCAGGAGGACAGTTAGCTCAGCTCCCACAACTCGAACCATCAAGGCCATCAATAAGTTACTGTTTCACTGACACTCAAACAGTTACTTTTGTTTACATGCTGACTTGATAAGAGCAGTAAATATTATAATGTAAAAAAAAATATTAAATTGATTTCACTTAGAAAACTTATTTTCATTGCTATCATGGGATTTATTTGATTTAAATAAATGTTCTATTAAAAATATAATGGTATTTTTTCAAGAGCTTCCATGTAATGTGACCCAGTGATTACAAATGAGCATCACAATGTACCACTAATCTGGACAAACAGATTTCTAATCTAATGTGAAGAGGTGTGTCCTATTTGTCAGGTTTAGGGGTGGATTTCAGTAATGATTTCGGGTCTCTGCCACACATCACATGGAGGCTGAGAGCTATTGGAACATCATGATTTTTCTATAAAAAAAATACCATTACTTTTTATCTAAATATTCATTTAAAATAATGTCCTCCTCCTGTCAGCACTGGTTGAAACTGAATACGAACACACAGCTGGATCTGGAGTGAATGTCTGGGTATTATCCAATTTAAAACTTCACCACGGCCATTTGCTGCGGTAATTTTTAAAATATGAATATTAAACGACATAAATGACACAAACTGGTACTAACGAGCTATACCAAAGTATCTCATTGTCATCTGTATTAGTGATGGAAGTGTTGGCTGCATGTAAACTGTATGCTATGGTATATAGGCTACTTTTTTTCCTTCTCTTTGACGGCCCAATGTCCTCAGAGAGATCCTAGACTTTTGAAATTTAAGTTAGTCATAACCCACAAAATAGGGCCTTACTTTGTTAACAACCATAGATAAACTTTGAAACAGTGTTTGGATTTAAAATTGCTTAAATCTGTACATTTTATGTCCATAGAGTGAATATTTATTTATCATCACAACATATATTTATTTGCTATTGCTTATTTTCTACTGTTGCTTTCTTCACTCTTTCTTTTCTATTGTTGCTGCTGTAACATGTGAATTTCCCCCTATGGGGGATCAATAAAGAAAGTCTAAGTCTAAGTCTAAGTCTAAATACCATTTAGTGTCCACACTGCCACTGGGAAATCATTGACTGGCTCATTTAGTGACCACTGTAAAAACATTTCTCCCTTCCAGCCAGGAAGGAAGGAAGTGAGAGGAGGTCAGGAGGTGAAACACAATCTTACAGGACAGGAATTAGCTACTCACAAGCCCAATGCCTACAGGGAACAGCAAAGAATACAACAGCATGTACAATAACCAGTCACCTGGAAGTATTGGTGCTGTGTTATTTTAATGAATCATCAAGGAAGTGGTCTCTTAAAAGCCAGAATGAATAGGAGGAATGATTATAGCAAGCAAAAACTGCTTTCGTGTACACATGGGCATGTGAGTATTGTTTACATCAGGGCTCCCAGTGGCATGCTGTTTCCTTCCACAGGAAAGGAAAAGGAGTTGCTCGACGAGATAAGGTCTTTCACATCCAGCAGTGCTCTACAGAGAATGATCACACCCCTGTAGTTTGATTTACTTGGACTCGATTATTTGAGTTGCTCCCACAAATTTTATATTATATTTTTTCTTGCTTAAGGTATGTGCCTTTCAACATTTTCAACATTTGCTTTTCATTTAAGTGTTCTTATCGCTAATGTTTATCTTAGCTGTATTCCAAGGAAAGAAAACTGATAATGACACATTGAGGGCTTGTCCAAACAAAGCATTTGAGAAACACTTCTGATCATCCCATTTCTGGGCTGTGTGTAGCGTCACAGGACTTTTTATTTCAACTCTGGTCCTGCTTTTCTTTGATTTCTGTTACAGCAGCCTGTGCAGATAGAAGACAAGAAGAGCCCTTAAAAATGTGGGAAAGACGAAAACTCGCTGCAATCGTTTTCACTGCTCTCTACTACAAAGTGAGTATTATTTCTCTTACAAATACCTATTCAAAACTTGTCTCCTCTCTTGAACCCATATTTTAAACTTTATATTCAATTACAGGCGACTGCGAAACTACTGGACATGGCCCCAGATGCTGTAGATGACATGTATGAAGGATGCCATCAACAGGCCATGGAGAAGTTCATTAAATTAGGCCTGTTAAAACAAGAGCTAAACAGCAGTAAGGGATTCCAGAAAGCATGGAGTACAAGTACTCACGGGTGCTCACCGGTGATCCCCGGAGGAATAAAAGAGCACACCACTGCACTTTTGGCATATTTCAACGGGGATGTAGATTTTATAAAGCCCTTTAACAAGGATGTGGAGAGACTGGGCGTAAATGTGAGCACTTATGAAGAGGACTTCCATTTCAAGTCCCTTCACTTCCTGCTCATGGATTCCCTGAGGCTGCTGAATCCGAAGACGTGCAGCACTCTGTATGTTCTCTCAGAGGAGAGTTACACAGCAAAAAAGGGCTCAAAGGTGAGATTTGGAAGCTTCACCACAGTTTATTCAAGCTATAAAAAAGTAAAGAAAATGGAGGATTTGGACGGGCAAGTCATATTAAATATCACTTCCTGCTTCTTTGCCACCCTGAGAGACTGCACTGAATACAAGGATGTGGTTCTCTTATCTCCAACTGAAGTCTTCACTGTGGATGAAGTAAATAAAAAAAGTGATGCGGATGACTCGGAGTACACTGAGATCGTTTTGACACACTCAAAAATGGACAGCTTACACAACTGTTACATTTTTTCACGGTAAGGCTCCCATTTTCATGATAAAAATGAAATATTTTGCTCAATCCTGTGATTATTAACAAATACTGATCTTGGAATTATGAGCTTCAATCTGATTTCTTGATCTAAACCGTATGTGTGATCGACAGAATTACTAACAATCAATGATGAAATGTTTGGCATCAAATATTTGAAAAAGATACAAAGATCACGTAGTTTTAAAATACCTGCATTTAATCTGACCTGCCTTTCAGTCAAAATAGTCACTTTAAGTTTCACATACACATAATAAAAAGAAAATATATTTAAAATCTTTAATATTTCTCTCAAACCTTAAATATTAATGGCTAAATAAGCACATTCAAACATGTTTAACAAATAATCCAGCAAATCAGTTTCTTACAGGCAGTGGAGAACATTCCCAATATCAATAATTAACCTTTAATCTAAACAAATAATGCTTGATTTCTATCTTTACTTGAAAGAGCACCATCTTATATTTGATTCAAGATCAATTCTGTTGTCTTCTCTGGAAAATTATCTGTAAATAGAAACAACTAATTTTATTTTTTATATATATATATATAAATTATGTGCAGGCGTTCCCGTCCCCAGTGGAAATCACACCTCTGCATGTGGGTGTGGTTTGATCAAATTTAATAATCCCACATCTTTCACCAGATTATGTCACTACTTCTTGATTGGTAGGAAGTACACGATGTCCTCTTTTTCCATGCTGAGCCCTGCGGACTAAAAACGGGGAAAAACAACAAAAATTCTTCTCATGAAATAACCAAAACTGTTCTAACTTTGGCAGGAAATTAATGTACCGTGGGACCCCTTTATATGTGTAGTAAGAAGATGGTTGAATAAATAGGTTTGTAGGGTCTTCAGGGTATTTTGATGGTACAATATTATATTCTATATTAATATTTCTCTCTTTGTTTCCATCCCTGTAGGGCCCCAGCTGATGTCTCCACCCAGTGGCTTGTGTTGGTGTTTGTGGTTTTATCTCTTTTTTTCTTTAACTGATGAGCAATAACAATCAGTATCCCAGACTGTTTCTCTGTGATGTTTGCCAAAGACGGGGCTGCAAGCTTCTGTAGTCTGCTGCGATAATATAGTCATACAACTGTTAATTTCTTCTACCACATTTTTATACACAATTATACACTGAAATCTTATTTTCTATATGCAAAATGTATACTAATATCAATATTTCTAAGATAAGGCAATTCTTTTTTAATATTTCTTTTTTGTGTGTGTCTTCATTAAAGCGTGTACAGAAGAACTATTATAGGAAATGAGAAGGATGAAGGGGTTATTGGGGTTGTTCAGCAAAGGTCCCCGCAAAAGAGGAGCCGAGTATAATGCAGTTCATGGTTGGCATCTTAACACCATGGCCAGGTTTGAAAAAATAAGGCACTTTCAGCTGATAATGTCAGCTTTAGGTGCATGATTTGAGCTTTAGAAATGAATAAACAAATAAACTGGTTGAATCGGCCTTGGTCTCATTCTCTTTACACCCGTAGGTACACCTCAAATAACCTACAATAACAGTGAAGTGAAGTCCTCACATGCAGGCTGGATCCCATCTTAGAGCTTATAACCGTTTTATTAAACTTTTAATAGTTCTTGCAGAGATAAGGATGACTGATGTCCACAGAAACTATGTGCCAAGAACAAGAGTCAACAGATCTTTCAGCAATGTGAAAACGCCCTGTGTGAAAACACATTTCATGCTTTTCAGTTGATCATTGGAGCGACACTACACTGAAACAATGCAATTTAGTTGAGTTCCTGGGTAAAGCTGTATGAGGTTAATGCCACTTTACTAAAGCCACCAAAACACCCAATAGGCTGTATAACATCAGGAATTTACTCATGTTTTATCATTAACTTAATTAAAATATGTAAGTTTGATTGATCACAAGTTAATTTCACTGAAAATGTTTTCATTTTTAAACCACTTCAACGCCATCGTTCTGAGAGTGGCCACATATGTTGTGTTTGTAACCAAGCAGTTATTGATTGAATCCATCATCTTAAGTTTATTGAACTTCTTTTCTCAGGTTGGGTGAACCCCAAAACCCGTAAAAAGTCTAAATATTCTGTAACATAACTGCTTCAGTTCAGCATGTACAGGAAGTGTGAAGGGCACAGAGTAAGTATATATAGCTGTTTATATAATGAAATAAAATTAAACAAAACGGTTGATCGCACACAGAAGCAATGTGAGCTTTTATTGTATTCTTACATTATAATAACAACAATAAAACACACACACACTCTCTACAAGTGTTTGAGTCTGCACCAAATATCAGAATATTATGACACATACTGTACATACACTAATTATATACAAAAAAGAAATCATACGTACAGTAAACACTAACTATTATAAAAGTCCCAAAAAAGTACATTTTAAAATGGCACATGCTTTCTCCAACAGAAATTACAGCAGCAAGCACTTGTGAATTTACATTCTGTCATTAAATGCAGATAACGTCCAACCAGGATCATTAAGTGTCACTATAAAAGATTTAACGGCATTATCGCTGGTAGAGCAGCATTAATACAGTTGCTGCAGTTATTGTTGATGAAACCCACTGAGTCATGGTCCCATGAAATGATCTCATTAAATGTTTGACTGTTGTGATAAAGTATCAGATGCATTATTATATTGTTATATAATAGCAAACCAAATGTAATATTAAATAAATGTGATTACAAAATGTCAAAAGCAGCTTATATGATTTCTGATGCTTACAAAGTATCTTAATTTCTTCTCCACAACAAAACTAGTACTAATACTACCATTATTATTATTATTATTATTATTATTATTATTATGGGCTTGTATGTTTGACAGCTGAATGACTCTGAGCTCAGTGCGATATTTTATTTATATATATATGTTTTCTATTTCATTTTACCAACAGAAGAGAAATAACACTATCAAACAGTTTGAGTATTTGTTGTTGGTGTTTGACACTAATATCAATGAATAAAAGTATATATCAGAAAATTGTTTAACATATATGATTATAATACAATAGAGATATTTTAAATACTGTGACTCAAACCATCAGTCACATTTTACAACAGAAGCATCAATATCTTTCAGGTGATTAAGTTCAAAATTGATCAAATTGATTGATCAAAAGTACAGAACATAAACATATGTTTGCAACATCCCATGCAATAGATTTAGTGACCGATGTATTCATGAAACGCTGAACACTTTCCTGTAATATGTCATGTTAGAAATCCATCCATACATTAATCACCTCTCACTCACCCACTCTTATGGGATTTTGCTAAATTAAAACTGACCTCACATTATTTTGTCTATTTACACAAACAATCCCACCTCAATACATTTCAGGAAGCAAAATAAAAATATATATATATAAGATTGCACACTTTGTCAAACAAGTTCAAACTAATGGATAGCAGCATTTTACAATTCAAAAACATTAACCTACAAAAAAAAGGTGTTAATGTCAAACGATATCAGATATTTTGTATATATTTAGTATAACAGGACAATAATATATTTCTCAAAACCGATATAATGTGGATAATTTTTTTTTTTAATATCTCAATCAATTTTTTGATAAAATAAAACAATACTCCACCACTGCTGACATAACTCACTCAGCTACAGAGACAAGCAGGCTGTGGTCCCCATTCCCAACGCCTCACCTGTATTTGTTTATATTTTAGCAAATTATGCCGAGTTAGTTATTAGCTGCTCATATATGCACAGGCAACTGTATCATGGATTACTTTAACACTGAAGAAAACGTAAAAACATGATGATTCTCAGGCAAGTTCTGCAGTTATAAGTAATCTATGATTTTTAAGCAGGTTTAGGGACCCATGGTTTATTTATTTATCAGAAAGTGTAAAATTCATAGATGTTCACAACATCCATCAGAGATAATATTCATCAGCTTTATAAGTAAGCAAAAAGCAGTCCAATCTGCATTTGTCACCTCAAAATAATGAGTCTTGCAAACCTTAGTGAGCGTTTGGCTGCTGTGTCTCCAATGGAGACGACTAACTGCCTTTATTAACGGGCTCAGAGTTGAGCCTTGATCTGTTTCCACGGGAACAAGTGCTCTTGTCTTTGCTGAGGATGCTCGTGTCGACCCGAGAGAGGGTGCACATGCTGCTCTGGTGACCTGGTCGAAGTCTTGTGTTTTGGAGCTGCAGCTCGTCGTAGCTCGAGACCCGCACAAAGGGACACCAGCGGAAAGCCTGCTTGAAGCCGGCCCGGAACCTGCACCCAAAGCAGCCCCTGACATGTCAACATGCTTCTGTGCCTATGTGTGTGTGTGTGTGTGTGTGTGTGTTTGGGTTGTGGGGGAGACTTAAACTCACCTGCTGTTGAGGCAGCAGTAGATGATGGGGTTGTACATGGTGGAGCTCATCGCCAGCCACAGCACTGACAAGTACACCTGTTGGATGTACTTCCACTTGCTCAGACACTTGTTAAGACCCGTCACAATGAAGTAGATGTGATAAGGCAGCCAGCAGAGAGCAAAGGTCACCACCACAATGATCATCATCTTCACCACCTGCAAGAGAAACACAAAAATTATTAGCAGGGCATAATTTTAGTTGTATATATCTTATTTATATTATTTACTTTCTTGCTGGTGTGTTTTTATTTGATACTGTTAGCAGTGTTACCAGGACCCAGAGACACAAGAATTTCACTGCCAGTGATTGCTTCATGTAACTGCTGAGCATGTGACAATAAAGTCTTTGAATCTTGAATCTTGAATGAAGTGCAGTGATGTGGCCAATAGGGAGTTAAAGGAGCCTAAACTGAATTTGGGTTTTCGTTTTTTGTTTTTGCCACTTCTGTGCAGTGAAACAAGCTGTACACACAGTAGCTGACATATCATCAAATTATCAAGACATGTTAGCTAGCACAGCTGCCTGATGAATGTTAGACCAATACTCACTCTCCTTTCAGCTCTACAAAATCAAACTTTAAAAATGCAGTTTTCATGTATGAAAAAAACCACTTGCAACATTTCCAGGTTGTTTTTGAAGAACCCTCTATCCAACGTAACATAACATAAGCCCCTTTTACACAATATACGTATATGTAAAGAAAACCCACCATTGAGCTGGCTTTACTTTTTTCACACTGAATCAAACAACCATGGAAAATTGACGCCCTCAGTGTGTGAGGAAGGAAAAAAGGTGTGGTTGGCATGTAGAGCGTCTGGTCCTACTGACTCACCCTTTTGGCTCTGGTGTACATCCCTGGTGATCATGTCTGTTCAGGGACGGAACAAAAATTACTTCTGGCTCTGTCTATGTACGTTTTACACAGACAGGTAGGCTGAATAGCAGCCATTCCCTATAGAAAAGCTATATCTACCCCATACACACTGAAACAACAAACCAGTGTTTTAAGATTCATTTGCTTGGTGGGTGAGAAAACACTGTACTCTGCTTAGTGTGAACATAATCTGAACCAAAACAGAAAATATGTGAGCTGTGTGAACAACAAGGAGCTGACCCTAAAACACTGGTGGTAGCTGGGAGGAGTCAGGTGATTATTCACAGTACACATAAAAAAGTCTTGATTAGTCTTGCACATTGAAATTACTCAGCTTTTTTCAGGCTGACTGATGTCCCACTGTTTTAGACTTCTGAAACAGTCCTACCTGCACCACGTTCCTCCTCCTCAACTGGAGAAACATAGAATTAAGCAAGCAAAGCACTCCCTAAATGCCATTTGTTATTGCAGCATGCTGTCTGTTTTTTCTTCGTTCTGACCACAATGGCATTTCCATTCATTAAGTTCTGAATGGCTGCTGTATGGAGAGAAGGAAAGGGCAGTGATGACGCACCAGACCCGGCAGGTTCCAGGTAGAAACGGACGGCAGGCCGCCACAGAGCTCATCAGTGTGCTGCAGCACAATGCAGAGGTGTGGGGGGTTAAAAGAGGCAGACAGCTCTTATAACATCAGCACAAGCTCATCTGCTGGGCGAGGAGATGAGAGCGACTTCCTCTTATCTCCCACCCAGATGGCATCTTGTCAGTGTGGCCCTTTGAATCCAGCCTAACATTGTCTTGTAGCTTTGTTTCCTGACATTTATGAGTCCCTTTTATCTCTCACAGTGCAATTTTGACAGCAATCTGAGCCCTGATGATTTATTTTTTTGCATAAAGCACTTGAAGAGATTGTAAATGGTGAGTGTGCACCTGTTTCTGTCTCTATTTCTGGGTACTGAATGTGTGTGTCTGTGTTTGTGGTACCAAAAAATATTCCTAATGTAAGGTTTCTGTTGTCAATTACTGTTGGTTGTGTTTTTATTTCATTACACTAATTTTATAGATAAGTAGATGTATCAGTATGAATATTAGAATATAAGTGTGAGGTTAATTATGATGAAATTGATTAGTGTGACTTGAAATAAAAAGTTGCTGGTACAAAGTTTAGGATATTTTTTTCATAATTCATTTATCCAATTTTTCTTTCAATCCATCCTAAACCTAACCTGTCTCTCTGAATAATCCGACATGTTAACCTGCAGTGATGATTATCAATAAATTGTATTCTTTGCTGTTAATCCCAGGGCTGCCGTGATAGATGCTCGTCATGACAGCTGTGATGACCTTAATCCCCGTTCAACCTATCCCTCACAGTAACTATTGCAAAGCACACTGTGGCGTCTGGCTGTCTGATGACGTCTAACTACAGAGGGACAAGTCAAGACTTTTGCTCCAAAAACAGATCGACGTGCCCAGATGGACACTTTTCTCTGCAGTTGCAATTGAACAAGTGCGCTTGTGCTAACAGAGATACATTTTCTCTGTTTGAGGTTTTTGAGATAATAAAGTGTGAATTGGCTTCACAGCACTGCACTAAAGTGCTTTGCAGCTCTGCAGGGCACATTTTGTGATCAAAGCTGTAAGTGATCCACATGGTTTTGTCACACCGCAGACCTGACTGCGTTTCTTTTAGTGCAGAGGTCTTTATAAATGTGGACTGTTACTGCTGCTGTGGACTGGTTTCTTTGCTCCTGGGAGAATATAATACAATAATGAGAGAATACATTTTTTCATTAATTTATGATAGGCAGAGTGCAGGTTAAGATAAAACAGCAGAGGAGATTTTAGTTTTCCAGTCTGTTTTTTAATTTCATTTCTTTCTTGTCCTTTCTGCAGAAACGATCCCACTTGGAAAGAACTTTTTTAGTAAGCTTCTGTAACATTTAGTCTACTGAAGTTTGACTTTTCTGAAAAGTTATTGCCTCGCTTTTCAAATGAAGGCTCTAAATCATACAGTATCGATGAAATAAATAAACAACAGTGGCCTACAAAGAAAACTAAAATAAAACTGTCACAAATACACAGCAAAAATAGACAGTAGCACACGCACACACACACACACACACACACACACACACACACACACACACACACATGCTAATCTAGACTAGACGAGTAATAACTGTTTTGTTAGACAACCAGGTAAGAAATCTATATCACATCCACCACTTATACACCATTTTGCTGTCCTTTCATAAAAACTGTTTATCTTAATTTTTGAGGCAAAAGCTCAACTACATATGAACATAATTTGGCTCCAAATAGACCTGTGTGCTCTAAAGACACACAACCTAAGTGTAAATATATATTAAATAAATGTGGTGTTTACCTTTCGTTTAGCCCTGAGCTGTCCATGATAGTTATCAGATGAATCTCCTGGGATCTCCCCTCCCCACAGACTCACTCCCACGATGGTGTAAGTGATGCCCATCACCACTAAGGGCAGCACGTACACCAGAACTGTCACTATGATGTGATACCTGTAAAAGTGGAGGAACACATCACAAGTACGTTTTAATTGGTGTGACCTATTCAGTTCAAGTAAAAAAGGGGTTTGTCATTGTGTCAGTGTGCTCACATAAAGGGGTCGTCGGCCATGCGGGGCCAGGCCACGTAGCAGAGCGTCCTGCGGGGTAGAGCTCGGGTGGTGGAGAAGTAGCAGAGAGGGAAGGCCAGAACCACGGCCAGACTCCAGATACAGACGATGACTCCTATGGTGGCCTTCGCTGACAGACGGGGCTTCAGGGGATGGATGATGGCCATGTACCTACAGGTCAGAGGCCTGAGCTATGACTTTAAACACATTAATGTAAACATCACATGTAAACCTGACACACAATATTTCATAGCCATGGTCACTGTCACAGCTCGCATGTTGCAGAATGGGTAACTGTGACTTGCTCACTGTGTTGCTCAGATGAATATCTGAGTCAAGTTAAAAGCTGTATAATAAAATGAGCCGGTGGTTCAAGAAAAGATCCCATCACCTTTTGAAATCAAAAGTCCTATTAAGCCATTAAAGAGGATATTTTTGTTGCTGATTCCATTTTTTTTTTTTTTAATAGAAAGTGCTCAGGATCTTAGGCGTGGATGCTTTGAAGTACAACAAATATCACTCTTCATTACAGTTGTAGTTAAAAGCTTAAATCTTTCTTTCAGTGAGTTTTTTTAAAGGAAGAAAATTACAGTAACATAACAGCAAATGAGAAAAGACACATGTCATCACATACACTCTTTTTACACAGAAGTCACAAATCCCTTAATTTTCATTTCATCTTCAATTGCATCTTAAATAATCCAACATAAAAGAAAAAGAAAATAATGGCTTTTCTTAAATTATCAAAAGTTAACTGACCCAAATTTCTGAGTTAATTCACTGAACTGAATCAAACTTCCACTGCCAATTTGTTTGGCACTGCTAGAGAAAGTGAAAAGAAACTAGAAATGATTGATATATTATCCTCACTAATAACACGTCCATGCTCTCTGTGTGATTTCATCTCTACCTGTCGATGGCTATCGCGGTCATGGAGTAGATGCTCGCAAACACCGCAGTGACCGGGAAGAAGTTGTGAAACCTGCAGTAAACTTCTCCAAAGTACCACTCCCCGTGAGCCGCGTAGATGAAGTTGATGAGCGTGTTGAAGGCAGCCATCGAAACGTCGGCGAAAGCCAAGTTCAGCAAGAAATAGTTAGTGACAGTTCTCATCCGCTTGTGCGCCAGAATAATCCAGATCACAATCAGGTTTCCGAAAACAGCCACAGCCAGCACAGTGCTGTAAGCCACCGACCAGAGCGCGATGCGCCACGCCGGCTGCACAAACTGGTTGGTCAGATTCCTGGTTGTGTTGGACTCACCTCGTTCAGAGGCCATTCCTCAAGTGTCCTCAGTCCGATCTGCTTCTCTCCGCTGCTGACAGGCGACATAAATCACTTTGGCCCCTCTGATGCGCAACATACGCGCAAGAGTTTCGACATGTGACCAGAGAGACAGGCAGCGTGGTCCTGATGCTGACACCCCTGCCTTCACTCACAGAGATGCTGTAGATAAAAAAACAAAACAAAACACAACATATACGAGCAAGTTTATCAGGTTTTAGCCTGGAGCAACCCTCAATCAGATCAATCTATCAAAGGCTGAGGAGCTGATATGAGCACATGGCGCATAGGCTTAAAGTAACAGTAGTACTTAAAATTTTAAGTAAGTAAATATGTCCGAGCCATTTCAGTCCAAAGGGAGTACGCAGTCATGACCTGCATTAAAGCGATCTGAAGCCTCAGATGGGTTTGATACAGTTAATCCTCGATAGCTGTGCCATCAAAACAACTATAGCTTGAGGATTTTATGTAGGTCTCTATTATGCAACCATAAGCTCAAAACAGATAAAGAGTAGAGGCCATTAAGTGTTGTGATGGCACGACTCTCTCTGAGTAACATTTATGAGAAGAACGCTTAATTCAAAGACAGCTCCTCATGTTCCACTTCTACAAAACTACACTAAAAATCAATTATGAATTAAAGCTCAGATCAGACTCAGTGGTGGCAATCAGTACTACTCAATGCTGAAGGGTCAGGAGGAAAAAAAAACATGATCGGGATATGCTTAGATAGATAGATAGATAGATAGATAGATAGATAGATAGATAGATAGATAGATAGATAGATAGATCATGTATCTTGTATCACTTTAACTGCTGACTAACAAAAACAACTATCTTGATGACGTGAACACTAACATGACACACTTTCTCATCCAACGTGGCAGGAACGCAGCATTGAACACCTCATTTCTTGATGTGAAGTGAGTCAGCTTTTTAGTAGACTAAAGTAAAGTAAAGAAGGAAAAAAGCTTTATGGTTTTACAGATCGCTCTAAATGTTAACTCTGCTAATGTTTTTGTCACTCAAACATCAACTACACCACAGAGGTAACAAATGTGACGCCAGAAGTGTTACAATTCAAACTGAGGCCAGTGAAGGCATCTGTCTCGCAGAGAAAACACTCAATTAGTGTGTTTTTCTCCTGCTGAGTACCTCAATTAGCTAAAAGTGCACCTGCTGTGCTTGTTTTTATGGGGCGGCGTTGTAGCACTGCAATCTGTTGCTTCATGTCCGTCCTCACATCGTCAGATGAGGCCTTTATAGTTTGGGATCCCCAACAGTAAAACATTGTCTGAGCATGTGGAAGTGGACTGGTAGATTCTGAGTTTCACTGTCTTTAGAGCACACAAACATATAAACATGTGCACACTGGGAAAAGACCACAAGAAGGTCAAAAAGTCTGCTTCCTCTCAGCAAGACCTAATTACCCAGAGGCCACCTCTTCTGGGCCACTCCCTGTCTCAAATGTCACTGTTCAAACCTCTCCTAAACACACCCTGTCCCCCATGCTAAAAAGGTCACAGGCTATGAAGTGACAGCTTAGAATATCATCAGCTGCATCAAAACTCACTCCTCTGTCCCACATGATTAATTCAGGCATCATTTAATCACTGGGGAGGCAACAGCAGGGCTTCTCTTTGTCTGGTGTGTGATCTGTGTGTAACAGGATGACTGTGTAAATCAATTAACAGTGAAATTAACTGAAAAGAGTTTGATACAGCAGTGCAGTGAATTCAATCCTCGATGCTTCTAACCAATTTGTTTGAATACATACACCCCGACTAACATTATGCAGCATCACACCAGAGGAGGGAGGCTACATTTTCAAGTCCAAACCCTGATATGTCACGCGAGATCTAATGATTTGGAATCTGTCCTCTTTTTGTCCTGTGGCGTAACCACATTACATTTGTTCAGTGGAAACGTGGCCATGTCTAAACTCACTTTAAGCTCTTGGGGGTCTCGTTCTGTTTGATTGGATGGTTTGTCTCTTCATCTGTCAGCTCATCAGCAGGAGCAAAAGCTTCACGGTCATGCAGTTTGAGATGCCGTAGACAGGCATGAAACCATTTATGGCCAGCTGGTGTGTAAAGTTGATGGCAAAGCCTGAACATGTCCACACAGACAGAGGACGGCACTGGTGGAAGAAATACTCAGGTCCTGTACTTCAGTAAAAGTACCAACACAGTGATGTCTTTCATTCAAACTCTTTCCAAAAAAAGGACAAAAGTATTATCAGAAAAATTTATAAAATGTAATAGTACTTGTTCATCAGAACCGTCACTGATACATTATTATATATGACATTATTCTGGCAGCAAACATGGGGGTAGAAATCTTCAAACCAGCAGCTTGGTCTGTCGAACAGTCCTCCAAAATAAAGTACTGGCATATAATCTGCAGGGCAAGTTGGCAGTATAGTTTTCAAGGCTTGTATGCAGTTAAAGTTGTTGAATTCAACTGAGCCGGCAGAGAGAACGAGAGACAGACAGACAGACTCACTGACAGACAGACAGACAGACAGAGTGAACAAGTGAGAGGAAGCAGCTTATGATCAAGTGACTGATCCAACAGGATTACGTGTCTAAATGGAGCTTAGGACTTCTCTTGAGAGAGAGAGAGAGAGAGAGAGAAAGAAAGAGAAAGAGAGAAATGGAAGAGACCGGAGGGGTTATATGGAGGGCAAAGATGTGAAAGACGAGAGGTAATCAACATTTTAACATTTACTAGATTAGAGATTTGCATCCTAGATTTCAGTGCCCCTCCAGTGGGTCACAAGGTGCATCTGAGGGGTTTCAAGATGATTAATGGGAGAGAGAACAGAAGAAGAAGAAGCACATTTCTTGTGAGCAAATTTAAATTCATGCTCTGGACTGGTCTTTAATCTTTAGGTTTCGGTCAAACTTTGGATAGTTTTGCATTTTAAAGCCTAAAACATTTATTTAAATGACACAGTTTTGAAAACGTGGAACTCATATGACCCCTGAGACAAGGGGTCACATGTAGACTGTATTGTTTTATAAGGTTACAAGGAAAAAGCCCGAAATCATGAAAGTAAAAGAAAGTATTTAATAATAAAAGTATTAAACTCGTATTAAACTCATTTAACTCGTCGTTCAGCTTAGCTTGTTAACCGAAGACAGGTTTTAACAACAAACCCTGGTTTTCTGAGCCACCTGTATGAAACACCCCTCAGCTGCCGTGAATCAGTCTTCTCTATCAGAATCTATTACTTCTATTATATCTATTACTTGGCCTCAGTGAAGCAGCTGAAAACAGCATGTTGTCTTGTTGTTGTTGTTGTTGTTCTTGTTATTGTGGCACCTTAAAAGTTGCACCACAGTCCACAGAGCACTTGCTGTCACCTTCTGGAGAAAACAAGCTCCTGTTGCATCATAAAACTCCCTGAAATTTGAGCTGAAGAATATAAAGAAGGCTGCAACTACAAGGAAGGGGAAGGCTGGTTCAAAAACAGACTATAACTGCATGTGGCCTGATTCATGCTTGACTTTGCATTCAGTCATCTGGGCATGTGAATGGTTAACATCTCTAACTAGTAAGCAGTTTGTGCAGTGCCTGCATTGCTGCCAGGATATTAGATACTGCATTAGTGTCCCAATAGGACTTCCCTCTAAGTTCAAAGGTTGCTGTAGTTCACTGAAGTTTGTCACGGCTGAAGTTTGAAAGAAAGGTAAGACATGTAAACACTGCTTCTTCCTTATATTTTATGCTTAATTACATTGCATTATACATTAATTTGCAGTTTTTCCTGTCTGTGCTTATCATGTTATTTGAACTGTACTTTGGTCTTGTGCAAGACGTGAACAAACAGTGTACTGGAGTCAGCCGGTTGTGAAAAATACCCTATAAATACCTTGTTTTCAAAATTGCTTTCACGGTCATTCACAGTGCTTTGTATTTTTGTTACTTTAAGGGTGTATTCAGCTCCATTAAGGCAGCCTCCTATGTCTGAGACTGTCTCACTTTGAAACTCTGAACCACTTATATGTTTCTTCTCCCCAAATGTGCCAGTTTTGCATGACTTTTCGATGAGGATATAGAAATGAGTTTCTCTTTAGGAGCCTTTTTGTTGTACTGCTGATATCTATTATACATGTAAGTATTAAATGTTCATTTTCTGCATATAAATGGGAGGGTTAAAATGAAATGTTGCCACTGATTCAATAAAAACAGTGCTGAGTTTATTACTTTCTATTGCTGATGTTGTAAAATGCAGCTCCAAATGTTTATTTGGCATCATATGCCAGTGGGGCAGAGGCAAAATGACTGAAGTCTACTGGCAGTGAAGTTTTATTTGTAATTGTGGTAATACATGTCTCAATAGAGATTTGTCAATCACTCACACAACATCCCTGCATATTTTTGGAGCTACAATGCATGCACTAAATGTTAGATAATCGTGTTTATTATAAGGAAGAAAAGAAATTTCTGTGAAAAGTGGAAGATGCAAATTATGTATAAAATCCTTTAATTAAAGGTGTATAAAGGAAGTTTTAGACAATGCTTAAATTGGGACAGTGACCTAGTTTCCTTCTTAAGTTGGAGCCTCTAAGTGCAGATGTGTGATCCCTTGTGGTTTTTAGTGTTGACCTTGGAGGGGTGAGGGTGTTAAGGAGGAGGATCTAAGGGGCCCTTTCACGATGTCAACAACTTCAAGATGTGGCAGCCAGACCACTGATTAAAACTATGAAAACAGACCATTTAATTCTGACTTGTTTACTGGTTTCCCTTTAAACACAGAATTTAAGATTATTTTTATAACTTTCAAACCCCCTAGTTTACTTTTGTCCTATATTTTGGAATTTCTTTTACTGCAATAGTCTTGGGGAAAGAAGAAACAAGGGCATTGATATGATACGAGCTGGAAAAAAACATATTAACTTGGTTATTCTGTTGAACTTTAAGTGATCTTGTCTAAGCACAAACAGTGCTTAAAATCAGTTAAAGCAGCTTGATGATTTCCTACTTTCCTACTTTCACAGGATGCATCAATTTGCCAAAATAAATAAGAACTTCTTAGGCTCCGCTATGATTAGTTGTAATCTAATGATTGGCCAAATCCAGAAAAGGACACATGATATAAAGTATGTTTGGCCTGTTTTTGGTGATTCCTTCTCCTGATGATCAGTTTACTGTCACCTTACCTCAGGTATTCTTTTAAAGTAAAGCAATATCAAATTAACTTTCATGATAATAACAGATCTGGAGAAATGTACAACAACAAGAACAAGAACAACATAGAGAGTAGTTAATATAGAAAATATTTAAATGTTTGTACCTTGTTTGCAATCGATTTTCCAATTTCCCCCAAATATGAGAAATGATTTATGCATATTTGATCACATCAGAAATATCAAATCTAGTCAAATGAATTATGTTCACAATTGAATTATAAACTGAATACAACCACAGTTTTGACAAATAATAACATTAAAGATTCCAAAATGATTTAGAACATTACTGAGAGAAATATCTGGGCACTGAAGTGAGTTTAATGTTTTTTCTACATGACTGTAGCGCACTAACTGTAGGAGGAAGGTTGTGCATTAGTCTTGCAAGCAGCTGCTTGATTCTCGTTTTATTAATTTGGAGATAATCCGAGTCATAAATAGCCATACAACCCTGGAAGTGGTTCACTGAAAATGGCACTAGTGCTTTGCAGGAAAGTTGCAGAGGAACAGCTGTGACGAGGAGGAAAAAAAACATCATTATGCAGCAGTTTTTAGAGTAGGTGTTGGGGGGATTCTTTGTGTTCTCAGTCGTGCATGTTTGTGCATGTACCACCACAAGCTAAAAAATGTGAAATAGTTGAGCTACACCACATCTACTGAAATGTCCTTCCTATCAGCAAAAGGAAGGACAGTTCAATAAATTGATGACTATAGTTTCAAAACTGCCTGCATACCATATTTATTTACAGGTAAACAGCGAGTCTCCTTTGACTTAGACTGGATCAGTAACTTATTAAATCAAATAACTCACTGACTCACTTCACCATTCCATCAAAGTCACTCTCGTCTATCTGGTTTATGTTCAACACGTCTTCATGTTAAACAGGCTTTTGCAGACTTCAGGAATGCTTAGCTTAAGACTTGGTGGCTTGCTTAGACATCAGACAGAGGAATAAATAAGTAAGACAGGACAAAACTTCTCAAACACCAACTTTTTTTCCCCTGCCAACAGATGGACCAGGGCTCTTTCCCACCACTCATCCGTGTTGCCATTTGTGGTGGCACTCACGGAAATGAGATGTCAGGGGTGTACATGGTGAGAGAAATGCAGAGGCAGAAGCTCGATCAGGCCGGATCTGTTTCTATAACTGCGGTCTTATCAAATCCGCGGGCTGTGGATGCTTGCAGAAGATACATAGACAGAGATCTCAATCGCTGTTTCACAGACGCCCTTCTGAGGTAAGTCGAAAGAGATGTTGCGTCAAAACCTTAAAGTCGATAGTTGAAAAGGTTTTGGCCAAGAAGTTGTTCATTTGAAAACCAGAAAAGACCAACAAAGCTGCTTTGTAATGGTAAAACTGATGGCAGCTAGGAAAAAAGTATGCATGTATAAGAAAACTCTTCTGGCTTACAGCACCCCCATAACAGACTCCACACCCTATGAGCTGATCCGAGCCAGAGAGCTGAACACTCAGCTTGGGCCCAAAGGGAGCCCAGAGGCTGTAGATATACTCTGCGATCTCCACAACACCACTGCCAACATGGGTCTGTGCCTCATCTTTTACTCCTTAGACTGGATCAGCTTGCACATTTACAAATACATACAGGTACGAGCTTCATGGAGTAATCCAGAAAAATATTTTCAGGGATACAATTTGACCTCATGATGTACAGCTCTCTGAATTTGACTTACATAGACTTTCAAGTCAATAAAAATCTGAATTACATGAACTGAAGCAGGTAAATAATCGACTGGTTTTCAGAGCAAGATGACTTCTGAGCCTGTGAGAGCAATCCAGCTGGATATACCCCTTTCTGAGGCTTATTCCCTTGAGTCAGTGGGCAAACATGGCTTCGGTAAGTGTGTGTATCTCTCTGTCTGTGTAAAGGGGAAGAGTTTTCCTCTGAATAGCTGAACTGATTAAAGTTCAAGATGTTGTTTCTCTTGTTCTCTGCAGCCATAGAGGTCGGTCCTCAACCCAACGGTGTGCTCAGAGCCGATATCTTTAACATAGTGAAAGAGGCAGTGGATCTCACAATAGAGTGGATTCAGGGATTCAACTCCGGTAAGAAACATGGAAATTAAAGGGACAGATCACCACAAATAACACAAAAACAACCAAAACACAGTAGCGCCGGTTTTGAGACATCTGCCTCTGAGATTTCTGTCTTTACCTCACTACAATGGAGAGGCAAGCACAGAACCAGTACGCAGATATCTCAAGCTGGCCACATTAAACCACAACTGGAAAGACACCACTAAGGATAACCTTTGGATTGACCTCAGTACCTCTGGTGCTGAGCCGCCTCACGTACTTACCACTCACACTGTCCTTTTGTCAACAGGAAATACTTTTGAAGGCGGAGAAGTGGAAGCGTACACTTTGGTGAAGAGCGTAGACTACCCAAGAGATCCTTCCACCAATGAGATGACTGCTGCGATACACCCCCAGCTGCAGGTACAGGACAATATATGTCAGTGTTGTATTTAAAACTTGTCTCCAGTGCCCCCATGTGCCTCTCCCCCCAAAAAACAAACAATGATTGCAGGTTTAACTCTCACCAACAAGTCTATTTCACAAAATGTTGCATTATTCCTTTAAACAACGCAACTTATGGTAATTTCTTTTGATAATTTGTATTTACATGAGTGAATCCCTAAAGCAAGGAACCTAAATATGCCATATTTGCATTCAAATGGTGCCCTGCTGCATCATGACTCACCTATTAGCGTTTCTCTTTCCCCAGGACAAAGACTTCCAGCTTCTCCAACTGGGCGACCCCGTATTCCTGTCTTTTTCTGGGGAGACTGTGAAGCACGAAGGAGAAGAACTCTACCCTTTCTTTGTAAATGAATGCGCCTACTATGAGAAGAAGATTGCTTTTCATTTAGCAAGGAAGATCACTTTGACCTTCCCATCCATAAGTGTGAAGAAAGACTGAGAGCAGAGACAGAATGAGACGTTATAATCAGAGAAAAATGTGTACACTACACTTCTAATCATGTTTTTAATCATCTTAAAATCAACAAATGCACAAATATAAGGTAATGATGATAAATATTCTACAGGTACCAGACTAAGTAACACGATTACCTCCTCATACTGTATGAAAAACGAATACAACAGCTCTACAACAGTACTACCTCTGTGAGGCGTAAAAAGAGAGACCAGAGTTGTTGTACTTTACTTTATTGCACTGGTGCAGACGTGTGTATTAACTAGACTAGGGCAACGATCTTTTTTGCACTTTGGTAAAACATGTTTGAATAAATGGAAACATTAATCACTTTGAACTGTTAGCTGGTCCGTCTTGACTTGATTTATGAGGTGGGAAGATTTTACAAAAATTAAATTCCAGTGGATCGCTAAAAATGTGTCAGTCAAAGGTATGAAAGGCCCTGGAGCAGGATAAAAAGGTGTCTTAAAAACCTTTACTTTGTCAAGCATATTGAGAGTTTTTATTAAAATAGCTTCCCATTGTCTTACTTGAATACTAACATCAGCATGCCAACATACACCCACAATGACGACAGTTAGCATGCTGACGTTTAGCAGCTTAAACATTTACCACATTCACCAGCTTACCATAGCATGTTAGCATGCTAACATTTGCTAATTAGCACTAAACAAAAAGTACAGCTGCAGCTGATGTCAATAAACCAAAGTATTGCATTGCTATCCCCAACGACATGTTGCTAATGGAACTCATCTATTGCAAAGTATTGCACAAAAACAACTACAGACATATGCAAATGTCAAGTTTATTATTACAGAAACAGGTACAGCGTGCATCAGAATACATAAAAACACATACAAAAGCTAGAGGATACACATCAGACGAGTAACAAAACATTGTGACACAAAAACATCACAATCTGTATTCTGGTGCTAAGAAATGAGCATGTCTGGAACTTGACAGACAAGAACAAATTCATTGACTTTCAACACAAAAATCAAGTGTGAGGATGTAAATTTATTAGGATTTTCACTTTCAAACAATTTCATTTTCAAAATACCAGTCTGTCTTGGTATTAACAACAAACATTTTAAAAGCTTTAATATATGCAAAATGTGTATTTGGCTGGCAAACCAGTCAGTTAGGTAATTGATGAAACTGAGCTCTACAGGGACAGAGATTTAGAAAACATTTCAAGTATCTTAAAACTGTGAAATGTCACTATAACGAATGTAAAATGGCAGTAGTATAATTTAGGGCTGAAACATTAGAATTTAAATGTTACAAAGAGGTCATAGGTTTGCTCGAGTGGCATCATATCAATTCAGTTCTTAAATTAACAGCGTTAATAAATATTAGATCTATAAACACGGGAGACAATGAGTGGTTACATTTTTAGTGAGTGACATTTGGTGACATTTCGTCAACATTTACCACAGACTGAAATCAACAATTACCACAGGTGACAGAAATGTCAGCTTCAAAGGCATGCACAGCAAAGGCTCGATATTTAAGATCATACAAAAATAAAACTGAACATAAAGCACTGAAAATAAAAAGGCTTGAGAAATATTTTTCATGCACTACTAGAGAAGGGTACCCTGACTTAGATGACAGCAGGTCTGAAATCTGTGCACGTTAATAACCTATAACTGATTTAAGGACACTGGCAACTGAAAAGAAGGCATTTTAAGACTGCACACCAACACAATTAACACCAGAAATAACAAGTCATCCATAATATCTGGGCATTAAAATATGTAAAAAACATGCTTTGGGTAAGATACAGGTTAGAAATGCTACAAAAAAAAAAAAAAAAGGTGAAGTAGCACAACTTAAAGGCATTAAACTCCTATTTATGAGCACTTATGATGATTAGCTGCAAACTAGTTTAGTTTATTATTCCTGCATTTAGGTCTGTGATATCATGTCATTTTTTTCTATTTAAAAGATTTGCTACAAAGCAAGTGAGGAGTTATGACCCGTACAGTCACTTCGTTCAATTTCCATTCTTTCTAAAAGTCACTTAGAAAGTCAAGTCTTCAGACCAGTGGGCAGTTTTGAGGTGAGCCGCAGTAGTAGCCTCTCTTCAGGCTACTCTGTAAGCGGTCATGCGGGTGTAGTTTTTGCGGTGACTCCTGGCTGCCCACAGGAACAAAGCAGCTGCCATCATCTGCAGAGGGAAGGAGATGAGGGCGAGGTAGAGGGACCAGCCCAGCGAGCCCTCCACCCCATCTGGAGGTGGAGAGGACTGGTGGAGCAAATCCACCCCGGCCAGGAAACAACAGACGGTGCCCAGAGAGCACAGACCTGATGAGAAGAGGAGAGACTTTAAAGATGACCACCACATAATAAAGAAAGTTTGAAGCCCTGCATTCTCATTGTGAAGTCAGACAGAAACTGTGTGAATTTATGGCTGAAGCCATAAGCTGTACCAGAAGCTGGATGCTGACTCCATTAGCGCTGAACTCTTCACTTAAAATACACATTTATTTAGTATTTACCACATCAGGATTTTGTCACGGGACATCTAACTCACATAAACACACATCAATGCCTGTGTGTTTAATTGGTGAGAAAATTGTTCATTAGACCATAATCTGATAGCTAAATTGATAACAACACAAGTTGATTGAGGATCTGTCTGATTAAGCTCACCTTGTGACAACGACTGATCAGTTAAATTATACGCTTGCTAATCGGTAATGAATCAAAGCAAATGAAAACTTTCTAAAGATTATATGTGACCGTGACGTCACGGGAAAGTGAAAGCAGACGGTTAACTCACCTCACAGGCAGCCCTGACGCGCCAGCGATAGTTATGAGTTTGCTAATCGCCAGCTGGACATGTGTTAAAAACTAAAGTCATCTGCGGCTTATGACGTGCGCACAAACACCCACAGCAATTATTTCCTATGTAGGCTCAAGCACCAGCGTCATCATTGTCAGTGAATCAGGAGGCTCCATTGTCATGTTCCGCAGCATCAACACGGTTCATCCCTCCTGAACATCCTAAAAATGTAACACCCTTGCTCCCCCAAGTTGGCTCATGCCAGCCTGTTACTGTCGTCAGTCGACACGTGTTAAATGGTGCAGCAGTATGTGATGTGGCACCGCTCTGCTGCACTTTAACCTACCGAGTCTGCGGCGAGTTAAAGTTAGTGTTAAGATAGATAATCAACAGCCAGAGATGTATTTTAATGTAAGTAGATCTTTTTCAATTGCTGCCATTTTAACGAGGAGCACAGCAGCAGCTCTGCCTGTCTGCTCCTCCTCAAATCATACGGTGGCCGAGTCACCTTGTAAGAAGGGATATTATAGACGGAAGACTCGCTCAATATCAGTCATGCTGGTTGCCACAGTACTTACTGCCCTCATTGTTCAAAACGTTTTTTTTCTTTTTTTTTAATCTTAAAAACAAATTACATGAACACACACTTCTCCCTCCGGGTCATGTGCCTCTGCTTTAGATGCTGGAATAAATTAGTTCCTGCTTTCAGTCGTCACAGACTTCACACAAACTTTACCGCAGACTGTGGTCTGCTTGAGGTCGGACACTGTAAAACCAAACCACTTCCAAGTGCCTTTTTGGGAACAAACTCCTCATTTTTATTAGCTCCTGCTGCCATGTTGATATTTTCTCTCTCTCTCTCTGGAGTAACTCTCACGTTACTGTGAAATAAGGGAGCTCAAGGAAGAGATTTTCACTTTTTAACATCATCCTAAACAATACATTCAAACTAATTGATGAAAATCAATCAATCCTTGAGCTTCAAGTGTTTTTTTTTCTCTTATTGTCATTTTCTTGTGTTTGTTTTTGGGAGTAGATAACCCTGATTCATACTCCAAGATAGTAGCACACCATAACACTTGCCATCCACCATAAAACCGAAAAAAGAAGACGATGAAGAACTGTGATGAGTAGCTGTCCGACTTGTCATTTGCATCTGTGACACTCTGTGTCCTTATTCGGTTTTGTTTACTTAAATAGAGATTAAACATGACAATTAACTTTAGCCTTTGTTGCTATTTGATAACCACAAACAAAAGAATTTTAATTAAGTAGATTTCTGAACCACATGCTTGAACGGACAAGCGAAAAAAACACAAACAAACAAATAAATATATAATTAAACCCTGCCACATTGTGTTTTCTTGTTAATATGCTATTGCCAAGATGATGGTGAACATTAAACTTAAATCCTTAAAAAAAAAAAAAAGCCCATGACTAATTTCTTTCTGTGGTCCTCGGCTGAAATGGGGCAAAACTGTCTCTCACCTGCGAGTAGATGGAGCACTCCTACACCCAAGGTGGGGGTGAAGCTGCGGCACAGGCAGGCGCAGACCCCAACAAGGCCGCTGAGGAACACCAAAGCCAGAGACACCAGGGGCAGGAGAAACTGGCTCCTCCACAAGTCTGCACAGAGAGAGAGAGAGAGAGCATTAACGAAAAAGAACCTCTTAAAACCTACGCACAAAAATATTATCCAGTGTTCAAAGATGGCAGGAGCATATTAAGACATTGGAGTGAAACATTTCACAATAGTCACAGTTTGAGGTGAAAATTATTAAATTAAATTTTAGACACGTTTAGCAAATTTGGGGCTTGATGCCTAAAATTCCTTTTCCGACATGTATACAGCAGAGTGAAAGTTCACAAACTGTGGCAGTGGCCTTCAAGTCTGGTGCAACTGGATTTAAGTGGAAACAGGATCAACAGAAAACTTAAACACAACATCATGCCACCTACAACGCGGAGGGGACCGGGGTAGACTCACATGTCCTCAGCAGATCTTCCTCACTGTTGGGGTTTCCTGGGTTTTTGTTCTTTGGACTAAACTGCTGAGGAAGAGTGAAGCTCACACACTGCGTCTCCATTTTGGGATCTAAAGTCAGAATCAGAGAGCATAAATTCAACTGAGCAGTCATTATTTGATAATACATAAAATGTGATGTAGATTTGGGCAGCAGAAAGACAACAGAAATTTATTTTGCAATATTGTTTATGTGAAGGTATAAGTGGTTCATTGTAGGGATGCAATGATTCACCTTTGTCGGTACGAATTCCATAATTAATTATTATATTATTAATTAATTGACTGCTCATCTGACACCAACATATAATCAGTATAAAGATAATATTACACACCAGAGATGCTTTGGCATCAAAAACTAAGCCAGTGGCCGTGACAGATTATGACAGATTAAACATTGAAGTTTATAATGACAAAGATAATTTAATGTGTATTTAATGTGGGTCACATCTGGCTGATACCTTAATAAGGTCTACAGCACATCTGTACTCACAGTATTTTTTGCATTCATGCCACTAAGTGCCTTGGATTAATGGATTAGCAGAGAATATACATTCACATATGGTTATTTTCTGAGGAGCTTGTCAACTGAATTCCCATGGCAATTATGAAATCACAATGTATACATATCAGCATTTCAACTTAAAATGTCACATACTGTGATAGAAGATTTTATCTACATCGCTCATCCCTTTGGTGATGTAACCAATAACCATGATGCCCCAGTATTGCTTTTTGTTCTTCGTTGTTTTAAATGACCATATTCTGTACCTGCTTCAATCTAGTGTTTCACCTAAACGCAGTACGTTTTTATTGCTTCCACAGTTTATGAAATAGAAAATTCTTCTTAATGTTTAAATTAAATTTTTCCTGTAATACAACCAGGCATATTTGGTGATTTGAAAGCCAGTGATCTTAACTGCAACGTCACATACACTTATGCTGCAGACATGTGCAGCTGCTTGCCTGCATAACATTAGCTCACGGTAGGAGATTTACTTGATGATGTGGGTTTAAAACTGTGAACTTAATTGAATGGAGAGGCACAGTGACACCTGTAGAGATGCAACATACCTGGCTCTTTGAACCAGTGTGTCCGGCTGGGCACCAGGATGCACCTCCACCACAGTCCCAGGGTGCCGTTCAGGCGGAACAAGGTGTCGCTGTAGATCTTCTCATCAAACTCTCCATTGATGAACTCCTCTCTGAGCTCGGAGGCGTTGCTCCCCCCATGTTTGACTGGTGGACTGCTGTACTGGTACCAGTGCTGGGTTCCCACAGCCACAGAGAGGTACACTGTGGCCAGCAGGCTCAGCACCGAGCCGATGACCAGAGCTGTGGCATAGCGGTTGTCTACCATGGTGTAGATGAAGACAGCTCGTTTTGAGCCCGGGTTTACAAGGAGAAACTGCTCTCTGATATAAAATATATATGCAGTTTGGTTTTCACTGTGAGGTGAAGCCTTCGTTGTGTGGTTAAAAATGATATTTCCGTTTAGTGTTAAGGCACCCCGGCATGTCTCTTAAGTACTGCCAGGTAGTATGACAGTGTGAGAGTAGCACAACATTGTACTCTATTCAGTCATGTTGCTACTGTGCTGCATTTTGAGCAACATCCCAAACACAGAGGCGTCACAACCTGCAGAAGGACCAAAGACACACACAGGTTAATGTTTAGCTAAGCGTGTTTAAGTGTATTACAGCCTTTTATCTAGTAACTAAACGTAACCGATAAACTACAAATGACAACAGTAAAGGTGTTTTTAGCCACTGAGGTATGTTTGAACTAGCTAACAGATTCAAACAGAGAATAACAACGGAAGAAGCTTCCTCGGGTGAGCATCTCATTGGCTAGTGCTAATGCTAATCAGTTAGCTACATCAGGAGTATCGAGACGTTTAACTGACAACTAAAACTTAAAAATTTCAATCACAAGGTTTTTTTTTTACCTCGTCGCTGGACAAAACCAAATATTAGCGTTATTTCTCCTGCTCGTTAAATTTACAAGGGGCCTCCGCCCTCTTCTTCTACGTTACTAAGTTTTCTTCTTCGTCTTCTTTTATTCTTTTTCTGCTTCTTCGTCTTCTTCTTTGAGTTTTAATGGTGGCTGGATGACTAGCTCATATGCGCATTATCACCACCTACTGCACTGGAGTTAAAACAGTAGATTACATGGAAAAAAAACCAACAATCTAAATTCTCTGTATTATTTCTTTCTTTAAGTAATTAATTAGAAGATTGAGAACGTTTCATTATGTCCTTCCTAGCAGATTACCAAATGTAATTTTGTGTTTCTCAGCATTTAGTTGCCTCCTGATATGAATTAATCATACCTTTTGCAATCGATCAGTACATGTTTGACACCGTTAGATTTCTTAGTGTGTCCAAAATCCGATGGAGTGTTTTTAATCAAAACTATGTGTCCTGTTCAACGACAGCATGTTTGTGAATGCTGGAAAAATGTCGCTCTGTGTCCCACTATTCCTGTGTTTGGTGTCTTTCAAATAAACCTTTATGATGTTAGGAAGGCTTCTTATTTTTTATTTTTAACTGGTTCGGTAGGGTGAGACAATAACAGTTTGCCCCTCTGAGAGCACCCACAAATGTATTTTTCAACTGTAAAATGCTCTACACAGTACCTTTTCTTGGTCACAGTTGTTTAAAAGAACATGTTTTAGGCACTCTCATCAAAACGTCTAGGCAAAAAATATCAGTCTCGGTCTCTGTTATGAAGTTTTTCAGAGGCCTGAATGTTAAAATGTGATGCTGCCATCTACTGTCAATGGAAACATTTGATTTAAAAGCTGATATTCACAGGTCTAATGATATGGACAATAGAGAAACTCCTTAATTATTGTCTTCTGCCTCATTATCTCTGTTTTCTATCAATTCTAGCTGATAATTTTCTGCACAAACTGCAAACCAATTTCCTTCTGGATCAATAACGCTGATTAAGTCACATCAACAACAATTAATGAAATGTTTATCTTCCAGTGAAAGTACTAATAGAGACCACATGTGGGTATTACCGTACACACACCACCAAAATTCTTGTGACTTTATTTAAATTAAATAGAGATTAACATTTCTTCTATGTTCTCCATCTTCACTACAGCTAATGAAGCACAGCTCTATCAAGACAAATATTTCTATCCATCTCCTGGAGATACATGCAGACGTCTGACTAGCATTACGTGACACAGTAAGGAAGAGGATCACAACAGTATTATCAAATCATATCTTTATTTTTTGGTTTAAAATGTGTGTCCTTTACAAGCATTCAACTAAATCAGACAAGTGTGCATAAAATAATGTCAAAATATACAACAGCTACAGATCAGCAGTCCCATAATGTATCTGTAATTGTATGATAAAACATGTAGTACTTCCCTGATGTGTTTTTCACAATAAAACATTCGCTGAATTACAGGCTGCCTTCATGTTTTAGCAGTGCTTCAATTGGCAATACTCCCTTTGTGAAGAGGAGAAAAGGCTTTGAATGAAAATGTCCCGCAGAGTCAATGAGGCAGAGTTGATCTGATGCTTGTAATACAGCATTTGGCTAAAAATTGATTTCATCACTTTTCATTAAAACGCATTCAATCATTGATGTCATGTCCCAGATTAACCTTCTTTCACATATCACAGCTTTGTAAAATCACACGCACGTCAAGCTCAGACAAATAGTGCGCGTAGTGCAAAAGGTTTTCTTTTGTTCCCTCCTCATCACATCAAATCGTCTCTACTGAAGAGTCTCCTGTGTTGTTTGTAGTCAGACTGGACTGTAGCGTTCAGGATGGGTGTGGTAGTAAACTCCACAGCACACGGCCCTGAGCTGCAGGGAGCCTGCTCCAGCTCCAGGACAGTCACATTGTTGGGTGCTGCTGTGCTGAGGATGTTGGCAGGGACGAAAAGGGTCACCTGAGGGCCTCGGCTCGGCCAGTAACGTCCCAAGTTGAAGCCATTAATCCAAACTTGCCCCTGGAAAAAAAAAAGAAAAAAGACTAATTATGCATTTCCATGCTAGTGAATATCTTGACAGGACACTCATTTTGCTTTAATTTATTTATTTTTAAATTGTAGTGAATCTGATGTATGGATGTGATGAAGGATGACATGAAGGTGTCTGGCAGAGAACGCAGAGGACAATAAGAGATGGATACAGATAGTCTGCTGTAGCGAGCACTAACGGGAGCAGTGGAAAGAAGAAGGGTTTTTAAGTAGCTAAGTTATTGTTTAGCCTGTAAAATGTCACAAAATAGTGAAAAATGTCAGCAAAAGTACCAAATCTTTACTTTTGACAAGCTGATAATGAATTGAATGATTATTCCGTTATGAAAATTGTCTGCAATTACGTTCCTTTCGATGTCTTCATCCATTAACTACTTACCCTGAGACCCTGAGTCATAAAAAATACTGAACACTGAAATCAATAACAAATGTTCTAACAAATGTTTTTTCCTGTTGCTTCAATTATGTAGTGCTGACTGTCTTTTTTTAAAAAGAGTCAAACGGCTAACATGCCTTCCTCCATTTGGGCAGTTTGATGTAGGTGTCCTGCGGGAGGTCTGGGATGCCGTCAGGAATGATGAAGCTTCCCTCGTAGAAGGCCGGGAGGGAGAGAGCAGCAGGCTGCGGTGGTTCTGTTGGTTTGGTTTCACCAAGAATGCCCTCCCTGACCGCTTCATCGATACTGAGACTGTACATGGTCCAGCCGAGGAGCGTATCTGCCCCCAGAGTCATATTGGACACCAAGCCCTGTGCAGCAAAGAAATATGAAGATATACGCTTAAATATAACATGTAATTTGATTGCGGTGTTTTCAAGCTTGTACAACCTGCAGCCTGCGAAGCAGCAAAGCCTTGTGATAGTTAAGCAGGCACCTGCATGTCAGAGCACACGTAGTAACTTTAAAATGTAGCTGGAAAAAAACCTTAAAGTCGTTGATGTCTTTTCCGTAGTTGATTCGGCCCATATTCTCCACCAGCAGGTCCACCTGACTGCCAGCTTTCCCCGTCACGTTGACAGTTATGGCTTTATTCCTTTCAAGAATCCCCACAGCCACCTTAAGAAGAAATCAGCACGCTTATGTCAGCATACTGTGCTTCCAATTCATACGAGAAATACTCAAGATCTAATTTTTAAGAGATCCACAAGTTGCGTGCGTGAGCCTTCCTGTAATACTCCATAAGAAACAACTCACCCCGTCCACTGACACATACGCTCTGTCATGCACCCCGTTCAGTGGAGATGACAGTGGAGTTGATGTGCTGCAGTCAACGGGCAGCGTCGTCCTGTAGAGCACATAACCAAAGGCCTACAGTAGGAAAGAGATAAGTTTTTAAATAAAAGTTAAAATCAACAGTACGTTTCTACACCATAAACTGGAAAAATATTAAAGTATACCTGGTTGAGTTGAGTGAAAGTCTGAGGAAACATGCTTTTGACTGGGCCAGAGAAAGACAGTTTTTCTAAGGCATCTGATACCGTCTGGAGCTGTGGTGGCAGAGGGTTGTCTTTTAGTAGTTATTCTAGTTTTAAATCAGCTGACAGAAAGACTTTTCTCTGTAAGCTACAATAAGCAATGTGTAATTATTAAATTGTTAAAAACACAGACAGGAGTGCATAGAGAGTGAAAAACAAGTACCTACCTTTTCCATCACTACAGGTCCATATGCATACTTTGGAGTTGTTGGTGGTATCGGTCCCTCTGGTATCTTCCTGTACTGTTGTGAAAAGACACATTATTTCATCCGTTTGACATATTACGCAAAAAATACAGTTGCCGTGATACACTAGGGCTCTTACCATTTTGATCACCTCGCGAATAGCAAAGTACTTCTCTGTGAGGTCTCCTGCCTCTGTGAGCGGGGCATCGTAGTCGTAGCTCGTAGGCTGTGCACCGTATGGTGCGTTGGCACCTGAGGTATCAAGAGGCATTCAGATTTTCTTGTTTTTTTGCAAAAGAATAACGCCAGTGTCTTTAAACCTGGGTCCTATTTTTACATATTTTGGGTTCAAAATGACTGGTACCTTTGGAATTGGTCTAGTGGATCACCTCCACCTGCAAGAATGGGCGCCAACGTGCCGTATTTGCTTTAATGTAATCTTTCGGGACAACGGCTCCTGTCATAGAACTTAGAACTGTTATTTTAAGTGTCAGTATTACAGAAAGGAGTCTGGTGAGCGATTCAACAGCTGCTTCTGGTTAAATGGACAGGATCTTACATGATCTGTCAGTGTGAAAAACAAGCACTTCTAATAGACTTCTGGTGCAACGGCCCCTGAATATGATATTATCACCATTGTAGCTGGTTCTCCCAAACGCTTGTTGGTCATTCTGAACCCAAACTATGTTAAAATAGCATGCAGGTTTAAAAACACTGTCTTCCTTTCAGGTGATGATTTTGGCAACAACAAAGTCCCATGGGGCTGTGAGTCAGCCGAAATGCTAATCTCATCAAACCTGTCTGTCTACATGCACTCACCATTCCAGTACCCAAAGTTTGTTCCACCTATGAACATGTACCTGTGAGGAGAGAAATTAAACTGAAATGTAGGTGCAAATAAAACACAAATTTTAATCAATTTGAATTACAAAGCTGATCTCTTTCTTCAGGAGAATGTATTCGCAGATGTAAATTATGATTTTTGTAGCTAAATAGTTTGTTGACTGGAGAGTCATCCATCGTAACATCTTGTATATGTATCTGGCATTAGCTGATGAGTGAATTCCAGTCTTGTGTTGAATCTGCACGTGTGTTGTGGAACTGTCTCACAAATCTGGACACTCACAGGTTGACGCTGGCTCCCATGGACAGGATCTCATTGAGGGACTTGGCCACTTTGGCTGACGACACGACGGAGTGACGTGACCCCCAGTGGTCGAGCCAGCCAGTGTAATATTCAGAGTTCACCTGTTAATACGGGAAGAAACATCATGAGATAAAAAACGCAGTGTGATTGAAGAGAAAACCATATCGAGGGAAATACCAACCAAAGGTCCGTGAGGTTCAGCGTGCCTCTGTGCATCAAAGGCAGCGGTTACATTTGAACCTAACAGAACACAAAGATAAGACAGGGTATTTGTGCAACTTCCTCATGACTTCTGACTAATCTAAGACGTGACTGAGAAAAACAAGAAGCTGACGTCTCTCTTAGTAATGCATCTAAACTTGGTTTTACATCACATTACTTAAGATACCAACACATAGCTGAACCGTTAAATAATTATCTGTTTTTACAGTTACAATAGCTTACCTGGCCCAAAGTCAACAGTGGCGTAGAGACCTTGTATTGAGCCACACTTGAGGTAGCCGAGCCCAGCTCCATCCGTGGTGAACAGCACCACCTCCTCGCCCAGGTGAGAGCGGAACAGCTTGGACAGGTGACGCATGTAGTTGTAATCGCAGGCGAAATAACTTCCATATTCATTCTCCACCTGCAAAGCAAAGCCATAGCAGGAGGGAGATGTGATTCCAACATCAAATTAAGTGCTGAAACGATACGTAACGCTCACAAACCAGCAAGAGATGAGGCCAGGCCTCCATACTCACCTGTACAGTGATGACAGGACCACCATTCTGGTACAGATAAGGCTTCATCATTGGCAGTAGCTTCCCCATCCACTTGTCTACTGCTGCGACATAGTCTGAAAGACGCATATTATCGCATTGTATGTACTGCAGCATGAAACGGTGACTCCGTGTAACTGTGTTTCATCATTCGTCCTGTTTTTCTTTGATTCTCACCTGGATCTGAAGACCGCAACACAATGTCTTTCTTGTTGAGAAGCCAGGCAGGCAGCCCACCCTGGTTGACAGACATCAAACATCGACAATTTCAGCAGGTTTTAATTTGAACACAAAAAATAACCTCATGTTTAAGATCAATTGAGTTAAAAGATGGCTGTGTAATGTTTCTAGTTTTGAAGAACAATTACAATTGTAGTGCGCTTTAATTTAGGTCAGTAACAACAGACACCAGTAATGACGAGTTCTCACACTGGAATACAAACACCAAAAGACGCGGAAATACATGTAAACCCGCTCCTGCAGCATTACACCATCTATGTGCTCAACCATGGTACAAACACTCATTTCTTCACAGAATTATTGCCAAATACACCACTTTGACAGTACAATATAACAGCAGTATGCATGTTGCCATATTATTACAAAATAAAGTAATAATCGATTCATAATTTTAAAGTTTAATAATACTTTATCATTATTTTATTATACTATTGTCCTATTGTACAATTTATTATTATCATAATTCCTTTGTGGGAGCAGAATAGTTAAAAAGCTGAATGGATGATGTGAGTGCATAATCTTGCTTTTCAAAGAAAGGGTGTAAATGAACTGGTGTAAAAATTGAATAGAAGTGCAACCTTTCCCTATGAAGTGGGTTGAAGGAGAAGTAGCTCTTGTTAATAAAAAGGAGCATTAGTTATATTGTATATCATCCCACACTGACATGGTCCAACAGTAGTCATCTAAATGCTCACTTTAAGGTTTCCAGTATTTCCACACTGTCTCTGATACCATTAAAAACTCAGAATGGGCACATTTACTGACAACCTGACTCACCATGTCCCACTCGGCACATATGTAGGGTCCAGGCCGAAGGATGACCAGCAGGCCGATGTCTTTGGCCAGCTGAAGGAAATACTCCACATCTCTGTCTCCGCTGAAACTGTACTGGCCCGGAGACTCCTCGTGGTAGTTCCAGGGAATGTAACTTCAACGTGAATGAAGTGTCAGTATTATTAACAACACACACAGAAAACTAAAACATATTAATACTATACTGCTGTGATGTCAATAGCAGCTATTGAAGGAGGTCTGGCGGTCTGTATGTGGTCTGATGGTCTGATATTAGAAGTGCAGCTCTGCTGATCACCCATTGAGTCTGGTCTATAAGCTGCTGACAATCACATTCAACTAACAAATATGAAATTAAGCATTTTTAATCCACTGTCTGAGAGAATAAAGATCATGGATTTTCTACATTACAGTTATGGCTGCAACAAATGATTACTTTCAATATTGATTAGCAAATTGGACTCTAAATGATGAAAAATTGTGACATGAAAAATGTCACAATATTTAAAGTCTGTAAAGCATTCCAAACCCCAAAGATATTCACTTTAAAAACCGAGAGGACTGAAAAATATTCATTTATAAGAAGCTGGAGCCAGAGAATTATGGTATTCTGTTCTTAGAAAACTGTTTAAAATGATTAATATATTATGAAAATTGATGCTCTATTGTTGCTCTGATGTGGCTCTAACTACTCAGTCACAGTTCAGCCTTTCTCTAAACGTCTCTGCACCCAACAGAAATGTGAGCAGGTTTTTCTCAGGCAACAAATTCTCTAACCTACATTTAAAACCTCTTTCTTGATTAGTTTTTGAAGTGAAGCCAGGGGGAAAGCATACAGAGAGTGAAACACATGAGGTAAACTTACATCTGGATGGCGTTCAGTCCTGCCATGTACATCTTGAGCAGCCGATCCTTCCAGTAGACTCTGGGGATCCTGCTGTAATGGATGCTTCCTGATATGTAACGAAACTCTTCCCCATCTTTCCGAAAGCAGTCGTTCTTGTAATCCACGCTGAATGAAGGTGGCGCTGCAAGCTGCAGGTTAACACAACATAACAGCTGCATTTACAGCCAAGTCGCTTTGTGCTGAGTTCATCTGTGTAGTTAAAGTTTCATGTTTTTTATGGTGCAGGGCTGATGTCTCAGCTGACTTTAGCATGCTCCATTCAGACATTGTAACCTTGACTGTCTGCTAGAGGGTAACGGATACTTCCTGAGATGTAAATGTAAAAAAGTTACTACTACTGCAATGTAATACTGTACCTACCAATCAACATATTCTAAAATACTTTCTTGTGGAAGGTGTTTAAAAGGCCAATGAGCATTTTAGACCACATAATATACAGATTATATATATATAAATAAAACTAAAATCTATTTGCTTCACTGAACTAACAGTCTGAGCCTAATCTAACCTATCTGTGTTGAATCTGCACATTTCACACACAGCACTGATGCTAACACACCTTTAGCACTATAAAAAGTTTGGATTATTCACATTAAGATTAAGTGTGTGGCGTTGCTCTGTGTATTCAGAGACCTGCCAATCAATCTGAAAGGGAGTTCCAATCTAGGGTTTTGGATTTTGGTGGCAGGTTTTTAATAAACCCGGACATAGCATCAATTTTGTGTTTGTTTATCAATGGAATGAAGCAGCAGGGCTGCAGCTACAGCTCCTTCAGTGTCGATCACAGACTGTACAAAGATTTACTCACTGAGTGTCCAAACAGCAGCAGCAGCAGCACGTTTCCAAATGTGAGCAGAGACATGTTGAGGTGATGATGATGATGATGATGATGATGATGATGAGACTATGCTGTCCGGTTTCACCTGCAGACTTTATTCAATCTGCCTTTTCATGCAGAGTTGTCTCGAAGACAGTCAGACTCAGTATTTACTTCCCTGAGCGAGTCACACTGTCGTGTTTTGAATGAGTTACGGAAGTACAATCACGTGACGGTGTGTGGCTGTGTGAAGGCAGTTTTTAATCGGTAGGTGTCAGTGTTGGATGTCTTATTTACGAGGGTTCGGGTGAAATAAAGAACATATATATATGAAGTAAAACACACACTGTTAAACGGGTTACTAATAAGAATCAGGTCTAAAAAAATATGTAATAAACGGAAGTAGCAGAAAAGATGGAGTTTGTTGTTCTGATAAGATCTCATCAGCTATAGCAGGTAATAATAATAAGAAGACAATAACATCTGTAACATGTTAAAGAACCATAACAAAAGTATTTTTTTGTCTTGGTTGTTCAGTCTTGTAGGCCAGAGTATGAAACAGATGGAGTCACTGGGTTAAGAGCATAGTTAAGACTAATGATGCTTAATGGCTCATTATCACAATGCATTTGTGTCACTGTTTTTTAAAGGAAAAAAATTGCATCGTCCTCATATTTTCAGGAATCATAGACGTGTTAAACTTGGTCACCAAACCATGTTTTGGTCACTGCTGCTGCTCACTGTGGTGCTCTCTGAGCTGTAATGCTGCTTTTTTTAAATGGGAAAATATAATGTAATTCTGTTCTTGAGTTAGCAGGATGAAATGTTTAAAAGGCCAGTGTACGAGATCTCATTAATACAGAGGAGATTTAGTGGATATAGAGGGCATTCAGGCCGAATCACTGTTTCCTGGCTTTAATATCCAACATGTCATTATTCTCTCTGACTCACTTGTCTTTTTACAGTGCCTGCTTCTATTATTAAAACTGTATTATTCAAATCCTGATTGGTTGTTTGATTCAGACTAGGTCCAGTTCTTTTTTCTTTTTTTTTTTTACACACTGGTGTGGTGGTTAGCACTGTTGCCTCACAGCAAGAAGGTTTCAGGTTCGAATCCAGGTCTTTCTGTGTGGAGTTTGCATGTTCTCCCCGTGCTTGCGTGGGTTTTCTCCGGGTACTCCGGCTTCCTCCCACAATTCAAAGACATGCAGGTTAATTGGTGACTCTAAATTGCCCGTAGATGTGACTGTGAGCATGAGTGGTTGTCTGTTGGCTGGCAAACAGTCCAGGGTGTACCCTGCCTTTCGCCTCTCGTCAGCTGGGATAGGCTCCAGCTCCCCCACGACCCTGACGGATAAGCGGTATAGATAATGGATGGAGTGAACAGTTGGTCGACAATGGGAATCCTCAGATCATGAGCTTCTCAGGGTCACATCTCTATGTTAAAAGGACGTTAAAACAGAATTTAGTGGTGATTTGTAGTATTCAATTATTTGTCTTAACATAGTAAAGGTCCTCCTTTTCACAAGTAAAAAGTAAAACGTGGATTGTTTATTACTGCCTTTCAGTAAAAATTTGATGAAGTAATTGTTGCCATATGGCAACATCATGCAATAGAGGGGCTATTTAGAATAATAGGCTATCAAATGAGATTCATATCATATGGTGAAGACATTTGGATCATAATTAAAAATGATGCACAATCAGTAAATGTCCCACTTGACCAGTACTCATCTCTATGTGTTTTAAAGAAAGTCTAAACCATCCGTACATTATGTATTTTAGTTTCTAAACATGAACAAGGACACTGGTCATTGCCCTCCAAACACATCTGAAACCATACTATTGCCTCTGATCACCAATCATATCATACCTGATTACACTATAATAATAATATATTACAGTCTTTATGTAGTTGGGAAACTAAATACAAGTAAACTCATAAAAAAGTTTAGCCTGGAGAGCGTTGACGCCCTTTCCTGTGTTATAATGGCCTGACTATGTGTGGGGTGTTGAAGGAGCAGGTGCAGATGGTGGATGTTAAGATGTTGTGACTTATGAAGAATAACAGAAGAAAAACGTTCTTATGTCATGACCAAAGAGAGGTCGTATAACACCTTGAGTGAAACTGTGTGCATCTCGCTGCAGTTCTATAGGGACTATAGTGGTGTGGAGAGTGAGTGAGGATATATCTGTGTCATATCTGTGTAATGGTGATGACGGCTAAAGCTTGCAAGCAATAAAGGTCTACTGAGAATCAGAATATTGTGTCCTCTGGTATTTAAGATCCCACGACACTGTCGCCAGAGATATTTCTACCCTCGTCCTGTGCTCCATGAGGAAATTGTTTCTCTAAAACAGAAATTGCTTGTCCTCAGACTTGTTTCTCTCTCCGTTAAAAAAACGGCATTTTCTTAGACTTCTTCAAGACTTTCTTCTTCTTTTCTTAGAGAAAAATTACACTTTTGTCTCTGAGATGTGTTCCTCCCATGCTGCATGTAATCAGGAAATTACCCATAATGACTACACTGAGTGTTTTAGGATTCCCCTCACAGTTACAAATGTGAAATACAAAATGTGAAGCTGCTGCATTGAAAAGTTTCTTAAGGCATAAACACACGTATCTTTCACAAGCAAAATATGATCATTTGCATTTAATACATTGACTGTGTGGTAGTTGAGTATCTATGCTGTCACTAAGGTCTACTGTAACCTAGTAAAAGTGTCTACATAATGATGAGTGTCTGGGGATTATTATTATTATCATCATCTGTCATTGTTGGTGTTATTATTTAATGGAAGGGACAAAAATCTGTCAAAATCAATCAATGTAATCAAAGGGGTCACTTCACATGGAACGTATTGAAAGGAAATCTTGCATTTTCCATCAAGTAATAAGAAATACAACAGAAGAAGCGTGAAAGTCCTGAGAGGCAAGTGAGAACAAAAACAATCTGTACTGGGTTTATGACTTAACAACAGTTTAAACATTTAAAATTAATCTAATTTAACCATCAGCCCTGTGATCATTAGCTAAAATCCCTACCTATAGAGATAAAATCTATATTTTTTCAATACCCCAAGCCTTATTTCAGAACTACAACAACAATCTGAAACATGAGCCTAAAAAATGTTGCAAAAGAAAAAAAATGCAAAAAAATTTGCTGGTTTTTGCGGATTCACTGCATATTTCATTACACACTGTAGAAAAAGCCATTATTTTTATGCAAATGTTTAGGTCAAATAAATGAATAACACATTATCAATCAAAATTAACATGCTACATGAAATCAGTTTTGTATTTCTAATCATAATTTTGACTCATACTGTCAAATCATTGTCTCTGTGTTAGTCAAACATTAATTAATCGATGGCCTGTAAGTGTGGACTCCTGCCACCAGGTGTGTGTGTGTGTGTGTGTGTGTGTATGTGTGTGTGTGTGTGTGTGTGTGTGTGCTGGAGGATTTGCAGTTCACCCTCCAGACCAGCAGGTGGCGGTAATGCGCCTCCACGTTGTTGACCATCCGCCGTAGAAGCGGAAATAAGGCAACAAACACAACTCTGGCGGAGAACACACGTGGGTACGCAAGTTTATCAAAGTGATGTGGTGTCAGTGTAGGTAGAAAACATGTCGAAGAGGCAGATACCCGTGTCTGAAGAAAACACCGGCCCCGGAGTGGGACATGAGGAGGAGGAGGTCCAGGAGCCGCCGCCGGAGACCAGACGGACCCGCAGCGGCCGCACAGTGCGCACCCCTGCCGCACTGCTCTACTCGGAAGCTCCGATAAAGACTCCGGCCCGGAGGACGAGGAGGTCGGTCCTCCAGGAGCTGCCACCGGTGGAGGAGAAAAACACGGAGGAGAAACCTGTGAGTATCCCCGAGGAGAAGCTCAGCGAGTCTGCCGAGCCGGAGGCTGAAGCGGACACACACACAGCCGAAGGAGACGCTCTTCCTCCCGGGCCTGGACCTGCAGAAACGGGGCCCACAGGTGCCGAGACCGTCCCGCAGAAGAGGCCTCGTGTGGGCTCAAGTGGGAACCAGAAGCCGGTTGTGCCGCTGGGGAAACCCAAATCAGGCCGAGTGTGGAAGGACCGCAGCAAGCAGAGGTGAGGATCCCACAGTGGCTGCACCCAGGGAGCTCTTCTTAAAATACAGCTGTCACACACTGATCCAGTTCTTCTGCTTTGCAAGACACCAAAAGTACAGTGGTCAAACACTTAATTCATTAGACAATTACAGGTTATTTTACAGCAGCACCTCTATTCTTCTTCTTTATTTACATGCTAAGCTGCTTCATACTTCTCCACTATATGTCAGAAATATAAAAAAAAAATATATATATAGGTGAAATTACTCAACAGTAAATAAAGTATAGAATTTCATCTTGACAAACTACAACATTATCTCACACAATAATAGGAATTATCCAATCACAGGGGCCAGTCTGCATAGTGAGTACTTTTAATACTTTCATGTCAGCCCACAAGCCTCTGTATGTTGATTTAATCCTTCTCAGCACTATAGATTACTGTTGATACATTCGTCATGAAAATGTGCAGCATGATGAGAAAGTCATGAATCCGTTCTACTGGTGTAGAAATATTAGTGTTGAGTATTAGTTCTGACAGCAAATATCAAGTCTGCATCTGCTGAAAATGTAAAAAATCTGCTGTTGGATTATTTGTTACATGATCTAAATCTGTATCAGTGTTTTTTCAGGTAAGATTGTTGTTTGGTAGTTTGTGTTAAAGCAACATGTAACACGGAGGAATTTGAGAAGTCTGGCTCATTTCATTGAATGAAAAAGTGGAATCGGTGCATCCCTGTTTTACAGTGGGACACTTTGTCAAGCGGGTTTGTATTATTTGTGAACCTGCCTGATGTGGTTTTGTCTCTCAGGTTTTCTGCACTGCTGAGAGATAAGCCGCTGTGCTCTTCTTGGGAAAAGAAGATGGAGGCCAAGCGGGAGAAGGAGCTGGTGAAACAGTACTCAGTGCAGCTAAAAGAGGAGAAAGCCAAACAGAAGGAGGTAAGCTAAAGCTGTGAGATGATTTATCCCGAGCGTCACAGAATTTGCACCTTTTTTTTTTTTTTGCTCATTCTCATGTTTCCTGGCTTTATAGGAAAAGAGGAAAAGGAGAGAGGAGAACCTGAAACGTCGTGCAGAGAACGAACGCAAAGCAGAGATCGTGCAAGTGGTATGTTAACTGTCGCTCACACACGAAGTCTAGCAGCCCCAATTTAAACTGACTCCACAACAACCGCACCATACACCAGTTCTACTTTTGCACTAGAGAATATAAGAGAAAGAACTGTATTCTACGGCTACGCTATAAAACGATCTTGATATGGTATCATGATAAAAATGTATGCAGATAATGATGATAAAGCTTAGACATTTTTACCTGATACGGATCAATCTAACAGCCTGGCACGGCAGAATGAAATTGCAGGAAATTAGCATCTTTAAACCCAGCGTTTATGACCATAAACCATAGGCAGTATTTAAGCATGGACGATACTCACAGGTGAAGCTAAAACATGTGGATCGCCCCCCCTTTGGTGACTGCCTGCAGCCTTGACACTTCACCTACACCTCCAAGTACTGCTGAGCATTTTAGAAGTATATAATAAGAATAGATAAAACATAGTAAGCACAATTAGCAATTAATGTGTCATTTAAGTGAATGACTCTAAGCAAACTGTTTTTAAATGTTTGTATGATGCAGTGCCTCATAGTGGGACACAGACAGTTATAGTAAACAGTTTGTATTATGTGATTTTTCATTTCTTTGCCAGGTTGATATAGAAATTTCTTAAATATATTTAAGTAAAATCACATATTGCATTAGTTACAACCACATGCAGAGTAATTGTTTGGTGAAACTAACACATTAAAGTTATGAACTCGCTCAGGCTTTGATTTGCACAGTGAAAACAGGCGTGATGAAGTGAAAAAGAAGTTGTCCTTCAGCAACCCAAGCTTTCTGTTGGTGATACGACCTTTGTTTATATTCTGCCGTCTCATTCGTATCGCAGATCAAGAACACAGCAAAGATCAAGAGGATGAAGAAGAAACAACTGAGGAAAATCGAGAAGAGAGACACGCTGGCTCTGCTGCAGAAGTCACAGAAGCAGAAGCAGAACGTGAAAGCCAAAGGGCAGAAAAGTAACAAGGTTGACCAAGATCTCACTTAAAAAGACTGTGGGGTAGTAAAAATGCATCTGTTAAGGACTTTGCCTACATGTTTTATAGTCAGATGTCTGGAATACAACAAACTGTGGGAGGACTACTTTACACATTAACCTAAGGTAATTAGAAATACAGAAGGATTATTATGTTGTAACATGTTGCACCATCACCAGGTGATCACACATGAACAATTAAGATTAAACTTTTTTTTTTTGGGGTATATAAATGTCCTCTTACTCATGTGCCTATTGCCCTGATATTTCTCCTTAACAACCTGTGTGCCTATAAAACCATACATACAACCAGCTTTGTTTCACCAAGAGGATTTTATATTGAATACATTTCTAAATTGTTCATCTAATAGTCACAGTAATTGATGGTCTGGAAAGCTGCACACATAAAAGGTGAATGAAGGTGGTGTCTGCTGTATGTTGATTAGCATTTCATACAGTTCATTTCATACTCTTCCATTGTTAACATGTGGAGCTCTGAGTTTAGTGTCATCGACAAAATGTGACAAGTAAAACTCTGAAGGACTGTGTGACGTTACATTTGTCTTGACAGTTCTTAAATCTCCCCCATTTAATCAGAGTACACTGAATATCTCTGAGTTTTGGACTGTTGATCGGACTAAACAAGCAATTGGAAGGCATCAGCCTGGGCTTTAGGGCAGTATAATGGGCATTTTTCACTACTTACCAACACTTTATAGACAAATCAGTTTTGTCTCATTACTATGGCATCATCTGAGATGTGCAGTGTGTGGGAGTTTTGGGTGGGATTAATGTAAGACTCATTGTTTTCTGTAAGTAAGACGTGGGCTTGGGCGACCGGTTCATAGTATTTACAGCACTGGCGCTGCACAGTAATACATTCTTGTTGTCATGTGTTTTTGTGCATCTTCTCTGTCTGCAACTCCTCTGGACGGACAATACTGGACGGATCAGTTTTACGTGTTGAACAAACTCAGTTAAAACAGTAGTTGTGATTCACTAGATTTTCCTCACCCCCCATAACTGGCCGGTTGACATCATAGAAAAAACACACCTATAGAAAGGTTTGGTTTTGTTTTGAACCAGAGCTTCTGCAGACTGATTCCATAACTGATTTGTTAGGATCCACTGAAGTTACTCACAATACATCATGAATCAATCCTTGTCTCTATTGGCTAGTTTGACAGTAAGTTGTTGAAAACGGTTATTTCCTGTATACAGCTTGAGTCTACAATCACAAGCACGCTAAGAGGATCAAAGGTTGTAACAACAAAGATGAAAAATATAAAGCTTACAGCAGGTTTGGCATCGACTGGTGGAGATCTGCACTCTGCTGAGAACAACTTCTCTAGCAAATGAGATTAAAATGAGACCATGTAACTATTGAAAGAAAAAAATAAGTTCCTTTTCCAAATGAAAAAATAAATTTATAAGCAACAAAATTTTTTTACCACTTCGACACACGAGGGGTTTTTGCTGCTACAGCTCTTCTGCGTTAAAGGTCCCATATTATGCAAAATGCACTGTTTTAATGCACTAGGATGTGTCCCGATGTGTCTACAGACACGCAAACGGTTATAAAAGACCATCTCTCTTTTTCTCCTGCTCCATCTTTCAGTACATATGTATGAAAACACACCGTGTAGATTTGGCTCTCTTTGTGATGTCATAACGGGGTCTGTTGATCATGTGTCCTCCTCCAGCACTTCGACAGGTCGACTGTCCCCGGCACTGAAATCCTCCTGAAACTACTTCGCTTTCCACCATTGTTTTTTTCCCTCACTAACGCCAGCTCCCACCAACAAGAAAGTGTAGACTGTGAGAACAAAGCACCAGATAGTTCAGAAAGAGGCCGAAAACAGCTGCAGCAGCCACATCTGCTATGAGAAAAAAAAACGTGTTCTGATCATTAAACCATGTGAACCTGTTCTCAAAAGACCTCCAAATACAAGTATCAACTAGAAAATGAGCAGAATATGGGACCTTTAACATTTTTAGACCTTTTTAGCCCCTTTTATATTTAGCCTGAGATTCAACATAATACACAAGGACATGAATGCACCAGAGACACTGGAGCTGAATAATAATGTTTTGTTTCATTGGCATAGTCTCCGGGGGTTTTACTCTAACCTCAAACAGCATGACAGCGATACCGATTGTGACGCATAGCTTTATAATGCGGCATCTATGTTTATGAATGCATCACAAGACAGGGTTTCAGTCGAAAACACTGTGCTGTACGTTCCACCAAAATAGATGGAGTAAATTTGGAGAGTGGGTGGCACACACAAAGACACCGTGCCTCTTCCTCACCTTTGTTCTCATTCCAGGCGCTTCACACGGCACAGTCATTATTTAAGTACTGCCTAAGGAGCCTATGCACAAATAAGTCACAATGGTCATATACACACTGCTGTCTTTGTGTCTCATGGAAAGTCAACTCCATCAGTTCGTCACCAGCCTGTTTGCTTTGTAAATCCTCCCAGCTGCAGTAGAATATGTGGCGTGTCCACATATATGTATTTCCTTTAAAATGCATGGATGAATAAGGCGATTTGTCACACTGAGGTGACCGATGTGGAAGGAATGATCATCCATCGGACGTGCTTAATGCTGGGTTTCTTTCACATCATTTTTCACGTCTGTCGTTGGCCTTATAAAGGCAGTGACAAACGGAGAAGGTCGAGTTAAAGGTGCACCTCTGAGGGTGAACTAATTAAAGACGGAGATAAGAACTCAAGGCAGCTCTAAGAAGTTTTGTAAGTACAATCTTTTTCTCTCTTTTCATCTCTTTCAACAAAACAGCTTCACTGGTTTTATTATAAGATATGATAAGATAAGAGAGACTTTATTTATCCCACACCAGGGAAATTTACTTGTTACAGCAAGAGGAGATAGAAAAGGGGCAGAAATAAAGTGTTAGTAAAAGAAGTGCAAAAACAAGGGAGATTTTAGTTTTATTTTTTTAAAGTCATTTTTTAGATATCTCTGACAGACTTAATTTTAATCCGTTAACAAAATAATTTTAATTTTTTTCCTTTAGATTTTTACAGAGATTTAAAATGCTGCTGACAATTCTGATACAACTCCTGATCGTCGGTGAGTAAAGCATGTTTTTATTGTTGCAGCACCTTTTTGAAAAGGAGTCCAGTCCTCTCTTACACTGAGGTTTTATGTATTGTTCATTAGCATCAGCAAAGGCTCAGACAAACGCAACCGCCGCAGCAAACACAACTGACGCAGCTACGACTGCAGGAGCCACGGCCGCAGGAGCTACGACTGCAGGGGCCACGGCCGCAGGAGCTACGACTGCAGGGGCCACGGCCGCAGGAGCTACGACTGCAGGGGCCACGGCCGCAGGAGCTACGACTGCAGGGGCCACGGCAGCAGGAGCTACGACCGCAGGAGCTACGACTGCAGGGGCCACGGCCGCAGGAGCTACGACCGCAGGAGCTACGACCGCGACTGCAGCAGCTACGATGGCTGCGATCACAACAAACTCGACAAACACGAACAGCACTGCCACCAGCACTGCTGCTGCTGCACACGCCGGCATCGTGTATATAAGCAGTCTGGTCATGTGTCACTTCAGTGTTGCTCTCTACAAGTTTCTCTTCACCGTGTAACCTGGTCGTCTATTTATGTATCTATTTTTTACAAAACTCTATTAAACACAGAGAATGTAATTTATGTTATATAACAGTCATGTTAGGAAGCACTCGTGTTGATAGGTTTAGAAAATCTAGATGATTCAGTGTGTTAAAATGGTTAAAAGTTTAGAAAGAACTCAGAATATCTCAGTTTGTGTCTTTTTATTGTCACGGTTTGTTTCAAAACTCTACATGTAATCAGGGACCTTTATGAAAAAAGTTTTTTTTAAATATTAATAATATGCCTGGAAACAAGTTATCCTCTGTTATCCTCTGTAAAATGTTCTGACATTTTATCCCCACTCAGTAAATACAAAACTAAATTTTCCACATTGTGGTTTCTTCTAATGTCTCTTTTGTTAATCAGGCAGTGAGACAGTGTTCTGATTAATGACCCTAAATGTATCCTGGGTGTGTCGGCATACATCAAAATGACGTGTTGAGACTGAGACCATTTGCCAAAGTGACACTGTTTTTAAAAAAAACAGGCTTCAACCACAATGAAAGAAAGGTTTAAGATTCCTGTTTAAGACACTGGTTTTTCTGTTACTCAAAAGACAATGTGGCCATAGGACGAAACCCGTTCTTGATTTCAGAAAAATAGAATGTAAACAAAGCAATTTGCTCTGTACGTGCATCCTCACACACCCAGAACAGATGAACCTGGGCTACGTTACACGTGAAGAGAAGTTTGTAATGATCAATGACAGGCTAACAGTGCTCAGATTAACCAACCATGAGCCTGAGCCAAACATTTGCTGGAGGCCCTTTTTTGTGGTTTAATGACATTTTGACCAGAGTCCCCCAAACCAATGAGTACTCCTGTTGTTTGCTGTGTGTCAAATTAGTTTCTGGTTATCTAATTAAACACATATTTACTCTGGAATATGTATTGATTTTCCACATAGAGCCTCTCTGCTTCATTATCATAACATTATCATTTTAGGCAAAGTTGCCCTTTAATGGTATGTGTTTTGTCTTTAATGTCAGTCACACATACACTACTCACAAAAAGTTAGGGATATTCAACTTTCAGGTGAAATATATGGAAAATGTAAAAAGTGAATGCTACAGTGATATTATATCATGAAAGTAGGGCATTTAAGTAGAAGCATGCAATGGTAATTTCATTCATCTTAAACAATTTATTTGAAGAAAATCTAACAGTGGTAGGTATACCACAACAAAACATTTTCGGTGTCTCAATAAATTGGGATGTGGCCAAAGGACGTCCACTCCTCTCCTTTCTGTGACTCTTCCAGTCTCTGTATCACTGTTACAACCTCCTGATGACACCCTGTGACCCTCTAAGCTCAGTGAACACCTCCGTCTGAGGACTTCCTGTTTGAAGCCTCGCAGTGTTGAGGTGCTGCTGATCAATTGTTAGGTGTCGTCTTGGTCTCATGATGTCAGAATGTGAACAGCATGATGAGGAGGACTGTTTAAATACCAATTCTAACTGAAGCAGGAAATGTATTGGTCGATTCATGGATCAAACCTGTTGTGAATTTTGCTGTTAAGCTTCTTGTTAGAGAACAGCAACTTGTGCAAAAAGTACTGAAACACTGAACAGTTGGACATGTGCATTAAAAAGTTTAGAGAAGGTCACATTAAGTTCACCTGGAAAGGTTAGAATGCATTTTAGGTTCATCCTGAAATTTCACCTGAAAGCTGAATCACTGTGGTGTATCTATTAGATCATTGTAAAAGGACAGTTTCATGGGTTCAATAATGGCTATGCTGGTTTATATCTGATCTCAAACACGACCATTAAACTAAACTAAACTAACTGATTGGTTCCTCATCTCCCATCAGTCCCTTTGTGTGTCTCTACAGGATGGTTACACTGGCTGTGCAGCAGTGACACAAAAACACAGGATGACAACACACCACTGAACAAAAACAGTCAAATAAAAGTAAAATAACACGAGTTTAAAACTGAGCTGAACTCTAAGGGTCACTGAGGTCACATGTCAGTCACGTGAGGCTCATCAGTCACAAGAACCAGGGCGTGAACGTGGCGACATTTAAGGTCCATCTACATAAGCACGTAAAAACAGAAACTTGACAGGCCGTTTACCTCATGTTAGCATGTTAGCATGTGTCCACGTCGTTCAAGACGTCAAAATAAAAAAACGTCTTTAAAAAAACTTCTGAGGGATCTCACCCGACCTCCGCTGCTCCTCAGCGGCTCCTCATCGCTGTTCGAGGCTGCCAACATAGCACACCTGTATGTCTGACTAAATTGTCAGGGGCCCGGTTGCATTGTGGGTGATGTAGGCGCCAAGTTTCGACACTTACGAACAATGTGTGAGGAGTTCGGGAGATGATATTTGGCCCTGCTGTATCAATTTTGATCATTTAAAAAAACATAAAAGAATCTGTCTTTTAAACCTCTATGGTACCGTGTTGCCCTCAGGCAACAAACCCATTTTTGGCCTGTCACATCTTCAAAATACATCCCTTTGAATGATGCAATACTTTAAAAAAGAGGGAAGACTATAGGGAACCAATAACAATGCTTTAATTTGTCACATGTCTTTCAGGAGGCCATATTGAAACCCTTTTTTGCTCCACAAAAAGGGTCTGGAAACATAATTTCCTGGCCCTTTTCCATCTGGAAAAAAATATATTCACACTAATAGGTGAGTAAACCTTAATTTTTAATAGTTTAATGCAATTTATTTGCTAATTAAATAATGGAAACTTGTTAAAATGCAACTTGCCCTGAGGCAACAGCGTACCATTATGGAAAATTGCATATGTTGCCTTGAGGCAACAGTGAGCCACTATGGAATCACCATGGCAGCATGAAATTTTGTTCAAAAACATACCATTCATCATAATTTGTTTTTTATCTTTACAATTACAAATACAAAAGATAAATTTGATGTTGGTTGCAGTAAAGTAAAATTCAGGCTATGTCTGTGAAGGTCATAGGTCATAGTTATTCCTTAGGAGTTGAGCAAAAGTCAGCTGGACTTGTTGAAGGTACTTGAAGACGTTTCGCCTCCCATCCAAATCTGAAGAAGCCTCTTGGATGGGAGGCTAAACGTCTTCAAGTACCTTCAACAAGTCCAGTTGACTTTTGCTCAACTCCTAAGGAATAAAGTTCAGGCTATTACTAAGAGTCTACTATTACAGTGACCACTGGCCTATTTGGGTGGAGAAAAAGGGCCGGTGCAGTGAAAGTGCAGTGCACAAAGTGTGTCACCTAGCTGTGCTTCTCCTGAAAACACACACTGAAAAAAAACTGCTTCATGGAGTTCCATCAGCACTGAGCAGCAACACCACAAATGATGGCAACGCATGTCAGGAAGGAAACATGCATTGAAATGAAGCAGTGATGATCAAACACTGGAATTTGACACTAGTTTCTTGTTTTGCAAATGGTTATGATCTTTGTTTTGATGAAGTGGTTTGTGTAAAGTTCAAAGAATTACGCTTGGACTCTTGGAGTCATTCATTTCAATGGGTTGTTCCACAATGGTACAATGTTGCCTACAGGCAACATTCAGACAAGAAACCCTTTAAAAGAGTTCCTTTTATAATGCTTTTACATTTAAAATGACATGTATTGTAATCTGTTGAAGCAATTGAATATTTTACACGTTTATGAAATAAATTATCTTCAAATTGAAAAAAAAAAATCATTCTTTTTCACTTATGCACCATTATGGTACAATGTTGCCTACAGGCAACGAACCCCCAAAACTTCCAAAAAATAAAATTTCTTTCTTTCACATTTCTTTAGATTATGTTTATTTGGTCTATTTTAAGACAGAAAAACACTCCAAAGATTTTTTTTCTAACTGGCATCAAAATGTGTACCATAGAGGGTTAAAATAAGTGCCTGAGCATTGAGATGTTGCTCTGCCAATGAACAGCAGATAAACTACCACTCATCAACCTCAGGTCATTAAATATTACTGAGGGTCAAATCTCCCTTTAAAGAGGTGATCCAACTTCAGCCTCTCTAAGGATCATATTCAGTATATATCATTTTACCTCCATGAGGAAAATGTGAAAAGTCATCAGATAGTCATGGTGATGTTTGACCACAAGGTGGTGCTATTATATAGTCTTTAAATATGTCCCTGGTCAGCCAAAGATATTCATAAGTCTTTATTTGTGATCAGTGCACAAGTAAATCTGTACAACCATTCATTGGTGTAACCTGTTGAGATAGAACTATAAGGTTGCAGCATTTTGACAATGCATGCAAGGAAAAAACTCACACACATTCCAAAACTTGGAAATTTTATTTACAGTTCAAGTCAGTCACATGCAACATTTTCTTAAAATGAATAAACATGAAATTAGCAAAAACAAGAAAAGAAAAAAAAATGCATATTATTTTCTCCAAAATAGCAATATACAAAAATAGAGCTTACAAATACTGTACAGCAATTGTCTCCAAAAATATTCTGCTGCAGAATTCTTAGTTTTACAAACAATGTCTGTGAGAGTTCACAAACATAATCAGTGTTAACAAAAAAGGGTGCGTGGGTCAGGGGGAGGGTGCTCAGGTACGCTGGTAAAGGTGGGAGGGTTTGTTGGGACAAAGAGGGGCGTTATTCGTGAGTTGGAGGGGCACTAGAAGAGCTTTAGAGGAATAAATAACACACCATACACCAACAGGAAGAAAGTTCACTTTAGGGAGGCAGTGATAGAGATTAAAAGTCCTCAATGGTCTGGTCGTCAAAACCAACCAAGGAAATCTATAGAGGATGTGTGTACCACGATTTTCTGTTTATATATATTTTTTATAAGTTTTGTCATATTCTGAGAGAGCACGTCTGCCATCAAACATCGTGCCTTGAACGGACAACCATGTGAATCATTCAGACACTTTCACCTTGTATATTTCTGCAACGAGGCGCTGATCCTGACTGTCAGATTTCATCTGACTGTGTCTTGTCTCTTTATGATGGAGTTATCTCAGTAGCAGCACTGACGTCAATGGTGATTTCAGTGGCAGGGAGCCATTTAATACTGTATTCATGGCTGGCTCAGTTTCCTTTCAGTTTGGCCATAATCTGACACTCGCCTACCTTTTTCTCTCTCTTTTCAAAATGCAGAACCCTCCTTCACGTTGGCTGGGACTTTGATTATCGTTCGTTTTGGGTTGGCACTTTGTTTTCAGTGGGATCAGGACGGCACATGGGAAGGAAACGGGGAAGTTTAGGTGGAAAGGCTTAAAGTGTTTACAATCAAACACAACACTTAAGATGGCCAAATGGCAGGAAGTGCTCAGCTGCCATTTAGTTTACATGAAGGAGCATTTTTTTGTGCACCTTATGTATAAATACACCACTAATGATACTACTCTCTACATACAATTAACAATGGTGATATATATCAGTGGCAACTTGACTATGCAAAATAGCATGCCTTCACATTAAATCTCTTCATATTCTTCTTCTGTCTCTCGTGAACCTTACATTCCAAGACGACGCCGTTAGCAGGAACGAAGCTTTAAGACTTGTGTTATTAGCACTGAGCTAGGAAATATGCCGTCTTCAGGGACAGTGGCAGAAATACTCGATGTATAGTTTATACAGTGACATTTTGGGGAGGACAGCATGAAGAATGTTGATTCTCATACTGTAACATTCGCAGCGAGATAAAGTTTAATGAGACAGTCACATCCTCTTAATGACCAAATCCTAAGAAGCATAAAGGTACCGAGCACAGTACATCACACAGCGGACTGAGGATGATGCTTGTTTTCTTCAACATGAAGCCATAACCTCTTCGCTAACAGGCCCAGCGATCAAAACGATTCTCTGATCATAAAGTAAATCATTAATCTACTGCAGAGAGAAGAGGTTGTGTTATTTTAATTAGCACAGCCATGGCCAGTTTTGTTTGTTGAGTTTTTGATCAAGCAGGGCTGATGTGGACAATATATTTCTTTGACTGAATACTTTTTTTTAATTTAGATTTAGAACTTAAGTTGCTTTAAAATGTTAATAGTTTCTCATTAGTGGTGGCGTAGAGCTGCATGAATATCAGAGGACTGGACCTCGCTAAGGGCATAAAACAACTGATTAAAGAGCTCCACATGGGATAGAGAGATCCTGCTGTTGCTCTCCTCTAACAGTTGACATTTTCACCTTACTGCACGCTCTGACCCAACCACAAAGGTCACGCCTGTGGGGTGTGGGCAGACATTCAACAGAGATGAAACATTCAAACCACAGAGGGCAGAGAAACAATGCTTTCCTGCCACAGAAGGTGAGGTGCATTGTCACTTTTTTAAAACCATTTGTGTGTTGGGGAGCTGTGCAACTCCATCCATGACATTTTTTGGTGTTAGGGAATAAAGTGTAATTGGGGATATTGTTGTGTTAAAGGCACAATCAATATTTTTGTGTTTTTTTTTTAATATATTCACAAATTCACATTTGAATTTGACTTTGAGTTAGTTACAAACTGGATTTAGTTTCTAAACCAATCAGAAATCACAATATAAGCCTGTTAAGGCTGTTTTGTCTATTTTCAGTCATGTTTGCAACATAAGACATCTAAACAAGCCTTCAACAGCACCTTGTCTAATGTATTTCATCTTGTTCGGCCTGATAGCAGGTGCCATTCTTTAGTTTCATGTTCTTATAGTGGGACTACTCTTTTTTCCCCCCACTTGAATCACCGATTGCCCCTTTAACAATTGTGTATGATTTTCATTTGACAATACACATCACAGGTGAAAGATAGCTTATCTTAGGTCCATTACTCTGAAGCACAGCTTTTTTCCTTTTTTGAAGCCACCCTTTTTAGGTCAGCACATTTACTCACAACACATTCACCAAATGCAGCTAACAAGGGATGAGGACAAAAAAAAAAAAAAGACCACAAAGGCCGACGGGGCTTAGAGTTACTGTATATGTGGCACAAAACAAAAAGCACCCTGTACCGTACAGAAAGAGGGAGAGGGGCGAAAGCACCAGAATACTGCAGCCAAAGAGCAGAACTACCCTGTATGTATGTGTGTGTGTGTGTGTGTGTGTGTGTGTGTGTATGAATGAAAACGCTGCTTCATTACAACCTGCTGACCACCGACTTTCTAACAGCCCTAGTGGGGCGAGGTGGGGGGGGGCAGCTCAGGCCCCAACCCGTGTACTTGTGTGTGTGTGTGTTTGTGTTTTACAAAGTAGTGTGTATCCAAAAACATATGCCAAAACACATGGTGATGATATGCTGAGGGCAGTAATTCTGATGCCGGTGTCAATCCGCTAACTCGTTCACTTTATGCAGCTGTACCAAGAAATTATAATAAATCTAAAAAAAAAAATAAATACAAATAATCTATTGGGGTAGAAGCAAAATAACGGCAACTGTATATGCAGCACATTTTAAGGAGGAGCTGAACAGCACAGACGGCAAAAGCCTGCTTCATCCTGGCCTCTTCCTACATTGAATCATTGATTGGTTGCTTGGCGGATATGTAATGCTAGTTTGAGATGAATCAACGTAACGCTTCGACATTTGTAGTTTTGTTTCGTGTCTTAATATGAAGAAAGCCACTGTAACATTCACACAGCTCAACAAAATGATGCAGCAGCAGAGCAAAATAAAACTGGAACCTTTACGTTACATTTTAGAGATTTTTGTCTAATATTGCCTCCGCACTGGTGTTTGTTCTGTAATAAACAGGTTTGTAGATAAAGCACCAGGTTATACACACTAATACTGGTTTAGATCATCACAGTAGTTGAAGTAGTTAATTTTGAAACTCTGATCTTCTGTTGGAGAGGTCCTGAATTGTTTTTTTTTGATAAAGAAAAATCATGGGCGGTGCCTGTGGTCACAGTATGTAGCCTGCACTTGTATATAAAAGGCTGTTACCTGGTAACATCCTTTGATATTGAACTAAAAATATAATTTGTTCACTATATCACCTTCCTGTACTGACAGAATGATAAAGAAAGGATAATAACAACAATCACATTTTAATGAATGACAAACAGGTGATGAGGGAACAAATTCTGTAGGCCTGGTGTGAAAAATTCAGGGTTTCAACACATTCAGACTTTTCACATTTAGTCAGACATAAAGTCTCGAGGTTGCTTTGAGCTTAATTTATCGTGTGTGCGTCTGTCTGTGTGTGTGTGTGTGTGGGTGCGCGCGCAATCAAAACACAAAGCATTGTCCAAATTTCCTGACATCTACCGACGTAGGTATTGTTGTCCCTTTGAGATACTTTTTCGTTTAAAAATCAAAGTCAACTAATTGAAAATGAAAATCCATGTGGCTTTGTACTGTACATAGAAATAATAGTTAATGATAAAATATAAAACATGACCTTGCTACTACGATCACAAGCAATTAAGGTTTGACTTCTCATAAAGTGCTTGTTAAAAAAAAAAAAAACTATTTATATTTTAGTGTATTGTAGTTCTTGGCTTTTTGTGTTTTTTTTTCTCCTGGTCTTTAGCTGGTGTCCACAGAAAAAGTGCTTTGGTTGTGAAAAAGTTATCGACCACATTTTGGCCAAGGAGGAAACTTCTTCTATATTAACTCTTCTTCATTGTCCGCGAAAAGAAAAAAAAAGAAAAACAGTTGATCATCAGAACTGTCAGAACTGATATCAGGAAATCCTTTAGTGAACCAATGCAACGCTAGGAGAAGAGAGGATGGCTGCAGATTCTCAGTTTTTGTGTTTTTGCATCTGTGCAGTAACTCCAGTTTCTGTCCACAGACTCATACCAAAGTGTACCTGTACAGGTGAGAGCATGAGTGATGGGATGTGTGACTGTAAGAGATGGTCTGAGTCCGCTACACCAGGTTCTCGATCCCAGGCAGAGGCTGCTGTATTGGCACAGCGGGATCTGTGTTGCCAGCCTGCTGGGCGAGCTGCAAGACGGGCATGTTGCACAGCGGGCACACTTTCCTCACCTCCAACCACTTAATGAGGCACCTGGAAGACAGTGGGCACACAGTTAAGGCAAGAGGGACAGACAGAGAGAAGTGAGGGGGTTCAGAAAATGCAAACTTGAGTTAGCTCAACTCTCAAAGCTCATTCAAAGTCACTGTAGGACACAGAGTACATCCATTAACGTGCCAAATGTCACAGAAAATTTGAGCAAACCTTTCAAAATTGACTTTTAATGTTAAAAAATGTAAGATGCCTAATTATTGCATATATTGCTATTGGCATTAACCTAAAAATCTGTCAGGCTCTGATACAAATGGACAGCAGAGAAGGTTTTTACAGGACTGGTTTGATTTCCTTTGGATGTTGACATTTTTTTCACCATGAAAACTTGTTATCAGAGGAATCCACTGTAAATGCCAAGAATCCAAGCTGACAAAAGCAAACCACAGACTTTTACAGCTGCCTTTCTATTCTACAGGACTGAATCATAACCAAAGGTTAGATTTTGAGTGGATGGTCAGTGGTACATTAGCTCCTATGTCCTCCTATGTCATCTGTGTCCTTCACCCTCTGGTCCTGTGTGGCTCAGAGGCTCTGTGGTTCTCTCTCTGCCCACAGGAGTACGGATACTGAATCACAGGTTTAGGAGGAGGCAGCTATTCAGGGTCAGTATGTAGTGACCAAACACAGACTGCAGCTAAATATGTTTTGATCAACTGTCACAATGTTTGGTTCCATCTTTACCAATGTGAGGATTTACTGTTTTTAGGAGGAAGTCATGTGTTTGATGGTGTGTGTGTGGGTGTGTGCATGTCTGTCACACAGCTAACCTCTCAAAATACTGGACCAATCATCCTAATTAATACATCACAGAGCAAAAGGCATTCGGGCTTGGCTAAAAACAAGCCCTAACCAATCTGTTGCAGGCCAAAATGTGGCCAAAATATGGCCTGCAACAGGCAAATCTGGTCTTGTTTTGAACTGGAGCTTCTGCAGATTAATTCCACACCTGATACATTATGATCCATCAACACTATGAATGATATGACATGAATAAATTCTTGTTTCTCTCATCTTCGCCACCATCTTGACTGTAAGTTTTTTTTTAAAAACAATTTAATTGTTACAGTGACATTATACACTGCACAGCTTGAGCCTAAAATTGGTGGTTGTGGTTGTGACTGCGAGTTAGGAAGTGTGAGTTTCGTAAGAATTAAATGCTGTAGCTGTCGATGGAAGTTCATCAAAAAACATGAATTGACCTTCAGGTTGCCATGTTGCCAAGTGTGTTTTACATGAGCATTAAAAGTAAATGGCCATAGGCAAATATGATATATCATTCATGAATGAGAAGTGTTTAAAAGTCTGTGCCTTCATTTTTGCTGTTTAATAATTCCAGTTTCTGTGTTTATCTATTTAAGCAGATAGCATGCTCTTCCCCACTGAATGTTTTTGGTAATGGTCTGCTTGGAATGTCTGTTTTCTCTGTAAAACAGCATGGAAAAGGAGTGTTTATACAGTGGATTCAGTGAGTGGTGGCCACTCTTGCTGCAACTGGGGAAAAAAACTAGGCCAAGGGAGGTGTCGTGCTGATATAAACAACTCAGTTGAAATGGTCGGGGCACGGGGGGGAGGTGTGGGACAGAGTTGGCTCAAGCAATGCATCATGTCCTGTGTAGTTTCCACTTCATACGCACTTGGCTTTTGTTGTGTGTACATAAAATTATGAACTTTTTGCCATTGTTGTCAAAGTCAAAAACAGGCACTCAACCCATCCGCACGACTTCACTAATAGTGTGTAATACATTAGATTTGAATTATTTTTTTTTTATATCTACTCACATGTCTTAAAAAGCTTAAAAGCAGATAAGAAAGCATGAAAATATACAACTGTGTGGAGGAAATCTGCACTGATCCATGAGTCCTTGACTCTGCGTACGCATTAATGTCAACAAAACCTCAAACTTACTTCCTATGAAAGGCATGTTTGCACGGACAAATCCCCAGCTCGTCTTTCTGTTTGAACTCCTCCAAGCACACCGCGCATATCTGAGAAAGAGAGAAAAGGATTTAAGTGATATTTTCTGAGGAATTCAATGCAACAACTTTCAATTTGCTGGTTGTCCTCTGGTGTTTGGAGCTTTGCCTTGATGGATTGGAAGCAAACTATCCAAACAATAAAAGGTAAAGAACTCATGGAAAAAGACAACTGTGGCCAACATCTGTAAAATATTTAACAAAAAAAAGAGCAGAAGCTGACCGACTATGCTCTGTTATGCAACTCTGACTTAATTCACACTGTGGACTTGTTTAGTTGCTGGTCAGAGGCCGTCTTTTTTTTCCCTTTCAGCAGAAAAAACTGCCACAGATCACTGTGATGGAGTCAAAGAACCACCTTTTTCAGCTTTTGTTTCCAAGGTACAAGACTTAAAAGGACTGGAGGACGTGAAAAACAGCCACAGCCATATACAGTAAGTGGACTCACACCAGTGTGAGGACAGTTGGTGCATATCAAAAAAATTATCTTTGAAGGTTGGCATTCTACATGGCTCTGAGTCTGTGCTCTCTGTCATAACAGATAAAACAAGTAAACAGTAGTGATAACCGTGACCCTGTATTCCAAGCTGGCATCCTTTTAAGGGTCACTGAAGGAATCCTGATGCACAGGTTGGGTTTGTTTGTCTTTTTGTGTGTTTGTTTCACACGCACTTTTAACAGGCATGACACTGACCAGCCACGGCCTGCCAGCGAGCACTAGTTAACTGTTTTGGCTCTGCGTGTGGCATGGTTATTAATGGTAAATCAAGCATAACATATGGAGGGGAATCTTTTTCAGTTACAAAACTGTCCAGAAATTCTGTTTTTGCTGATTCAGCCAGTTGACAAACACTGAAGATCTACTATATATCTACAGGGATAAACAGTCTGATGGGCATCCAGGAGGAATCCTAATCAAATAGCAGAAGCATGTGAACCGTCTCCTTTTAAGGGTAATGAGTACTGGTTCTCCTTTAAGCTGTTGCTGGATGTTAAGAGTGTGTCTCCTCATCCTAGCATGTCAGCCCTGTCCGACACTCTGCAAAGCAAACTTATTTGTGCAACTTGTACATACAATCTCATTATTTTCCTTTCACAATCCAGGCTACCTGTGACCATGGGTGAGGGCATATTTCGACTGATGAATCAAGACACTACAGTCTTAAAACTAAGCTTCCTCTTCACAGAAGTCTGGTTCGGACACTCACAACGCTGGAAATTTAATTTCCTCCTCATCTCCACTTGCTCTGCCTTGCGATCACTCAAAAGGACAGCCTCTCTGACCAGGGAACATTGGCCAAGCCACCTTTCTTTGCCCGCTGCCTCATTGGCAATGCAGGAGATCACTGTGCCTCCCTGTGCTCTGCCTCAAGTACAGTGTATGAATATCTACATGAGGAACATATGCCTCATTGGTCATTAAAAACATTTGCTGCAGATCTCTTTAGTTTCTGTTTCTTAGGGTTTCCTTTGCCTACAGAATTAAAGGCAATAACCTTAGTCACCCTGCATGTTGTCTTCATGCGATCAAATAATATGATAATAACCACTCAGTCTGAGACAGAGACAGAGTACATCACAGCAGCTGCTGAGTAAGGAGGTGGTAATGGATAAGAGTGAGGTTGCTTATGGCACATCTTGACAATCTTGAGGTAAGTAAAGGTCATGGGGGCGGCGCAGGTAAACCTCTGAGTGAAACTCTATGCGGGCTGCTGAAAAGCAGCGAGTGAAAACACCACGCACAGCGTAGGTAGCAGATGGCTGACTCCACCTTTTCCAGACCAAGATTGGAGTTGTTCCCCACGTGCTGTGCATAAGGAATTGGGCATTTCAAATTCAGAGAAAATGAGCAAAAATCTGTCCACGCAGCGTTCCCACCACCAAACTTAATCCAACCAGTGGGTAACACTCTCATGAAAGAGAGTTTTATATTGGCTCACAGATTTTTGGCCGTCTAACTCTGCAACTATTACTCCTTCAGACACACAGATTCTCTTTTTCGCAGCTCTACTTTATGGGGGGTGGATGAACAAGGGAGGATAAAAAGAACCACATGGGGGCTCTTAGCTTTCTCTCCTGATGATTTTTGGACACAGAACAATCCTCTGTTAAGATGTCGTCTTTAGTCTCTTTATTTGTGAATAGTTCAGTGTTTTTGTTCTGTTCAGTGCCTTGTCTATGGTGTCACACTCACAGTTGGGATCTGGCATACTTGGCCAACTTTTGACAGATCCTCTTTCTCCCCATTAAGTGAATAAACCCTGTAAGCTTTAGTTACAAATTCCATGCAAAACGCGTGCACTTAATTTTATGGTAAAACATTACCAGATCATTGATTTGTCCAGAGGAAAACACATTAACTTTTGCCTGTCAAGATGAATATATTTCATGATTTATGGTTCCGCTGAAGACAAACAAAAATACTGCCTGTGTCAGGCCCAAAATATGTGATACAAATTAGTTATTTAACAAATGTTGAGCAGAAAAATGTTACAAAATCATGTCCAATTTAATAAAAAGCTTGATCCAAATGAGCAAAGCAACAGAGAGAGATTAAAATAATAATTAGTGGAAAGAGGAGAAGAACTGAGGCTCAGAATAATGCGAGTGGGTATTCAGACCGACAGGCCCTCTCTTTCTGGATCTATAGTGATCACGACATGTTGCCCTTGTTTTCCTCTACATTCACCATTTTCAACTGTTTTTTTTAGTACTTTCTATTGTGTAAATAAGTATTTTACAAGTATATTACAACAGGTGCTTCTAATTGTCTCCATGTACAGATCTCCATCTGCTTTCTTGGTCTTTGTATTTCCACACAATTAATGAACATTTGCGCCATGAAAACATGCCTGAAACTCAGATCTACAGTTCAGGTAAAGAATTTTTAAAAATGAATGGCATACATTTTGCAATATCTTTACATTCTCTACTTTACGATCACTACTTTGCCATTCAAGTCCCAGTGGCAAAACACTAAATGCTGTAAATGCACACAAAATAATATTAGTTCTGGGATGGAGACACACTGACAAAATACAAAATAAACTATAAACTATATAAATAAACAATTCAGTTTAGTGACTGAAAAGATAAAGATAAAAAGACTCTCCTCCTCCCAACAAGCACAAGTTGCCTTTGATTTTAAGAACACGTGAAGCGTCTATGAGGATCTTGAAAAGCTCCTCATAAATAAAATTATATAATAGTATAAATTGTATAATTATAAAGATATAAAGAACGACTGTGTCTAATCAGTTAAGTGCCATTCTATGCTTCACGTACATGCATTAATTGAGGAGAACACAAAAAGGATACGGTAAGTGTGGTAAATTACAGACTGTGAACTACATTTACACTGTGGTATCATCTATCATCACGGACTGTCTTTTATGGTGTTATTTTACATGACTCCATCTCTTTTGTCTGTTTTTCTATTGCTGAAGCAGCTTCAAACGTTTCTACAAAGAGATATACCAGTGTAACTGTATTAGACATTTTTAAATGTAATTATCTAACGTTGCAGCCTTAGCTGTTTGTTTTGAAATGTCATTACTGTGTATTTCTATTTCACCATCACCACATTTTGATTCTTTTCTGAGCTGGCTGATTTGAAATCCCACTGCTAAACTTCCACAATTTGAACTCTCCATCATTGGTGGCACTGGTAGCTGATTACAGAATAATTTGCTGTATTAGTATAACAAGCACATATTACACACAAATTGTGAGAATGAAAGGCACACCACATAATGTCACAATCAGTCGCCATCCTATAAGCAACAGGTTTCACTTGGTTATTAGAGCTGGAGGAGGCTGTTAGAGCACCCATTGTATTTGCTGACTGGTAAGACGTATGTATTTACGTTTCTGTGCAATAGTAAAAAAAGAAGAAGCTGAAAAGGTGAAGTTGGTTTCGCATTATGATTTTCCTTCCAGTATCAACGGCATATCAGCGTTACTTTCATGCCGTATTGTATGACATGAATTCTTTGATTAACATTTGGGACAGTAAATGAGGAGAGGGGTCATAACACAGAAAGGATAACTGGTCAGGTTACACATAAAACAAACTCAAACATGACTTGACCAGCAAACTGATCCTATATTAACACTCCTATTCTGGATATTGCATTAAAATGCTGAGACTGAATCTGCGCAACTCGGTCTGTACTCGTGCCTCCAGGTTGATGCTTTGGCGTGGGAGCCTTTAAAACTGGGTCATCCAACCAGGCTAGTGTGTGTGTGTGTGTGTGTGTGTGTGTGTGTGTGTGTATTGTCCTTAAACAAACACAGCTTGGTTATTCTGTCACAGTCTTCACTCACATGACACCTTCTGATGCTTTCTTTCAGTTTCCAATAACATAAACAATAAAAGTCTGAGGCCTGATGGAGCAGTGGGAAATTCCAACACTGATGTCAAGAAATTGTGTAGAGCCCCGTGTCAAAGCACACATGAAGATGCTATTGTTAACATTTCATTTGCACTACAGTGTTAAAGGGATGGTGTTCCTGCCTGGGGAGTACCACTGTTCCACTGCAAAGCCAGCGCTGCTGCGTTACTGCAGCTTGTAATTTCCCAAACAAGCTGCGCTGACATACAGCATTATGTAATAATACCAGAGAACAGTCATCATTTAACCACAAGATATTTTTCACATGACAGTGTGTCAAGACGAATGTACTGAATGTGTGTGTCATGTAGCAGTTGTCAAACTAGAAAAAGACCAAATTTCTCAAAAAACCCTAGAGTGTACAGACCAACTGTGCACATAGGCCAAACATTAACCATGTAACCTGATATGTTCAGACATATGCCTTATGTCTGCTCCCGATTCACATTACATAACGGGAATTTTTACCATTTGGAAGCTTTAATTGTCCATCTCAAAGCTAAGGAACTACAGAGCTACGTTCATAATGATAGCATGAATTGCCTCTTCAGAGTCCCAGGCCTTTAGCTGTGTTTACGTTGTGAGCGGCAAAGCTTGTTGCCGTTAAAGTGTTGCTAAAGCACTCATTCACGTGGTAGTGTCGTCATGGGTTTGTGTACCACATTAATGCTTACGTGCTTTTGATCAATGTCTGAACCAATTTAACGTCACATTTTGCTGCCCCATTGCCCCCCAGTGCCCCATGCACGACGACACACAGAAACTAATATCAGCTACCACATCAGCATCAGCTAGCAAAAAGCTGCCAAAACCAGCTTTTGTGCATTTAGAGATGGCAGCACAGAAAGCATGACCTAAGTAAATTAAAGATATTGTGGCTGACGTATTGTTAAAATCAAGTAGCACATTAGCTGATATGACAGTACAGTGTGTACTTGTCAGGCTACATTACAGAGTGTTCTGCCCACTAGATAGTCCTGGTGGTTTAAGAGAGCGATGTTTACATTTAAGCGTCTTTGACAGATAACAAAAGAACAAAGAAGATGAGTGCTTACCTCATGCAAATTTAGCTCTTTGACTTTTTCCTTCTGAATAACCTGAGAGGCATCAAAAGAGATGATGAAAGATTAGTCACTGGTTGACATCAACACTGTAATACGGTAATGGAAAGCAGTTGCCTGGACATACAATAAAATACTTGTATAAAATGCTAATAATTAGAGCGTGATGAAAATGAACAGCTTAAAGTGAATAAAGGTCAAAAAGATAAGATGCAAATAATATAGTCGCTGGTTTATAGTAAATGCAGGTACGCAAATATTTGTGCGGATTTGTGTGTGTGTCTACTATATTAGCTTGGTAGCCTTACACAACACACAGTAAGATACATTGGGAAACAAATCAGAGGTAATGGTCACCATAGCATCTACTACACCGGTGCGCATATGTGCATGTGTGTATTTGACATGTTTGGGTGTCTTTGCATGCTAGTGTTGCATAATTGAAGGCCATGAGTCACTTCTACGCCCTCCATCACTCCCTCTTACTAGCTTTGCAGGCTACACTTTGCTGGCACGCTCAGCACCAGCCAACTGAGCCTGATTTTTCCAGCTGAGCCACTTGCTTCCCTTCAGCTTAAGTGCAATTCATAATTTTTGGGAGTGTACTTGTGCTCGCCAAAAACCTGCAAATATTTTGGAATGGGCCAGACGCATTGAGCGGCAAAACCCTCTGAATACCTACAGCTGCAAGAGCCAGCAAATGAATTCATGCACAGGCTGAAATGCCATTTACAGACCGGAGGAGATCTTCTTGATTTTCTCCACCCAAGTACAAATAGTCTGACACCCCATTTCTGCTCATAATGGGTTGTGTACAATTTCCAATTTCTTAACTGCAGCATGTGTGTGTCTCATGAGTACTTACTTGCTTGTATGCATAAAGCTCTTTGTGCGCCTGGTGCCGTAACCTGGGGAGATGTAAAGACAAAGCACCTTTTTGATTAACAAGTGACCTTCTCCAATTGACTATATTAATCAGAGACAAAGTTGAATACATCCTGGTAAAAGAGAGAAAAATGATAAACATGGCTGTAAATTTCCTTAGTAAATATTTGTCTTCTTACACTCAATGTAGTACCAAACAGGTGTTGAAATAATCCATGCAGAATATAATAATAACTTGGCATATATAAGGGCTCTAGATTTTACAAATAATATATCTCAAAAAGAGACAGCCAAGAAGAAAAATATTTGAGTTGTGTATGTGCTACATGAGTTCCCATTTGGTCTCTGGCATACATCAAGGGAGACAGTCTTGACACTACTGGCTGGGTAAATATTAATTGGATTAACCAATTACAGAGAGTGAAAATACAACATGATGACACCTCACTGAACCATGTGTTTTGCTTAGCAATGCAATGTAAGGTCAAGTTACACATTAACATATCTGTCTTTGTTTCTTGTCAAAACAAATTCTGGTACAATGAGTAAAATATCAACTTACAATATCACCTGAAATACATTGGATCAGACATTACTGCGGTTTGTTGAGGCACTCTAAAAAGGCTTGCAAAACTCCAGATAAAAAGGAGAGCACCCACAGATGAAAAACCAATGTTTAAATTTCTATCAAAGTCCTGGTGTAACTCTCGATAATTGCTCACAAACAAAACATCACAGTGAACAAGGAGAGAACAGAAAGAGCACTGGACAAGAAGAGAATCTAGGTACCGAGAATTAGAAAAAAACATTTGTAGGAAAAAGGTAAGAAGACAAGAGAGATAGGAGAAATTCATAGGTTTGTAAGATTTACCTCCATTACAAGTAACCTTAACCTCTCGCAGCAGAGTGAGAGGGATCTGTAAAACAAGCAGCACAGTCTAGGAGAGAAACTGACATTTTGAAAGAGGTCAGCAGGAAAAGGTGCAGAGACTCCCAAGGGTAGGGGGACAATTGGTCATAGGTGAGGGGGTCGTGGGTGACTGATGGGAGTTGTTCCATTCAAAATGAAAAACAGGTGTCCAAATTGACTTTCCTCTCCTATCATTGTCATAATTTGACTGCAGTCAATGAGCAACTTAAAAAGTAAAATATGTTTGTCAGCCATCATTATAGTCAAAAATGTTCAAAAGGTTTGGTCACACCTTCTGGTGTGTCACTTTGCTGAACATCCATGAGCAATAAATAAACTGCAGCGACGACTGACTTGTAGCTTGATACTGCTCACATCGCACATTCATAAACGTTGCTCATTTCCTGAAAGTTGGGGGCAGGGGGCTTTAAACGAACATTTGAGGCCTCCTGTCTCTTACTTTCAGAAAATGCTCAACACTTTTCAGTGCTTGCAGTGTATACTACACTGAATATTTCACATATAAGTGTGTGTGGACTTAAGACTCACTGATGATGGTTGAGTATTTCTGTGAGAGTGTGCCTAGTGTCAGCCAATGTGTGAATGTTTATCCTTGTTGGAATAATGATCGTCTTGTCAGCTCTAATGTAAATTCCTTCTTTCCTTTATTTGCCTGTTAATGTAAACAAGAACAATGACTAGGGCTGGGCATCATTTAAAAATTACCTGTACCAGTGCCAACATCCTTAAAGTGAAAATGATACCAAGAGTACTTCATTTGATCCTTTTCTCCGTGCTTGATGAGCTACTTTATCATCTTACTTGTGTTCCGGGTTTTTCATGAAATAATCCTTGCGCACTTTATGCATTTATTTTAAAGCAGACAGCCCACGCGCATAGCATAGCACAAACTTACACAAACTTTTTGGTGGCATCTCAGCACGCTGAACTGTCACCTGCGTCACATGCACCGCAATCGACTTCGCCACCACAGTGCACCAGTCGTGCCATGCGGTAAATCGAAGAACGCTTGCAGTGATTAGCTGTGAGCAAAACCATCATCGTTTTCTAGATCTGTGCAAGAAAAGGATCAAATGCAGGTATTGTTTGACTGGAGAAGTTTCAACACTACTTGGTACTAGGTTATTTTTGTCTGATACCGAGCCCTAACAACGTTGCTGACTGCACGCACCACATAGGATCCCCCCTGTATGGTGGCTTTGGAGGTTTAACTGATTTATTTATTTATTTTTACACATTTGACACCAATTTAAAACATTTAAAAAATCTCAGTAAGGAGGCTTTATAGTGTATATTCATCATGCATGATGGTGCATATCATTTAAGTAATTTGGGGCCAATCCTTTGGGAGACTGCATCTTTAGACGCCTTTTATGGAGCAAAATTGCTCTTTTTTCCTTTAGTGACTACACCTGGTAATCTTGACTTTCAGTATTGAATCATGGTACTGAATCAAAGTCATAAAGTGTCTCTTTACAGTTAGATGAGGAATTGGTGGAACACAGTAGTAGTTAACCTACTTACCATTTGCCCTGCAAGATAGGATATGACAGGGTGGCGAGGGGTGAATTTTGTTGGGAGCTGCTGCTTCTCACTGTCTTAGATAAAAAATGTTGGACATTATTTCTGTTCAGCTTGTCGCTGCCAGGAGAAAAAAAAACACTGCAGCAACAGCAGCCAGGACAATTTGGTTAGACCACTGGGGTTAAAAAGAGGGGCAAGGGAATGACTAGTAACCACTTCCATATTTTCTTTATGGGAAATAATGATAATAATGTGATAAACAGGATTACACTCAAAGTTGAATTCTTTGGCATTTCACCAAATGAACACTTAAAAAATAAAACAAAATAGTTACAAAATATTTAATATCAAAATTCAAATTTAATGTATAGACAAAAGTAAATTCAATTAATGTCGATCCATGGTGAAGATATTAAGGAGGTTAAAAAAGGGTTATATCTAGTTTCTTTGACGCCAAGTGCCATGATCATAATAATGTAGACAAGCAGCTGTTTTTCCCATCAGTTTACAGATTATAAAGTGACCAATTGCAGTATCATAGATATCTTCTCCAAACTGTGCTGTTGAAACATTTTTCCCTTTTGTGAAATAAAAATCAGCAAGATAAATACAAAAGCACACATTTCCTAAAAGAAAAAAAAAAAAAAACATGCTTTGATTTTAGCCACAACAAAAAGCCATTGTGACAAATGTCATGCAGTTTGTTGGACAGACACTACTTGATTATTTGATATTTAATTTCACTGTTTTGCAAAGATTAGAAGAACCTAACAAAGTGAGGGTGCGGACACATTTAATACTGACCTTTTCGATGGTGTTTTCTACATTTTTAGATTACTAGATTTAAAGTTACCATTGGTATCAAGGCATTACATTAAGAAATATCTGCACTGTTAATGTATCCTCTTTATGCATAAATATAGACACCGCTACAGTAAAGTAGTACATGAGGGCACTTTCGAACAAATATTTCATGAAGCAAAGTGACCTGAAATGTACAGTGATGTGTTATGAGGACAGAGAATCTACATTCAGTTCTCATTATAATTTTCAAGTCTCACACATAAATCTGCTAGTCAAAAGAGGTACATTATGTTAAAAGTTACTGTGCTTTTCCAGGTCATGCTGCAAGAAGCCTTTTCTGAACAAAGCTATGCGAATTGTAAATCACATGTAAATTTAAGTGTGCAGGTGTGGAAAGGAGCAATGGTTGCAATTTGCTTTTTAATTTGACTGTGTAAATGAAATTTTATGTGAATCACCTGGAGCACACCTCTAAATGAAACCTGTAGTGTTCAGTGCTGTTACTTTTGTGGAGGTATTAATGCAGCTTTTGTTTTGTGCAAGCCTAAAAAACATGTTTCTTTTAAGAGACATAAACATATATGTGTTTTCCATCTTGGCTTTTTGATGAGTGGCTATGTGTGAGCTGGAAAATGCAACCCATACAGTTCATTAAAACCTTGAAATAGGTTGTGTTGCACTACCACCAGATTCATGACCTGTCTCAGCCAGTCAATAGATGATGTTGCCTAAACGAAGAGTCTGCTGTATGAACGCATTGGCACAAACTCACACAGCAAAACATCAAACACAATAAATAAATTCCAAGCAAATCCAAAGCTAAAGGATGTACGGATCTTACCTTATTAAGTAGCAGCAGAAGAGGAGGCTGAGGATGAAGACAAAGATGGCTGTCCCAAACACCACGATGTAGATATTAAGGGGAAGGTTCTGGAACCCTATATTTGGCATCCTGAAACTGTAGTGCTGGAAATCGGAGGTCATGGATATTCTGAATGGAGCAAGACAAATGACATAATATACAATAAGTATTTCCACACACTTCCAGCACACTCTGGGCCAACTTGGACCAATGACACAGTGTTAATGATTCAAAGGAAAACTGGAACTCAGTTTTACTTTCAATATTACAGGAACTAATCTCAGGGTTTGGTTTCATTTTCAGTTCACTTTGACTGTAACTGTTAATGTTAGCTTAGCTTTAATCAGTACACAGTTTTACATCTTTAACTACATGTTTCGGATGCTAGATCTCTTTTGGCATTATTCTGAAAACATAATGTTTACTTTTGCTGCTTTTATGGGTTAACATACTAAGCCATGACTAAACTCCGTTTTTCTTTTTTACATGTTTGTGGATTCTAAAAGAGATCCATCTGCATTAATAACTGTAGGCATAGACAACAACAGGCAATTTGGGGTGGCGTTTAAGGAAGAGCCACACCATATTTTTTAACATGCAACCTGTCACAACACCGTTGAGCTAAAGATCCAATACTGCCCTATTTAACCTCTACTCACAATGCCTCTAGACTCAAACCCAATGAAATTATTCTGTGATGTTCATAAACTCTGTTTGTAATAGCCTTTAGGGGGAGGCTTGGTTCCCTCCTGCCTTGGCAGCTGGTGCAGTTGTTCTCATATAGCTTAACTGTTTCAGCTTTGGTCCCTGGAAACACACAGACACTAAAAGTGGAGTGGGTTATGGAGAAATGTGCACTTCGCCCCTTTATCCCCTTCCTCCCCTAACTAATGGGCAACAACCATTCATGTACTGCTGATTTATGACTAAGGGCAAAACCTGCTCCTGCTCTAGGGTTTGCTTGCTTGCTGCTTGCTCAGAAGCCCAAAGACTCTGATTCTACACTGAAAGACAAAAGCAAGGCCAATGGTAAAATAAGTAATAAAAAGGCAACTCGGAAAACACACTGTGACATTGGAGCTACAGTGTGCCACTGCTCTCTTTACTTTCCATACACACAGCAAGTGGCCATCCAGAGAGAAACGGCCCTTTCTCTGTTTTAAAATACACACTGGTACATTGCTAACACAGCCTTTATTCGTTATAAAATATTCATGAAGGATTCATATTAACATTTATTTGCTCACTTTGTGCGAGTCTCCTGGAAAAAAAAAAAAACATCCTTCTGAAAATCTGATTTATAAAAGCCAGGCCCCACCAACAAACGCCTACTGGTCAACTGCCCTTACTCAATATACCAAAGGAACATGACCAGACATGTCTACGCCTACCCAGAGAAGAGGAGCAGGAGAGGACAGGAATAACTTTGCTCCTTTGGGAACTCTACCCTGTGCCCCTCCCCTTCTCTTCTCTAAACACCGAGAGCTTCATTCCTCTACACTCCTCTGGATCGTGGAAACTTTAGGTTTTGCTGAGGTTATTAACAATCCTTCCCTGCTTATGATTACACCATATGCATATCACAGTGACCCAAAAACCTGCCTACATATAACATTACTCCAGCCGTGATGGACGCCTAAAGTGCAGTAATTGACAGTGTTCTCTAGGATACATGGAGTCTCACTTTGACTTCAATATTACCAGATGAGCTTACATTAACAACTGACTGCCAACTCAGCAGGTCCAATTTTTACTGGGCAAAAATACCACTGAAATGTTATGCTGATGTGACAGCCAAACATTGTCTTAGAAAGGTAGCTTCATCGCATTCATGAGGTTCAAACGGTGTCCAGCTCTTAAAAATACAGAAAAGGAATGAAGCTAGAGTGCTACCTTCATGAAATGGAAAGAAAGTACTGCGCCCAAAAGCTAATGGGACTTCCATGAAAATCTTTATCCAGCAGCTCCAGTGAGGAGAGAAAACTGCTGACACAGGCCACAGGAATGAAATACCTGTGATTTTAGAGATCACTGGATTTACACCCACCACTTGCCTTCAGGGTGTTGTTGATGGGGGCCTGGATACTCTAAACATTGGTTGAAATTACAGCGACGCTTAACTGTAATCAAATTAAATGCCCATAATCTGCGGCATTCTGCATGAGGATGAAATATCTCGCCTGATGTCTGGAAAACTAGGTCCAGGTCGTGGTTAGTAGCTGCGTGCGTAGCTTAGGCTGAGTGATTAATTGTTTCTACACCAAACAGCAACTTAAACAGGTGCAAATGTCCACACAGGACATGCCATCTTCGCTGTTGATTTCCCAGTCAACTTTCTAACCACTGCAGACAATCTAATCAGCTGCAAATAAATCATGCAGTGGCGTCATTTTGATAGTTCGTCTTTGCTCAATTCCAAGGCTCCATGCCAAGCCAAGCCCTGCTTCTCTCTCTGTCTTTCCTTCCAAACAAAGCCCAGACAACCTCCCCTTCTTATCTGCACACACACTAACATGCTGCAGAGCTCCACGCTTTTCGCAAAAAATAAAAAGCACCTCTGGAGATATAGAAAATAAATGAAACCAACATACTGACACTCTATTCTTCGCAGTGGGTTATGAAGTAATCTTACGGGATACTGGCATATGTTTTGAATATCAATTCAATGTAAAGATATGAGGCGACAAATAAAGTGACAACTACATAGTTTAAGCTCCAAAAAAACTTATTACAAGCCAACTACTTGTTAGCACACTGCTACACTTGCTTTAAAGCTGGCTTTACACTGGTTAGTTTAAAAAAAACAGGGACTTTGTCGACCGGTCTTGCACATACACATACACATACCCGAGCGGCGCCTTCATGCTGAAGAGCAGAAAGTCTATATAGAGCTATACCACAGGCCCCTCAGAAGTGACACAAGTTGTCCTTGAGAGCCTTCTCAGTGGGTTGCCTCTTTCTGACCTGTTACATCATAGCGCTTCTTTTTCCCACATTCATAAAGCCTGCATGAAAAAAGTCAAGCCATGCTTCTTGGTGTTTCTCACACAACAGCCATAACAACCTCCCCCTGCATGTCTGAGCACACAAACATGCTGCAGAGTGACATGGTTACCACACGCACAAACAAATAACTCTGAAGAAATGTGAGACCAACGCACTAGACGCGTTTCCAGCAACGGATTTTTAAGCGCATTTTGAAGTATCACAGTAGAAGACGTTGATGGAGACGGCAAAATTAAAGACAGAAGTTTTCATTCTTGCTTGAGGAGGTGTTTGTGCATTAATTCTCTCGTGAAAAAAACAAACTGGGAGAACATTGGGAAACATTTAACTCACACAGCTGAAGTTTTTCCCGGCCATCCGGTTCTGTTGGTCTGTTCACCAGCCTTGATAGAAACACGCCTAATTCACATTGTCTTTTTATCTATTTTGTTACATTTCAAAAGTGCCCTTAAAATCTGCTTGACATTAGATGACAACACAGATACTGACACTCCATCCTACATAGCACTGTAGATAGTGAAGTAAAGACGCATCTAAGCAGTGCATCAAAGGGACTTCTGTCGTTTCCACGATTCAGAGTAGTTATTGATAACCCACAGTTCTGTGACACACTGTCGTCTCTATGAGATTAATACTACTTTTGAACTTTTCTCCAATACCCAATTATTTACTGTCTTTCCAGCTTCCAGCTTCCTGCAGCCATGACATTAGCAAATGCTAATTCCTTGGTGTTTAAAAGCAGGTCTACATTTTTAGCACTTTATTGTCAGCAGATCAGTTTTAAATAGCAGACATGCACCTCCGGTGAATTGTCAGCTTAGGCTACAATGAGCTCTTCCCTACTTGTTTCCAATGGTGGCAGACACTATTGAACTGCAAGGAAAGGGAGACAGGCTCAGTAATCTTCACCTTTCCGGTAAAACCAAAAACAAATGTGTTATCTAGCAAAGCCATTTCCACTGAAATCCTTTGGCTACAAAAGAATGCACACATAAATATTGACATTCATTATACATGGACGTGTTTACATTTCAGAGGCTACATTCACCTGCAGGCAAAACTGGCCCATATCTGATTTATTTTGCTCAAATGTGACTCAGACAGTGTGAGCAGCTCAAATCACAATGAATTTGATCTTTTCAGTTCTGATTTGAGACACTTTCATATGTGGTCCTAAATCAGATTCAGGTCTGATTTCTTGCAATGTGACCTCAGTCTGATCAGGCATATCAGAATTTATGTGATGTTTATGTCACTCTAGGTCAGCTTTTGTCACATGTCTGCACTGGTGGGATTCTCTCTGTGAATACAAACATGGAAGACGACTGTGATGAAAGCAGTGTCTTGCCACAAGAGTACTGTGAAGAGGCACTGAGCGAAAAGCGAAAAGTAGCCCTTGACATCCTGAAATTTTGGATGAAATCTGTTTCTGTGAAGACATTCACATCACAAACCTAGCACTCCTGGCTTCAACTCCACATCCACACACACCTCCGTACAGAAGTGGCAGCCACTGCTTCATTAAAAGCCATAATTAAAAATCTGGCTTCCTCCTTATCCTCTCATTTGTTATCATCTGCTCACGATTTTGCTGGTTTCTACCGCAAATCAACTTATAAATGAAAGAGCAAATGCTGACTTCAGTGGCCAGAGGGCTGTGTCAAACAGCTGATTTTGACAGCATTTAAAGAATAATGTGAAAAGCCCTTCTTCTGTAGATGATTGAAAATAAGGATGTCATATTTTTGAATAGCCAACTGGCTACCAAGCAACATCCATGAAACATGGCAAGCTACAATTACTACAGATATTTCTCACTTTATGTTACTAATATTTATTCTGCAGCCCACCTCACCTATGATTATCATAAATGTATTATTCACTCCCTGGTAGCATCTAGACTGACAATTGCAAATAAGGTCAACACAGCTTACAGATTGTTGTTGAGCATAAAAGAAAAAACTCTTGGACAGGAAAATTACAATTTAACTACACACAGCTGCTGCGTCACCTAAAGATGACATTAGCATGGCTACTATGTCAATAACTACTCCTAGTTGGGGCAAGACATAAAAATTAACTTCCTGCTGAATAGAAATTGCCTAACGTGAACACGGAAGTATGTCATGCAGGTATTCAATGCAGGTTAGACTGAACGACAGATTTAAAAAAGGTCCCTCTTCAAGTGAAGTCTTCTGCTCTTACACTGTCCCCTTCATTCTGTGCACCAGCCCTACAGTATCAAGATACACTGACCTAGAGGAACTTGGGCTCATCAAGCGATCTAGAAATCCAATGCCTTCGCAGTAAACAACCCACATGCCACAAAAACACATTTGGGGTGTCACATCGTCAAACACAGGAGTCCGTTACAAGATGAGCCAACGTGAACTGCTAAACTGTTAAACTTAGCAGTCACTGTATACACATAATTAACCCTAGAACACTAACGTCGGGTGATTTTCACCCACGCCATTGTGGTGACGTGATTTTCATTGTGTTTTTCGTTAACGATTCCCTAATTTTTCACTAATTTTAGAGCGTTTTTATAGGGTCCCCCCATGATACCTTTTTTTCGTTTTATGATACATTGTATAGGGGAAAATAAAAGAAGAGTACTTCAATCTGCCATGTATTGTTGTATTTTAATATATTGTGATGAGAAGTATTTTTTTATCGGGTATATTATATCGGGTAAAATATACCCGACGTTAGTGATGGTGTTACTAATTGTTAGGTTAATGTTCTAGGGTTAAGTATATGTTCAGACAGGTGATAATGGAGTGAAGAAACATAATAAGCCCATATGACCTCATACAGGCTGTAAGGGATGACTGAATGGTCCCATGACTGATGGACTGATGTGTTGAACAGTGCTCTCAACCACCACCATCACCAACCTATGCTGAGGCCCACTGAATACAATTAATGTTTCAGTTTTATTAGTCACCTATCTGTATTTTGACTCATGAAATTCAGCAAATCCTTAGAGTTTAGGTACAGCGCCAGGTCCAAAATTCCCTCCTTGATGCTTCCTGCAACTAAATGCTTCCTGTGCATCTAAAAATAACTTGTTGCCCCTTTCCCTCTTTGGAACAGAAGGGCCCACTCAGGACAAAAGCCAAACTTGCACGCTTCACTGGGTTAAAACTAGTTGTGCAAAAAAATGTGAATGTACAGTGAAGCAGTGCTGACGGAGCTATCTCTGCTGCACAACGACAGAAGCAGAGATGTACAGCAGTTACAAACGCAATGTTATTGTGAACACATCTCACAAAGAGCATAATCCTACAGCAGACCAAAGAGCATTCAGAGTCAGTGTGATGACACGCAAACAAACAGCGTCTTCTGGTTGGAAAGGGCAGATGTGATTTACATCTGCTCTCCTCATCCCACCATCTGCCTCTCTCACAGATATTTTCACATGGCCTCGCCCTGTTACGTAACCAGCAACAACACCACGCATAGCACAACACAGCACAGCACAGCACAGCACATCACATCATATCACATTTATAGGAAATGAGCATGAGTGAGTGAATCAGTTTTCCCAGTCATTGTGCACCATTTCCTGTGGTATAATGGAGCAGAAATAATTTTATATTTGTGAGTGAGAAACAGCTAAAGAAAGGGAATGAGAAGGGGAGTGAGAACAACCAAAGACCGAAGAAGATTAGCCTCTAAATTTAAGTTCATCCAATTTACAAAAAAGATTACTTTTCCGCCAACTAGTGCCACTAGTTACACAGATTTTCCTCACCACATATATCTATACCTGATATATTGGTGTATGTGTAGAAACATATTTTTCATACATGGTTGTACATATGCAGTAAAACTATAAAGAAGACACATACCTAAAACATTCAGTCTTTACTGACACAGAATGTATAACCAGGGAAAAAATAATTAAAATATATGCTCCTATGTTACTATGTAAAAAACTGGACAAGAAAGGGGGCCACACTCACATGAATGCATAAAAGGGCAGCTTAATTTCATCAATAAGACTACAAATAAAATGGAGAACTACTCACTAATCAGCAGGACAAAAATACACTAAATACACATGATGATGTGACATCTCTCACATGTTTGAATAAACTCTACCTGTTTGTATTTTGGGTTCACCGTGTGAGATTGAGAAACAGTTTAACATGCGAGTTAGATTCTGTTAAGATCGAGAAGAATTTAAATTGGCAGTGAGCTTTTCATTTCAAGTGAAACTTTCTATAAAACCATTTTATAAGTAGTTGTTCCACATGTCTGGGAACTCCTGGTGTCATTCAAGGACAACATTACTCCCTGACTAAGTGAAGCAAAAACGATGCCTCAGTGTTACACTTTTCCCATCTATTCTTCACCTTCTTCTGATTATCTATTAACCCACAAAGACTACAAACCACAAACACTTTCTGAACAGCCTTCTCCTCTAGGCCAATGAATAATCATCTATTTGGGTAGCAAAATGACCCCATTTTGACGTATGCCAAGTCAAACAAGTACGCAGCAAATTAAACACACATTCAAATCACAGTTCAGTTTCACAGTTTGACAAAAACATTCGGATCAGGACAGTGATAGCATAAGTATCTGTAGAGCACAGAGAAAATAATATGTTTTTAAGACCTATTACAAGACAACCACATCGCGTCCTAACCAAACAAAACCTCTAAACCTTCACAAAGCGTCACAAACTACTCACATTTAAGCATTTCATCACTGCTGGTAACAATTTAGCCAGACTGGAAGAAAATTCCACTAACTCGTTAAATCATCCTGATGGTTTTACTAAGTTTTGGCAGACTTGATGTTTTCAAATAACCTCAGATCAATCGTAAACATCTGACCAAAGAACCCTCCCTTTCTCTTTGCTCAGCCATTACATAACGAACTAATGACTGTGGAGCCACTCTTCCAGTCTTCTTCTACAGCTCACTCATAATCAATAGTGGCTGGACCACTAGTAGACACATCACATGGACAAATGATGACCTTAGGACCCATGATATTTCATACATTTTTCATGTGAACTAATAAGTCTCGGGCAGCTGTTGAGTAATACTGACATTGCTTTCTTCTTTGTTATTTTCTAAAATACCCTCTCCAAAATGAGAGTGCAATTGTTTTTCATTTCCTTGTTTTATTCTACTAAATATAAAATTCCCTTAAAAAAAAACCCAAACCACAGCTCTGTTCAGGAGTTTCTTGTGCTCAGCCCACAACATCACATTCACAAGATACTGTCCGTATGAGAAGTGGAAATTTCCACTAGCAGCCACGGCCGGCCATGAGATTTGCACATCTGAAACTTAATATGCCAAAGGGCAGCAACAAACACCAGGGCCTCAGAGGCAGAGCAAAGGACTCTTGAAAATGTGCTGGCTGTGTTGAGTGAAATGCCTACATTCATATGATATGACACTGAATTTTCAGCAGCTTGACTTGGGGGAGGTTGTGGGGCACTGGCCATTCACATATCTGACCTTCTGACAATACATAATTGTTCCTGGTTAACATGTTTTAGGACAAGAGTGGCTGCTTAAATCATCCCTTTAGCCTGAGAGGAGGAAAAACAGATCAGCCACAAAGCATACAAAATGCAGGCCTAGGATACAGCTGTCAGTGAGGGATGTAGAAATTTAACTAAGCTCCTTTCTGCATTTAAACTGTAGCACAATGCGCAGCGTTTTATCATGATACTTCCTGAGATGAAAGAAGATGATGACATTAATGATCATACACGCCATAAGTCATGAAAGTAGCCAACAGTGTTTCTACGTCAAGCCCTGAAATATGCATTACAAAAAGCTTGTTTTTCTAAAGTTGGGCCAAGTTCTACAGTAAGTAGGTCGCTGTAGCTATAACTCCAGTTATGGAGATGTGGGAGGCACAGGACATGAGTGGAGCTGACAAGGTCAACCTGATGTCAGCTGCTGATATAACTCCAATTACTGGATTTACATCTAATGCCACTCCATGTACCATCCTTCACTCATTGTATATACATGTATTCATAAGCATGCAACAAATCATGGCAGGCATACAATAAGTAGCGGTACGTTATCATGATTTTCCGACAAAGTGTATTAATTCAAAATCCTCTCTCAGTGCCACACTGTTTGCTTACTGAAGATATTGGGCTTCTGAAATAAGTGTCAGGTGTTATGTTAATCATATCAATGACTTGCAATCTGATTTTACTGCAAGCAACGAAGATGTATGAGATTTTGCAAAAAGTCACACTGTCATGGAATGTAGTTTAAGTCCCTGTCTAACCCTGTACTGTAAATATAGTCAAAAGCACGTTATAGATGATCAATGTCTAGCTAGCTGTGCTAAGTTGCTACCAGTAGCAGACCACCAACCAACACTCAAGACAATCTGTAGCTATTTCATAAAAAGGTTTATTAGGGTATCTAATAATACGATGAAATAAATGTGATGTAATTCATATAGTCTACAATATAAATCAGAAAGTTACCATAACCTTAAGTTCAAACCTAACTACTCTTCATTTGTATAAATAAATATTTTATGTCTTTGAAAACGAGCATCTGTGTTTTGTGGTATGTGATTAATCTCCAGAACAGCTCCTGACCTTGAGACGTTAAAGTTAATAAGAAAAGCTTAACTGCCAACCATTAAGTAAAAGCTACAAAACGCATGAATAGAGAGGCATCAAATATAGAAAGTAAAAGGTAATTATCTATGAATGAGACAAACAGAAATGCACATCTTATGGCTTGCTTCATCATCGTCTTATCTACATATCATCTAAATGGAAAGGTTTATTATGACCTTTTCTATGTGTGCTCCTTTGCTCTCTCTCCCTCCCCTTTAAGCTTGTCATTCCTCAGTGGACTCCGATAGTAACACAAGCTGACACAAACAAGAGGAACTGACACTCACAGCTGTCTCATAGCACTCTTGTATCTGTGTGTCCAGTGCCCCCTTTTTATCTAGGTTTTTTTTTCTTTCTACTTTCCATGTCACCTCTTCAACTCTTGCCATTTGGCTGCCTTAGTTTTACTTTCTTTTCTGCTTCATATGAATCTATTTTTATGGACTTTGTTAAAAATGATATTCAAACTATAACAGCTTATGCAATGTCATTTCACAGCCACGCACTTTAGAGAAACAGGACCCTTGGTCTGTGAAGTGCAGGGTCACACCCGCTATAAATAAAACCTGTAGTCATGTGAGGGTGAGTAAGTCAAGCTAAAACATGAAAACAACCTGAACCAAATATATCAGTTCATGGGGTTATCAGCTACTGACCTGCAGCAAATAAACAAAGAGTCTAACAAAATGAAAAAAAGTTGTTACAGAAAAGTTGTCAAGGTTCACAAACTTTGACAAAATCTCAAGTATTCTTTTGTTTATTTCCTAATGGATACAGATGTTGTATGAACCTAATTTCAGCTTAAGTGATGTATTACATTAGGGAGTCTATTTGGGAAATCAGTGTTGGGTTAGCCAAGCGCCTGGTGCTTGATGCCAAGAGCAACGACGATTATGATAAGTGTCTAAAACGAAAGGGTAAAACAATAAATAAGTGCTTCATATCAAATATACAAATATAGATTAATATACAATAGCATTCACTGCTGGTAATTGCTATTGTATTTACAGGTTGCCCTGGTGAGTAAGCGACTCAGGGTTGAGCCGTTAAAGGCCCTTTAGCAGGGTTAGCTCTGTTAGCACTGGCTATGTTTTTGATGGGGCGGTGGCTCTGGCTGAGGAGGTAGAGCAGTCATCTGGTAATTTAGAAGTTCTATTATGGCTTTTTATATATCTTTCATTTACTGCAATACATAAATGAAAGATACAACTTTAAGTTGTGGTAAATAGGTTTGTTTTTTTCATATTGTATAATTGCTTTGAGTGGAATAATGCCAAGGTGCTGAAACATAAAACTGCAGAGTTGACACAGACTACTTAATCTCAGCCATTTGATTGGTTTGATGAGGTTTATAGTTTTTACATTATAAAACTCACAGTACAATATTGCCATGATATATGAAATTTATCACAATATCAAAAAAAGACTAAAATACTAAAAAAGGTGCACTCAGTAGAGTACTATTTTCTTAGTAGCTCTATATACAAAGTGCCTTAAACTTGTTGTACACTAACTGTTTCAATTACGATTTTAAAAAATATAAAATTGCAGTTAAGATGGTGGCAATGATGACAGAAATAAGGATTTATTCATGCGTAACTTGAGTGGATTATAATTTATCACGTATACAACTAATCTGCAGATGCTCCTGTTCAAAAGGAGTAAGCTGATAGACAGCAACTGGTCCACCGACAAAACTTCACACGTAAAAACTTGCGCTGTTGAATAATAGTTTGTGTATTTATTCATTTATCATAATAACATATACAATTTAGAGTTTAAAAATAAATTCAAGTCCCGACTTTGATTGTCATCTGCTTAGCAATTAGGATTGATTTCACCAAATAAAAAGGGAAAAAAAACAATCTATTGTTTTCTATAGTTTGTCGTAATTACATGTGAATATTAATCTATGTAAAAACCACCTTTGTCTTTGTCTGTTTCTTCTATTCACAGTTCTAGCTGTATTAATGATGCCATCTAATGATGAGCTGATCATTTAAAATCAGGTGTGCTGGAGCAGGAAAACATCTACAACATGCATGGCAGTGTTCCCCCACGACCAATATTGGGAAACACTGACTTAGAAAATGAAAGAGGCCCTTGTCAACAGACGTGTGGACTTGGGAAGGTTTATCATCATAGAAATACACCTTGGTCACGGCATCTTACTTACCTTTAAATTCAGCTAATTAACCTTGGAGTTAAAATCTGGCCTTCAAACTAACTACAAAAAAAAGCATTTTAGTTTATTGAGGTTTTACCTCTCAGGGACATTTACATGTAGCCACCGATGAGATGATCCTAAAATAGGATAAAATAATCGTTTATTGAGATGAAAAGGCAACACTGTGTTACGTAGAATAAAATACTCTTGGGTTCTTTCCCGCTCTTACTAATTCTGCATATTGAACCTTCATTATATGAGAGCACTGTGAGCACTGAAGGAGGCTGAAAGAGTCTGAAGGAGGCCTCTTGATCACCCACATATCAAATACTGCGGCAGAAAAGCTTCTTTTTTCCAAGCTGAGAAATGTGTGTTTAGAACATATTGGACCAGCTCTACATATTTAAGCAGACACTCGTTTGCCTAAAATATGTCAGCCTATGTGATATGATATTTCACTATTTAACCTTTGCTCTCAATGTGAAGAACCTTTGTCCTCAAGTAAGTTCCCTTCACTTCATGTGCTTTATAAACTTCGCCACTGTCCAGTAATGCTCGTTTCCTGTAAACTGGAAAATTACACAAAGATCGTATGAAATTACATTTCTTATACTGCTGTTGTTTCCCAGGCTTTGTGTTCACTGTCAGAGTAACCTTAGTATAAGTGATGCCTTTAATCACAGACTATGACCTAAGCCATCTAAATACCACTACCTTACTGTAACGGTGTACCTACATGTTCTCTTACACAAAAGAAACATTCACTCTGTATAATCAAATGAAAGAAGGCATGGGCTTCACTTACTCTCTTCTAGTAGGTATCTTCAAGGTTGTGTTGCATAAGCTAGCCTATCTGTAGGTAGGTGAGACATTTCAATAATGAAGCCACTTCAGTTTGCTTTATACTGAAAAATGGAAATGTTATCTGTTTAACATCTAGGGAAGTAACATTATCTTGAAAATGCTAAATGATTCACCAATATTACTAGATAGATGGTCCGTGTAATACTAGGCACATCAACAGCTATGAAAACAGATCCCTGATATTTCTTTGGAAGCACAATCTAATAAAAGCTGTAGATGATGAAGGGTTCTGTATTACAGTGAATACGTGTGTTCACATACTTATTTCTCCTAAGCCTTACAACTGTAAGGTAATACCTGCAGATCATATTTGTTGATCTGCAGGCATTAGAGTTAATGTGTGTAAGAGCAGATACTACTGGAGGGCATTCACATTTGTGCACCGCTGAGTTCAGTGCAGTGTTTAACCCCTCCAGCTCAAGATTCGGTGAGTGCCAATGCTCACATTGCTAAGTATCTCTGATCTCTACCAACACTGTCTCAGGTGAAGCCTTTGGGGCTTGGTCGTTAAATCTAAATGACGGCAGTCAGCCACAGAAAGTTTTCATCTGTCGTCTGTGAGTTTTAAAAACAGCCATATATTTGTAACTTAACTTTTGAAAAGCCCTATAAAATAAAGTTTAACCGTACTGGTGCAGGGTGGTAGCTAGTCAAATAACCTGGATTCAATACAGTGTGGAGGAAGGATAAAAACGTCACTTCTGTGACCGCTTATATACACACCATAGATGCTAGAAATATGAATGTAGGAACATTATACAATGTGTCTAATTATTTGACAGCTGCTTCCATGCTAGGAAGGCAACACATTTTCGGGCACCATCAGGGCTGCATGCTTCAGTAACAATACTACTTGCAACTGAAGAAGCATTTTAGGGAGGTCACTAACACTGCCAATCAATTTTGTCCTCTTTTTGGACAAGATGTACAGTCATGTGTGTACAGGGCCATCAATCGTATCACTCTCTGGGGTCAGTGAACTGAAAGTTTAACAAACTTGAACTTTTGGTGCAGGTAGACTATCTTATCCACCACGTACTTGTACGCAAGACTCAAACCAGTGAACAAAATCAAAAATTACAAATCATGCATTTGCCTCAGAGGGCTTTAAAATCTCTATAGCATATGATATCCTCGATCCTAAGACTATATTAGCATGCTTTTTGGGGAGGACACACTGCACATAGTTTCTGGGTACTTGACAGCTGCTGCCACAGTAAGCAGTCTCTGTGGAAGAAATAGGACCAGGATTTGTGCCACTATCATGGCTGCATGGTTCAGAAAACAACACTAACTCCATCTCATGCAGTGTTTTATCACTTTGAAGACGACAAGCCCTAATTTCCTCCTCTATACAAGGCTGCTCCTCAAAAACGAGTAATGAGGGTATTAAAATAGTGGATGCAGGCAGTAACACACACACACACACACACACACACACACACACACACACACACACATATCCTTAACAGTCTGACACTTGGATAGCTGCCCACCATACGCACCGAGGATTAGCGTGTTTTAGCTCAGGCGTGTTACAGCCCACACAATGCTGTCAGTGTTGACGGAAACACAGAGAAAGCCCTACTGTTTCCCCTACCATGCGTTTCCACAAGGGTCATCGCTGTGTGGCTGACAGTGAGGAGAGTTTAGGCTTGAAGCACGGTGGCTGGCTGCTCCATCACTGCAGGACACCGTAACGCACTGACGGGACTATAATGAGCGGAAAAATGTGCGATTGTCGCGGCGATAGAACATCATTAAGACAGCTGACTTTTTGGACGCCCCATTGGGCGCTATGAAAGCTAAGCTAACTTTAATGATTCCATACATAGAGGCAAGCTGGCGTTTTTGCGGTGTAGCTTACCAAATCCTTGGTGTGGTTATTGCTCATTACGGGACGGGAGATAACTGGGCGTGGGCTCGCTAGCTAACCTAGCAGCGTTAACGGCTAACCTTAGCTACAAATGACATAGCGTTACTTAACGTTAGCCTCACAGCAGCACACAGTCTAAATTAACTTAAAAAAAACGGCGTTAAGTGAATTCAAACACATTTTTACATTCCTCTGACAGGTCTGGGTGCTATTAAATAATGACTCACAAGCTAGTTTAGTCGGTAGACCACAGGCTTGACTGCCATTGAACTCTAACGTTAAATATGAAAGCATCAATGCAAGTTCAGTACATTAAACGCAGCAGTTGTATGTTAGCAGCTAGCAGTAAGGGGTTAAAACAGAGGACCGTCCACTCACCAGCGATCCCCTCAGCCCCAGTAGTAGCTACGCTCCTCTGTTGGGTATTTCTTCACACACTCGGGGTGCTGGAAGGCTTTTAAAAAGCGGCAAATCGACCCAAACTAGAGAGACTTTCCCCGGCAGCTTAAAGGCGTTATCTGAAGGTAACGTTGACCAGACCTTCGCAGCAGGGCGACTTCATCACACAGCACCCTGCCTGAGATGGTGGCGATGGAGGCGGTTTGTGGTCACCGGGAACCTCGCTGGGTCTGATTGGGAAACGGCGATAAATAAAGAAGGTCGCTAATAGTGGTGGATGGATGGATGGGTGGATGGATGGATGGATGGATGTACGCTACGTCGTCGGTGGCAGGGAGGAGGGATCCCGTCAGGGGCTTTCTCGTCGTGATTCCCCCCTTCTCTCTCTCTCTCTCTCTCTCTCTCTCTCTCTCTCTCTCTAAAACAAAAAAACAAGCCAGTCGTTGACAGTGGGAGTCGAGGTTGACAATCTGCACGGTCCGCACGTAAACGCCTGCTAGCCCACTACCACCAGGAGCTAGACCCCACCTCCTCCCTGTAGGCTCAGCATACACACACAGACCGATGCGGGTAATGCCGCTGGCGGTTTTGAGGACAACGTGTACGAGGGGAGTGATGCTGGCATGAGAGAGGGGGAGAGAGAAAGAGAGGGAGGGAGAGAGAGAAAGAGAGAGAGAGGGAGGGAGGGAGGGGATGCTGCATATGGTCACGTAGCTGATTGCAAGTGATCCTTCAAAATAATGGTTCAGGTCAGGACCAGCAGTGGTCCTTTAAAGGTGATGCTATGGGATAAACCTCCATTTCACAAAATCCAAGAAAGTAAAGAGAGCTTTATTTTGTGTTTTCTCAAGTTTAAAGCTGCATCTCCGCTCAGGATCCCAGTTATTCAAAGATATAAAAACAATAACGCAAAAGTACCCAATTGATTATATAACAATACAATTTACAATAGCACATTTGCACAGATTTAAAGTAGTGGTAGTCATAGTCAGTTGTCGTCTCTATCAGGCCAGCGATCAGCATGGTGACAATAAAAATATACTACTGAAGTGTGGTATAATGGAAACCTTTTGCACTTGGTCTTTGTGGATGTTAACCTTTATCTACATACTTATTCTTTTCATCACACTTGATCTGCAAAAGACCATTAAGTAAATGCTAAACAGACCATAGCCTACACTCACTTGGTTAAAGCATGTTGTGTCATTTTATGATTTCTGATTAGGCAGTGTAATAATGTGTAGTTTGCTTTAATTTGGTAGTGGAAGTACTCAGGTCTTTAAGTTAAAGTAGTACCATATTAGTTATGTAAGAGGTATTATCAGGAAAATGTACTTAAAGTATCAAGAGTACTCATTATGCATAGAGGTCCATTCAGAGTGGTAAAGGACTGACACCATCCAAAGGGATTTTCACAACATACAAACCAAAAGTAGTCCTTTCTTATTCATCTATAAATCGGGTGAGATTTAATGATTGCTAACCATTAGTTAATCCATTATTTACAACACATAAGCCCTTTAACAGGCACCTTACAGCAAAGTGGAAGTGGGACTAAGGAGGGTTGTGATGGTAATAAAAATGGTTTAGATATAGGAATGACCGACCAGTGATTCTAGATTGAATCATTATTTTTAGTGGGGAGTTGTTGCAATAGCAGCCGGCAGTGTTCATTCATGTCTGCCTGCTGTGGGGAACTGTACACTGTTGGTCTTTCTCAATAATGATGATGGTGGAGGTGATAGTGACTACTGATAAAGCTGACACAGAGAGTCACGCGTGGCTATAATATCTCAAAAATTCCCTCTCTGAATAATATGGACATCAGAGTGGGCCATTTTTAGGGATTGTATATCCTTTCATTGTGTCATTTGCTGTATAGTAAAGGCAGTGTCGATTTGCTCTGAAGCGTGTAACTTGTAACTTAATGTTGGCCTATATCTGGCAGTCCCCCCCCCCTTTTCATAGTGCTCTGCATGAAAAATACCATATGTTACTAGATTAGATTTGCCCGCCAAATCCAAATAAGCAAAACACAAAAATGTCAGCTTTGAAAGACTGGCATAATCAAAATTGCCTCCATGTGAAGTAGCATTTATCAGCTCTCAGGTAACAAGATTACCACTTGCAGGTAGGAGGCTGAGAGCTGCAAGCTCACCCCTGAGAGCAGCACTGGACTGGACTCTAGATGTAGTTTTCCAGTGAAATTGTAGTCTGGTAGGTATAACAGAAAACTGTCATAATTGCTCTGCTTTTAAGTTGGAGGAACATGTCGTTTCTCACACATCTCATCAAAGTCATGAATTTCTATAGCCTGATAATCAGACAAAAAGTATTTGTGAGTGGTGTTACAGAAGTCTGGAAACAGGTTTGAATTTCTCTACTTCATTCCTGATTAATTGCACTTGTCTTTTACTGTACTTCACACATGAAAGGCTGGGGTTTACACACATTACTGGCGGCCCCAGCACTTATTTAAAAAAAAAATTCTATAGTAACATTAAATTATCGTCCTTTATTGTAACACATGATGTTAGGAAGACTACTGGTGTTCAACAAATATCAATCAAAAACTTGTTCATGGTAACAGTTAAAGGTGTGGGAGTTTCGTGCGACACATTTGCTGAAACTCGCTGCCAACTCAGAACACACACATACACACACACACACACACACACACACACACGTTTCAGCACTTCCTCCTAAGAAATATGAATACCGTATCCAGGAAGCCACACTTTGGCCACCCAGCCCGGCACTTCATTTCCTTTGAAACTAGTGGAGGAGCACGACCATTCCCCAGTGTGCATCACTATGAGCGCATGTCAATGAGGTGCAAATGACAGGGCTGCATTGTGAGATGGGCGCTGAGTGGGAGTGCCATGTGACACTCCTGAATGGGCTGCCGGGGGTTGGCCGGGGGGGGAGGATGGCAGCATCCACAAAGGCCCATTGACTGATTGCAGACTAGGTACAAGACTGGCACTGGTCCTCCTTCCCTTCCATGGGATGGCAGGAGGAGGCTGCTGCTTGGTACTGACTGAATGGAGGGATTATTTAGGAAGAATTGGAGAGAGGAGGTTTATTATCACCATGTTACACTTCCTTCAGTCTCTTGATGGCCATTATGTCCACTTCTGCACATACACTACTGTCTTGTGTGATTTACCACTGCGTCTCGTTCACACAGCCTAGAATAGGCTGTTGTTGTGTGCTCTCAAAATGGCACAAATTGAGAGTCAAGGACTCATGATTACACACTTTTCTACTCCACTATAGGTCAAAGTTATAGCACTTCTATCCTTAATCAGAATAAATACTGATAGCTCATCAAGCATTCTGTGTACAGCCCATAGGAATAGCTTTGTTTTAGCAGTTCTTTGAAAAATAATATTAGAGCTTCAAAAATACGTGCTATCACATGTTTCAGTCCACAATATATGATGGTTTGCCAAACCTGTTCTTGCCAAATCTGGCTATGAAAATCACATGTTGTATCCAGGATTTTAGGAGAAAAATCAGAAAAATGACCCTCACTTCTGCTAAAATTACAACAAACGCAAACTATTTAATATGTAGGCACTATCAGATCAGGTTTAATTACTTGCAAGAATTAACTTAAAATATGTAAAACACAGGAGACTGATTAGGAAATGGTTTTACGTTTTGGGGTGTAATGGAAAGCAAACATTTTCTGGACAGTGTGTTTGTGAAAAGACAGCTTGCATTTTGAAGATGACCCAGCAAGGTGTTTCTTTAATGGAAGTATGGGACCATGATAAAAGTGCATTCAGTCTGTAAAGCAGCGGGAATGTGTTCAATATATTCCTCTGGAGCACTTACTGTAACAGCACTATAACGCAATCAAAAGGGCATAGTGCCATTACTGTAATCCAAATCAATAGAGCAGTTTTTTCACCACAGCATAGAGAGGTGTAGCTGTACCAGAACACATTGTTGCACTAATATCTATTTGCTACTCTCTAGTGGTGATCGTAGTGCATTACATGTTTAGATCCTTTTCTTCAAATTCCCAATTATGATAGTGTGAAGGTGCAGTTTAAAACATACACAATGTATATGGTAATGGATGTGGAACAGATCAGAACAGAAAGAATAGGCAGTAATGCTACATAAGGCCTGATTAGATGTCTCTATTTCTAGAGCTGGGAGGTTTTTGGAGTGATTTAACACACATGAGTCACTTAAAGAGTCGGGAGAAATACAGCTAAAAGTTATGCATAAAAGCTTTGTAAAAAGTAAACTTTTATTATTTATGTCAAATTGTAATAATTTTTACTGAGGTGTTTCTTATTTCATCTTCACTGAATCAGTTTCATATGTTTTGTTTCACTGTCTTTATTTTTTATCATTTATTTGTATAACTTTTTATTTATTTGTGATTTGTGTGGATTATGCTTTGCGGCTAAGTTGTACTGAATTAGACTGTGTTTCGAACGCTCAGCATCCTGGTTTTTCTGTCCTGCGTTGACAGTAAGGTTGAGCAGGCCTGTGGAGGGCAGAGTCGTGCTTTTAGCTTGGCCACTGTGGAGTCGGTCTACTCCACAGCATTTACTGTATTACAGATGTCATGATTATGTTACAGGTACTGACCTAGTGTATTTGTGTCCAGGACTTTTCCAAAATAGCATTCAAGAAGTATTACTCGGTCATATTGGGACAAAGAAGGCAGAGCACATGACTCCAGTTCACCGGCCTGCCGAGTGATAAAGGGTTCATTTTTAAATGTCATTGCTTGGCTACAAAAAAGCACCAAACATTTTAGATCTCTGGTTTTCTTTTTTGTGCTGAACTCACCACACCTCTGAGGTCCTGGGGCTAGTCTGCTGCAGTGAAATTACACAGTAACTGTGTACACTGTGTGTCCATTGTTCATTGAAACGTGATACTAAATCAGTGTGGCTACATTTCTCAGACAGTGGATTTCGCAGAGATGAAAAATACCACCAAAGAGTCGTTCCTTAAAAAATATAACATTTGTTTGGAATCTGTCTCCTTCCTCTATCTCTCTGTTTCTCTATCTACTTCTTTCTTTGTGTGGCCTGTTCTTGTCCCGATCTCTGTGGTGGAAACGAGCTTGTGTAGCTCAGGTCCTATTTGGCTATAATATGTTTTACAATCTATATGTATCAGAAATTTTTGTCATTGTAAATTGTATATACCGTTATCTTGTTGATCTGTCCTGTACGCACAACATCTATTGCATGTCTCTCCGCCCTGAGACAGGGATTCCTCTATTGTTTCTCCCATTTTTTCCCTGTAAAAAGGGTGTTTGTATTGAGTTTTTCCTTATTCAAATCGTAGATCTCAGGACAGAGGGTGTCGTATGCGTTAGCCTTCATATTGTAAAGCCCCGTGAGGGAAATTGTGATTTGTGATTTTGGGCTAGGCAATATTAACAAAATTTGACTTGACCTTACCTATTAGAGTCAACATTCTTTCCACTGCAAATCAACTCCTGCTGCTGTAGTTACAGATCAGCCACAGACAAGACTTTGTTCAATGTTTACACGCCTGCCAGCTTGGATTAGAAATTAGGCGAACATCCTCCACGTGTGCATGAGAGTCACCATCTCCTGCAGTCTGTGTGACATTTAAAATCAGCTAGGTTGTGCGGCTGTATGTTTTGTAACAGGAGAAGTCCACGGTCACATAACTCCCCCTGACACACGCGTAGCGGAGTTGCCTGTGACGAGGCGGCATATCCAGTGACAAACACAGGCGAGATGGAAACAAAAATGTGTTTGCTGACTTCACAGGGAGCAAAGTATGGAGGAGTGTTGCTGCAAGCCATGCACCTGTAGCTATAGTTTGCAAAAGTTTAATTCTAACTACGGCAAATATATTTTAGAAGCGGCACTGCTGCCTTATTTGCGGTGTGTATATAGTTTGTCAATTTGCTTTTTGAGACTTTTAAGACTGTAGTTCTTTTAAGACTGGAGGATCCTTAATTCTTTGTGATTTCACAATAACATTAGAGTGGGTCATCCACTAATCGGTGGTTCGATTTCTCCAGTCTGCATGTTGAAGTATCCTTGAGAAAGAGAGCTTGTGCATTCGGGTGAATGATTAGTCTCATCAGTCTTTGATTTGAGAGCAGGTGAACACCTGACATGGTAACACCAGCCATCGGTGTGTGAGTGGGTGAATGTGAATGTGAATGTGGTGTTACACCGCTCTGAATGCTCAAAAAGACCAGAGAGGTGCTATAGAAGAACGGTTTCTCCAGAAACCTTTGTCATTAGTAATCGTCTAAAACATTGTGAGTTTGACAACTGACAACTAATCACAATATTAACAATGGATCAAATGACTTAGTGTAATTAAAGCAGTCACTCATCAAGCAAGAGCCAGATATGTTTCTCCGACTAAATTAACACTTATGTTTCCACATATCTGCTGGATGTGTGAGTAGACAACTGTTTGTTAACATGTATACCATACGTAGTTTAGAAGGAGAGATGTCAGTGTTATCTTTACAGCCTGTTCTGCTGCCCTCAAGAAGCCAAAAAGAATGACTGAATGCTACTTTAAATCAGTTATATTTCTGTAACCTCTTGCTTTTCCAAACCTATTGTCTAAGTATGAAGTATTTCTCAAAGTTCAGAGCTGTTATCTGCAACAGTAGTTGGTGACTGAAAGAAGTATTATTGGCTGCAGGACATAGAATGAATCAGGGCGCTGGCCTCTCATCCCTTTCCTGGACTTCTAAAATAACCTCCACATGTGCACAGGTCAGGTCAGGGGGGTTATCGCCCACCTTCTATTCATGTCCTCATTGTCGGACCACCGGATGACACCCAGCAAAGGGCCTGGACAATAATGTAATTATCATACGTCATTTTTTTTGTTCTTCAGGCCAAAGATAAGACAGGAAGCTATATTTATTATCCTGCCCCTCCTTCCTCATGTCTATCTTTGTCTGCCTCCTACCTCCTAAGACCTCAACCTTCATCTCACTGCCTCTTTATCCTTTGATGTAACCATTTGAGGTCCCAACTCATCATACTTGACTTGTTTGTTAAGGAAATCAAGAATTAGTGGATGACACTGAAATGAAGAGTATGGGGGAGTTTGTGGCCACATGCTTGCGAGGCAGCCTTAAATCACCCCAAACATCAGGGATAGGAGAGAATACAGTGTACAGTTACATTTTATTCTGTCAAGCCAAGGATAAGTTTTATTTATGAAATTCCTGTAAATGGATAAAGACTTTACTCCCTTTATGTTTATTTGGGACTTTTTTCTGGAGTCTTGCAGTAACCACGATGCTGCCAGGCAACCAGGACTCCAGGAGGTCACAGCACCCGGCCAAGAAATAGTCTGGCAAGACATCTCATTTTTATTTTTGTACAGATTAAAAAACTCAAATATAATGAGTTAATTAGTAAGCGTTAGAGGTGTTGGAAGGGTTGAGTTTGTTACCGTTGGACAGAACCAAGCTAGCTGTTTCCCCCAATTTTCAGTGTTGGTGCTAAGCTAAGCTAACCAAACAAGTTACTGTACAGATACTAAAATGGACCAATCTTATCTAATGACCTTCCTTAAAAGGTTGCCTTAATTTCATCTTCTTTATATATAGTTTTGTTTGTCATTCACTTCAAAGAAAAGTCGACAAAATTGCCCAGCCTGTAGAAGTTTTAAGGGGTTCAGGTGCAGCTCCTCCTATTTATGATCCTTGCTGTAAACCAAAAAATAACATGTTGTGGCTGAGATACAACTCAAGTTTGTTTCCTCCATCAAACCAGACAGCATTCGTTTAAAAACAAGGAGGATTGCTGTCTGTTCTGTTGATTCAGAGGGAGAAGTGGACCCAGGAAATGAATATGCTGAGTAAAACAAACGTCCAGACAAACAGATTGCACACTGACAAAAGGGGCAAGAGGGAGCTGCGGCAAAAAATTTGATTTAACTGTGAATATACAGAATACCATGACAACAAGTGCAAAAATGTAGCAGAGAGGTCAAGAAGTTAATGATTTTTATGGTGGAGCCTAAAAGAGACGACAATTAATTATAACAATTATAAATAAGTAACTAAGTAATAAATGTTAGCCAAAAAATTAATTGTTTAGTGCCCAAAGAAAGCCTCAATTTTTTAATTGAATGAAAGCTATATGAAAAGTCAAAATGATTTATCAATTAAATTTCCTCTTTAGCCTTTATGTGATGTTGGAAGTACAAAATATAGCCTATTAAGATCTTTGTAGTACATCACATGGTGCGCGCTGAACTTTGTTGAGGAGCCACTTGGTGTCACCTATTGCTCAAACTCGACTAATTACCTGTGTAACTATTTAGAAATCATGATTGTAAAGTAGCAGTAGAGATATTGTCACAGATCGCTCCTGATCGCTCACATTGTTGCATTCTTCTTCCTGGTTTTTCTTTGTCTTTACCTCATGTTATAACAGACCCAGCCACACCCGCTTTCTCTCCCCTCATCTCCGCTCCCACCACCTGTCCAGACCTGCTCCAGCTGCTTAGTCAGCTGCTTCCCATCAGTTGGACACCCACTATATATATTCTAGTCCATTTCCATTGCCTTTTTGCCAGCTTGTCCTTTGCTAACCTTCCCAGTTTTCTGGTTGTCTGATCCTGTTGGCCTGAACTGTTGCCTTTTTTTCCCCCGGACTCTTCGCCCGTTCCTTGCCCGTCTCATTTGTCTACCTGGTTTTGACCTTTGTCTGATCACAGATATAAAAAAATGCGTGCCTGCTTATGTCAACTGCTTTGTCTTGCGTGTGGGTTTCTCATTGATCTGTGCCTGCACTGTACAGATTTATGGCTTTTTGATATCTTTGAGAACAGTACCAGCTTCCTTAGATTTCACAGTGCTCCAAAGTGCAAATGTAGTTAGATACCTTTTATAATGGGTGTCTGTAAGAAGCAATATCGGCATTATGGTGGTTAAGAGGTCCAAAGGGACCTCTGCATGGATGAGGATGCATCAACAATGCACAGTAGATTTGTGTCTAAGGAGACCCAATGATTTTGTTCTTTAGTTGTTGATTACTGACTTTTAACACAGATTTTCATCAATTGTAGGAAAAAAAATCTGCATAAGAGTTTCTTTTGCAAGGCATAACACTTGAATTTGTTTCTTTTCATGAATTCAGATGAACTGAACTACATAGTGTAGTCAGTTTTTGAGTAAGTTTTCAGGTAGTTCAGGTAGGTTTCTTTCTTGAGACAGAAGTAAACAAAGACTTGCATATAATTATGAAGTCACCCTTGTTATCTTGAAGGGAAAACACTAACTGTCGAGTTAAATGAAAACATGTCCTTGTAATGATTCATTTGCTTTACAATGCTCAGCACGTCTACAAGTATCACTGTGCTTCTCTCTCTAAATTCTTTTGTTTTATTCTCACACTGAAATCACAGAGGAGATTTATGTGGGTGCTGCATAGACTCTTATAATCCTCCATTTTGTAAGCCTTGTGAAAATCTTTAAGAAGGGGCAGAAATGCTTCTAAAAGCATGCCATGTCTTTGCTAGAGTTTATTTTGAACTGGCATTGTTTTTGAAAGGAAAAACAGATATTTGTAAAGGTAATGAGAATGTCAGGGTAGTGTGACAAAAACACTTATTAATACAGATTATCTTGGCCCAGTCATTGTTTGAATTAGGATCGAAGCACATCTAATGGATGATTCTGTAGATGGTCACAGGCATGCTAGAAGTAAAATTGTGTTGTAGAACTAAACAGAGACAGTCTCTTGCCTTGTTCTCACTTTATCTCCTGGCATCTTTAGTGACTTCATGCTTATTGATTAAAAACACACAGACTTACCCGATTAAAATCATCCCATTAGTTCCAAATATATGGTTACTATTGAGCTTTTTCTTTTCTCAAGTCACACAATTATTATTTAATGTACTAATAACCACAGTTAGCATGATCCTCATATCAACAACATTATATTTTTGCTATTTATGAGTAACAGAATATAAAGGAGGGAGGAGAATGTTTTAAATGGCAATGTACGCACATTGTTACCTCTTAGCCTTACTTAAGATAAGCTCCTTTGTCCTTTGGGTCATCCTGTAAGAAAGGCAGCTCACCAGTTAACATGAGTGATCAAGAGAGACTTGAAAGTGGAGTAGGAGAAGGAGGGGAGGAGCATCAGTTTCAGAGAGGGGGGAGGGATTTGGCCAAAACACTGTGACAGGGCTCCTTGTTACACTACAGCAACAGAAAACTCAGACCTTGGGCCAAGACCTGTTGCGCAACCGGTGGTGTGATAGTGTACACAAAAGGGAGTGAAATAGAGTAAGGGGCAACAGATACAAAAGGCCAAGGGAAGATGTACAGGGTATTAGGATATTATAGTGAAATCTGTGTATGTTTTCTTGCTCTGTTGAACACTTTGCATTTACTTGTTCTTCTCTTTTGGTGTTTTAATTCCTTTACATGATGACTCTACTCAGTCATGGTTTCCAGCAAGAGAAATATCTGCCTTCCTCACAGATTGCCTTTCATGGATGTGACAAAAAATATATACATATGTATAAAAAGTCCTGTTGTTTAGATTTAACATTCAAGCGGCACCATGGCTTAGTTAATATCATTTATCAGCAGGAAAATACACAATATTCTGTGGTTAAAACGTACATGTGGTCCACCAGAAACCGCCCCCCTCCTTCCTGGAACAGGCTATGTCCAATCATAGCTAAGTAACTGGAACTAGAGAGACGGGCCTCCAATTGTTAGCATGTCCTGCCAGCAAGCTTACTGCCTACAGTAACTGAGGGTTACTTCCAAAGATAAAGACTACATAACTGGTCAAAGCTATAATCAACATTTATATTATTATAATATGAAAACAATCTGACATACAGAGAATTATCCCCCAAATATACAGCTCCCCACTGTTGTACAGAGCTGCTGCTTGCACATAAGAAAGCCTGCCGTCCAAAATGTCCTGCACTGAACTCTGAAGCTCTGTTGTGGATGTTCTTTCCCATTCATGGGACCTTAAAGTCCGACCAAAGTTATACTACAACAATGAACCTGCCATTAATGAGTACACTCTGATTGGTCCGTTGCACCCACCCCCTCACTGTTTCATGGTGGCGGTGGAGGTAATGAGTCACTCTGTAGTATTCATGCAGGTTGCTGGTTGCTGGGGAATGGCTCAGGATCATGAAAGGCAGTTGTAGCCAGCTGACTGACTCCCCTCCTCACTGAGTTTCTTTTGCATGCTTCAACTGACCCATCAATGAAAAGCCACTTTCTTCCCCCTCTCTGGTGCGTGGCTGTGCAGGAGTGCGAAAGGGAGGTGGGAAAACGATGGACAATACAGTAACCCAACGCTGGCCAGACTCACAATGTGAGGTCTCTGTGCCCTGGTGGACCAACTAACAGAGGGGCCTTTCTCATGATCCAACTGCTTCACCAATCCCACGCCAGCATTCCTCTGCACCTCAATTATGCAGCAAACACATGCATATTCACGTGCCATTCACGTCATCTCAGATGGGACACCCTGTAAAGTAATTAAGATAGCAAAGGAACATGTGATCCCAGTGGACCAATACATACAAAGGACATAACTGACCTGTGATTGCATAATCCTGTCAATAAAAGACTGAGGATGATTGTCTAATCAGTGCTGATGTATCTTGTAGGGACCTTAGGGGTCTCCTGCTGTGCCTTTACAATTTTAGCTTCAATGAGCACAGTATGGCTCCATCCCATGTCACAACAATAATCCTATTAATGCAAATATTCTATTGAAACCCAGCAGTTTTTAATATACTAATGTATATCTTATGTACGCTGCTATTATGAAATTCAGTTTTCACTATCTATTTATAAATAATTGGACTGTAACTTTTTATTATTCTTCTATTAATTGCTGTTATATTCTATTTTCTTCTTCTATTTTTGCTTCTCTTTAATCATGTTCACGTCTTTTCATTTTGCCTCACATATCTCCTTTACATCTTGTCTCAATGCCTATAGTGTATGCTCCATATAAAGCACTTTGAATTGTTGCGTTGTTGAAAGGTACTGTACAAATAAACATGCCTTGCCTCTCAAAGCTATAGCATAGCGACTGATGTCCTACAGCTCGCAGTCGGCACACAAACATGAGTGTAGAGAGCTACGTCATTATATACATTATTGATATCAGCTTGTATTTAGTGTTCATCCATAGAACTGTGAACAAGTCAATAATCAGTCCAGTGAAGGCATGCGCTCAGTCTGTCATGATAAGCCTACTCAAAAAGATAGGGCTCCAACATCTATGATGGCCTGTTGTGACTGTGCACCTAACTAATGGTATGGTTACTGTAGCCTTTGCAAAATGAACACGAGTCTCATCTGGGGCTATTTCAGTGCATTAACCCTAACACCAGCTAAACTGAAAGTTTCTAGGGAAGTATTGCAGTCTACTCCGCAGAAATACTAGGGAAGGAAATGATTTCACCCAAAGCATGATGACCTCCACCCTGCTATCTGAGATATTTGTAAGTGAGTAGTTGAAAAATGAAAACTATGGCCGCACTTGGAGAGCCACAGCTTCCAAACAAGTGTCTTCACTTCACTGAGCCAAACAATATTAGAATTTTGCAGTTGAGAAGTGGAAGACAAATACAGATTTTAAAGTCAAACTTTGGTTTCCACACTTGAGAGTTCATTAAAATGCATTGAACAAACACTCAATCAAGGTGGTGGAAAAGTCACAACAGGGGATGTTTAATCAATCTCAAAGTTAGTGATGTTCACAAAATCAATGACCCAGTGATTAAAGAGAATTGTCGCCCTGTTTTGCAGAAGCCTGCAATCTCTACTAGCTGAAAAACACCCTGGGCAGTGATGTCAAATAGGTCATATATCTAGCATATAATATAAGTTATCTGCTAACGTATCTTGAAGCGCTTGACTTTTAGAATTGACAGTTTCCAACAGACATACTTTTACACAGTAAGTGTGTTCATCGTATTTTTAAAATATGATTAAATTCATCATGCTGTCATTGGTGTTTTGTTAGTTTGTAAGTGTAAATCAGATTTCCGGTGTGATATGCTTACTCGCAGAAAAGAGCTGAGAGGACTTTGTACATCCTTGAAACTGGAGGCAGATTTACAATCCATGTGAAAGCTGTGGGGATCATTTCAAAACCTGATTTACTCACCTCATGAGCCCAAGTACCCCTAACTCCAGATCCTTAAGACAAGCACCCAAAACAGTCTGTAAAATGTTCTGGTTTTTCATTGAACTGTGTCAATTTTATTGTCCAAGTGCTGTTTTAGAGAATTTTCCAAACAGCCAGGAATATGGAGAAATGCGTCTCTACCAACTACAGAGGGACACATCTGGCTTTAACTAATAAACACTTCATTATTTTCACTATGCTAGGTGGTACTTCACTCGTTGCTTGTCCAGGGAGAACATTGTCTATAGTATTGAGGACAAACAGACACAGGATGCAGCCTCTTTTTTACTGTTAACAGTAAATTTTACTACAATTTGTTCTGTATGTAGAACATTTTACACATCTAACTTTGTGTTTGTTGGGATGTATACCGTTTTTTTCATATGAGATAATGTAACACTGAACATGCAAAAGGTATATGTCTTCTGATGAGACATTCATACTACTTTAGTTGGTTCTTAGAAATTTGTATGATGGCGTCTGTATTCAGACGCGGCCGTAGCTCTGTACATAATTTCTTCCTGCAGTGAGCGCAGTACATATTGTTCATTTTGCTCAAGCTCCTATCTTCAAACTATCTAGACCTTAGAAACTATGCTATTTTTATGCATGAAACTACCAGACAATGCAATCTAATTAGGACATTGAGTCATTGTTTCATATGTACTTTTAATATGTACCTACCAATTCCAGTTTGAGCCTCACCAGTGCTGTTGTATTTCGAACGTTGTCGTTGTGTTTTGTGAACTGCTGTTGTGTTTTGCACCTCAGTGTCACTAAGTTTTCTGCTGATTATTCAAATGATTGTCTGACAAACTTCCTACTTTTAACAAAGCACAGACAAAGCACAGAACAGGAAGGGAGGCAACCTGCAAGATGAACTTCAGTGATTATTAGCCCATACACAGACTGATGACATCCGAGAGGTGCACTGCGCCACTGGATCATCCACATGACTTCCTGTTGATTTATGGGTTAGGACCTGTAGACAAAACAGCTGGGGATGGCCTTTTCGAGAAGTTAAAGGGTCAAACACCAAAACAAACAGCGCCTGCTTCCAGAGGGATTTCCTGCTCAACATCATCCACCACAGGCACAATCATCACTCTAAACTACTGTGTCTTGTCATAGAGAAAAGACCTTTTTCCAAACATCAGTTAAACAATTCTGATTGTTATGCTTAATGATGGATATATTGTTTGTTTTAATTGAGAGCTTTTTGCGTGTGTGCGTGTGTGTGTGTGTGTGTGGTTGAATGGTGGGGGTGGAGTTGAGGCCAGGTCATGAGGACTGGATTTGTCCCAGCCCAGCAGGACAGTGGAGGATCACCAGTGGTGTAAAGTAACTGAGTATATTTATAAGGTTGAGGTACTTGTGATGCTACTTTGTACTTCTACTCCACAACATTTCAGGGGGAAATATTGTACTTTTCACTCCACTATTAGTATTTATTTGACAGCTATGGTTACTACATTCTTCCAATATCAAGATTTTACACCAAATATACAAGATTTTACACAGAGAAAATATAATTACGTTATGAAATACTGTGCCATGTTGAGGATTAAACAACCCAGCATCATAGTATAACCACATATAATAGTTGAATACAATAGTTAAATACCACCATATGTAAAACCACTGTAAAGTATAACTATTGATAATCTAATAATGCAATACAACACTATATTTTAGATGATTTAAGCACTTATCACTGACATGCCTGTACTTCAATTTCGGAAAAATTTTGAATGAAAGACTTTACTTTACTTATAATGGAGCACAGTATTCTTACGTTCTAATATAACCATTTTAATGGGTAAAAAGATCCCAATGGCTACAGGTAACCAGAACAATAAAAATAACTTATTACTTATTAAGAATATCTAGCAGTGTTTCACTTTTACCTCTCTGGTTGGATATATGGATATACATATACACACACACACATACACACGGTGAGTTTGGATTTACATTTGACGATGATGAGGATGATGTAATGTGTGTATTTAAACTGTAAAACGAATAGTTTGTAGGTACAGTCATCTTTCCGGTATAGGATGTACGTGTGTGTGTGTGTGTGTGTGTGTGTGTGTGTGATAGCAGGCTTACTCAGTGGAGGGCTGGTCCTTGTCGTCACGGCTGCTCATGTTTATTTGATGAGGAGGCGGCGGCCACGGGAAAACTGGCTGCTTCTGGTTTCCAGGCATAAATACAAAGCGGAGCCGGTCTGAGGGAAAAACGGCACAAAGGAAAGCGGAGCACTCAGAGGTTTAAAAGCTGAAGACCAAGAGAGTCAGGTAACCAGCTGCCTTACCAAAAAACACATCTGACAGACTTGTTATTGAACAGTGATGGTGAGTGCTGTGATTGAAAAGAATAGGCTGTATCAGGAGATATCGCTGAAAACACTGAGAACAGCTGATCTACTGTAGTTGTCAGCGCGGTGTAGATACATTAGAATAAATGTCACTCAGTTGTTTGTGTTGATAAGAAAGAAAAACGCTGCGCAAAAACAACCCGTGTAACCACAGCGCCGGCAGATCAAATGTTAGTCACACTGATGTATTGTAGGTCTGTGTGTGTGTGTGTGTGTGTGTGTGTGTGTGTGGTTAACGGGACAGGCTGCTCTTCACTGCCTGGAACAAGGTGGATTTATGTTTTTTTTTTTCGCTCCGTTTGTCCGCTTTAATATGTTGCTGTCTCCTCAACGTGTTGTCCTCCAGAGACAATCAGTCAGAATAACTCAGCGAAGTTTCAAACACTGAAGTTTTTTTTTTTGCTTTGTATCTGCTGCCACTTTGGCATCACAGCTTATACGTGGCAGCAAAGGCTTTTCCCATACAGCTGAGTTTCCCCTCAAGGCAGCATATAGCGTGACACAGACATGGAGAGGATCAGACACTTTAATTTACAGGGGCTGTCTGTTTTATGTCCTCTTTTTTCTCTCTTCTCTGGCTCCCTTTTCTGGTTAAAGCTGTTGTTTTCTTGTCATTATTCATATTTTGGTACCACTTCTTAAATAAACCACCTTTTTAAGGTTTTAAGCTGTAACTTTAAGCTGCGTTAATGGTCAATACATCATTTGCAAATGCCTTACAGATCAGATATCATCTACAAATAAAAGATCAAGAAAGGTCAGGTTAGGTCAAGAAAAATTCCTTTAGCTGCTGTTTACCCTTGCTGTGTCACTGGTTTCTGGCTTTCTAATAAGCCTGCACTTATGAATGTTATGAAACCATTCATAAAGGTGTTTAAACACATAAAGTGTGCACGTATAAATGTTAACAAGTTATTAACAGAAATAGATTTTGCTCCAAGCGGTTAAACCATCCAAGCAGAATGTGTACACCATGGCAGCCCAAAAGTTGCACTTATGAGTGTCTCATAATGGATTTATGGAGCATCAATAAATGATTTTTAACTCCCAGTAAAGCAGTTTCTCACAATTTATAATCTCTTTACAAAAGGCGTTTTATTAAGACGTGGTGCCTACATTTATTTCAACGATGTGGTTTCTTTTTCTCCATTAAATTCTTGTTTGTTTCATTTGTTTTATTTGTCTTATTTTAGTTTATTTTCTCTATCATCTCTCTCTGCTGTGATAGTTTGCCTGCCATCATTGTGTGCTAGACTGTTCTCTGAGTCTGCACCTCTGTAACTTGTGTGTATTTTCGGGAATACTACAATAGTCTCTGGACACTCTTTATCTGCACCAGGGCAACATCCAGTGTGGTGTACAGTAGCACAGCGGTGGAGTGTGTTTGTGTGTGTGTGTGTGTGTGTGTGTGTGTGTGTGTGTGTGTGTGTGTGTGTTTGTCCATCATCCCAGCTTGGGAAAATCATAGCTGGGAGAGAAGTGTGGAATGTCTAGTGTTCGGCACGATGCCCCCGGACTATACTGCACTACATTTTTGTTTTGATGTAGGGGTGTAGAAATGTTTGCTAGCATTGAAATACTCACATGGGACTGATGAAGGAAAAGGCAGATGTGAGTGTTGTCACAGCTGGAAAGAGCGATGTCCACAATTAAAGGAGAGCGGAAATCAGTAAAGACAACAGACATTTAAGTGAATCCTGCATGAGGTTGGCCCTTTTTTTTTCCGAAAAGGCCACCAGCAGATGCACTATTCTGTACATAGCCATTTCTAGGTCAGTGGTAGCCCCCTCCCTCCCTCACTCCATCCCTCCCTCCCTTCTCACTCCGCCCTACCCTATATACCCAAGCCCGGCCCACATGTTAATCTGTCTGGTGCGGTAAAACATGGAGTGGCGGCATGTGGCGAGTCCATTAACCAGCTGTGGATGTACAAGCAACCAGGGAGGAATGCGCAATCTGCCAGAGAGGCCAGTGTGTGAAGTGATCAAACGCTGTCTATAAAATAGATCAATCATTCATTTAATATTGGTGTTTCCTACATAGTTATAGAATGGCCTTTAGAGTGGCTTTTATTTCATAGGTCAAGCCCAAGATTGACAGAAACATTGTGAGTGAACACTGAATATTAAAAGCCATCATCAGTTTTCCTATTAAGAGGATGCAAAGATGTTGTTGTCTCCTGAAGCCTAAACCTGCTTTTTCATCCATCAACTCCAGCAACATATTTAGCAGATAGCATTTAGCATTACTAACACAGCACTATGGGTTTTATGCTGGTCCCCGTAGTTCCATCTACTGCAAGTGTTGCTGTTATTTCGACCCCTTTTGATCATACTGTTGAACACCACCATATTAACAATCTAAATATATATAAATATATATAAAAATATACGTCCATACCTATTATGATACTTGTCCATGTCAAGATAATGTCAATATCAAATAAAAAAGAGAGTGAATCATTTATCCAAATATGTACACCCAAAATACAAGTGCACCACATGAAAATAGTCAGATGAGCAGGAATTTAGCTTAGAGATCTTAAAGATAAAAATCAGGATTTCTGTATTTTACAATTCAGGAAGCAAATGTGCCTCTGATTCAAATAGTCCCAAATTGCTGTTTGTTGCTAAAAGGTTTGCTGGGGAAAAGTGTGTGTTAGGCAGCTGCCCCCTGGGCTCTCCTGGCAGGAAACACTTTCACACCATATGTATATATTTTCTCTATTAGCAAAAGAACATTTGCTTATTGGACGTTTCATCAGAATCGATTTGATCGGCCGTGGGTTATAAAACCATTGTAATTCATAGTCTAACAGTTGCACAACCTTTTTACTTATACAGATATTCACATCTATATGCAATAAACCTCACAGCCCAGGTTGTCAACAGTTACTGGGAAAATATGCCATTGTATTTAGCAAAAAGCAAATAAATGCAACAACAAAACCACCATCAAAATACAACAAACACAGTATTTTACAGCAAACAACAATTCCATCTACCTCTGCGTCCCCCTTTTGTCAGATGTGTTGTCCGCATTTGCTGTTTCCCACAAAAAAGCATCCTCCTGCGACCCTCATCTCTGCCAGCTGTGGAATATAGAAGAGCAGTAGTTGTATTACTGAAAGCACTGAAAACTCCTACTCAAAAGAAACCATAATTTCTAACGTCTATTGTTTAACAAACTGCACATGTAGCCGCATAGGAAACAAAGATGCTAGCCTCAATTCATGACCACAGATTCTATTAACATATACTCAACAATCACAGAAAAGCTTTGTGTTGGAGGTTTGCTGGTGGTGTAGATGATACATCTATTACTTTATTCTTACAAAAATATAAAGTGTAATGAGCATCACCCTTTACTGTTTTTGGAGCCTAAGAATGAGCCTATTCATGTTGACATTGCGATGAGGTTTCGGGTGAATCCAAGTGATGATTAACATCGTTGTTAAACTGTGTTTTCTGTGTGCGCAATGTGAGATTTTATGCAAAGCAATGAAGGCTGAGATTAGTTTCAGAGAAAGGCACAGCGAGAACTGAAACTTGGCTTTATTTGATACATACAAAGACATAATTCTGTTTAATAAGTGCAACAGACTGTAGATTATGTGATATGGATACAGTAAATCAATTGACAAGTTGTTTAAATAAATAACTGTTAAAATGGCTGAGGAATTTGTCAGTCGAGTTATCAACACATATAAACAAGATGAAATATGTTGTTTCTCCATATACAGTATACTGTCATATCGCCACTTGTAATGGAAACCCTGTTCAGTAAATCTGTGCCACATTCAGGATGAGGGTCGTGAAATCAGATCAGATGTCGTGTGCTACTGACCCGTCTACAGTAGAAGGTCTGATCCACATCTGTGTCGGACATCAGTGTTCAAGATGAAGAAGTTAAAGAGATTTACAGAAATCTTTGATATGTCCTCTTTAGTTTGACACCACAATCTAGCTCTAAAATCAGCATTCTTTATCCGCACACATCTTTTCTTGCACAGCTGGCCAGAGGTTTCCTCTCTGACTGCCTTTGTGAACTATGATCACGTGACTCCTCCAGCTGAGTAGAAGATTGACAGCTTGCTTTAAACAGTGTCTCAAACATCGAATTTGAATCCAGGCTAAAAAAACAAAGTGAAGCTGGCCACTGTCTTCAATTTAGTGTCCACATCGTATGAACTTGTTGAGTTCTGGCCAATGAGAGGAAGATTAAGGGCGCATGTGTACCACAAAAATGAGCTTGATATCCACATTAACTGAATTCTTTCTTATGTGTGACCTCAACCTGTGAGGGAGACTCAATGTGTATTTTCTACATCGTATCATATATGCTGCCATGTGTCCAGTGTTGCTGTGGTAACAAAGTAGGAAGTATGTGTGTGCATGTGTGAGTGTGCGTATTGTGTAACAACAGGTTATCTCCGTCTTACCTCAGAGGACTTGATATAGGACTAGTCAGAACTGGAAAAAAAACCCAGACCTATTTCATATTAAAAGCTCCCAGATAGCAGTTATAACAGTATCTTCTATTTAAAACTGCCACTAACTGGTTATGCTTTTGTAAATTTCTCTACTGGGTTAAGAGGAATGTCTTCTGAATACACTCCCACTGTGTTCTCATGCACAGCTGTCCATGCATTCACAGCAAGCGGGCTTGTGCACTGGGATAATAAAGGCACTTGTGCATTCTTCGCTCTGAATGTTAGTGTCCCTGACCAATATAATTAGGGAAAGACATATTTGTATATGGTGTGTTCTCTGATAGAAGTAATAGACGTTCCAATTACGCCATATGCTCAATAAACAGTGTCATACAACGGGATAGATAGCGGGTAGACAGAACAGTGTAAGCATGTCATGGAAAAAGACCCTTAATTAAAGTTAATCAGTTATAAATGCAGCTGTAAATGAGGGCTATATTGGGGGCAATGCTAATAACATGTATCAGGTATAAAACAGATCTGTGTAGTCAGCACTTAATCAGCAGCACAAGGCAAGGCCATTTTATTCATTTAGCACCATTCAGACACAAGGCAATACAAAGTGCTTTACGGGGACATAAAACACAATAAAAACAAGACACAAAGAAACATTAAAACATTAAAACAGACAAAAGCTCCAAAGAAAGCCAAATTATCTGCACCAGAACAATAGGTGTATCAGCCTCATTTCATTGTTAAAGGATCAGTTCATTACAATTATGATCTTTATTCACTTGTCTCTTGTGGTGTCTAGTCATGCCTAATTTTAAGAGAGCTGTCTCTGAGTTGTCAACCCATTACTCTGGATGTAATTATTTTGTGTGTGGGGCTCACAGCACTGAAATATAGCACTTAAACATTTGACAGTGTAGTGCCTGTGTTACTCTCTGGGTAATCCACAGACTTCACTCCCAACAGTTTTCACAGTCTCAGTGAAAATGTGTTCATATCACATGCACAAATTATTATCATGTAGATAAGTTATTACACAATGTGTATTTTATATGGGATATAAATAATAATAATAATAATAATAATAAGAGGGCATACAAGATAACATACTGCTGACTCACATGCTGCACAGATTAGATAGCGTTTATTGATCCCTCAGTGGGGAAAGTTTGCTGTTACAGCAGCTCAAAGGGGACAGACAAAAGCACACAGTTAAAAGAAATAGAAAATTAAATAGCAACGATATAATATATACAGAGGAAAAACCTATATACACAAAGAAACAATTATATGCACGATAATTACAAAAAAAACAATAACAGGGTGAGGTGGAATGGGATGTGAATTATTGCACAGTTTATGTAATAATAATAGTAGTAAAGTGCATAGGTGGTGGTAGTGGTTGTGTTTGTGGTTGGTGCAGCAGACTATAATGCAGCATTATACAGTCTGACTGCAGTCGGAATGAAGGACCTGCGGAAGCGCTCCTTCTTACATTTAGGGTGTATCAGTCTGTCACTGAAGGAGCTGCTTAAGGCCCCTACAGTCTGATGCAGAGGGTGTGAGGCGTTGTCCATGATGGAGGACAGTTTGGACAAGGTCCTCCTCTCTCCCACCACCTCTATGGAGTCCAGGGGGTGGCCACAGACTGAGCTGGCTCTCTTTATCAGTCTGTTGAGCCTGTTCTTGTCCCGCTCAGAACACCCTCCTCCCCAGCACACCACTGCATATGAGACCACAGATGCCACCACAGTCTCGAAGAAGGTCCTCAGGAGTGGTCTGCTCACTCCAAAGGATCCTAGCCTCCTCAGCAGGTATAGTCGACTCTGACCCCTCTTATAGAGAGAGTCAGCGTTGTCTGTCCAGTCCAGTTTGTTATTAAGGTGAACACCCAGGTACTTGTATGTCCTCACTCTCTCGATATCAAGTCCCTGGATGTTCACTGGTGCAGTGATGGAGGGTTTCCTGTGGAAGTCGACCACCATCTCTTTCGTCTTGCTGGCGTTGAGTAGGAGGTTGTTCTGTTCACACCAGTCGACAAAGTCCGTGATGACCGTCCTGTATTCACAGTCGTTCCCCTCTGACACACATCCCACGATGGCAGTGTCGTTGGAGAACTTCTGGAGGTGACAACTGTCCGTAGCATATCTGAAGTCTGATGTGTACAGGGTGAAGAGGAAGAGTATGATTCCCCTGATCAATGTTTGCTGTCAAGAGTTAACTATTTCAAGATATTTAATTATTAATATGTTATGATATGTAATGTGTCATTTTAGTTTTCTTTTTTTATCTTCTGCTGTATGAGCATCTGTCACCTGCACACTCAGTGTTACAGTGGCGCCATTTTAAACTTTGGTCCTCTTCTTTAATTTGTCCTCAGACTCCATCGAAGAGCAGCTTGGACGGCATGCAAAGTTGTGAAATTTCCTCAGATAGCACTGATGATCCTCTTAGTAGCGGCCTACGCACTCATCGGCAGCCTCGAATAGTAGTGATTGGTGCTGGCCTGGCCGGCCTTGCTGCAACTAAGGTCCTACTGAAAAACGGCTTCACGGATGTCACTGTCCTAGAGGCGTCAGACCACATCGGCGGGAGAGTTCAAAGTGTTCAGCTCGGTGAGTGGATGCATCTCTGTTTACCTGTTTTTTTAACAGCAGCACCATAACTACTAGGGCTGTAAAAACACACTAACTGTGTAAGATCAGTTAGTTTTATATACCCTAAGTGCAACACAGTTATTTGGTACATACTGCACTGAAATTGTCTTTCCTCCACCTTTTTAGTTTCATGGCTTATCACAGATTTGCCTCCCTCACCAACCCATATCTAAATGTCTAAAACCGTTTATAGCTATGTGCATTATTTTAACTCAGATGTCCTAAACGTCATCTTATAAAAGAAGAACAAAGTGGTAACAAATAATGCATCAGTGGAACTTTAAGTTTTAAAATATTTTGGAAATGATGCTCATTTGCTTTCTTGTAGAGGATTGATACCAAATATGGCAGTGAAGTCTGAGGATAGCTTAGCATAAACACTGGAACCAGTGGGAAACAGGTAGCCTCCAGGAAGTCAATGATATCCAAGTACAGTAATAACTCCCTGTAGAACTACAACGTGTCATTTAAACTTTGATTTGAGCACAAATGACATATGATGGATTATTAGTGAGCTTTAAAGGTGCTTGTAGACAGATTTTGTTACGTCTGGACAGAGCCGGGCCAGACGTTCCCCTTGTTTCCAATCTTTGTCTTCCAAGTTGCTAACTCTTTCCTGGCTGTAGCAGCATATTCAATATACAGGCACGAGAGTAGTTAAACAACTACTTTAAGACCATTAATATGTGGGTTTATGGTAATAATTTTCTGTAATAAGTTTCTTTTTACAGTACATATTACTAAAATGTCAAAAACTGAATTGTTCAATGGCTGATTCTCATAAAACAGCTGATACTGCACAAAGATACATGTTTCAACATCAGAAATTTGCATTACACAGACATTGCTGATTTATGAACAAGAAATCTTCTGAAGTTAATTCAGTTAAGTTAATTTTACATTATTTGAAATATAGATCAAAGGTCAAAAGTCACATTCTCTCAGAAAAATTAGTAAATACTGTTCATATTTGCTAAGAAATTAGCAAAGAAATACATTTACGCAATCAGCTTTGTTTCCTTCATTAGTCATGAAGAGATGCATGTCTCGTCCCAAGAAAAATAATGGTGCTTTTCATTTGTTCTGCTTGAGTGGTGCTGGTAGATTTTCCCAACAAAGGCGTCTGAACCGCAAACTCTGTCTCGGTCTTAAGCCAGAGAAGGTTGCCTGCCACTGATTTCCATCATGATAAATTCTTTTCGAATGGCAAGAACAAACAAGTAGGGAACAGCATCTGCTTGTGGTGCTGATGCACGGCTGATACTGTACGTTCTCAAAAGAGGTCATGTGTATGTGTCTCACTCATACTACACTGTTAAATGTACAACCGTGAGTCATGCGGATGGATAACTGCATCTATTATGTAAATGCATGTTAATGTGCCCAGATATTATGTAATCACAGAAACCTTTAACCATTTCTCTCTTTGGCGTGTTTTTATTAAACTCACACTGACCTGTGTTGCTTTTTTTATTTTGTAGGAAAAGCAACTTTGGAGCTTGGAGCCACCTGGATCCATGGAGCCAATGGGAACCCAGTGTACCACCTGGCAGAGGACAACGGGCTGCTGGAGCACACCACAGACTCAGAGAGGAGTGTGGGACGCATCAGCCTGTACACCAAGAACGGGGTGGCTCATTACCAGACCAACGTCGGAAAGAGGATCCCCAAGGACCTGGTGGAGGAGTTCAGTGACCTGTACAACGAGGTGAGGGGACACATGCGCACAGGTACACACATGAATTCACACTTACGTGCACAGATGGATGTATGCAAGAACAACAGCAGAGGAATACTTCCTGTTCAGCCTGCCTAACAAGTGCATGTAAGTTAATAAATAATAAACTAATAAACTAATATTCAACAGGAAATAGTGTTCAAACCTACAAAACTTAATTTTAAATTATGTTCCCGAACATATTTTTTATCTGCGGAAACTCTGGCCATTTGCACAAAATGATGCACCAAGAAACTCCTAACATCCATGGCAACACTATTACATATATCTTCAGATATTTTTTAGTGAAGCAGCAAATAGTCTGCCAAAAGCTTGCCGAATTTAAGAATAAATGGTCCTTTTCATTTGTCCAGTTATCAGCTCTGTGCTCTGTAGCTGCCCCTGTTAAAGCATGTTTATTATAGTGAAAGTAGGTCATGTCTGGGAAAGCAGTTACAGAGGGGAGGTATAGAACACAAGGAAGGCATTTTGTTTTCATTAACCTTTGTACATCTTGGTTTTCTGCATGGTCTCCTGACCTCCTGGTCCAAAATAACCTGCCTATGCTGTGTTCTTGTGATAAATTGTCTTAACACCTTCAGGGACACTGGGGCAGTTTTGGCATCCTAAAAACTGGAGGTTTTTCTTGCCTCTGCTACATTTCGCCTCGTCATCAGCAGTCATCTTGTCAATCTTCCTCCAGTTTTCTTTCAGCCTATAAAAATCCTCATTGTGCTTTCCTTGTATGTTGTATAGATTGTGAGGCTCTCTCTGTTTTGGAGTATGTATAAGTAAAACTGACTTGAGCGTAAAGCCTGCAGTCTCCAGGATGTGCTTCTCAAAAACTGGCATAATAAAAAGAGAAAACCAAATGAGACATGCTTCAGTCTCACTTCACCTTTGTCACTCTTTGTGATGTCACTCAGCCCTGACTGAGTGATGAGGACCACAGTATCTCCTGTGCCTTCCTTTCACACTGCTCAAATTCAAGGCCAGCATTATATAAAGATGACTCATTGTGCTTTGAGAGAGCAGAGGGCAGCGTTTTCTATAATCTGACTTTCATAAACAAAATTGTTATCTGCTACTGCCTTTACCTCAATACAGCTGTTATACATTCTGTTTAGTTTATAAAGTGGAAGACAATATTTAAAAAGTGTGACCTCTTTATCTGACCAACGGCCCAAAACCCCAAAATATACAGTTTACTGTCACAGAAGACTATGAAAGCCAGGTAATATTTATGCCCTGAGTACCCGAGGCCAGTTTTCTGATGATCATTTAACCAACTGATTCTTTCAGCACTACTAAACAACACAACACATTCTACAACACTGTAAGTAATTACATCAAGTTATGTTTCATTATCAAGGGTTATAATACCAAAACTTAAACCTTAACCTACCATGACATTGTATTCAGCTAATACTCCACTTTACACAACACGCTACTCAAAGTAAATACATTAAAGACGCACTTTACTTGTTCTGCAAGGTTTTAAAGGATTTAAAGGATTTAAGGGTTTTATTTGTTGATGTAAATGTTATCCATACTCATACTGTTTATGCTTTTACTTGATACACGTTAATACATCACTGGCACTGTTTCAACCTGGTTCTACTTTCTAAGAAATTGTGTATTATCAACTTTTATATCAAGACAAACACTTATAAACAAACACAAAACAGTATTTATGTAGCATATTGCCAGTACAACATTTCTTATTAGTCTCTTGTTCTACTTTCTACTTTCTTCTCCTTAACAAGGTGCTGCTGTTGTAGCGCCAACAATCAAGAATCAAGTGATCTGATCTGCTCTGAGCTGAACTAAACTGGTTTCTTTTCCTTCCCTCTTTCACCCTCCTCTGCTTGCTTTATATCCTTCCTCCTTTCTCTTCCTCCTGAATAACCTCCACCACTTGCCTTTCATCCTACTTTAGGTGTACGAGCTGACTCAGGAGTTCTTCCAGAATGGGAAGCCAGTTTGCGCTGAGAGCCAGAACAGCGTCGGTGTCTTTACACGGGACGTGGTGCGCAAGAGGATCATGTTGGATCCCGATGATTCTGAGAGCACCAAGAAGCTCAAACTGTCCATGCTTCAACAGTACCTCAAGGTGTGTGTCTGTGTGTGTCTGTGCTTGTACTTGCTACATAGAGAGGACTAAAACAAGTTTTTGACTCACAAAGTGAGGACATTTTTGGGAAGTCAGGACCTTTAGGCTTAAAGTCACGACTTCAAAGGATGGTTATAGGGTTAGGACTTGGTTTAAGGTTAAGGCTAGAATTAACTTAATTGTAATAGTTAGGCATTAGGTTAGAGCAAGGGGCTGGGAAATGCATTACCTCAGCGATGGTCCTCACAAAGATCAAAGTATAGGTGTGCGTGTGTGTGTGTATGTGCGTGTGCACTCTATCAATGTCATAGCAGATATGCCTGCTGGCACTAATAGCTAAGGTTAATAAGACAACAATTAGCCAGTTATTAGAAACAGGTTGGTTTGCTAATTAGATAGTAATTATGACATTTTATTTACTTCCTCCTAACCGTGTAGATATTCAGTGACAAATATCCAAGCTAGGGCTTTTGTTATTTCAAGCACAGCACGTCTGAACATGATGTTAAAACATCCTGTTCATGGTATGAGTGTGCAGTGACAAACAAAGGCAAACATGCAGAAAGGAAACATCTTAATAATTAATCATCATGTGGATGCAACCAGTGAGGATGACAATCATGTTCAGATGACTTTTTTAAAATGAAAATGGTCCAAAATGAAAACATATTGCATTTTCAATGATATATAGCAGAGAAGAGCAGCAAATGATCACAATTGAGACCTTAGAATTAAAGAATCAAACAAATAAAAAAAAAACTTTCTCTATTCTCCTTATTGTTTCTAAAATACAGCACTTGAAACACTTCAGCTTTTGTCAGGAATTGAATGTACTTTTATGCAATTTCACTAGGTTTAATGCACATATTATAAGTTGCTTTGGATTAATAATCATCATGTGATGTAATTCAGTGTAAAAGTCGCAAAGTTGTAAAGTTGCTCATATTTGGCATGTTTGCTTGATTAAACAACATCAGAGAAACTAGAAATAGTTTGAAATTGTGGAAACACTTTCTTGTCTATATGGTAAATATAAAGCTATAGCCAGCTGCCTCTTAGCTTGAGTAGCGCAAAGATCGGAAACAAGGGGAAACAGCTACTGTGCCTCTGTCAGACAATTATAAAATCTGCCTACCAGCATCTCTAAAACTCACAGACTAACACATTATATCTTGTTTATATAATCTATACAAAATCAAAATTGGAAAAACAATACGCCATTTCATGTGCCAGACTGTCATGGCCGATCATTTCTTGAATTCTCCGCTGGTTACCTGGCAACTGCTCTGAGCCAGAGAGCGAATAAAGTATATTTCATAAAGTGTCCCAAGCCCCAAGTATTGCTTTTAATAATTAATCTATGATTAAAATTTAAATCAATTAAATTTCTTTTGATCGGCTAATGAATTAATGATCAAATCCTTTTGGCACTACATAGTAGAACTCGCACCATGCATACGGTGTTAGTTGCCATTTAATATATTCATGTGAGCTCTATATTCATTTGAGCGCTCTGCCATACGCTGCCGCCCACACACAAATAAACAGGAAACAGAACATGTTGTGAAATGCAGCAGAGAAGAGACTATGACACAGTAGCCACCGGGTAACCTCCACCATGCTGGCTGACTATTTAATGAGGCATACGCTGTAACATATTTCTGCTTCTCAATAACGCACCACCTGTAGGTGTCCTCTTAATGAAATGTATGTGTCCCCATATTTAAACCAGTTTAATCGTGCTGATTTGCTTAAAGCTGTACTACTACATAGCTACATTATGAATTCAATGGTTGTAGAGAGTTGACTCAAAATATGGAAATATAACTCAGTTGATCTGTTCACCTGTTTCAGGTGGAGAGCTGTGAAAGCAGCTCTCCCAGTATGGATGAGGTGTCTCTGAGTGAGTTTGGTGAGTGGACAGAGATCCCTGGTGCACATTACGTCATTCCTGAAGGTTTCATGAAGATCGTGGAGCTCCTGGCCCAGGACATACCCTCCCGCACCATCAGCCTTAGCAAACCAGTCCGCTCCATCCACTGGAACTACTCAGCCCACCATCAGGAGGTGATTGCCAAGAGCAGCGACACCAACCAGGACAACAACCACAATAAGAACAACCACGGCTGCCAACCTCATGAGGACCCTCTGATCCTGGGTCACCCCATTTACGTGGAGTGCGAGGACGAGGAGTGGATACCAGCCGACCACGTGATCGTGACGGCTTCTCTGGGCGTCTTAAAGCAGAACCGCGAGACCATGTTCTCCCCCTCTCTGCCTGAGGACAAAGTGCTTGCCATCGAGAAGCTGGGTATCAGCACCACCGATAAGATATTTTTAGAGTTTGAGGAGCCCTTCTGGAGCCCAGAGTGCAACAGCATCCAGTTTGTGTGGGAGGATGAGGCGCAGCTAGAACAGCTGGTCTACCCTGAGGAGCTGTGGTACAAGAAGATCTGCAGCTTTGACGTCCTTTACCCTCCTGAGCGCTACGGCTATATGCTGAGCGGCTGGATCTGCGGGCAGGAAGCGCTGTACATGGAGCGCTGTGATGATGAAACGGTGGCTGAGACCTGCACTGAGCTGCTGAGGCGCTTCACAGGTCAGGATGCACGCACACAAGCAAACAGCTGTGCACTTTAGGCAGTTTTTACCCAACATACATCCTGTTTACAGCTTAGACGCTCTTGAGGGTTCTGTGGGTTGATATCTACACAGGATTGCTTGTCATTATTTCTTCATCCTTTCTTCCCACATTGAGATATTTTGCTTTTTTGACTGTTTTATGTTGTCTCTTAAGGACAAAATAGTCTTTATAAAAGATAGCACTGCTTTTATTATTCTGACTACTGTGGATTTTGTTTTTGACAGAAAACAGACAAGATGAACTTCCATATTCCAGCGCTATTCTAGTTAAGCTTTCACTAACAATTAGTAACTCAACACAAACACAATAGCCTTGGAAGGCTGAGACTGTCAGCTCAATGACTCATACAAACCGTGACTCGGGGTGGGTCGTTTCATATAAAGAAAATTACATAAGCTTCAGTTGTGACGTAATGTAGCTTTTGTCATGACAAAAAGGTTGACAGCTAATACAGCTGAATGACACAGATGTGTGCTTTTGCTTCCAGTGAACAGCAGCTAACTAGTCTGGTGTCACCACCACAAATGAACAAAACACAGAGAGGAAGAATTGATCTTGTGTTGGGTGACGTGATGAGGCCTTCTCTTGAATCGACATTCGATCAGTCCCCTCTTTTTCTTGTGACAAACTCACCCAAATTGCGTGGGTCCTATATTTTCTCTGAGGCTTATTCAGTGCTGATCCTACCAGCCATCTAAAACACCTCACTTCTTGTGCAACAAAGGAATTTTCAGGGGGGGGAAAAAAAAAGAAGACTTAGCTGCTCAAGGGTGATTGCAACATAAATTGTGAAAGGTTTCATCTAATGGTAGTAGGTTGACTCACTGTTTGTCGGTTGGCAGCAGATTAGGAATGTGCGGATAGAAATGGCTCAGATTATTACTCTGTAAAGTGATTGCCTCAGAATTAGGTCACAGTTTGAGTACAGAAACAGACACTGTCATTTAATGAAAAAGTCGGTGGACTTCCTATAAATGCAAGACTGTACATCACACAGAGGAGCGACTCACACATACGCATTCCTCATTTAGGTCAATGTGGTTTAATCCCTTCAGCTGTTGCTTAATTACATATAGACTCGCTGGTGCCTCTTCACTCACAGAGGGTCACAAGTTCATTAGCGTCGGCAGATTGAATGTCCCAGTAAATGGCCTCAACTCACAGCCGCCACCAGCAACTGGTTTGATTCTGTGATGTACTGGATTTTCCAGACACCAGGCTGCACGTGATCGTCATTAGCCCGTTGCTGGCCCTCCATTTAGCCCTCTACTATCTGTACTGAATCTCTGTCTGTCCGTCCGTGTGTCCACAGGGAACCCTGACATTCCAAAGCCCTGGCGCGTCCTGCGCTCCTCCTGGGGCAGTAACCCCTTCATCCGAGGCTCCTACTCCTTCACCAGGGTGGGATCCAGTGGTGAGGACTGTGAAAGGCTGGCCATGCCACTACCTTATGCCAACAGCACCAAGGCTCCGGTGAGACAGCCACAAACTGCACAATAATAAAAAAAACCTCTACCATATGATCCAATTCAGCAGCCCCGAAAATAATTAGCTCATAATGTTAGATTGTGTCAGAAAGCTGTTTTACTCACCTTTTTAGTAGTGTTGGCACTGTATTATTTTGTTGCATACAATTTTGTCCAGCACACTGTTTGGTGTTAAGTGCAGTTAATATATGAAAGCACTGTGAACTGCTCAGAGTAAGCTGCTCACATTAAGATGAAGATTAGAAGAAGATGTTATAATGTATTTATTTCAGTTTAGCTTAGCTTAGCTTTATTTGTTGATTTTGAGTGGAATTTTCTCAAAAGAATTGCTCTATTTAAAGCCAGCTAAAAACTGATTTATTATCCATTTATTACCAGAATCCTCATTAGTCTTTATTTAAGTTTATCAAGTGAAAAGTGTCTCTGAAATCTTACATAATTACATAAATCTTTCTAGAAACCTTCCTATGATTTTGAAGTCATATAACAGTTCTATCGTAGCAACGTTTGTTGAAATATTGTTTATATATATTTTTTAATAATTCCTTGAAGAACAATATTCATTGTAGGAGTATTTTTACTGACTGTACATTTGGTTGTTTACAGTCCCTGCACACACTCTGAGCGCATCTGGCTAATGCGACAGTGTCATCACTACCATGTCACATTGCAGCACATGCAGAGTAAATACAGCTGGTGTCAGGGGAGTTATGAATCTGTACTCTTGGCCAGCAGTCTAGACCATGAAACCTGATGCGTTCTGGGTGAAGGGGGTAAGAGGGTGGGTTTGTGTGCTTGCTTGACACAGCTGAAGGAACGGCATGAGCCCTCCGCTGAAGTCCTTCAGCCCTTCAGCCCTTCAGCCCTGTCAAACCGAAATCTTCAGCCCTCAGGAAAGTTACTGCAGCCTCCTACATGAATGGCGCTAACAAGATAATCAGTGATGGAGATAGGAAAAGTGCTGCAAGAGAAGCCAAAAATATGTCAAAATGACTGATAGATCTTGTTATAAATCTGGTTTTCTTCTCTAAAATCTTTTCTCCTTTCTCTGTGCTCATTTTCCCTTTTCGCCCCCTCCCCTCTTCAGCCTCTACAGGTCCTGTTCGCTGGAGAGGCCACTCACAGAAAATACTATTCCACTACCCATGGTGCTTTGCTGTCAGGACAGAGAGAGGCCACTCGCCTAACTGAGATGTACCAGGACTTGCACAGAGCTGAAACCACAAAGCCTAATATGTAAAATAAAACAAACCTCTCACTAGTGAAAAAAATTTACAAAACTGTTGAGTTTTAAGCGTTTTATCTTAATGATTAAGTTATACTTAAAAGCATAGCTCGGGCATTATTACATTGATAACAAATGAGTATTGTTTCTATTGTACTGTAGATTCGAATCATGCTAAATTTTATGTACTGTTCAAAAGTTGCCAATGGTGCTGTCATTTATTGTCTTTATCATTCTGTCATTATGTTTTTTTTAATCAGTAATTTAATGTTTATAATAACAGCATCTGTAATTTAACTTGTTTTTGTAAGTGCCTTCTGTACGTAATGTTATGTTATTTCAATAATAATGGAAATATGAATAAAAATTGAGAAGGTTTTAACAAAATAAAGGTTCTATCATCATCTAACAAGACCAGTTGCTCTTCTCAAGTCATTAAGATATTAAACACACCAGTGGTATCCATCGGATTTCTCCTCCTCATCCATTTCTGTCTTCATGAATATTTTCCAGGAAAGTACAACCACAGACGAGCTGTTTCCATAATATCATCATTTTGGTATCCCTTTATATCTATGAGGAGGAAGGCAGAGAGTGAGTGCACATGGAAAAAAAAAGGCTCCAAAGCCACAACACTGTGCCAAAGTGACAGATGGTGTCAGAACAGACCTCAACCCAGTCTTCACTTCTGTTGGACAACAGTGTTAATCCTCTTCTTTAGTGACAAACACGATCAGAGGCTGAAAAGAGCTGGGAAAGTTTCAATTAACATCAAAAAACAGAAATTGGTCCCCAGATTTCCTCCTTACCAATTAGCCACTTGTTTCAGATTTAAACAGTTACAAGAAAACAGGTTTTCTCATCTAGATATGTTGACATATTTTACAATAGTTCTTCATTCTTAGTGATGTAGACTATATTTGACATGTACCAGTGACAAAATGGCCTAGATTCCCTTAAATTTACTAAATAAAAAGACCATCAATGATCATGGCCTTATCTCTGTCCCATAATGCTTCTCTGTAAGAGGGAACCTCTGTCTTCCCAAACCACTCTTTGCCATGAAACTGATCAGAGAAAGAAAAAAGACGTAAAAAGATTATTACAAAGAAAGCCAAAACAGCTACAGAATAAGCAGATATACCTTAATTTCCAGTCCCCAGCGTGGGTTAAGCTCCAAAATCATTTGATCCTGCATTTCCTCAAAATGTAACTTAATAGTTAATTAATAGATTTGTTAGACCCTCTCAGCCTGGGAAATGCCCATGTCCTTCAAACTTCACACCGCATGTTTATAACACAGGCTTTCTGTTTAAATGTGTGGTTTCCAAGCTGAGATAAGCTTGATGTCTTGATGTCGGGGTTATTCTCAGACTTCTGTAAACCCACAGAAGACAACAGTTTATACAGTCTATACAGATGAGTAAACCTAACTTCTAACTACGTAAGAAATGGGTAGAAAGCCCCTTTCAGAGTCAATAGATTTTTGTCAGCACTGAAATTGTGAAAGTTCAAAACCTCACTTCATTAACTGTAATAGACTCATTATTCATAATGTTAGTCTACAAAGTTACTCAAGCAATCAGACAAATGTGGCACATGTGGTGGAGTACATGAAGAAGGTAGCAGAAAAATGTTCAAGTACAATTCCTGACAGTTTTGAAGTCACTGGAATATTTATTATAATCTAGAGAACATGCAACCATTAAAAGTAGCAATAATTTGAGGATAGAGAATATATTTCCAAATGGGAAAATGTCCTTTCATGAGAAACAGCTTAAGTGCAGTCTAATGACAAAGTGATTCAAAGTCAAACATGCACCAAGGACACAGAACTGATATGCTGTCAACTATAAATATCAAGGAGCATCAGAAGGAGCAACGTTTCAGAGAGTGACATGCCATTATGTGGAGACGTCTTACTTAGAAAATTATATATCTACTATATATATATATATATATATATATATATATGCAATAAAGAAACAGTCAGTGCTTTAACATGTTTTAAATGTTTCATTTAAAATGTTTGAAAAATGAAGTACTTGCACACTCATAGTCCACACTCGCACACATGCAACAGCATTAGCCATAAGTCAAATGAAAAGGGGCCCGTGTGCTAGAAATCCTCAATACTGAATATACTGATTCTCAGCAGCACAGTAGAAAAGTTAAAACCACACAGAATACATATTACTGTAAATACGCTCTTGTTCTGAGTGTGCAGTCGATGCACACCGCTCTCCAACACTGTAATGGACAAAGGCAATATAGGAGCTGCTAACAGCTGGAAAAAAAGCAAAAAAAATAATTCTGTGGTGGTAAAACAGCTGCAGGGAGATCTTGAAAAACAACAAAAAATGTCTTAAATCATTTTCAAAATGTCTCAAAAATAATGTCTATTTGTCTATGTGAAGTTAATTAGCAAGGAAAATATTCCAAAGTCACACTTCCAGCACCACACATAAACTGCTAAAACAGAGTACTGTGATGAGTAGTATGTAGTACTGTAGAATTATTATGTACTATGGATTTGAGACTCAGGTCAGGTCAGATGGCACACAAACAGGAAACAGTGGTACGTGCTTTAATTTAAATAAATGAGAGGCGAAGCAAATGTTCACCCTCATCATTCTTCATTATAGGAACATCAAGCTTGGTAAGATCACGCAGTCCTCTGCGTCAGTCGGCCCAGCTTCTATGTGAGCAGAGATCTAATCAACCACAAGTGAAAACACCAGCGTGGGTTCAAGGGGCTTTTAGGAAAATATATGAGAATGCTTTTTATCATCTTAATCTAGAGAGGTTTATAATCAGTTACAGTTCATTTAACTGGGGCACTAAACGGATCAGATTAAAAAAGGATTTAAAAATACATAAATATTTCAATCTAATATATTGCAGAGTTTACAAATACAGTCAATCAATGCAGTCATTAAGATGTTACCAAACTTTTCTATTGAAGTCTTTTCTATCAATCAATCAATCAATCTTTATTTATATAGCGCCAATTCACAGCAGCGTTATCTCAAGACGCTTTCCATAAAGAGCAGGTCTAGACCAAACCCTTTAATTAGAGAGAGAGACCCAGCGATTCAGGAATTCAAAATTAAGGATTCAAGAATTCCCACATGAGCAAGCATCAGATATTATATTGAGCAACAGTGGCAGGAAAAACTCCCCTTTAACGGGAGGAAACCTCAAACAGACCCAGGCTCAATGTGGGCGGCTTCTGTAGGGGTCCACGTTGGGTGGAAGTTGGACAGAGAGAGAAAGACAGAGAGAGAGACAACACAAACAGCAACCAACGTACTAGCAGTGACTATAGCACTAACAATAGGAGTGTGACTAAAAGATTAGCAGTATGATATTATTGAAAAACATGACGAGTGGCCGACTAGTTTAGGTGCTCTCTGGTGCTTTGTCGTGGTAAAACTTTGGTAATCCATTTTAAGATGTAACGAGAGCTTCGGCTCCCACCGACATCTCAAAGTGTCTTGGGCACAGAAACACGGATCCTGCCAACAAGTTCATCTCACAGCCAATCAGAGCTCATCTTACATTTCATGGCAGATTTGCAAAGATTTGCCACAACAAAGTTTCCCCCATGAGCTCTGAGTAAAGACACAGCTGTGCCCGAATAAGAGTTAACTACCAGACAACTAACTAGAGAAACACAGTGCTGATATATTATCACCTTATAAAGTTGTTATGGGCAACATATCAAACATATGTCTGCCTCAAAGTGCTGCAGAGAAGCTGGTTGTACAGTATTTACACACCATAAAAGCAAAAGTGAGTTAAAACAGGCAAAAAACCTGCACAGAGCTGCAGACATTTTGTCATATAATCACTTCAAATCACAGCATTAACATTTTAATCATTATTAATACAAAGACAATGATTATTGGGGCTGTGAAACTTGTGTTTCTTTGTTATAGTGTGTACAAAGCTCAGAAACTAAGACCGTGTTCTCTGTACTCAGCTTCCTCCTTCGCTCAGACAGTTGGACAGCAGACAGCAGAGAGGGAAACACGGGGACAAAGTTCTGGCAGGAGTCCCGGTCCAGCAGGGGAACACGAGAGGCTGCAGAGGGCTTAACCATTCAACTACAGCTGCCACCAGAAGGTAAAGTCATCTGTTGTTTCGCCCTTTTGGTGAAACACACATCATTACGCAGGGAAACAGTGTTTTAAATGATGTCTGTTTTAAAATCAGGACTTTATGGAGCTTTCAGGTGGCCCTTGTCAATTTATATGTGACATTATTCGGAGTTAACCCTTTATCGGGCAGAGGACCATATTTGGTAACTTAAGTGGGAGTTCAAAATACCGCCCCTTGCCTCACCATGAGGCAGTAGAACTACGAGATTTCTCCAAGCCAATCAGTGACAAGCAGGCTACATGACAGACCGGCAAGAAACCATATATGGTAACTTCATAAACCTTGATTTTCACCATAACATTAGATTTTTTTTTTTAAAACTCCCAAAAGAAAAAAAGTCTTGTAATGACCACCAGTAATGGTCTAGGGTTGGAATTTCTAAGTATTTCAATGAGCGCCCTATAAAGGGTTAACCATAAAGAATTGCAGTCAAACGACCAACAAAGACATTAATATCCAGTGGTAGACGTTTACTATCCGTGACACATTTTACAAGTGACGTTTTATGACTTCTAGGATTCTTATGATGAACTAATCATCTAAAAAGTATCTCTTTGGCAATTAAGTAATTGCCAAATCATTTGTGAATAATTTCCAATGAGTTAAATTTGCACATTGACAGATACTAATAAGACTTAATATTTGTAAATCATTTAATTGCAATTGTTTTGTTTCCCCAAATGAAAGAAAAAATCATCTAATGTCATCTCTCTACAGAGGGACTATTTTTGTGGAATAAAGTGGCTAAACAGGGCTGTTTTTTTTTTGGAAAAGCGTTTGCTTAAATGTCATTTTCCAGTGCAGCGTGCACCAGCATTAAAATACCACACATTTATCAATATACTTATATACAGATATTCACTTGTCTGGTTAAATATTTTAAAATCTGGCTTAATAACTAAGATACGACGTGTATCTATGAGGTTAAAAAGAGTACCCAAGCTTATCTGCAGCGGTTTCCTCATTACAAACTGTAGTATGTCATGAAGCCATGCATGTGGTTGCCAAAACAAACCACCAGCACCTCCGTGTCCCACAGGTAACACCGTGGCAACACTGTGTCACGTTGCCTGCTTGATGTTTCACAACACTGCACTTGAGTTATTTCACCACTGCTTCCGCCGTCATTGTTCTTTCCTCTCAGGTACATAGCGGCACACTCAGATTTTAGATATAGGTCCACACTATTTCTGCTGACTGTGCCTTTAAAGTATATGTATATACTATTTATTATTTATTAATTACATGTGTTAGAGCCGCATTAATGATTTCTGGCCACTAGGGGCACTTTTGTAAATCTGTTTGAGTAGTATCTCATGATCACCTGATGAAAGCGTTTTCACTTTCCTTTTGCCTCTCCTTTTTTTGAGAAGAAAAGCCCAACCCTGTTCACCAGCACCCTCTAGTTATTTATTTTGTGTGAAGTAGCTTGCAGGTAATGAGTTTATCACAGTGTTTTGAAGCAGCTTCATCCTTGATGAAAGCTGCTTAGATGCAAATTATTGAATGGTGCAGCAGACCTTTTTTACAGCAGACATTTTGGCTGGTCATAGCTCGATGGAACTGAGCCATCGTTAACAAAATTTGTTTCACATGCACTTATCCTGCTAAGACAACATGTCTGATGAGCAAAAGGTCAATAAACATGCAGACATTAAACAGCTGCAGGGCTGGGTAACAATTTTTTCAGTGGGTTTTTGTCACTAAGAATGATAAAGTGTCAGTCTGCGCTACAATATATAGAGCATAAGTCTGTGTACTATCCATAGGTCCAACTGCAAGGTACAGGCCTAATAAATAAAATAACATTTTCTCACTTATCTCTAGTAGTACCTGACATAGAAATAGTTTTGGTCTAATATGGTTTTGAGAGAGATTTCTGCGGTGCTGAATTAAATTTGCTTTGCTTGCAGCACTCACAGCTTTATTACATTCAACTGTGTCACATTAAGCTTCACTGCAAAAAGGCTTTCTCTCTTCAGATGTATTTAACCTTCTCGCACCTTCGCATTGTATTGTGAGTGCAGGGAACGAAGCGACGAGACTTTCCTAACACAGTGTAATGGTTCTGAGTAATTAGCAGACATCACTGTAAATTTGTGTTATTGAAAAAATCCTTTTTACCAAACAAATTGTTCGTTTTAAAAAAGGAATTAGACCCTTTAATCTATATTTCCACATTTCAAGGTTTCTCCATTTCAAAATAAATCTAAAAAGTAGCTGAAAGTACAAACAAATACAATTTAAAGCAGTTTTATTGATGACAACAAATGAGTGAAAATGAGTAGTAAAACATTTCCATCTATTGCAGTCATCATAGAAGGCTGATCATCTTTTGGGGAAAGTTTGTCTGTAACAGAATCCATTTTGTCCTTAAAGCAACATGGATGAAGTTCATGGATAGACTGGCATACCTGTCGATGGTAGTCAAAAAGGAGATTGTACAAAGACCAACTGCACACTTAATTGCCCAGATAAGTGTTGAGGTAATGTGTAAAATACTATTCAGATGAATGGGCAGAGTACAATCATTCATACATAAAATATGTACAGAGAGGTACATGAACACTCAGACGATGTTTTTTCAGTTGCACAGAAGGATAAATGGGTGTAACTGCAACAGAGGAGGAATGAAACTTGATTGAAATAAACATGTGATTGAGGAAGCACCTTGGTTTATGAGCGATGCTTCAGTTTCTGAATAAAAATAAATTAATTTGAAAATTATTCTGCTTTATATTTGGAGAGGCGGAGAATGGAGACGTAAGCCAAACATGATTCTGGCTAATTGGCACCTCTAATCTGCAGTTTCAGAGCGCAGAGGCTCTGCAACGTCCTCAGCAGGTCCATTTTCACAATTAAGCAAATGTACTGTTGGTATGAGCCTGAAATCTACAGTATGATGCAAAGCCAAAGCAAAGACAGTGACAAATACAAACGTGAGCATAAGGTCATATTGGCAATGAACCGAAAAAGCACTTAAATGTGGTTGAATCAGTTTCAATCTTAAACTCCCCAATCAATGACATATGAGAGATGGTGTCAGCGAGGCTGACTGTACGTCTGTTAACTCACAGAAGTTCATATATAATCGCCATATTTCCAAAATCTTCTTTCCATGAAACCGAACGTGTATGTGAACAGTGGGTTTCATGCCACAGGAACAGGAAACGCCGACAGATACAAGGTTCGTTTCCGGCGTAACTGATGACCAACGGGCCGATAAAAGTGTTCAGGAAAAAAAGTGCATCATATTTTGTCAAATACTGAGAAATAGCTGAACATTAAAAACAACACTTTTATAATAAACATCTGAAATATCTTCTTTTTTTTTCTCACTAGTGCAACAACAGACTGGATCAAATAAAGAGAAACATTATTATTAACCTGCAGGCAATCAAAGCTCTTTAAACATCTAATAAGTTTCTTGTCACAGTAGCAGAACAGTTAAGAAGGCAACTTAATGATTGATGCTTGAACACAAACATGCCAACATTATACACATCGCTCTTTTTTTTATAGAAATAAATAGCTGAATTATCATCTTTATCCTCTTCTTAAATAATTTCCATCTCTATATGACTCTGATGCACATTTAATATAAAGTATCTAATACACAACTGCAATTTCAACACTACTGTTATACATAATATAATTCTCTATGTTTATCTTTCATTCAACTTTGGAGAGAAAACGCTTACAGAATGAAGACCTGTAAACTTCAACTTTTTCCACTCATAAGTATGACCTTAGTATTATATAACATCGAATGTTGGTCCTTTTTTTTCCCGTTTTTGTGTAGTTTTTTAGCAAACGTTATGTACAGAGTAGCTGATAGCGAAGGCAGGATTGTCTAAAACTCAAAATCAACAAGTGCTTTGTGTTTTCTCTGTTGTGTCAGTTTTAAATGTTTCCCCGCAAACGTGTTTCCCTCCATGAAACCGAGCGGACAATCAGTACCAGTGTCGTATACTAATATGCAGTACTGGAAGAACATGAAGAAATGGACGTCCACGACGGTTCTCACATATTGATCTGGAGCATCATCACAACAATAGGCAGCTACACAAGTCCTCATTAACATGTTTGACTATGAAGCAGAGAACAAAAACTACAGCTCACAGCTGTCCCCGTCAGTGTCATCTTGCTCTGTCGCACACTCCGCCCACGAATGTTAAGATGCGTTGTTGAGTCGGGGCAGGTTGCCTCGTGACAAATGAGGTGTGTGCCAGGCAAAAGGAACAACTTGTCAAGCAACCTGCGGTAAAAGTGTCGCAAGGGAAGAGATGCGATGTTCTGCCTGATATGTGATTTTTCTATTTCAACCTGTTTCAAAACGGTGTGCATGATTTCTTTGAATCAAAGTGACTGTAGGTGTCTATCAGGAGCTCTGCACTCCAGTGATTTAATATTGCACTTCCGTAACAATCGGGGACTCACAAAGAGTATGATTTAAAAAAAAAAAAAAAAAAGAGTTGATGCAGCAGAGGCAGAAAAATCCTGACTTTTGGTCCCTAGCATGGGTCAAGCTCCAAAAAATAACCCTTCCAATAAATAGTCTTTTTCTACAGACCCTCTAGGCCTTGTAAATGCAGGTTTATGTGTTGTAAAATTGCAGTTTCCAACACGAGATAAGCCTGATTAACATTACGAGGGTTGTTTTCTCAGACTTGACAAAGCTCCTCTAGAGCCACGGAACACATTATACAACTGGTTTTGCAGGCTGAGAAGTACACCTTGTGAATCGTACGCTGATCTTGATGAATAGAATTGTTATCTGCTGAAAAGAGGAGTGTATATTAAGTGCCAGCACAGTAAGTATTGCTACTCATACTTGAAAATATCTGCAACGTTTGCAACTTAATTGCAGCTGTGAATTTCACCAGTGCCTAATTCGAAGGTGATACTGAAGACTCGATCCCTTGGCTTTGAGTTCTGCAAAATACTAAAGGTGGCACATGTTCAATGCTGCAAAGAGTAAAAAGTGTCCTGTCACACCAGCTGGCCGTTGGCTGCGTAAGTGCTTGGAAAAACCAGCAGAGGGAGCCAGAGTGTGTCAGGTGAAAAATATAAATAATCTAATAAATTGTTCAGGGCCTCAGCCATGACAAGCACTGTTAAGAGGAATGGCACTGTTTAGTATGATAAAGAATGAAACTCACATGATATACAAACACTGTAACACCTGTATACACCTGGAGACCATGTTCCATATGCAACACAACACCCTTTTGTTCAGTTAGAGCTGCTTATGATGTAAGTTAGTTTTGATTCCAAGAGACTAAACACTTGCCTTACATGGTCCCCCTTCGCTCATTAATGGCACATTGGAGAAAACGCTCACTGGAATGAGGACAGACACTGTTACAAATGGCACCAGTTTTTGACAGAAATGCATTATGGATCATCTTCCCGCCTAGATACTGCATCCTGTTCTCTCAGACAAACAGGTCTAGAGATCCTGCAACCATCGAAAAACACTGAGTCCACGTTTGAGACGCAAATGCTGTCACATGAGGAAGCAGATGATGGTAAAAGAGGCTAAATGCATTGCTGCCATGCAGTGGCGAGAGGTCTGTCAAGGTCTGCGTGCTACAGGGAGTGCTGTCTCTCTCCACTGTGCCTGGAGCTGGTGTAGCATGATTCTGTTCTGGCTGGAAACAGTAAGCGTTGAAGGTTGCCCATTGTCTGGTTTTCAGCACGGGGTGTAGTGCACGACAGGCACAATGAAAACCGTTTATTCAATTCTCGACTGGATGGTTCGCACATCCGCCACACGTAAACATAAAGCTCCCGTCTCAAGACTTTTAACCTTGTATTTCTGTGGAAAGTGTGTATGCCTTATAATGTGCTCCTGCCCACGGGCTGTTAGTGTTGAAGGTAGTCTCAAGTATATGTCAAGCATTATGTTTATGCAGACAGTTAAATACAGCGCTGTCACCTGGCTCCAGGCATTTCAAGAAAGGAATCTGGCTCTGTGCAACGCCACGACCCATTTTTTATGCTGAAAGCGAATGATGACTGAGAGAGACGAATCTGACAGTTTTGTTGGGTTATTTGAGTCCGTAAAATTTAAGACAGGCTCTTTGTGTGATATATATCGTACCATGAGCCTCCTGACTGGTTGTCAGTCATAACCGACATGAAGTAGATATTGATTTCCCCTTACTGGAACAGTGAACAGTGAGTTTTTTTGTTTGATGGTTGTACTTGTAAAGTATGCACATTGAGCCTCGGTCCTGGTTCATCATGGCGATCTTCTGTTGTTTCTGTCCGTGCTGCAGACGTATTCAACCCCGTGGAGTATGCTCAAAACAGCCGGGTCTTTCTGATAGACTGAAGCCAAGATGGCGCCTCTCCAAAACTTGAAGAATCAGCACAAAAGGTGTTAGCAGAGACTGTCTGCTTTAACGTGGAGGATTTTGGAGAAGCCAGGTCTCTTCTTCAGAGCCTGAAAGAAGAAGGCAGGAAGGGACATCAGAATCTCATGTTCTCGTTTTCGGTTTGATTTTTTTTCCCTAAATATCTGATGGTCAAAAAGCTACATTTCCCCCTGTTGTCTTTGTGCCTTTATGTTTTCTCCCATTAGCATTAAATGTGTACAATAACTGACTCTTCAGAAACTTCAGCTCTACAGATCTCCCTTCAAAAAATGGATGATTAAACAAAACAGGAGAACTTTGGCTCCCTTTACAAAGCAAACTCAAAGAGGGAGGGATAAAAATAAATCATAGCTGTTTGCAGCTTTTGGAGAGGTTACCTAACTGCTGTGAGCAACCCCACCATCTTGAGTGTGATATCCAAGAAGAACACACTGTAAACTGACTCATAAAAACAAAACATAAATAAAACCTGGGATTTCACAGCTTTTATGTCTCTGTTTGTGTGTGGTCAGCTATAAGAATGACCCGAGCCTCTCACAGTAAGCCTCTGCTCGAGTGAGTTAACACCAGCGCATCCACAACCAGCCATCACTGGGACTTCAAGGTTTGAGTCATGGTTTAAATTGTGTGTAGATGTGATAAAAATAGATGCAACTTATCCTCTGAACTACCGTTGGCCAAGCTGTTAGTCATGTGCATACAGTGGTGCAAAAGTCCAAGAACACGTTAGCTGAAAAAAGAAACTAAACTCACAAGAGAGTTCTTAACAGAAAGCAGCCCTCTGTTAGCAGCTCTAACTATCTCTATTATATTACCTTCACAAAGCCAACACTGCACTCAATGGATGGCAGAGCAGCTATAAAGGAAAAGAATAGGTGTGTAATGGTGGTGCTCAGGGAAAACTCAGTTTGTTTCTTCCAGTCGGGAGCCTAAATGTGCACACTAAATATTGTCTGTTTATTTGCTCACGTACTCATCTTCTCATCTGAAAATTGAAAGTTCAGCCAGATTGTGGTGTTAGAGGAAAGGGTCATGTGTTTCAAAAGGTTTGTTCCTCATGGAAACATGTATGTGCGAAGCAGCAGTGGGTCCTTGTCTTGATTTTATCTGTGAATTATGTTATATGTTTCATCAGCTGACATGTAAACTGTGCTCGGTGTGATGAGGCGTGAGACACAGAGGTGCTGTTACCTGCAGCTTGTTAACCATCTCATCAAACAGTTTTCTAGCTTCTGGGCTGTTGGGGTCCTCAAAGTAGTCTTCTATACCGATCTGAACCACGATGGACTTCAGGTTGCGACAAACACCTACACAAGCGGAAGCTCTAATTATTTGGGGGTCAACAGGGTGTTCTCTGGGTAACATTTGTATTCATAGCTATGAAAATTAATTGTACCATAGTTTTCTTCTCCTCTTCTTTTGATTTATCCATAAATAACAGTTGTAGCCACCTCAGTGATACTTTAACCCGCTTTGTTTTAGCAGGATTTTAGCCAGTAGGCCTAATGCAATGAGCACAGCAGTATTAAGACTCACTGTTGAAGTGGAGCAGGGCTTTGGGGGTGACTGGTGTTGAGGTGAGCACCAGCATCTCCAGACCTTTCAAGCCCTCTCTGCAGACCTCTGCCGCCACCTCCTGGTTGATCTCACTCACATGATCCAACTCCAGCACCTGCAGGCGCATGCAGTTCCTCGCTGGTGGTGGTGGAGAGGGGTTAATGGAAGTGAGGAGATGTGTAGATGGGGAAGACACGCAAGGGAGCGTCAAGATAATCACAGCAATGGTTATACTGGTGCATAAAGGATTGTTCAAAGTCTCAGTCAATAGTGCCTGCAATGTAATGTAATAATGAATAGATTTCATTTTTTAAGACACTGGTTAAATGCGGTATCTGTGCCATCCCTGTTTATGTCCTGATGTGACAAAAATATAGTTACCACCATCTTATTGTTTCTGCGTGATTACAGTAAAGATTAAAGTATGACAGCATTTAATACTTCCTGAATATCATGAATATTGCATTTTTCATGATGCAGCTAAAATCTCTGAAATGAATTAACCATTAAATGAATTAGCCGTTGTTTTACAAGCAATACCTAGAGAGGCCAGACCCTGAATGCCACATCCGGCTCCACCCACACCAAGAGCGCGGAGGTGTGGCCAACATCTTCCAATCGTCTGCAGGCATCGGTTACTGAAACGAGCAGGTTGTTGGCTAAAAGAGACAAAATATGGTCCTCAGTCATTCATTTAATAACCTGCAGCGCTGACAGCATAACAGAAAGATCAAAAGTCACTCAGGTACAGCATATTTGTCTGTCTATTACCATGGGTGTAGAGGAGCCACCTGTAGGGAGATGATGTCTCTACAACCTGCTCCGAGGGCCCAGATCACCTCCTGGCCAACTGGATCTGTGGCACTCCTGGAACACGAGTGTGCACACAAGTTGGGCTTATATTACATACATGTGACACTGTATGTCTATAAAACTGAGAGCCAAAAACGACAAAATAAACATCCGTGCATAACACATTGAACAGAGTGCAAATTTACAAAAGAGATGGGATCTGTGTGTGTACTGGTCTACCTGTAGGTTACCGCCTGCAGAGCTCGGCAGTAGCAGCTGGCCAGCCAGAGGGAGCGGTCGGTCAGCAGGTTGGGGCAGTGTGAAATCTTCAATATCAGCAGGTTACTTCCTGTGGCCTTTAACAACGCCTCCAGACCTTCCTCCAGACAGCCACTTATGTGGAAACGTAAGGGAAGGTCAACAAAAGCAGACGGACAGAGACAGAGCAGAGGAAGTAATTGTCCTGTCCTTCAGAAGAGCACTTCCACCATTTACAGTACATAACAAAATGTCCCTGCAAAGCTCACAGCAAAATATGCAGGAAGCAGCATGTCTATGAATTGTCTACGCAATAGAAGAGCTGCATCGAGTTGCTCAAACCATTCAGACACAAACAACTTCTCTTTTTTCCACACATATCGAACTTCTGCTTGTCTTCTTTCAGGAAATGAAAATCGTACATGCTGATCACAATCAAACGGCGCAAAAACATCAGCATTCAATCTCTAGTCTTCCTCTTCTAGGTTTCCTCTCATCCATCACTGTTTGAGGAGTCATTTAGGATGTTTCTCAGTTCAGTACTTAGCAAAGAAACATGTTCAGTGAAGCAAAAATAATATACGAGGCAGTCAGAAGTGTCCCAAAGTAACTTTTTTATGTGTTTTTATGAAACCGAGCAGCTGTAAATTCCTCTGTATATCTGTGTTTGTGTTTCTGCTGCATACGTACTCACCGTGTGCTTTTAAGGTAGTCCTCCTTGGTTTCCTTCTTGCCCCGCTGTCTTGGTTTGAGGTTTTGCAGGATGAGGGAGTGCGTCTGAGTGCACCACTGAGACAGTATGCTCAGGAACTGAGGGGCAAACACGGAGATCAGTGAAAATCTTCATAATACGCAGCAAAGACGAAACAGCTAACTTGCACTTGAGTACTGACAGCACAACAGTAAATGTTTGATTTGCACCTTGGAAGAAATGCGAGCGTTCTCTAGCAGCACTCTGGTCCACACGGCAGGGTGACGAGCCACAAACTTCCAGTCACGGCAGACCTCAGCGGCTCTCAGAAGGGTTTTAGTATCAAGGTAGGTGAAGATACAGAAGAGAGCCGCACGCATCTTCAGAATCTCTGGACTGATCACCTCGTTGGATTTGGACGGGCTCTTTTCGTGGCGGCATGGCTTGTAGACCCCATCAGACCGGCCTGTGGGGGCGGAATAAGCCAACAACATAAGACGGCATAATGCATTACTTTAAATGTCTTGGGATGCCTGTGTGTTTTAGACTTGATTTTAAGATTCTGCTCATTACATTTAGCACTTCAGATAGAATCTCTTATTTATTATTTTCTACTTACAATCCTGCATGAAGTAGGTGTAAGACTTAATGTATATGTATGTGGTCTATACATTTGGTATGTTACCAGTCCTTTTGTCTGATTTTGTTCTCGCTATTTCACTTAGACTCTTAACTGTTCACTTGATTGTTCTATTTATTTATTAAATGTTTTATGTTTTCTTCTGTAAAGCACTTTGTAACTGTTGATTTGGAGAACTAACCACATAAGTAAACTTTATTATCATTATATAACCTGTAAGGGCACATTTAAAAAAAAGACCACATGGCTTTAAGTAGCTCAGTAGCACCAAGCTCGGAGAGACGGTCCTTATGTTCCTTCTATTACTGTAGACAGTTTTCTAAAGCACATTTCTAAAGAGAAGACACAAATGAATGACACTTTCACAGTGTTCAAAAAATATTCTGTCACATGGTGGCGCCAACCTTCAACAAGACACTACATTAGATTACATAAATTTTTTTCTTCTTTTCACCTTTTCATTCTCTCTGATGCTAACTATTGGCTGATACTGTGTGTCCAATCCAAGCCTGTCTTGTTCCTCCCAGCAAGATTGCTCCTAGATGACTCATCTCATCTTTGGCCTTGGAAGGCGTCTGCTCTAAACCATCGGGGCTATGAACCATTACTTACACTCACACTCTCTCTCTCTCTTCCTATTTCTATGTCACACACAATATATACACACACACACACCACCTACGCTCAAGACTGCCAAATGAACTAAAAAAGCCAAGCTGTGTGTTACATGCTGAGAAAAAACTGCGTGCTTGTAGATACATACCATCTGATAAAACCTGGCAGGGACTCTCCCAATAAGGAGAACTACGTCAGAGCAGAGGAATGCCAGAAACAAGCTGGGAGTTACGTGAGAAAAATCTTTGAGTTAATGGGGCAGTCATAGCAGTTCATGTTAATTTGTCATAGGGCTCTGGCCCAGTTTTGCTCCTTCCCAGACTGCCTCAGTCCACCTGGTATTTAGAAGAAACCCGACAGCAGGTGGAGAAAAATGGAGGGCAGCAGCAGTGAGTTTAACGATCTTGGCATGGCATGAAGTTAACAGAGCCATGTACAATCTGTGGTGGATCTGAATAAATGTGCAGGCATGATTGGCGGTCTGACTTGGCTCACTCAGAGGAGCCAAACTTAGTATGAGAGGAGGAATTGAGATGATACAACAGGCAAACAGCGCTCTCGCTAACACAAATATGTTCAACAGCTACCAAAGACACAGACGCTCAAAGACGGTCTATCACAAGAACAGCAATGCATGACTTGGTTTACTGATCTGTTATATCTATAACAGACACACTGGTGGTAAACCAAATAGTGTAAACACCTCGTGAAAAAGGACTTTAGCCGATTAAACCACAAATCAAATCACAGCAACCCAGATGGATCATATTAGGTTTCATGCCAGTTAGCAGGATTTATACTCCCTGAACTGTATATGTTCAACTTGTCTCTGAGCATTAGTTATTTCCATTTGTTATTTTAACAAGATAATGCAAAACCAAGTGCACTCAGCACAAGTATGTAAGGACACACATACTGAACAAGACATGAAACCAACTTCCTGAAGACTTCAACTTCAGCCACTTTCAGATCTAGGTTAAGATTCTGCTGTCAATTCATTTCTTTACTGCACTTTTGCTTTCTTTTTATCGGATGTGGGGTACTGCACTTTAACTGATAAAGCACTTTGAATTGCCTTAAATTGTATATTTTTTGAAAGAACAAAAAACTTTTAACAAAATATACACAAACTATACTATGCATGCACATATAGTATGCGATTATGATTTTTCATATACTGCACTTTGCTTGCAATTCATTCACTGGATAATCTGCATCTGTCACTCTGCGTGTACAATCCCAAAAACCAAAACTAAATGAAACATTATTCAAATTAATAGCATTCCCTTTCATGCTGGTTTGTATCAGCTTGAAACGTCTGTCCTCTTTTGGCAATGCGGTGCTGGGCATATTAAATCCTTTTGCAGTTTTTGATTGATTTGGACACACAGTATCATTTTAGAGCCCTGTGTTTTTGTCTCATGATGCTTTATAAATCCAATCAGAGTGCTGACTGTCTGACCTTTTTAATAGCTGACAATGCTACTAATTGGTATTTTAACTAGTCAAGTTACAAAAAATGAAGCTCATTCATTTAGGCCAAAATAGGCCAAGTTTTTGGGCTGTAAAGCGTGCTGCATCCTCTATCTTTAGACCCATGATTTGTATGAGGAAAACCTCCAAAAGACATTTGTGTCTGTGTTTGTGGTTTGTGATTCAGAGTTTAATTTTCGAGTGTTTACATTGTTGTGTGCGCACACCGCAGCAGATTCAGAGCTGCTTTCCTTCATGTTTACCATATATGTTCATGGCTGAGCTACGCTCAGTTTGCAGAATGAGCTTTGGTCAGCAACACAGCTCCAACAACTTTACAACGACTGCAACTCAACCTGACCTAGATCCACATCAGTCACTGCTCTCATGGGAGTCATTTTACGGCCTTTATTCCACGAACACTGACTCCCATGTGTCTGAGCTGCTGGCTGGATGTTAGATTGGAGAGAGTGTCTGATGGTACGTGCATTGCTAAGAATAACTGGTCTGAACAACTTCCCAGGAAGTTACCTGTGTTAGGGCGATATCCTGCCCTGCTGTGGTGAGAATAGGGAGCGGCAGACTGCTGGACTTCAGCCACAGCTCTCCTCTCTTGTTCCCACATCTCCACCTCAGACTCGGTGGTCCGGGAGCCCACGTCTGACACGTCTCCTTCCTCCCCCTCAGTGCTGTTCCTGTAAGGTCGCCGCTGCCAGTTCTGGATGGCCTGTTTACGAAGACCCCAGTTCCTTGATCCACCACCGCCACATCCAGGGGAGCGCTCGTAGCCCCCCTCACCCAGCCGGCACTGCATGTGATAGTACTGAGCCTCGGGACACTCCTCCATGGGATGCATCTCCACACTGTCACTGTCATAACCTCCAGAGCCCTGTGAGACGGACTTGATCCGCCCTGACGCTCTGTGGCAACAGAGAAGGAAGTTCTCTATGAATGATGATTACTCAAATAGTCCCACATCCATTAACATCCACAATGATGAGAATCAACAACAGAATACAATAAAAACATAAACATCAACAAAAGTTTAAAGGAACAACTCAACATTTTTGGAAATATGCTGAATTTGCTTTCTGGCAGAGAATTAGAAGAGAACATTCATATCACTCTCAAGGTTGTTTGTTAAATATAAAGCTACAGCCAGTTAGCTTAGCTTAGCACAAAGACGGGGGAGAAACAGCTAATGTCGAACGGTAACAAAATCCACCTTTGAAATTAATTAATATTAATTAATTTTCATGAATTCACATGGCAAACACCAAAGTAAAACAAAGTCATTTTCCAACTTGTTTTCTTCTTTCTCTCTTTTTTGCTAAGTTGATTTTTATAGCATCTCTAAACAACAAGTAAATTCAATGTGCTTTACATAAAACATAAACAATCCACTTGCGACTTAGAGAAGATAAAACGTATTAACTGCATACACCAGATACATAACTTAAATATGATAATCTAATGGCAAACTCAGGCATAAAAGACTCTCACACACATAAAACAGTAGCATCATATCACCTGCTCTAAATCGTTTGGTGATCTGTTCATTTGATTTCTCTGATTAGTTGTTTTTGTAAAGGCTCCACAGAGTAACATTAAAGGTCCATTGAGGAAAACAGCAGTACTGTTAATTAAAGGATGCACTTCTGAAACCAAAATGAACCACAAATAGGTACTGCGTGCGTGACTGACAAGGAAACAGCTGCATTTCAGAGGATTTATAGTGGAATGAGGGCAGCTTTTGTACATTTGTACTGCTACGGTACTTAAAATAACCTCTGAGCCAATACAAGTAATGAGCAGTTACAAATATCAGCCTCTTGAAAAGTAGGACATTTTTCTTTCTTTTCTCCATGTCTTCCTCCTTAGTACTCCCTGCTCGGCATAATTTTGAAGAGTGGAGGCATCTGCATATATCATTTTAGGAATAAAAATGAAAGAGAATCACGGATAGTGCTGCAGGTACCATTTATCAGTATTAGTAAGGGAAACCGTTGCACAGAGGATGAGATGCATTTCTGAAATGAGATTATGTAAAACCAAAACACTGCTGTGTGTTTCAACAATTCTAACTGGGCCAATGACGAAACTGTGATTTATTACAGTGTAATGAGCTGGTAGCAAAGCAGAAACCTGACTGTAGCTGCAGTAGTAACTGCCTGAATGTTTTATCAACATTAAATAAGAAATAATATGTGAGATGTAATGATATGAATCATTTATCAATTATGAGAAGCTCATGATTAGGAACTGCTGATTAATGATTTCAGAGCATGTATCCAGAATGCCAAGTGGCATCAGAGAGTAAATATAAAACAACAATAATCAGTGGGGACACACTCGCTCCTGTGTCATCTCACTGTTTGTATTGTTCCCTAATGTGCAAATCAGTATGAAAAGGTGGGTGTTCGCTTTCAAAAGTTTAAAAAGAGGAGAAACATATATATATTTTGATGAGATCCATGAAAATCGAAACTGCTACTATTACTATTATGAATAAAACATATATTATATAAAGAGGTAGTGGCCATGGTGATCAATAAAGAGATACAAAATGTAAAAAAGACCAATGTGTCATTTTGGTGTAACACTGACGCACATAGACTGATCATTGTTGCATAAATATCTGCTGAGGTCAATATCAATAAATTGCTAAAACTGCTTCACACTGGTGATTATGAACTTTGCTACATCTAGGGACCAAAATATTTTGATCCCTGATGAGGAGCCGTTAATAACCAGAAGACAGACGGCTCAGAGGGTTGTTGGGCTGCTGTGTGTGTCGTGCCATCAATGATTCAATGGGGAAGGCCTGACAGGTTCTCTATGACGTCACGTTAGGAAACACATTCACATACCAACTGGGAATGACAGTTGTGTTACTCAGAGTACTACGGCACAGCCATGTGTCTGAAATCTCCAGCAGGGACCCAGAAATACTTCAGTCACACTGCATGCTGAGAGACGTCCAACCTGCACCTCACTGCTTCTACTGAATGAGTCCGAGGAAGAACGACATTCATTCCATCACGTATCACGGCGTTCGATGCTTTAATAACATCTTAATGTGGATGTCTAGATATGAAACAACATGCAAGAGGAGGATACCCTCTATTCCCAAAATGAATCTGTTATTGTGTAAGTATTATAGGGCTGCAACTAACAATGATTTTCATATCAATTTAATCATTGGTGAAAAAATATCACATAATAGTGAAAAATGCCCACCACAAATCCTCAGAGGTAACATCTTTAATTTGCTTGTTTTATCCATCCAAGAGTCTATAGCCCTTCATTTATAAACTTGTATAACTTCAATTATTATCATTGATTATGAAAGCAATTGATTTCTATTTTTCTGTTAGTCAACAAACAGATGAATCTAATGATCTAATAATTGTTTTAGCACTAAGTACTGTTGTATAATTTCTGTAAACAAGTCATTGTGTGCACCTGCCTTTCGAGCACACTCACTGGTATATGAATGCGACAGAAACCTAATCTTCTATTGTGTGAATCTACTATCTAACTGCAGTATAATCTGAACTAACGTGGAGCAGACAAAATAATATAAAGCACTGCAGTTTATAACCATGGCGCTTCCACTGTTCTCGTTGTTTTCTTTCTGAGGGGCTGTAACCAAAGGCCCAAAGGCCCAAAGGGGCAGCAGTAGACGGTGGCTAAAAGCACTGGGGCTCCAGAGGCTCCTTTGTATTTCCACATAGCTGACAGATCGTGTTTCACTACATCAGCACTCGAAAAGGTAAGAAAGAAGAGGTGCACCAAATTCATTTGACAGCAAAGAGCCACAAAATCTCCTGCTGGACCAGAAAACCAGTTCTTTTTCCAAATAAACCAACAGACTAACAGACAGAAAGATGAATAAATGAGATAAAAATGAATAAATATAATAGATCATCATAATAATCATCATCAAAAGAAAAATACAGTGATGGGGCAATTTTGAGCACATATACTCTTTACTTGTGAAGTACAACACTAAGTAAGGGTCTGTGATCGTACCACAGACCTCCTTAAGGCCCAGTGGTGGTTTATGTTACATTTCAGGGGTGTGAAATCATCTGTAAATGGGTAGCAGGAGCAGCGTGCGGACTTACCCTGTGCTGGGGGAGGACCGTCGCTCTGACACTTGGTACATGCCTCTTGTGCTCCCAGAGAGGCTGGAGTTTCTCTGGAGGGACACAAAACCATGCAGATTGGAAGGAAATAAAAGGTAAGTATATAATAAGTATGTAAGGGAATAATAAGTATTATTAGTTAAATCCATGTAACCAGGATCCAAAGCGGCATCAGTGCTGCTTTGTTCTTGGCTCAAATGTTATGTGGTTGTGTGACCCTAAATAGTCAATGACAGCTTTGACACGATTTGTTCCACAATCCGCATGAGATTCCAGATGACTGTTATTCTTCGTGACATATGCATTTGATTTAAGTATAATAAAAGCAATACACTCTAAACTAAAGCATGTGATATACTGTATAGTATTTCAATGTAAGGCATCACTCTAAGTTTGCTCTGCTATAAAAATGAAACTGATACAGAAGGCAGCTTGACAAATTGCCACTGATCTTTCCAATAGTAAATCAAAAAGTAACCTATTTTGCTGTTAGAGGCTTCTCAGCTGAGATGTTTGACAAATAATCAAAATCGTAATGAGACAAGACGTCTTTAAATGAGGAGATTTTCTCTGTGGTTTGGTAATGAGGTTTGATCTCATGTTAGTTTACAGATTTGAGAGTGTACATTATGACTGGTGACAGCATCAGGCATAAATCAGGGACATCAATGGATAAATCTTTTCCCAATTCGATGAGAATAATTGATGACAGTTAGGCAAAAAGAATCCTCCTGATTATTGGGATTATTTTGGCCTGAAAAGGAGTGAACGTAAAATGGAAAAGTTTCAATGTAATGAGTAGTTTTTGTCTATTTTATTGTGTCCATCATAATAAACTTTTGGCCTTGTTTTGGCTGCACTACAAGAAAGCTCAGAGGGACCACGGATTTTCACAGCAAGTTTCATGGAAATCCAGGGACTGTTTTTAAATATACCTTGTCATAGACTAAAGTGCTGTCAACAATAACATTTTGACCTGGTGATCTTTACAAAGCATCACTTGGGACCACGAATAACTGAAATAAGTTTCATAGGAATCCTGTCATTGCACCTGAAGGGTGGATCATGAATATCCACTACAACCCTCCAGGCACTCTGGCCAGAAGTAGTCACAATATCTTGCTCTTCGCCAAATGTTTGATGTACTGACCAAACAGCATTTCCATTCCTAAAGCCTCACTATAGCAACACAGAACCTCTCGGCATCATTCCTACAACCTAAAATATTTGGTTGCAGCTCTGAAAGCAGGTGAGATTTTTTCCAAATGATTTTGGTTGTGGGTGTGCATTCTGACTCTCACTCTCTCTCGGTTTGCCTGAGAGCAAAATCCTCCCAGTCACTCTTTCATATACCACTCAAAGCTGCCTGTGCACTGAAGTATGCCGAGTGTAGCGTTTGTCCGTGTGTGTACTTAGCTGTGTGTGTGTGAAGTAGTGCCAGGTGGAATTCTGTGTACGAAGCTGGCGATGTGCCACACAGGGACAATCTGCACAAACACAGACGCTGTCACTCCCTCTCGTTCTTTCCTTTTTGCTCTGCTTCTACTCGCACAGCTTGTTTCTGGCCTGGTGCCAGCGAAAATGGACCATGGAGGAAGCAGGCAAACACCATCCATGGCTGTCATTCCTGGCCAGCCTGCAGTGAAAACTAAACAGGAACAAACATCCCAGAGATGGATGGAACAAAATAAAACTCCGATTTGGTGACCTAAGTTTGGTCTTAAATTTCTAGTCTTTCTCTATTGCTCCTTCTTGTGAGAGGCCAAATTTATGAAACTCTACGACCGAATTAAAGCTATCCTCACCTTGCACTTCCTGTGAAGAAATGCATTGGATTCAACAAGAGAGAAAACAGGAAACAAGTCATCCGTCCCTTCTCTCACTGTCAGTCTTAAAATACCTCTGTGGCTCTAAAGCCCGTCTCCTAGGGGATGAAGGCGACCTCGCTGATGCCGTGACAGAGAGATTGAGAGTGAGGTTGTGAGGGTGTGTGGTTGGCTGGGTGACATCTCTGGGCTTCCCTTGACAGTGTAACAAGGTGCCAACCAGTCTGTGACTCCACAGACTTGTCACTTGTACTTGTCACTTTGATTATTCACAGTCCAACAATGGTGCGCATGCACAGAGACATGAAACTGACTTATGTCTAAATCAATAGAAAGGACCTCTAAATTTAGGCAGCCGGGCAATCACAGGTTTAATGGCTCTCTAATATAGCTCTAATAACTGTGAAAGTATATTTCTTTCTCATTTTTCTTTCATTTCTTTGCGACAGGTTGCTTGCAACATTACAAAAGAGGTGTTGCTTACATTGCTCCCTGTGCTGTACGACTATATAAGGAGAGTGAGGATGTCAACAATATCTTTCTCTCAAATGAGAAGCAAAAATGAAACAGCTAGTTTTTTCTCAGGCAGATCTGTTCCACATTACATCTGATTCAAAATCATGTTGGATCGTTCAGCGAGAGCAAGAACTGGTTTCCATGGCAGCACACAGATTTTTGTGCAATGAAACAGGTCGCCTTTTTTTTCCCAAGAGGTGCTGGATGATAATTTGAGTAAGTGACATTTTTAAGAACAGAAAGTGTCTGCTTGTACATTGCTATCGTGGTGTGCTGAGGCGAAAGCAGACGAAGAGACAAAGAGCTGATCTCCAGATTCCCGAGATTTTCGTGCAAGTACTCCCTCTGGTCAGGATGTTGCCTGCTTCAGAGCTCCACTATTTCCCCTCTTCTGATGCTGAATAGTGTCTAGTGTCACTTTGCTATAACCTAACTAAGTCCTAACTCTATGATCTTGCGGCAGATGAGCATCAAAATCCAAAACAAATGCTGCAGATGTATGTACTGCATCGCCAAAGGCATGTAGGCACCCTGGTCCAAATATTTTGTATGCAGTATTGGTCTGGAGCTGTATTGCAGAGTTTGGGTTTGGCCACTAAGTCCCACTTGATTAAGGGCGATCTTACAGGTAATGCTTCAGTATGCAATGATATTTTGGTGTGTGCTAGTGTGCTTCTAACTTTCTAGAAACAATGTCGGGAGGGCTCTAAAACATGACTTCTTTTACACAAAGCTAGCTCCATGAAGGGGCATCCACATTCATTTGGCCAGGAAGTGTTTTCAGCCAGTTTATCAAACTTTGTAACTTTGTAAAATGTTACAATGAATCCTGGACAATTTGTTAGGGTTAGACACAGCACAGAGTACTTCAGTGCACAGGCAGCATTTAGTGGTATAATGAAAGAGTGACTAGGAGGATTTTGCTCTCAGGCAAACTGAAAAGAAATTCTATGTACAATTATTTAAGCACACATGTCATAACTTCAAGTCATTGTTTAATTTCAGTTTATAAAAAAACTCCCATCTCTGTAAGGTTTAATTAAAGTCATGATAATACAATCAAAGACAAGGCAATGGCTGACTGGTTCCTGGAACAGGAGGCACATCAAATAAGCTAAATTACTTAAAACACCTCAAGCACATGTTCACAGCACACTTACACACACACACACACTGTCATGATCCTCTGTTCTACTAACAACCACTGAGCATCTAAAATCTCAGCTCAAATCAGACACAAACACATAGTGAGGAAATTTATCACATTTCATTGTCCTTCTCCTACTACCCACTGTCATTTAGTCTTGTATTTTTTATTTTTTTTAGATGATTCTAATTTATTGAGTTTCACCAGCTGATGTATGAGACAATGGGAAAGTCTCTGACAGTTACTGCACTACAGCTCTGTTAAGAAGAGTAGACATGTTGTCTCGGGCATCTTAAAGTCTATTATGGTTTCGACCTGCGGTGCAGTACAGGGACATTACTCAATATAATCAATGCTTATGCACTATTCAAAAGCAAAAAGCCGCTCTGTCAAAGACTGGTGGATGGCTGGGAGTAACACTGTGAGAGAGGAGTCTCTCATAAAAGAATTGGTCTTGTGAAATAACACTGAGTTAATGTGATAGAAAAAAGCCACTAAAGACTAAATGAGTTGTCTTATTTATTATGGTAATTAAAATGTATCACAAAATTAGATCTGAAACAGTTTGTATGATTTGAAAAATGATTTTTATGCTGCTTGCTGTATCATCAGGACCAATTCAGCATTGATATAAATAATCATTTAACGTATTTGTACATTAGCAGACATCATTATGTGGGACTGACAAATTTGTGTGTTATGCTTCCAAAGTGCGAAAGGAACACAATGCATTGGGCGCAGTGCATCTTGCAGTGTGTTCTGAGCACTACTGTAGCCCAACAATGCAGCAGAAGGTGTCACGATATCCTCACCTGGCGTCCATTGCCCTTTGAGGCCTGGAGGCTGCAGCGTCCCAGGCTGCCGTTCGGTGTGGTGCCACAGCTGCTGATGATCTGCAGCTGTTTTTCGGCGCGGTCTGCTCGGTCCAGCAGCTCCTCAATGAACTGCTGCAGTCGCACTTTGGCATTGGCTTCACGTGCTGCCGTCTCCTGTAGGAACTGGTCGATCTGGGCGACTTCCCTGAGGGCAGAGAGGGGAATGGCAATATTAATGAGACATTCTTCAAACTCTGCAGGACACTCTCTTGTATCGTATTTGTAAGCCTGTCTCGTCGGGGAGCAACGAACGAGCAGCTCTTGTGCCGAAAAATTACATTTGCAGCTTAGATGATTGTGTATTAAACAAATGATCTTTATGTGACTGCATTTTTTTAAAGCCTCTCTCACATTCACACCAGCTGCTGTCCTGCTCTTTTTATGCAGGCTGAGGGTTGGTAACAGAGATAAATACACTACACAACACAAAGGGAGGGAAGAGAGAGAGGAGGAATACAGGGTGAGAGAGCAGCTGGATATTTATACAACCGCAGACCCAGCAGGGCCAAGTTCCAGTCGTTTTAAGGGACAGTGTGTTACTCAGACACAGAGGCAAACAAACCACGAATTCAGCCAGTGTTAGTAGTTGTCTGCTGACTGCTTTGTATATTTCTGGTGTTCCCTGCAGTGATTTTATTGAGTGTCATCTGATCTGAAATGGTCTGGTGATAAAAAAATTCCTAAACATTCAGACATAATTAGTCATATTATATGAATTACATAAGCTGTCCCTAATGTACACATGAGCGCTACATCCATGGGAACTGGCCAAATCAGCCCCAAGAAAAATGTTAAACCAAAAACTTATGTCAATTGGAAATGCCTTACAGCTGCCACAGTGAAAAAACACATCTGATGTAAAGTGTATCTCATATGCAGATACAACTCTGTCCTCATACAGCTCTGTTTATCCTTGAGACCATTTTTTTGTCCACTTGGGGGCAGCAGAAACAAGTTAGGAACACAGTAATAACATATCATCATCTTTTAAGTTGGCCAATGTTTTAGCAAACAGTTGCGTATCTACACATCCAGCAGTAACACAGTAACATTGTCATTTAATTGTAATCTATTTTATAATAGTACTATTTTTGGTTTCTACCAACTCCTGAGCGAATACATGGCTGTTTAGCTGCTAAACGCTCAACTATTCACATGTGAAATACAAATCTTCACCAGCTAGTGGCTAACTTTGTCTGTTGTTTGGTGCTGAGCAGGTAGAGTATGGTGGGATTTTAGAGCCTTTTTTTTTGTCAAAAACACAAGAGCAGTGAGCATGAAGCAGCCAAATAATGAGCTGAAATCTTCCTATAAGAGCTTCAGATTCAGGTGATAATTCTCTTTATGTTATCACACTGTTTTCACATTGTTGATATGCTAATTACTATCTTTTATATGTTTTTATAACAGCTTGATCGTGGATTAGTCTGCTGTGTATTTTCGTATTAATCCACAAATCATTTATTCGATAAATGTAACAAAATAGTGAATTCACATCATCATCTCAGCGCTTCAATTACTTTGGGCTCGCCAACTGTCCAAAACCCACTGGTATACCCACACATATTCAGTCGACATTAAATGTAACAGGGAAAAGCAGCCAAAACTTATAGTGGAGAAGCTGGAACCAGCAAATCTTTTGCTTGATAAAGAGTAGCAACTGATCAATTATTCTGATTGCTGTCAATTATTTTCTGTATATCTAATCTTAAATTAACTGTTAACTGTTTCAGCGCTACTTTTACATCCAGACAAACCTTTTCATATGTGAATATTTGTCACCAACTAACCCAACATCCCACACACCCCTTTTTCTTTTTTATTTTCATGCAATTTAATGTGGAAGTGACCCCATATGGGACTTCTTCAATTCCCAGACGCTATAGACTTCCTCCAGACTTGTTTTATTTATATATCTCTGTTTGTGTCCTCATAAACTGGTCATCTTAAGCCCGTACTGTCGAAACAATGCAGGCAGGAGAGCTTAACAAGACCACTCAGACAACTGACCTTGATGAAGGCAAAGGAACCATTAAAAGATTCAGACCATCACTACAGACGGGGAATGCGCACATAAAACCTGTGTCCCTTCAGTTTAAATAGGTTCGTGCTCATGAAATAAACCCAGCCGCTTATCAGGATGGATTCTGTTATGTCAAACATCCACTACTACTAACCATCCAAAAACAGTAATGGCACGCACAGTGACTTTTCTTGAAATGGGGGCATTGTGAGATAAAAATAGTTTGGAGTCTGGCACAGTTAACTTTTCTTATCCTCAGGCAACGATTACAAAAATATGACTCCAGAATTAGTCCAGGTGTCAGACTGTTGGGGGACAAATTAAAGCACACGTGCTATAAAATCCGTGAGTAAGCAATCTGTGAATCAGTAAATGATATCAAAACGAAGTGCCCATAACTTCTCTTCTGGGATCAATCCTGAGTTTGTCTCTTGGTAATTGCTCAAAATGTGAGATAACATGATTTTTATCTACTTAGGGCAACAAACAAACGTTAAGTGTTAAGTGACTGAATGAGGCCTATTACTGTACACTGTATCCACTACTGGAGATAACGCTTCTCACTGTGGAAATTTACAGAGAAAACATGAAGACTGTCTGTGTGTATGTGTGAGACATAAACTATTTCAGGTCAAAGCTCCCCAATTAATCTCATCTTCATACAAATATAAACTCCTCTCTCTACTTCTGGAAAAGGAAATTTCTACATCCAGCGAACACATCTCCAAAAATTGCATCAACAGGGACAGACTGAAGATACAGACAGGAGGCAGAGCCTGGTTTCAACCACATGAATGGACATAATAGGCAGGAAATCCTGGTTTAAAAACTGTATGTTCTCCACTGTCAAACTCAATATCAAATCACATATAGGATTACAGGGATTCAAAAAAAACATGTCGAATCATGTAATATATTCTCATTCTTTTTGATGGATTGCTGTAGTGATGAGGCTTGTGAGACCATTATGCACACCAAAAAACACAGTGAATGAGAGGGAAGGCAGACACTGTGTGTAGAAGTGCTCATGTCAAAGTAATATGCATTAGCAATCTGCCTCAGCAGATTATACCACTGATTCATCCTACTGTAGCCTATATAATGCATCTTTTTACAGTGCACAATTAATGAGCCCACGTATCATTTATTTTGATTTAATGATTGGAGCTGTATCTAATGCAATGTATGATTGATTTAACAGCCTAAAGCCAAAGTTTTGCGCTCATTATTTCAACTTAATAAACGGGGAATAATGACTGAGCATTGCTGTTAGTTCAGGCTACACTATAATAACATAAAGCTACCTCACAACTGTTACTAAGAGAGGAGCTGAGCTAGGTTTGTACGTATCGTACATTAGGCCATTTGTATTTTGGCATAAAAACTGTGATGCATCTATAATTTGTCTTGGTTAATTATTCAACTGAATCAGATTTTTGTTGTTACTGAAGACAGATATCCCATGAGGATGAATGTGTTGGCAGCAACAATGAAAAGCCTTCCCTCTCTTTCTCTGTGTTAGGAAGAAATGCACGGATGCACCAGACCGCCTCGCAGGCTAACTACTCATCCTTAAGGGGATGGAAGGAAATCAGGAATTTAATGAACAACTGGGTGTTGCAGGGTAGGCAGAAGGGGAGAGAAGGTAAAAAAAAAAAATCTTCACCAGATCCCAGGAGACATTCAAGGAGAAAAGGGGTAGGGGAGAGAAGATGAGGACTGAAGCTGATAAAATCCCATGTAGAGGAGGCAATGGACACAAAGACTGTGAGGGAAAAAAAACACTGCAGAGGCTAAACAGACAGCAAAGAGAAATCTGCAGTCATGTGGAAGCAGAAAGCACAGGAGGTTTGACAGAGGAGGGGAGAGAAATGGGATGTGGCTGCTTCCTGTTGTCAATCCTGATTTCAACACGCACACACTCAGATGTGTACACACACTCTCACACACACAGACACCTCGCTCTCACAGAGTGACTCACTCTGACACCTAAGAATAAAAACCTCAAGGTGGCAAACATGCCCACGTGTTTACCCGGACGCTGGGGGAGCTGGAAAGGCAGACCGCCATCTTTTCTGGGTGATGAACATGCAGGTTGTTAGTCTGAGGCATGATTCATAGAAAATGACTTGGTGGTGGTTCCACCGTCTTTAAAATGCAGATTCATGCTCGTGGGTGAGGGGAAACCACATATTTGTGACCTTCGCGTTCACAGTTTGCTGACGGTGCCACCGTGCAAAGTTTTGTCTCCTCTCTATTTTTGTTTCCATCTCACACACACACACCGAACATCCAGTTACAGACTTTATAATGCACACTTACACTCTGCTGTGATGTTCAAAGTCAACAACATATTTACTCTATTCAAGTCCATGGACTTTGTAACAGCATAGAACTTAAAACAGTAGTCTGACATTTTGGGAAATATGCTTTTTTTGCTTTCTTGCCAAGAGTTAGGTGATAAGATTGATACCACTCTCATATCTATACAGAAAATATGCAGTGAGAGCGAGAGGCCAGTTAGATTAGCTTAGATTAGACAGCATTGTTGAATACTCGATTATGACTGGTCAATTATGGCATTCCACAGTCTGTTATTCCTGTATAGCAGACCATTGCTATGGGCACAGATCTGATAGTGGAAATTCTTCTTTAAATCAATAAAATCGTTTTTATATCAGTCTTTTGTATCTAATTGTTGATTTCTTTAGTATGAAGCAATTTGATAATCACGATAATATACAGTGAGCGGCGGTCATTTTTATAAAACAGGTCTTGAATCATCTTGAAGGTGACCAGCTCGTCTTACATTATCCCTTACTTAGCATAAAGAGCTGATTGATTAATCATACAGGTCTATATAACAGCTGATATTAGCAGCTAAATAGCCAAATATTTCCCTCGGGAGTTGGAAGAGACCAAAAACAGAGTTAAAAGAGAGTGAATATTAGACATTCAGGTGATCAGGAGCACGACTCCCAATGAATGATAATGCTGCTCCCTGACTGATTGGTGTAAATAAGCTACTGTTTGCCAACAAGTTTGTCACCTTCAAAGAGTATATGGTAATGGTGTGTTCATAGCTTCTTTCCACTGCCTCCAAGTGGACAAAAAAATCTATTAATACGGGTGTCAATATCACTACAGTGTCTTACAGACCTGCTTTTACTCAGCCAACCACCTCCCCACCATCACAACCATCACAAACATCTAATATATTAATAGGATGTTCAGGAGTTTGCATCATCCACTAACTGGTTTTACTCCAGCAGCAGTGTCTAGACTCCAAGGGATCCTATCCTATCTCTTATCTTTATATTGTTACACACTTCTAATTATCAAATTATATTCTAATTATGAATTAATTCTAACTATTAAAAATTATATTATATTTAATTCTGATTAAATATTATATACAAGAGCTAAGCTCTGATGTAAACACTGTGTCTCACTAAACCCGAGCATGAGCACTAACAGCTAAATTACAATCAACACCACTGATTAAAAAGAATAAGGTCACAGTGCTACATTACAGTTTTACCACACATTCCCCCTCAGCAGCCAAACAACAAACAGTGGTTCTGTTCCCTGCTGCATTTGCCCATGAGACCCATGCATTTAAAATATGGTGCCTTCTTGTCCTTTTAAGTTCTTGGAAATGAAAAAAGCAGAATTTACTCCAGTCTTGCTATATTTAGACCCGGAGCTTGCAAACCACAATCTAAGCTACAGCTTTTTTATTAAATGAAAGCGGGCTTTGAAGACTTCAACGAATGTCCAGTGCTATAGCGTGTGCCCAGAGAAATAAAAACGACTAGCTAAGCCAACCGTGCTCCATTTCCCTGCCACTTAACAGCCATAACAAATAGTGTACTATAGCAAAGACATCCAGCCTCAACAGGCATGATTAATAAGGCATGATCTTCTGAAGGATTCTGTTTAAATGTTAATTACAATCACTGGTCAGCCTCCTTTCAGTGTTGTCATCATCTTTGGCCATTAATTCAAAATTATGCCTCATTAATATTTAAGAGCAGGGATGATTGACTGAAAGGCCTGCATGAGGACGACGAGGCTGTTGTATGAATCTGCTGTAACAAAGGACAGCTGCTCGTGTGTCGTTCTGTTTTGACGCCTGGATCAAATAGTGTTTTTCTGGTGAGACAGATTCGGGGGGCCACATTGTGTCATCATGTCATAATGTCACACATTTGTATGCATCACATGCAAACACACAGAATGAAAGGGAGCATGAGGAAATGTGTAGGGAGTACGGCTACACGAGAGGAGATGTGACACAGACAAGGATAAAAGGGTGAGAGAACAGGAATAATGAAAGATACGTGGGCCAAAACGTACGGTTTTCAAAGCCTCTCAAAAAAAAAAGGAGAAAAAAGCACGACTGGTTTCCCAAGAAACCACTAATCCAGGTCTTCGATCCATCAGGGGGAAAGTAAATATTTTATTGAGGTTGGACCAGTCCTCTCAAAATCTAAACTCCTGTTACAAATCACAAGTGGCTGAATCATTCAGAGATACAACAGCAAGGTGATGATGAAGAGCATCGCTGACATCTATGAGAGATACATTCATTATGGGAGAAAAGGCCACCTGAAATTCAGCTGTCAGATTGCTGACAGAGAGAGAATCTGTCCTCCAATGCTTGCTTGTGATGATGACAGTGATTTCTGGCCAACAGAAATGTAATGGGCACAAAACTGGGAAAAATAATATTTGTATAGAAAGTGGACTTTCGTTAAGATTAATCGTTAAATCTTCTCAAAGTCAGAAAATGTCGAAAAATGACCACCATAAGTTCCCAAAGCCAAAGGTGATGTCTTCAGATTGCTTATTTTGTCCGGCCAATAGTCCAAAACTCAGAGATACTCAGTATACAATGATATAAAACAGAAAAAAAGCAGCAAATCTCATTTTTACCATCATTCATTAATTAATAAATAAATTAATAAATAATAAATAATTAAAATAATAATGTTGCTGACCATTGACCGATCAGCTAAATATTTCAGCTGTAGTGAAGAGGCATTTCTACCTTGACACACCAGCAGCATTCATTCAGCTATATGACAGCTTGACAACTCAAAAAAGAGAGAGAAAAAAAAAATGACAGCATTGTTTCAATATCAGTTTTCCACTGAAAAACCACACACACACACACACTGACACTAAACCCTGGTATATCCTCCAACCATCTTACACTCTTACAGTCCATCTGCAAACACTGTAACGTGCAAATGGTTGCTTCAGCCTTTCATGTCGAGTCTTAACAAAATGAGAAAGGAGAGAGACGTGTCCACCGACAGACTGGCTGCAGCATCCTTCCAGTCTCCTTTGTGTTCAAAGCGTTTCATTCGGCCTCAAGGACACACACTCGTCAGCTTCTGACGGACACGAACAGCCCTACGCTCATAAATCCTGCTCTAACTGAGGACTAACACCCACAGGATCATCCATACTCTACAATCTGAGCTATCTAATATCACGCAGAACCCTTTCTTGTTATAAGCCACTTCATACCGCTGCAGGAGATCTGAATGTGGTGTCTGCGTACGTACGTTCATTACACACAGAGCATTTCTCTCTGAGCATACAGCCCTACATTGTACATCATAGCCTTAATAGATCTAACTGCAGACATCCAGTGCGATTAAATGGGCTCTGTAAGTGCATAACAGTGTAGCTAGCATGTGAGTAATTCATTGTGAAGGATACGTCCTGTTGATGAACATACTTCACATAAGGAGTACAGTACATTCTGTGTGTCATTTGTCGTGGTGTGAAAGTGTTTTTCTGTCATCCAAACCATTTACTGGCTAACATGACATCTGTTCATCCAGGGTTTGGACAAATGTTGCTCTATCATCTTGTGACATATTCTGAGATACACTAGACTTTCACATTCATATCTATCCATTTATATATATATCCTTCATTAAATCAACATTTAGAGCAGGTGCCAAAATCAAGTCCAAACCCACCACATTCTCGGATGTATTGCAGATCTCGTTCTTACTCAGATTCCTGTTCGTTAGAGAGCCTTCAGCCATGCTAATACTACATGCTCCTCTCTCTCTCTCAGACACCGCCGTTAATGAGGTGAGTTCTCCCTGCTCTAACACCTTCACTTTGCATTCAGGATTGCTGCTCAGTGAAAAACGAGCTTGTTTTTTGAGGGAGACACAGTGACGGCAAGACTCTTCCATGTTCTTAGGTGTGTTTAGAGCCTCCAGCTTCTCTATGCTGCACGAGGAGCTCTTACTTTATCGTAGATGGTTATAGGAATAAATCAAGGCTCAGCATGAAGGCCTACTGCAGCAAATGTGTGTGTGTGTGTGTTGACTATGATATGAAAACCTGATGAGAGTTTTCTCTCTACTGCTCTACTGCCTTTTCTTTACAGCAACCACGAACACCTGCACAATACTGCAATATTTAGTCCTTCCCCTGTTTGTACACTGCATGAGGAGGGCACAATGCAAATTACTATATAATACAATCCGACATAACAATGCCAAAACGTACAGCTACAATAATTACCATAATAACCACCTTTCTAACACAATCCCAGTCCCATTAATTGGTTTGGTTTGGTCTTTAAAATATCAGAAAAATCTAAAAAAATACCCATTGAAATGTCGAAATGTCAAAATGGCATGGGTTAAGTCTTCAAACATGTGCAAAAGAGCAAACCTCAGACAGTCATGCACAGAGAAGCAGGAGCAGATTATGTAGAGTTTTAATTACAGCATGATTTGCTCAAATGAAGAGACAATAATTAGCCAACATGGAGTCTGGCTAACTGAAAAACTGTCAGTCAGTTAATATGAATGCAGCACAGTGTTGTCTTATTTAGTCCATTAATATTTCCAATTTTTCATGTCTTGTATTAAGGTCTTCAAACAAATCAATGACTTTGCTTCGGTTAAAAAAATATAAAACTGAAAAGATTGTCTGATATTCTCTTCTCTGTTTATTATTACTCTGCATGCTAGAAATAATCTCAGTGACTTTAAAAATTCTAACATTTGATGGTTAGTTACAGAAATATTTACTAATGTGCACTCGCACTGTTATATAAACCAATAAATCAATACGTAAACAATGAATGATGTTGTGTGCCTCCTTAATGAGGCCTTCAAATTGCTTGTTTTGCCTGACTGACGGTCCAAAACCAAAATATATTCTATTTACTACCACATAAAATGAAGCACACGTTAATCAACAGACCTGAGAAGCTGGGACATGAACCTGTTTGCCATTTTGCTTGAAAAAAAGTCTTAAATGATTCAACAATCATTAAAATGATCATGAATATTCTTATGTTGATTGACTGATTGATTAATCGAATAGTTTTAGCGCTATCTCGTTTCAGGCCTGGATTGTAAATATTGCACGGGTCTACATGATACAGCATCAACATCCTGTACATCTCATACACACATTATTACGTTCTCCTGCAGCACCCAGTGAGGTCAGCCATCGTTTCCATATGAAACGTATCAATATTAAATGTTACAGACAAGCTTAAAGTTAATGAGAAATAGCTCTTCAAAATGATCTGCTAGAACAATAACATTAGTGATTTTAATAATTTCATAGCAACTAAATAAACAATGATTTCTGGTGCCATTAATGACTGGAAAGATTACGACAATATTCAACATATTTCTGTGAAACACACACAAAATAAGGCTGTTTCTCTAATATGAGTAAATCTGTAGCACGCTGAAATGATGGAAATAACCGTTCCACCGCTTTTTATTTCATTTCAAACTCCAGTTTCAGCTGATTACAGCTGCTCTCATTTATCCCAGTTGCTATTAAACCACTTAAGAGCCATGCTGGAGGGACCATTCAGTTTTGACTGCTACAGTGCAGTGTGATGTTTATCATAATGTATTTTCAGTGACTGTTACACTATGAGCATGCAGTGTATTTTGTCTGTATTGTTGTTTGTGAATGAATTGTGCTACAAACTAAACTGCATGCAGATTATGATGAAGACCAAGCTGAATTAAACAACTGTACCGGAGGCGTTTTATATGCTTTTCATAATTATTTACAGCGTTTCTGAGTGCAGAATAAATTATTGGGTCGTGTCATATTTTTATGCACAGCACTGCTAGCAGCAAAAGCCAGTTCGTAGGAGTTATCTCTGGTTGCATAGCAACATAGCACATAGAGATGACTCGCATATTTAGCATTTGACACCACCGATGTACAAACATGATGCGAATCTCCTTGAAGGAGTTTCACAGAATCTCCAAAGTCACTTGTGAGCATCAAAGGTTTGGAAAAATCAGCTGAGTGTATAAGGTTGTTAGGCAGCCATGTTTGAGCTGCTGTGTGTCTTTTAACTACTGCTTAGTCATCAGCCCGCTGAACATTCACCGACTGTGATGCTCTTTTTCCACCTCAGACCTACTCTGTATTTTAGTCGTCTGAATGAGCTTACTGTTTGACTGCCAGCTTCTCCTCAGAGAGACAGAGGCAGAAAATGTGTGTGTGTGTGAGTGTGAATGTGAGTGTGAGTGTGAGTGTGTGAGTGTGAATGTGAGTGTGTATGTGTGTGTGAGTGTGTGTGTGTATTTGTGAGAGACTGGGGTGCTGGCATAACTTGGAGGCAGTCATACAACCCCGGCAGAGATTTTAGGAGTCTGACCTTCCCAGTCTGATGCTGTAACCTTTACAAGTGAGGGGCGGGATTAAAAAGAAGAAAAGCACACTTGTCTTCTGTTCATTCTACCCAATGACACACTGTTTTGTATCATGTTATCACAAGAGCAGCCAAGAAAACTTTAGCTAACAGACACATAGAGGCTTGTGACCTCGATGAACTACTACATATGTACATATTTATTGTTAACCACAGATGCAAGGTTCTAGTCCTTTCTATTAACATTTTTGCTTGACAAAAGATGTTCTGCTGTCCATGACTGGAAACTGAAAATCTTTTGAGTGCTAGTCTGACAAAACAAGGACTTTATTGTCAGAAACTCTACATCGTTGAAGCAGCAAAGACCCTGGATAAAAGACTGAATGAATACTTGAACCAGGCAATGTGAGCAGAAGCAAGCATCAGCTGGGAGGGGGTCAAAGTCATCAACCGGGCACCAGTGGATGACCAGAGAAAGAGCAAAGCCGGCAAAGACATCCGTGAACAGAGACTGGGTTCGTGATTCTCCCCCATATACAGTACAACCACTTGTTTTCACATGAGTGAAGATCCATACTTAGGTTACATGATAACAACTAAAAAATCCACATGACAACTGAGCTACTTCATCCACTGATGAAGGCCATAATATGTAGCAGAAAGTTTTGGGTTTTTGAGTGGCCCTTGTGGTAAGATGTTTTTGTTAAAACGTTGTCATGGGAAATGATGGCATGTACTTTTAACCTTCTACAACATTTTCCAGACTTAACTATTAAACGTAATGACAATGACTGTTAGTTGCAGCCGTACATGACACATAATAATGCCTCACTATTAACATCCATTATGAACCATTAAATGGATATGTGCATTACCTTTTCCCCCATTCATTGGTACCATTACTAAGAATCAGTAAATGGCAAATTCACATAGATGCACACGCACAAACATACAATGCAGCTGTGCAGTTGCGTTCTTGTGATGAGATTGGAGGCCTTGGAAAGCACCTTTCTGTCCCTGAACTACTGTTGACGGCCTGATAAAGAAACTGAAAGGAAGTGATAAAAACCGAGAGGAAGATAGAAAGACGAGGCTGGCTGTCGTGTCAGATAAAGACACAGTACAGATACCAGATGACTATATATGAGCCTTCTCCAGCCACCTTTGTTGGGCTAACAAAATCAGATTTAAGTAGCTGTTGTAATGAACACTAAATAATCAGTCTATCACATTCTTCTGTTTCAAGAGCCTTTCTTCAAACTAGACTGTTATTGTTCCTCCTGAATCCCGTTTGCAAACAATTGCCATTAATAATGAATGAGAAATGGCACAGCTCTTTAACAGTGGTAGGATATTTTTCTGAAATTCAATGTCAGTAAAAAAGTAGAAAAAGGCAAACCATTTTGTAAAATATAATGGTGGAGGATGCATTTTTTTTTTTTTTTTAATCAATTACCATCCATTTTTTAGACTTATATTCCATAGAAATAATATATTTTATTTTTATTTTACTACTATCCTGTCAAACTAAAAATAGTATAAATGTTTGGAGCACTCAAAAAAATCACTTCAGGATTAATTTCAATAAAAGCTCTAAAGCCTGGTCACTCATTGTGCCATGTTGTGGGAGAGCTCCAAATCATCAGATTCAGAGCCAGCAATAACTTGCATCGCCACGCTGTGATTCATATCCAAGTACTCCTTCTATTTACAGCAGCCGTACTTTTAAGTGGTTCTTGAAGCGGCATGGCAGCTTTATGGAGGGACCAGGCCGGAGAGGGAAGCTGGCAGGAGGGCCGTGAGAGCAGCTAGACATCTCTGCTACCGACCCAGCTGCTCCTGTACAACTCTCCATTCAGCATGAGCAGCTAACCAGCCCTGGAGGGCACTGGTATACGGGGACAACAGATGCTGCCAACATCTGGTGGGCGGATGTGACTGAGAATAATACCGTCAACAGAGAGGTAGATGTGAAGGAGAGCAGGGGAGACTGAGTGAGTGTTTGATTGCATGATAATGTCCTTCATAAAAGGAAGAATAAGGAAGAGTTAAACTATCCGTACTGAGGTCAAAGGTGAAGAAATTGGTATTCAGTGGTGTATTTAGTTCTGTCGTGCTACTTCATTTCAGTCCACCACAGGAGAGGAGAAATGGACAGATTGATTGGCCTACTAACTGACACAACATCAGTTCAGCAGTAAGTGTGACAGCTTATTAGTTTTCACTTTTACTCTTTGAACACACAATGAAAATTGCGGCTTCCACTAAAGATTACGTTCATCATCGATTTAAGAGACATCTTTAAATTGCTGGTTTTGTCCCACCAATGCTTCAAAACCCAAAGATATTCTATTAACTATCGTGGAAGACAAAGAAAAACAACAATATTCATATTTTAGAAGCCACAGCCAAATGAAAAAACATGGTTTGATCAAGTATCTTCCAATGAAGCACTTGATAAATCAAAAAGCATTTCAGCTCTAGTGAAAACATATCTCTTGATTTCCTCACCAACAAGCCAGCCACAGCACTAAGCCCACATCAGCTCAGCAGCACAGACTCAGTACATCACTCACTGTTGTTTGTGATTGAGTTCTTCCTCCTTGTTCACCAGGTCCTGCTTGAGGCTGGCTAGCATTTCCACAGAGACGTCCACCTGCCGAGAGAGCTCGGAGGCCTTGTCCTCCAGGTCTTGTTTCTCCTGGCTCAGCCGCTCGCTCTCCTGCTTGGCCCGGTCCAGCTCAGAGCTTTTCCTCTCCAGCTCTGCTTGAAGACGACCTACGCGGGCTGCTATTTTCTGCTCCACCTGCAAGACAAAAGGCAACTTAGCTGCCTAACGTCCCATCGTAATCACCACACTGCAAGAAATATAACTAATTATGCAAATGAGACCATTAACATAATAATAATAGTAGTAGTAATAATAGTCATAAACACTTGTTCATTAACAAAGATTTCTCTCAGCAAACATCTTCACATGTCCATGTTTGGCGTATACATTTTCACATTCAAAGCCCTGATGAGTTCTCAGGTAATCCACTGACAGCCACAAGAAGACAGACATCATTATGACAACATTTTAGCGATAAGTGAATTCAGCCAAATTAGAAGTTATTATACCAGCCTCGACAATATACCTCAGCTAATACACCCGCTCAAATTATAATACATCATAACCATGATAAATAAGTGGTGCAGTCACACCTCCTCTAACCTAGAAATAAATGAAAAGATGAAGCTCTTCTGCCACCTAAAAAATGTGTACATTGCTATTAAAGTCTTAATTCCTCCAGTCCTTGATTAACGTCATTCACTATGTCCTCATTTTGGTCAGCAAAGAACTTTGCGATTACAATTATGCAGCTGCTAAGCTTCTTGCAACATGTTATTCCCATTTTACCTATTGGTTATAAATAAAATGTACAAATGAAGTGTAAGTGATGAGATTCGGTGCATGTCTGCGACAAGCTCATTAATTTTCTCTCTGCTGCTGAGCTCATTGTTCTCAAAGCAGACTGAGAGCATCAGGAGGAGCGCTGCTGGAAGTTTAATGTCTCGCCTGGAGACAAAGGGCGATGACTATGACATCAACTATTTCTCGAACATCATGGAGAAGATCCCTCTGGTGAGTATACACTTTCCTACCTCTCTTAAAGCCACTATGTGTGGATTTTTTTTACGTGATTATAGTATCTTTCAGGTCACTCTAAAGAAAATTTTGTTTGTAGACAACCCCAGGAAAAATATGCATGTTGCTTTTATTCCCTTCATTTTCAGTGTCCCCAGGCTGGACCTTTGGGCAGTGCATTGGCATGTATTGTTTGATACGACCACTAGGGGTTGCTTAATTGAAAAATGCTCAAATTCAATGTTCAGCTTTCTCTAGTACAATCATGTTTGAAGAAAGTGTAAAGACAGTTTGTGTCCAGCTTGTGTGTGTATGTAATAGCTATGTGTTTAAGCTTGTTTATGTTTGTTTAACTTGTTATCTTGACTCAGCTACATTTCTGTATAATGATCTCATTTACCTCTTCAGACAGCTTCTCCAGCCTTTCATCCAACTCCAGTCGTTCAAACGCCCGCGCTTTCAGCCTGGCCAAGCCTTCCTCATAGGCCGCCTCCACTGCACTGGCCGCTACATTAGCTGCCACTGCTACAGCAGTGCTGGGGTTACCATGGGGACCCGGGTCTGTGGATGTCATGGCTTTCTTCATGAAAATCTCCCCCAGGGGAAACTCCACATTGGGAATGTACCTGGCAGCAGTGTTGGAGTTAGCCGGGGTCAAACTCAGGTCGTCCGCACAAGGAAGCTCACGGCAAGGGAAGCGGCGCTCCTTTAAAGCTGAAGGCCGCAGCGGCTCAAAGGGGTCGTTGTTGTTGGCAGGTGTGAGGAGAGCTCCCTCAGCCACTAGGGGCAGCAGAGCAGCAGCGTCACATACACTGTTGGATTTGGAGAGGACGTAGAGGGTCTCGTACGTGTGGTTGTACTCCAGGTGGGCGCGCAAGGACGACAGGCTTCGGAAGCGCTTGTGCTCCCCGCAGCGAGGACAGCGGTATGGCAGGTCCAGAGAGGCCATTCCGTGCAGTAACTGCCGGAGGAGAGGGGGCGCTCACGCGGCACAACGGTAGCGCCAGTATGAGGGCACAGAGGTCAAACACCTGACAGGTCCTCTCATGGTGAACACAGGCAAACGGGTCAGTCAGTAGGAGGAAGACAGATCCGATGTGCAATAGAGGAGCCCAGCTCAGTCACATGACCACACATAGTGGCAACATTCAACTGGTCTTTTCATGGTTCCCCTGCCTGAGGGCCTAGAAACAGAGCAAGAAAATACAAGCAAGTTTAACTCCTTCATACTGTGCATTCAGATGAGAATGAGAATCAAATGAACAAATGGCACGATCAAAGTGAATAAACTACTTGTTGAAAGTCTATGACAAAAGCTAATCCTTGTGCCACTGTAAAAACCATAAACCTTTGCGATACGGAGCTTTTTTTCTACAAATATATGCAGCATTTTCTGGCAACAAGGCCCATTAAATCATGTTACTTGTTAAATGTTACAGACTCCTACAAGTGCTGACTGAAACTTATTTGCTTTGTTCTTTTATTTGAGCATAAAAAGTGGAAACTTGGCAGTGAACCATTAGACAGTTGTAAACAAAGAAAGAAATCAGACAAATTCAGTCATGCAACACTGAAGAGAAATCTTTCACGAAACTAACAGTATGATATTAGCATTCTGACACATCTTTGTAAAATGTGATTATTGGATATGTATATACACACACACACACACATATAGCTGTGTAGAGCTGTGGGTTAATTGGACTAGAATGAGGCTGAGGAGATGTTCGTTGTAGCCGTCCATCTCTCAGTATTTATTCTCCAGCTGTCTGGACACAGCAGACATCGCAGCCTGCTGTGTCTGAACTCTCTAAGTGGGAATATTGATCTCTAAGTTTAGTGGTCAAGAAACATGAAACCTGCATTTCTCTAAGAGTTAAAAAGCAAACTTATGCACTTGTACCCTGAAATACTCAAGAGGAAGAGTGGGGAAAAGCAAATGCCTCCATTAGTGAAAGTGCTTGTTAGCGCCAACATCATCCTCTAGTCTGAAGTCTACGAGGTCAGCTGGACAATACTCTGAGTCCTTCAAAGGGGATTTGGTAACTCACACTAGGAAAAAAAAAAAAACACTCCTCTGTCTGTTATCAGAATGTCCTCTTTATTCAGCCTTTGCCTCTGCAGTTCCTTGTAAGCCTTAAATGCTGCCTTATTCACCAATCCTCGATAGTGGCTTGAACCAGAACAGACTCCCTCTCAGAACTTTCTACGGCAGCCCTTAATGAGAGAAGCAGCGGGCACAGAGATTGGTGGTGTGATCACAAATCACAGATGCAGGCAGCTCTTCACAGAGGGCTAATACACTGGAAATCCCCAGAAGTCACAGAGACTGTTATTAGAAGTCTGGTGAAGCTGGAACAGGGAGTGTACTGGCAAGCCGTGCCCCTTTATTAAAGGAGGAGGATCTCACAGATCCAGTCACTACACTGCAGACAGCAGGCATTCCCATCTGCTTAAAATTACTAAGTGAGGTATTTAACCAGGCAGGAAATGGAAGGAAGTGAGGCTGTTTGGTAGCCACATGTCACATCCTGCCAATGGAGCTCAGCTAAGACATCCCAGAAGACTGTCTCCAATGTTTTACTATGATAAGTGAATGGTGGACATGTGTGTAGCACATAAGACACACAGACAGCCTTGGCCTTCAGCTTCCCATGTTCCTACCAGCACCAAAGGGCTGGTTTATATAAATCATATTTATTTTGAATATTTTACAAAATCCTAGTGAAAATTACAAAATTACCATTTGTAGCAGTTCCGCCAGTTACTGTGGTTTTACATTGATTGACTCACCAGAAGCAGCTCTTTTGTGTTTTCCCATATTGTCTGTCTACTTCCTATCATAGGAAATTCTACTATTGATTAATCTGGTCATTCTTTTTTCATAAATCGGTTATTTGTTTGGTCTACAAAATTGATGTTAACAATCTCTTGATTTGTCTGACCAAAACCCAAAGGTATTCACTTTACTGTATATGACAAAGAGGAGCAGCAAATCCTGCCATCTGAGAAGCTGGAGCCTTGAGATCATGTAGCATTATTTCACCTCAGCTTTGCTTAAGAAATTAATCTTCTATCCAAATAGCTGTAGACTATGTTTATGTCAATTGACTAAATTATTTGACTCTCTGCTCTTCTATAAACCTACAACATCTTCATACTTAAGCTACAAGTTGCAACATCCAACTAAAAGGGGACACAAATCACAAACATCTGTGACAATTACAGAATCAACAGTAAAATCTTAAAGTCTTTATAATATGAATAACGATATTTTATGCCAAAATGTATTGATTACAAATGTGACATTGACATCTAAATAGTTAAAAAAAAGGGACAGAGGACAAGTTTTAGCCTCATATGCAACATTAGACAACACTTAGTTTTTGATGTGTGGAGACGAAAAATGTGACACTTATTTCAAACAAATCTCCTTTTCTGTAAAAATCAGTAACGACCTAAAACCACCAACCTCACCAAACCAGCTGTCCCATCCAGTGGACGCTGGACTGTTAAACTGCTACCTGACAAGCTGTGTGACCAAACACTGATCAGACACACAAGAGGTCCTTTGAGTCGAGGCAGGAGGACTGGAGACAGGAAACTCTCAGTTGTCACTCACGCACTGACCAGAAGCACATCTTCCCCAATCCCAAGGCCACATTTTGTGTCACGCCACTATTTTGGGATACAAACATGCACAGAAAGGCTCTGTAATAATGATTCTACAGAGCAGACACCTGGTGCTACAGCAGAATATCACAGAGAGCGGCAAAGTATTCAACATGAAGCTTTTAAGTCCTAATAACTTAAGAAGTACAGTAGTTAACGCAACAATACATGTTTAATGTTTAATATGAGCATTAAATACTAGGTAAACTAAGAATCTGCCTTTGCCTTTCTTATGAGCTTGTATGCCCAGTTGGGAACTTTTGATACTTACTTACGGAGTTTCATCTCTGACTTATGTAAGTCCAGGGCTGATGGGAATACACACTCGTTAGTAAAGGTCCGAGTAGTATTACTGCTATAGGCCACATCCTTGACTGACATGACAGGCCATCAAAAATATCACCCTAATTGGTTGCTGTATTTCTGTTTCTTGAGTAACCATAATGTACAGACTTTTAATGGAAAGCTACTTTTTAAAGGCTCTTTGCTGGGAGACAGTAACAACCTCATTTTCATTGCCCGTCAATCCCATCAAAGCTTTCAGACGGTCAAACAAGGAATTAAAGTCAGTCCAAATGAGTAACATAAGGTCCTTGTATACATTTATTATTGTTTTTATTTTTATTTTTTAAGAGAGAATGTATAATGTTAAGCATAAATGTTACCATTTGATGCATGGTACCAGAGCTAGAAGAACATGGGCTTCAATTTGTCCACGGTTCTTTACAACAAGGTCATGAGTGAGAGCGAGGACTAAAAGGCTTCATATGCTGCTGTCAGCGATGGAAAAAGTATTCTGATCTTTTACCATCAAAATATACCTAAAGTAGCAAAAGTAGTAAAGCTCTTAGTTACCCTCCACCACTGATTGCTGTTCACATCAGGATATTAAATCTGAAGTCAGATTAGAATCTGAATGGAGGCTGATCTACTGAGGTTGCCAACTTCAACAGTTCATGTCTATCCACAGAGGAAATGTTTCTGAGCATAAAGTCAAGAGGGAGTCGCGGGTGAATAGACAGAGAGAATAAAGATACAGAACGGTGATTATAAAGAGCGAGAGGTGGACAGGCAGGGGCAGCAGAGGTGTGGGTGTGAGGAAGCTGCACAAGTCAGATAGACAGAGACGGTGAAAGTGTTTCACCGTGATGGGGAGGGATGTATAGATACTGCATGAGTTTTACAAATTAAAAAGATGTAATCGATGGCCAAGAGAGCAAAGCGACTGTAAAATAAGCTTTAAATTCTTTGAGCTCACCAAATGGCAGCTGTGCTTCCCACACTGCCGACGAGGGGGCAGTTGGGATTTTACTCTTCAAGGCTGGGCAACAATTCAACATTTTTTCGAGGCACCCTGTGGAGTTTTTGACCCCTGTAGTGATCCTATGTTGGTACCACTGACAAGACATGGAAGAGGCAAACACGAATGTAAACAATGAAGGTTTCCAGTTCTTCCAAATGATCTATGAGGAAGGAAATCCTTTATCGTGCATTTTGGTGAGTGACACTGAATGTAAACATTAGTTCCTCCGCGTCTCGGTTGAATTCTCGACTCTGATTGGTCAATGCAGTCTACAGTCTGTTATTGTTGTATAGCAGACCGTTGCCATGTATATCTGATAGGGGAAGCAATAAAATCATTTTAAAAATCAATAAAATCGTTATTTAATTAAGTATTTTGTGTCAAATTGTTGATTTCTTTAGTACAAAGCCTTTTAATAAGGAAGATAATGTGCAGCGAGCGGGGGTCTTTATTGCAAAACAAGGATGATTCCCGACTGCATCACCCTGTCAGGGTTAGTTTTGCAATAATGACCGGCTTGCTGTACATTATCCCTTATATGGAATCATACTGTGATATGATCTTATTGTGCTTTTCCAAAATCATGTTGTCTAAATAGGCAAATCCAAGCCAACTTTTAACATTTAACAATAACAGAATTACTAAGTTAATTAACAAGTTAACTGACTAAATTCCCCATATTTTGATATACAGAAAACTGAGCATGGAAATGTAAGACACTGAAGAACAGTTGCTGCTGATGGCTTGGCAAGCACCTTGCAGGGCAGCTTCAGCATCAATAGTGTGTGTGTGTGTGTGTGTGTGTGTGTGTGTGGGTGGGTGAATGAGAGGCACATTGCAGTCCATTTGACTAATGCATTACTCAGCCCTAATCAAGAACAAATAAGCACTAAATCATAGTTTTGAAACATAAATATGTTGATATGGCTTCCGTATACCTAATAGTATTAGTAATGCCTACTATGATTGTTGTGTTTAGGGCCTCCATCAGTCTGAGAGTGTTGTGACACAGCTGGAAACATTTATCACATCTATGTTGAGGAATTTATTAATCAGATGCCTTTTTTTTTTTTTTTTCATCAAAAATGATTACAGACACACATCTGTCCTCAGTCTCGCCCTCTCCCTGTGCTACGGAATAACACTTTGTGTACACAGCAGTATTAAAGCAGTTTTAATTAGGAGGTACGGGGTGCATTGCAGCTCTGAATACAAACGCCCTGATTGTGCCTGCTGTGCTGCTGTGTCCAGCACAGCAGCATCTTATCTTCTAAAGAGAAGAAGGCAGAGGCTAACAACAGTAACATCTGTTTCAAACTACAAGCGTTGCAGATCCATGCAACATGATATTTTAATATTTTACCCCAAAGCTCACTGGAGCTTAACCATCCTACTGGGTGATCCCTCTCTGACTCAGCCTATCCAAGGTCACTCTCTTTTCAAGTCTCTGTCTAGTCATCCAGGCTCATTTAAAGTTTTCTCTCGCACCATCCATGGTCAGAAAGTAGAAAGAAGAGATCATCTACAGAGCTGTGTTCTATGTTCTTCAATACTGTATTCAATCATTTAACAATGTGGGACTTATTCTCGATCTCTTAGATCTAAGCACTTTTTTCATCCTCTGTTATATCCTTTGACACATACTTGTCTAAAGGTCCATATAAGCAAATTAACTTGGATGTCAGTGAAATGAACATGTAGGTCGAATAACCATGAGATTTTAGTTTAAATGTCTCTCTTTGGTTTGTGTGGTGCATCTGTTGGTTCCTAAATTCACTATGAATACAGATGGTTTTGCCTTGTTTTCACAGATCACTGGTTATTCAAAAGAGGGAGATGATTAGTGAAATTACCCAACATTACTTGAACTGGCTCATCACTGTCATCAGTGTGAGAAACCCATGGAACTAATGGGATGACTGTTACCAAAATGAAGCATAGCGTTAGTTCAAGTACAATCACTGACTCTTTCACTGCTGTGTGGCCGTCAGCTGACTAGTAACACCCATGCAATGTTTATGTAGGTATACAGCGCAGGACTCATACCTCCCTCCCCACCCCCAAGTTTGTCCTTATGTCTAGGTATTGTTGATTTAACTAAGATTTAATGCCCATTTATGTGTTTATCAAGGATGAATTAGTCTTCCAGCAGAATCTTAGCTGCTCAGATTCTTTGAGCCTTTTCTGCTGAATCTAAACATATAACCATTTTCCATGAACGTACATTTTAATAACAAGCCTTTCATATCCACAGGATCAGCTGACCAGAGGCACAATAAGCCCTGTTACAATGATAAATGATCTCATTCAAACTCCTTACATTATCAGTGTGAAGATACTGTGGCCTGTGCTGCAGTCGTTGCTACAGAATTCTTAAATTCTGCACCATGTGCATAAAACATCAGCTGGCCCTCAGGCTACACTAATGACGTGACTGTTTAAAAGTTCAGCTCTAAAGGACGAGCGCAAACTGATCACACTGGTCTGAATTCATTCATAAATAATAAAAATCACCACCCACAAGCAAAATGTCACATAGCTTCACACGATTTAGGTTCACCAGACCAGCTGTGGAGCTCTAGCTCTCTGTCAGGTAAGACTTATTCCTGTGCGCCTGTGCTCTCTGATAAAGATTTGTTTTGCTCTGAGGTGTGAGGAGCAGAGTGAGTCAAGGTGTATCACAGCAGACATGCCAGCCCTCTGCAAAGCTTCACCCAGAAATGCTGCGGCACTGAACTCAAACTAGCAGTCAGCAGTATCCTACTGTACCTAATGCTGGAGGTGCCAGGACTTTATGAGAGGTGTGACACGAGCACCGGCCCACGCTTCGACAATGGAGCTGTTTTCACTGCTGGGATTTCTGATATGTAAAACATGCTCCTCCCACTCCCACGTGATTGTTTTCACAGTCAATGTCATGATAAAACTGAATATCCTATAGGATATTTTTCTATAGAAAAATTTGACAAAATAACTCAAATTGCCCAATCCTTGTTTGCTCTGCATAGCATACAGTATGATGGCACCAATGTATAATGTGACAGAAGCTGACATGGACGAGACACGCTGCATTACAATGTACACTCCTTTATAAATTGAATGAGAGGTTTAGTGAAATCTCCTAATGCCCTCTAGGCCCTTACACGAGCATGTCAAAGTGTGTTAGTCCTGAGTAAGCTACGGGACGCCCATGACAGGACAATCTCACAACCTGGGGCTCCTCACCTGACAGCAAAGGGCAAACCTATCCACTTATGTTGAAAAAGATTCTGCACACATTGGCTTTTATAGAGAGAGCCGACTTTTTGAAGAAATGCCAGGCCAAAGCATTTCATCTCATGTCACAGTGCTACCAGGGCACTCACCTTCTTTCTCAACTGGAATTTTGAAGAAAAAAGTAATACCTTGAAGAGAAGCAGATATGCCGTATTTAACATCTATACAGAATCAAAATCAATGAAAACAAAACGACCAATAAAAACAATCTACCATGTTACCATCTAAGAATCAGAATTAACCAGTGGATTCAGCTCTGTGGTCATTTATAAAGGTTATCTATTGTAATGGTACTATTTTAAAACAGTCCTAATAAAGCATCCAGAAATTTCACCGGAGTTTGGCATTCTTTCTTTATGTTTTTGTAGACGCAGAACGTTACTCGCACACTCCTGTTAAGTTGTTCTGACTGCTCTCAGGCTCAGTCTTGTAAGCTTGCCATCTTCTGACATAAGATTCTGTGACACTGTATTTCGTGGTAGTTTGGCAGTGCTTAACTTAACATGCATGACCTGAGCTAGAAGGTAACTCTTGCACATGTTTTTGGCCCTGTCTTGCCTCAGAGGACACAAGATACGCTGAAACTGGCTGAAACTCACTAGCTTAGCAACATTATGGCTACAAACAACCCATAATGCAACACTAAAATTATCATCAAATGCAGGCCCTCTAAAGAGCATAGTAGAGCTTTAATCAGTTTTATTATAATAATGATAACGTATCAACTGACAATGTGAAAACATGACAATGCCAACGGGGTTGCTTATAGTGATGAACCTAGAGAGGATTAGTTTCAGCTCATTGTTTAAGTGCTTCACTCTCACTGTTCTCATGTTCTTGAGCAAAAAAGGCTCTATAAACCCACCGCACTCAGTGACAGACAAAGTTAGTTGCGAGAGTAGAGTTGGTGGAGACCAAACACAGAGCTAAAAGAGAGTGAATATTGTACATACATTCACTACGTTGACAGAACCACCACTCCACGTGAATGATAATGTTGCTTCAGAACTGGTAGATATGTAAATAAGCAAATGTTTTCTATCAGGTTAGCTAAACCGGCTTAAAAGGTGGTGATGTGTCGATGTGTTCACAACTTGTCTCTGTTGCCCTTGAGTGACCATATATGCTACTGCAAGTGTAATGAAACAGGCTCACCTGTAACCCAGTAATCCCTCCATTCAGAGAATAAAACTGATATCGTCTAATCCCACAGCATACTACAGCCCCTAACCTTTTCAAATATGGTCTCCGTTACTTCATAAAATACGTGGGAAAACGAAGGAAGGAGGTGTCTTTTCGTACTTTGTGGCATAACCCCAAGCCAGCAACCACTGAAGCAGTATAAGCATTCAGTTGCCACATTGAGAATGACATGCAGGAGGCTAAAGCTGCACAGCTCTCACTGCAGCGACACAGAATGAGAGCATTTTATGGGAGCTCAGGTCAGCATGAGGCTGGGATAGTGAATGAGATGGATAGACTTTACAGAGGCGAGCTGATGGACAGACTCATTCCTACAACTGTCTACTATCGATCCAAACGGCTGTCCACACCAACAAATATCCTCCAGTACACATGGATCAAAAACTGCATGTCAGGAGGATGTTTTTAAACACAATGATAGCACCGCTTTCTGCTGTGATTACTATGTATGTTGGCAAGAAACGTACAATTAGAGTATGGGTCAATTGCTGCTAAAACAAATTGATCTTACAGTTTCCTCAACAGGTAATGAGATCCATTAACAAGTCATAGCAAGTGTTTACGTAGCATTTAGTGGCATTAATTTAAGCCACTGCTGGCTATGCAGGTAGCCCTCTCATATACTGTATGCTGACACATTTGTCACGTCCATCAAGGAGTGCTACCACACTGTATCCAATCAGAGCTGGATAAGATACTGTACTTTCTCAGTACCTCATATCCTCTTAAAAGAAGTTAAGCTTCTTATGTATGTACATTAAGCCCAATGTGTTAGCCAAAACAAGACCGGGGCTTCTATAGAGGACGTCTGTGGGAAATGATGCAGAAAATGGCCTCTGTGATTTGTGGCCGTGTTTCGTCTGTCTCTGAGGTCCTCTTATACTCATTAATCCTGAGCCTGTGTTGGCATGATATTCACATTTCTAGTTGGGGACTGAGAAAATCAGCACAGACTAAATATTTCCTGTTCCAACATATGGCCCTCTGTCTAACGAGGATGAGAGACATCCAATGAGAGAGCTTTTCATGAAATTTGGTAACATGTCAATCATAAGGCATGTCATTATTCAATAGTTTGAAACCTTTTAAACAATAAAGAATGATCAGCTAATATTGAATGAGTGCAATTTAAACATTAGTGTCAGTGTTTTTCCACGTTCAGTTTTTGGCCGTCACAAGCTGTCAGAAACATTTGAATGCCCTGAGGGCAGAATGAGTCTGATCCCTGATCTCTAAGTGATGGTTGGGTGAGCACTATTATACAGGCAGCTACAACAATAACAGAACTGCCCGGAGACGCCTGAGCCAGCTGTGCATGGGTTCACAGTCAAAACAGAAGTGAACACAGAGATGGAGACATAAATTAATGATTAGCTTAAGACAAAAACAGCCTAAATGGACATTTGAAAAGTGAGTTTTAAATTGGGCATAAAACTGAAAACAAAATGGATTTGTCAGAGGGATACTTTTGTTTTGAATGATAAGACCAGGGATATTCTATCTTTTTCCTTACACAACAACAAGACATTCAATACAAAACAGATGAATCACTTAATGAAGAAAATAATCACCATATTAATCAGTAGATTGTTGATTGAACTTGTTAGTTGCAGCTGCATTTTTCTTAAAGTTAACAAATCCCATACAAGACCAAAACTGTCCGTGATCCTACTAAAAAGGAGTGACTGTGTATCCAAACCCTGATTTTGTTTATTCCTCTGAGCCACAGACCTGCTGTTTCAGGAAACGACTAAACATTTTTTCACTGAAGCTTCCCATTTGTGACCCTTTTTCTCAAAGATTTACATTTTAAGCAGGTGCAATTGAGTTTGTAGAGTGTCAGAGACAGGGTAAGGACGTCCTCTCTAAAATGAGAAAATCAGGAGCTGTTGGATGTGTGAATTTCACTGTGCTAGCTTGTACGCTTGTACACCTGAACTGACAACTTCCTGACAGGTAGATCTGCATCCCTGTCTGATTTATGAACCTCACACCCAGAGAGAGAGGGAGGGATGGAGGGATGGAGGGATGGAGAGATAGATGGCACAAACGCAATATTGTTACCACACGTGTTTTCTAACAATGGAGGATTTCTATCTGCTGTGGTATCATGGGTTATGAATATGACATTTAGCCTCACAGTTCTGAGACTCATGCACTCATGCATGCTGAATGAAAACACACATACATAAAGTAACATAACTGCACACACACACCACTAACAACATTCAGCACTAAGGACGACACAACAGACAAAAGTAAAATATTCTGCATCAGTATGAATTCCTGCCTCACATGTGATCTCTGACACCATCTGTCTGCTGTGACACTTACACGACTGCTGAAGACTGCAGGGACGCTGTCACAAAGCATGTCTCCTGACCAGTGAATGAAGCTGCCGTGGGGTTCTGCTTAAAATGCATGTAGCACTTGTGTATGCATGTTCTACTGCTGCAGTGCACACACACAACACAACTCCTTCTTGAATACAAGAGCAGCCAAAGACATTAAAAAGCCTTTTTGGGCAGTTAAATCTAATCTCATCCTGCAAAATATCCCATCAAACATGTTAATCTTCTGCTTTATTCCTACTGTTTTCAGCATGACTGCTCCAACTTTTGTCACATCTGATTCCTACAGACACAGCAGCATATAGGCTACAGCCCACTGACTCTGAGTCAGATCTCTCATGCACTGTAGTCACATGACAGTCTCCCAAACTCCAGCAGCCCCTTTCTGTTTGGCACTTGAGCAGTGTGCTGTCTCAAGAGCTGGGGCACACCAGGAGAGTTTGAGGCGTCCCATGGGTATTATTATTATCATTAGAGAGTGAATATTTCTGAGTCCTGATTTCTTTGGACACTTTCCTCTTGAATCCAAGTGAAGATTTAAGGTGGAATATCCAGTCTGTGAACACGACTGCAAGAAGCTCATGTTTTTCATTCATTTCACGCCACATTTGAAATAATGTCGCACTCCTGCACTAAGATGATCAGGTTGTCCGTGCACTACATAAGCAAGACACGTTGAACTTGCAACACAGCACATCTTATTATTTCTAAACGCAGCAAGAGCAGGTACAATCTCCACACATCCAGGCCAAACAGGCCGATCAAAGCTGAATCGGTCTCCCGATTGACAACCACTTCACGATGTGACAGTAAACATTGGCACATCCGGCGTTAAGAAAAAAAAGAAGAGAAATAATGATTGATGATCATATCTGCACTGCACATGGATCAATCACACGCAGCGTAGCATGTGGGTGTGGACGAGCGGCATCACCGAAATGTCATCATGGAGCAATGAACGCCACCGTAATGACTTAAATGCACGAACAGGCCTGCAGTCAGGTTACTTCACACCGATGCTGATGGCTGCAGCTGTGCCCCCTCTGAGGACGAGGGCGACAGCCTGGCATGTACCCGATTTTCTCGTGTTTTCACAGCAGCGCTGGCTCATCGCCGGACTGGACTCCCGACGTTGCATAAAATTGTTGCACGGCGTCAATGAGGCGATCGTTGCAAATAAACATAAACAGGCACGCACGGGCAAGCTGACACAAATGTGATCGCGAGCAGGAGGGTTAAAAAAAAAAAAAAAAAAGAAGGAAATGTGCGTCTCACTCACCTCACAGTCCTCTGTCCATTTTTTTTTCCGCTTCAAACCAAGGAACCGCTCCAGCCTTCACTGACGTCACGCAGCCCCTCTCTGCAGCAGGCCTGCAGAGGACGACCAGAGAGGAGAGACAGGAGGGAGGAGAGAGGAGGGAGAGAGAGAGAGGGAGGGAGAGAGAGTGCTTGAACAGATGCTAAAACCATGAATCATTAAGAAAACAAAAAACAAAAACAAAAAAAAGACTGATTAAGGAGAGGCTGCTGTACCTGTGAGGCTGTGGGTGTGGAGTGAGATGACAGACAGTACAGAAGGACAGACTGCATGCCCCACTCATTCAGCTCAGCATTACAAGCTGTTAAGACAATCGGGTCCTGCCAGCTGCTGCTTTGTTTGTGAATCAGTCTGCATGGAGTAAAAGAGGGGTGGTGAAACATCATCTATGTGTCATAGCTTTGACTATTTAGCATCCTGTCAGTCATCCAAACAATGTGTTTGTCAGCCAGCCTGGATACAAAGTGTAGGGGGGGGGGGACATTAGGAGTGGTGCAATCAATGGACCCCCAGCTGTTTTTGCTCCTGGAGGTCCTCAGCAAAATAAAAGGAAGTCAAGAGCATGAATGTCACTGCTTTAATTGATGCTTGATTCACCGAAAGTTTGCCTACAGTTACCAGGGATGAAGGCGTTAACTTAGTGCAGCAGCAGCACAAGTAGAGAAGCGTCTTCGAGTCAGCAAACTGAATCACTTACTGTCTAAACGCCTGAGTGTTGTGAATTAAGTGATTAATTTACAATTAAACTTTTCATTTGTAGGAAGAAGCATGAGTTCTCTTTGTCTTTGAGCACACAGCTACATAAATATAATGAAGTCCAGTAGAGCTACAGTAGTCCTGTGGTGAATGACCAGGTTCTGTTTTTGTTGTCAGTAAAGCTGAAAAGAAAGTTAACTAGTAGTATCTGGATGATTAATGAATTAAGCCTCTTATCAAGTAGAAATGTCAAACAGTCTGTGGCTCCAGTTTCTCATATTTGTTGCTTTTTTCTGGGCACTGTGGGCAACCACCAGTTTACATTCTGCAATCATAATCAAATATAATGAATTTTTAGTCAAAGTCAAGAACTGTATTTCTTGGACAGTGGGGAAGACTTGGAAACAGGACCAAGAAAATGGCTCACAGAGATTTAAAAAACTGCAGAAAATATACGTCTAATTGCCAGTTTATTAGGTACACCGAGGTAAAACTAATGCTGCCTAATGCAGGTGTTTTAGCTTGGTGTTCCTAATGCACTTACAACTGAGTGAATTTGAACAGTTGAATTAATATAGAAAATATGAAAAAAAACAAAAACATTTTACGGATTGGTTTGAGTGGCAAGTCCAGATTTCTTAGGGCAGGTGAGGATGCACAATGGCTCCTTTAGACTCTTGAACTTATTTTTAGTATGTCTAAAATCCTGGCTATGGTTCTAGAGTCACTGTCCTTAGTGGTGGTGTTAGATTGGGTACATCGGTTTACCAGAAAGTAACAGGAAGTCCATCAATTTAACAATTTAAAGGATTGGTTATTGTGTTGCAGCATGTTAGATTTTACAGGTGTCTGTTTTGGTTGACCTGCTGTAGATTAATAACCTTTATTGTAGATTTAATCTGTTTTGCAATCACTTTTTGTACTATATTTACTAGTTGCAGTCATAATAACAGCAATGAACATGTCAGATAAGCAGCATGGTGTTAATTACTTTGTGGGTCTTGTGGACCTTTGTATGGCGGGTGTGAGTGTGGGGGTCATAAGTCATCAAACTAATCATATGTTAAGTTGCTATGCGGTTACAGAAAATAGAAACAAGAGTACACAACTAGAAATCTGCTCCCAGCGCTTCGTTCTCCAGCTGATGTTTTGCTCCTATGCATCACAGCTCCGGGCATATTTTCTGTACCAGTGATTAAAAATAGCTGTGTATTTACAGCAACCAGTTAGCTCTTGATTTTGACTGGAAAGTTCCCCTGTGGGCCTAGGTGTCGCTGAGGTGATGCCACATTTAGGATTAAGCATGTAAAGCAACCAAATGAACAAAACCTGAATAAAGGGTTTTTGCAGTGTTTCTGCAAAGAAGCAAAGAAAGAGTTGTTTTTGCACTGTTTTAAACCGGTGTGAACCAAACAAGAACAATGAAAGCAAAATAAAAGCAAAATGAAAGCAAATATCTTAAAGGTTGTGAAATCCCAAATCTCTAATCTGTGTCGTTTTTGCCAGATTGGTCTCCTGTACACACACAATCACACAAGGGTGGTGATTGGTCTGCTCAGATGACATCACACAGTATTTGGATGGATATACATTATTTAAGGGGCATATAAGGGGCAGGAGGGTGACATTTTGCATTTACACTTTCTGATAATAGCTTACCAAAAGGATGTGCTTAAAAAAAAAGGAAGACATTACATCTCAGCTGCTGCATGATTTTATGATGTATTAATGTCTGAATTAATACAAATTGAGGTGGAAGATGCTAAAAGCCTCTTTATATTTCAGCTGTAACAAGATGAAGCTCAGAGAGAATCCCATTTAGGAGCTCAAGCACCACTTACTGGTCAAAGACCAGAACAACACCATGTGCAGGCTGCCATTTGAAAATACTGTGATTGTAAATTATCGCAATTTAACAAATAGAAATATATGAGTCAACACTTCCTTCATGAAAAACCTGTAATTCTGATCATGCCAGCTCTCTGTAATCTTCTTGGTGCATGTAATGAATTGAAATGATATAAAGTACATAGAGTACATGCCGTCAACTTTACTGTGCAACACACAACTCCCTCTACTCAGGGAGATCATATTAATTTATGATTAAGTACTACATACAAAAATGTTTGTTAGAAACACATTTTTTTAGAGCCAGCATGCAAACGGACGTCAATTCAGCTGTAAGAGACGCAAAAATCATTGTACAGAACAAACTCCAAGCTGTCATCAGTCATGTCATCAATCAGAAAGAGTATAAAACTCTTTGCATCATTACCATTGCAACAAATGACAGAATTACAGTTTTTTTTGTCCAAAGTAAAATGACACAAATACAATGAAATGCAAGTTGTCAACAGACAATAACCCTTTTTACTGTGGCTTCTACATCAGGATGCCAAATTAACTCGTAAAATACTTTCACTGCACTAACTGTTTTTCAGATGGAGTCTTTAATCCACAGTCATGTCTAAGATACATACACTCTGGCTACATTTTAGAGCTTTTGGTTCTTTGGTGTTTTCTAAGAAATGATTTCCACTCAAGTTTAGATTATTCTGAGCAAGTACACAGAACATTAAAGTGTCAAATGGGCCATAATTCATCACACTCCTGCCACTGTCAAATTATTCATGCCAAATGCCAAATTTTTTCTCACTAGTTTTCTCACTAAAGCTTCAAAGGTACAGCGCGTTCTTTAAGGCCAATGAGTTTTCATTTTAAAGCTTTTCTTATAGTGTGGTGAATACAGAACCACTGCTGTCTCTCTGTCCATATTCATCTTGTTATTTAAAATCCTCTTAATTAACACTAGATTAGGGGGGAACAAGCCACCGCTGGTCAAAATATATTAGTGTCAAGTGCTAAATAACTTAATAACCTTTGTTTAGCTAGCACTTGGGTTCCACGCTGCATTTGATGATACAATTTTCTATATATAATTTCATCATCAGTGATTAAGCATAAGAGGTTTTTTTTTACTGCACCTGCTGTTATCAAACACCTGATATGAGCATGATCACATTCAGTGGTGCTTTTTAAATGAAATATAGTTGCAGAACAGTGGTTATGATCAGGCCTACCTTGGTGACACTGAGAGAATTCTCCATGGATGCTGGATGGATTTAAATCTAGACAATGAAACAATCACAGATTGTCCTTGACACTGTCATGCATTTCATAGTAACAGCTGACACCTTCAGGCTGTTTCTAAAAACTGTAACCCTTTTCATAATTTAAAAAAAAAAAGCGAAAACCCAAACCTGTTACATCAATCTCTACCCCTCTACGCCCTCTACATGCCGCACTCATCCAGTCATGACAGGGAAAGACTGACACACAAAAGCTTAAAAACTCTCTCCCTCAGGAGATTTTGATAGGATGAATATGATGCTGGGCCGTTTTCTCCTCTCACGTCAAAAACCGTGGCAAATTTAGACCGAACACCTTTATCCATCCCTCCTTATTCATATTTATGAGAAGTGACTGACAAACTCATTGTCTGGTAATTACAGTGTGGTGAACCTTCATTGTTTTTAGATTGGTAGAGACTGAGACATGCTGTGCTTTGGCTTGCTGCACTAATGCAAACCTCTTCCATGTAGATATTATTAGTCACTGTTTGCTTAGCAACCACAACACATGTCTGACATTTTTGTACAATGAAAATGTTTTGCCCAGAGTTTATTTTATTTTGGCTGTGAGGATTTTAAAAAAAGGATGAAAAGGAGCAGAAGACTGAAAGGACATAGGCAATGTCTGTTATCATGAATATTATGTATGATGCTCAAACTTAAGTTATTTAAATGCTTGCATTTTTAAGTGATGTCAACATCAAATGTAAGATCAATGGAGGAGACAAACATCTAGGAGCGACTGTGATGTTCACATGCTTAATTCAACCAGCAATTTTGTTTTGGGGATAATACCACCACCAAGGTAGTTGTTATTATAATAATAAAAAAAGGAAAAAGATTAGCCTGTCTATCTGACCTCGAGATCAATTCAATCCAATAGGTCATATTGGACTACATAACCCACTCTTAAACATATCAATAAACCATGGCCACTCTTAAACATATCAATAGGCCATGGCTGTATGATGCAGCAACAGCAGGTCAAGGAAAAGAGAGAGAAAGCAGTTACAGCTTTGAACAGCAGGGGGCACCAGTAATATGTAAGGATTAACTGATGAACACCATAACATTGACTGAAAGAAATATTGCAGTAGTTTTCAGTCAAGCTCAGTCAAACATTAGACATGTCTGTAATTGTGTGTGCAGTCATTGTGTCTTGATGGATGATTATTGTCGGTCTGTTGTCTGTATTTTACTCATTTCTAAAATCAGGCACACATAATGTTCAAGAATCATTACCTGAACAGTGTAATATGTATAAGATTTGACTGCCGGTGAATTTTCAAAAGCTAATCTCACTGATCAGAGACCACGCAGAGAGCAAAATGACAGCCAGCCTGGCCTCTCAAAGGAGGAGGAATTCTTCTACATCAGTAAGTCAAATGAGCTTTTGCCGTCTGCTAACACTCAGGGTAACAGAATAAAACAGCATACAAGCCTGTGGGGGCTCAGCCAATATTAATATATCACCTCAAGTGCCAATTACACTCATTAAAGGGATAAGATGTGATGAAACTACATGCGAACAGCTTGAAAATCATTCTCACAGTCACTGCAGAACAATGCAACTTAACTGTACGTGTACAGTTTATTATCAAGCAGTCCAGCTATGAAAATGAGAGGTGAGAGGCCAAATAACGGGTAAATACTTTTGGCAAACAGTGCTGCTATAACTTTCAGTGGGCGCTTAACAAATTTATCAGTACTCTGCAAAAATGTTAGAACTACAATGCCAGCTACTGAGGAACTATTATCTAATTTCTCAACTCATGCAAATGTATGTTTTAAACGTTTTAAAGGCTGTTAGATTGTAGAGTGTTGCAGACAGTGCCACTTTTCATTTTCACTAAAATATCAAAACCGGAAATAGATGCTTAATTGGCTGACTGTTTGAATTTACTGGTCAAGTTAAAATGCAATAAACCAACACATACCAAAACACGAGGAATTCAAAATGTTTATAATGTGGAGTTGTGTGATTTGTTTGCACCAGTAGCCACAAAAGACACACTGACACGCCTGCACACACATTTAAAAATGCTCTATTTAATAAATTACATACATATAAAAACTAAATGCATCACTCATCATGTTATACATATTATATTCAACTGACATTTGATTCCTGCAGGATATTGTCAGGAACAAAATATGTTAACATGATTCTTCATTTGTGTAACCTGCCACAATATTGTCATTTTAATTAGTGCAATGTGCAACTCATATCTGTACATGTTGGACTTTATAGTATATTAGCCATGAAAACTGAGATGTAATGATGGACAGAGGCTTTTGTGTTGCAGGCAGCTCAGTGTATGTACTGTATAGCCATTGCTGAAAAGATTTCTGAATGGAAACAGATATTGTTGACTGCAAACGCATTAATGTCCCAATATAGTAATGCACGGGTCTTATAGCAAAACCCCATGTATCACAATGACAACGATTATCCAGATCTCTGCATTCTTAGCTTGAGCCATGGATGTTGCCATAGTAACACGAGTATGTCTTATCAAGTACGGCCCTTGTGATTTTTCACTGCAACTTATTTAGGCTGTTCACTGTAGGTATGACAACAGGCTATTGAGTTGTTGCATTCATTTCCATTTTAATAGAGCTAACAGCCATTGTGTGTTAGCTTAACCTATGATCTTACCTTGTCAAATTGTTGTCAGCTAATATTAAATTAGGCTAGTAATAGAGGCTTTTCATGTAAAATGCTTCAAAACTATAAATAGGCATAATTCAGCTGAGAGCTAATATGATGGTCTCTGTGATATCAAAACATAGTTGCTGCGCTTTAATGATCAGATTGTGAAAAGCCTTTTATGATACAGGATATTCAGACGTGCTGATGTTGAATGTTAATCTTATTCATCATTATCACAGTACATTTTCTATTTAATACCACGATGGCTCAGCATGCATAAAGCCAATTTCTGCAGTTTTGCTGCTGAAGACGCTAAAACCATTAAAGGATTTTACATGATTTTCACCAAATTCTATGTAAATATAAGTGAAGCCAGTGACTTAAATCTCTATTTCACCAGTCTAGAGAAACACTTTAATCTCTGCAGCATTTTGCTTGCATAGCAAAACCACAAAGGGTAGATTTTATTTGAACTTGGTAGTCACTTTGTAGCTCCAACTCGTCACACACTTGCGCTTCCTCCCTCGATGAAAATAATGAGGCTGTTTGATGTGAGACCACTATGAGCCGTAATGAGAGGAGTAGACTGTTCAGGACACATGAAAGCTCTTCAGTCCATTTGGACCATGAGCGGCCATTACGACGTGGGACCGAGACACCATGGAGGTCTGCTGATTTTATGAGGGGTTACAGGATTTAATGATGGAGGCAACAGCTAAATCTGTCACCCTTTTAACTTCTCGTGGAAGGAGGGAGAAAATATTTCAGAGGTGTGACCTACAACATTCAAGGGCAGAGTGAATGGTCCATATGAACAGAAACATGGTCACATTAAAAAGGACTGTGTACCCCACAGGTGCTGCTGGAGATCACAAATGAGGAGAATCTGCTACATAAATTAAAGTCCTTGATTGTACCAGCTCTGCGACTGTTTAAGTGATTGTTCAGCTTCAATCATACTTCTGTATTCGTTCATAATGATAATTTCTTTGAGGGTTATTCTTTGTTAGAAAAAAAAAGAATACAGTTTTCACGACCCACAAAGTGATGAGTCCATAAATTATCTTTTTCTCATCCAGGAGCAGGAAGCAGCACATCTACCTCTCATCATATCAATCTCTTCCTCCTTCACAAGACGCCACCGTCGGAGGTGCCAGAAGAGACACAAACACAGAAAGTGGATGAGTAGGAGGAAGGACGAGCTGATGGTGATGGAAGGATCAGCATCTCTTCATTTATCTGCAGGACGATAGAGGAAGAGCTCCAGCTGAGACGGGGTTAATATTTCTCCAGCCTAAGTTCTGGGGAACATTGTGATTTGTCACCTCAGTAGAAAGCCTGAGTGCCAAGAATCTAGTTAATGGTTAGACACAGCATCCTGCCACTGGGCACCATTTTGGCTCCATAACAAAGGAAGGCCTGCCTCAGCCACAGAGAACTGTGGAGGACAGGGGACCCTGTCACTATCTGTCTCCCCAACGATGGCAGTTCCTGATTAGTTAATAGTTAACGCACATGTGGAGGCATCAATCCCGAGGAGTGACAAGGAGTATAAATGCACAAATACACAGACGGCGGGAGCCCAATGCTGATGCTGTAAACATATCTTGTTAACAGGAAGCAGACCCTATGCCACCACAGCATTGAGTGACAGGATCACGGATGACTAACAACAACAGAGCAGACTCTTTTTTTTTTTTTTTGCTCTTCCGTGTACTCACCAAGCATTTATGCTGCTAATCTTTCAAAGCTAAATGTTGCATTTCTTCCCGTTTTTGTTCTTTGTGGGAAACTTGATTTAGCAAAATGGTTTTCGGGCAACCAAATGTAAGGATTTGCACCTTTGACACCTTTGATAATGCATTTTATACATTTTTGTAGTATTTTATATCCTGCTCTAGTGTGCTACATTGTAAGTCGCATTTTAAGTCCCACAGTTTCTCCATTTTTTAGATGTAACAGGCCATAAAATAGTCCCCAAAGCCACAAGAGCAATTTTAAAAAGACTACAACTTAAATCACATTGTTAATTCACATGGTGATTGCTTACAACACAACACAAGAGATTTTGGGCCATGCAGAGAGAGAGTGTTTTGATTTTTAAATGTGTACTGCTGATCTGACTCATACATATGAAAGCCCCTATTTAAAGCATCAAGAATCATAGGAGGGGGACGAAGCGCGTCTCTTTAGGTTTCCAACACTCGACAGGTTTGAGATCAGAGACGGCTTCTGTCCGATATATGGTGGGGGTTTTTAGGCTTGGGAAACATACTTTACCGTATACGCCCCTTTGTGACCCCAGCATGGCTCCTATACACTCAGACAGGGAGAGACGTCACTCTCTGTGCACTCCCCCCCTGTGAAAGTGACGGTCCATCACCAGCTAAAAGCCACTGGGGGGGCAGAGCCAGCCATTATCCTCTGCTCAGGGGAAACACTGAGGAATCAGGAGGGGAGGGGACCGTTTGATGCTACAGCTTTGCTGCTAAACAGAGAGGGGCAAAGCAGCAAGTACAGTAGAGTATTTTTCTCTGAAATGTAGTGGAGGAGAGGAAAGAAGTAGCAGAAAATGGAAATACTCAAATGAAGTACAAGTACCTCGAAATGGTACTTAAGTATAGAATTTGAGCATATATACTTAGTTACTCCCTACCAGTGCAAGCAGAGCTAACTGAAGAGCAGAGTATGTTTAATTTGTGCTCAGCGTGGTACAAGATATCCTTACAGGCTGACATGGAGAGTAACGAAGGGCAGTTATTACTGTAGTACTGTAGCTATACATACAACTCTGAGGTACTTTTATACTTAGGTGTATTCCACTAAATTTCAGAAGGAAGTATTGTACTTTTAACTCCACTGCATTTACCTGACCACCATAGTTTCTAGTTATATTGCAGACTATGAGGTGATTGAGGAAATGTTGGTATAAAGCTGCTGAATAAAGAACAAATAAAATGACTGGAGGCTTGTCATCCTGTCAGTCAGATAGAGATACATCCTGCCAGATATAGAATAGAATAGAATAGAATTGAACAGAAGCAATAACAATCGAATGATAATAATAGAAGCAATAAACCTTTACAACAGCTCACCTCTGTCGAGCAGGGACCTCTCATCCTGGTGTCTCTGTCTCTTTCATCTATCCATCCATCTATCTATCTATCTATCTAGAATAGAATAGAACATGCTGTATATCATTAGCTAATCAATTTTACTGTCATTTTAATGCTCACATAATTATATACTGTTGTCTTTTATGCTTCAGAAACATTGTTTTATAGAATACAATAGGATAGCAAAATAATGAAACAAAAGAGAATACAATAGCTTCCCTAATTTTAAAATAAAACAACAAATACACACTTAAACATAAGTGAAATGATCCTAACCCTTTATAAACAGCCACTCTCTGATTCCATCTGTATGATTTAGGTCACTCATGTTCCTTTCCAGAAAATAATGAGGCTCCGTGTTCTCTGTTATTCTTTGCTAATGGCTCCAAATCACAACTATCAGGATTCAGCAGGCATTAAAACAACTGTTGCAGCAGAGAAAGCAAGCGGCTAATGCTGAAGTAGCTACATTTTGCATACATTTCATGGAGCTCCAGAGAGCAACGCTTGATTTGGATGGTTAATTTAGATGCAGAATACATACTGTAGTTGGCATTGAGGCTGGTGTGCACATGCAAATTGTCGCCCTGCTTGACGGGAGGGTGCACTGTATGAGCTGAGCATGTTCAGCCCACTCATTTTTATACTACTAGTCTTTATGTCCTAGCCCAGCCTCCTCTCACGGTCTCTGATTCCATCTTGGCAATGACAGACACGCACACACACACACACACACACACACACACACACACACACTAATACACTTGACATACACTCTCAATCGGCCTCCCTCACTCACTTCTTTCTCTGGCTGAAACACACATGCGCATAGTTTCCTCAGACTTCGACACATTCTCTTTGCTTCTCTATGGGTGAGCATCATTATCTAGAGAGAGTGCCTGTGTTTGGCCACAGTATGCCTCCTTCCCAGCGTTGAACTGAACAGCCGAGACATAGGCTGCTGGTAGTGACACAGCTGTCACAGACATGCCTCATTACTGCTGTTGCAAATGTCAAAGCACTAAAGTAATCACTCACAGCTCTACTGGACACATGGTCATACCGTAATTTATTTTATGGGAAGAGGGGTTAACGGTTGTGTGTATACTGCATTGTGATGTTATATAGATGAGGTTTTTTTTATTCAAGATACTTTGTGAGATGACTGCTTACTAATATGACAGCAGGTTTCTAGATATTTGCAACAAGTTATAGCATGATAGACATTTTTTTTTTCATACAAGCACAAACTTCCTTCAGAGTCATTACTGTCAATCCAGGATGCTTCCAGCTATGTTCCTCTATATGGAGTTGATAATATATATACACCTGAAGCTCATTTCCTCCACAATATTTGTGCTGGCTGTTTCATTGTTAGCAGGTTATTCCCAGCTTTGTTTGAACAACAAAGCGACGTGTCCATCACTTCTGACATATACCACGACTGATTTGACTGATCATTCCCTGTTAGAGGAATCTGTAGTACTCTGCCACCAGCTGATCGGGTTAATGGTTAACATTTCATCCTGTTGTCACTACAAGCTGCTGTCACAGGCGCCCAAACTATTCTGGACCACTGTCAGCGTGCCATTGTTATGCCTTGTCATATAAGTTGTCTTGTAGTGTTCGTTATTCTAAGTCTCCGCTATTTGAAAATTCTAAAGGAAAATGGTAAGAAGAAACAGAAAGCAAACCAAAACTGAGAACATACTGTGTTATTAAAGCATACTTAACAACCTGAGCAATATGTCACACTTAACCTCAGCAGGGCTCAGAGGTCTATTTGTGCTCAATTAAGATCTGGCTTTCTGCCTCTGGCTGCGGAAAATTGGATGCTTCCATTCAGGACAGAAAGTGCCACCTGTGTGATTTGGATGAGGCTAAGAATCAAATGCATTTTATATTCTACCTGCTCTTTTTATTAAGATCTTCGAGTTAAGCTTTCCTCAAAATCTCAGTGCTGAACACCCCTGCCTGTTTGATATGGCAGATGAAATTACATGCAAGACTTGTGATTGTTTAAAATCCTCACTGTCAACATTTGAGTGATTTGTATGTTAAGTTTGCATCTGGTGTAATGTACCTTACACATGTATGCCGTAAAGTGTACTGGCTTCTTTTTTCTGAGGGTTATGTAAATGGTCGTCTTGTGGGTCTCTGTGGGCCGTACAACTCTAGATGTATGACACTTCAATATTCATTCATTCATTCGTAGTAATTTATTCATAATGGAAGAAGGAAGAGAGAAGCTAATCAGGTCTGTGACCATGCACAAGGAAAAACATGCTATGGCATTTCATTTTTTCCTTTAAACCCTGAAAGTTCAATTTGTCTTGCATAAAGTTATATTAAATGGATTTTTTGGGAACTTGGAGGTGGCAGAAACAAGCTGTGACTACAACACTGATACGGTATCACCTTGTAAAGTTGCTGTGGTGAATTTGCTATCAAACAGTTGCTTATTTACACATCTGACACATACATTAGCATTCGTTCAGAGTCGTATATTTGGCTGTCTGATGAATTTAATGCTGGTGAGTTAGTGTTTGGTGAGCTTTCAGAGCCTTTTTGCTGAAAACTGTTGCCTGTTGTAGCCAAAAATGACACTATCGGAGCAATAAAGGTAAACTGAAACGTTAAAGCTGCAGGTTGTAAAACCAAAACAATGGGCTGGAAGATGCTAAAATGCTCAACAGAGCTATAAAGGAACTACATAATCGGGTCCCCTTTTACATTACACGTAGTAATTTCATTTATTATTCACATAAAACATTAATTAGAGTAGCTTTGATTTACTCATGAATTTAGTAGCGTTGTAAACTACCAAAGAGCACCCTGTTCACATACTAACCTGAAGCAACAAGCAGCCAACAAACCAGGATATCAGGCCAACAGGTTAAAACGAAATGAAAACATGGTTATATATAAAGCCGTTTCCATTGACTGTCTAGGCTGAACACAGGGCACGAACACAGCTGTGTCACAGTGCTGCTGCAATATTATAAGGGCTTAAAACTGGAATGTTCCAAGGGCAGCTGTACATTTTCTTGAGTAACTGAATTGCTATGAAGTCATTCAGCTTGCTAGGGTATGTTCACTGCTTTCCATTCACTTTAGGTGCAGTATATACTGTAAGTCCTTTGAAGTAGTTACCATAGAGATGTTGTGTCCAAGACAAACATGGCAGACTGGACTCCTTGACCCTGCAATTGACTTGCAGTTTACGAACGCGCGAGGAGAAACTTCTCTTCTCTGTCTTGTGCTTCACCTGATCAGTGTTACAAATGAAGAATTTGGTCGCCAGAACAATGGGAAGAATTAGGCACTTTAAACTGTTTGCATAACGAGCTCCTTCTCGCCGCAATGGTTCTCTTCTTTTTAATCACCTGCACTCTCCAGACCACCTACACCCTTCTTCATGATCAGATACAGGACTGACCGGCTGATGTATGATCCGAGGAATTAATCTGCTAAGCCTGATTGCCATTACCGCCATGCGATTATGCACCTTGATTACTGAGCCCACCCCAAGGACCATGACGTGCCCCGCTGCACCTTTTAAAGGTGCGCATAAAATTATGTGGTGATTACCCCACAATAGATCAATCCACGAGCGAATGAGACTGTGTGGCCATATAGACAGTCTCAAGTAGAACTGTGATTATTAATAGGTACTTGAGGTGACCTGGTTCCTGAAGCTTGAACCACTGAACCTGCCTCAGATCCTTCATATAAGCAAATAAATTCATTTTCATACATTCTGAAAGTCATTATTGGATTATTGTTGTAGAGCTAGAATTGTTTGGAGTTCAAGCATGGATAAAAGGGATGCTGGGCTCTTCAGAGACGACTGGGGCCGCACTTGTCCCTCTTCAGATAGACTTCAGGCATTTAATGGCAGCACAGATGTGGTTGATCTTGACACTGGAGCATGCAACTCTCCTCCAGTTATAAGCCTATATGATCTAGATCTACTATATTAGATCTACTATACTATATATACTATTACTATATTAGGTCACTATTCGCTTGGGTATGACTCAGAAGAATTCAAAAAGTAGATTATGCAGAAAAAAACAAACTTTTGTGTGCCATTCAGAGGAAAGAGGAAGTCTGTCTTTACAAGAACTAAACCTGTAAGTACGAATCATTCTGCAGTGACACTTATCCTCAGAATTTGGGCCCATCTAATCCTTCACTGTCATTTAAGGCTTTTTTTTTATTTAATCCTGAGCCAAAATACTCATTTGGTAGAGCAGATAAATAGTCCTATTGACTTATCCAGAAGCAATCCTGCATCAAGCGATTAATTAGATGAGACAATGAAGAAGTGAAACACATCTGTTCGTGGCTCCTTGGTTACATATGGAATATGTTAGTCACACAGACATATTACCTTAGATAAACCAACCAATGCAACAGTCCTAATGTTAACATATTTGCATTAGTAATACCCTGGCAAGGATTTAATGGACTTGATGTGCTACCATTCACAGCAGAGGTCCACATTCTGAGAAAGCATGATTCTCAGTGGCGGTCATGTGCCCTCCCAGCACAATTACTTAATGGCTTCAGCAATTACGCACATCTACGGGAGTAAGACACATAAATGTCAGTCAGCGGAAAATAACTGATTTATGTCTTTTGTCTGTATCAAAGCAGGAGTTTGGAGGGTTTACGACATTGTAAACTTATTCGATAAAGACAACACAGCTGAAACCATATGCACATGCTGTAGATATATCAAGGACCATTTACAATATGCAAATGTGAATTTGAGCTTCCAAACGCACAAATGCAGAAATTCCATCGCTGGCCACAGTTCAATAACTCTTCAGTCTTCAAGTGTCTGGATAATGGTCACTGTGACTGCACATCACTGCAATTCAAAAACCTCAACCATCCATCACTGGACAATATTTGCCACTAAAACAACATGGATCGGGGAGTGCATGTTGATGCTGGTTGGGCTCTGTGCTATTGTAAGTGATGATGAGTGATGGACAGGAGAAGATGGGTACATACTATTCACAGTGCTCCATGTGGCAGCTTGCATTTTCACACTGGTACAGTATGTTTGTCAGCTACAGACAACGCAGGCACTTACGCACTGCAGTGGGCAAGCAAAGTAGTGTTCTGCCAGCCGACTGCGTCACGGGCACATGCATGTCCTACGTACCACCGCGGAGTCCCTGGTAATACATGCATGCATGGTCTGCAATGACAGATTGTATGATCTTGGCATCTCAGAGAGATGCACAAGGCACAAACTGTCTGGAAACTCAATCAATCAATCAATCTTTATTCATATAGCCCCAATTCATACCAAGAGTTATCTCAATTAAGGGAGAGACCCAACGATTCAAAAATTCAAAATTATGGGTTCAAGAATCCACCCTTTAACGGGAAGAAACCTCTTCTACCTCGAATCTCCAGCACGTACACTTTGGAGTATAAACGAGTTGCATTTGATCAACTTAAACATTCCTTGTACTATGCTTCTAGTGCTGGGAGTTTTGCATGCAGTGCCATTTGGGGTCTGGTCTTTATAGTGACAAACAAATTTTGCATGCCCTCCAAATCCCCAAAAAGAAGCAATAGCGTGCATCGCTGTTTTCTTTCCGTCTTTTTTATTCCAGTAGATGGTTTTCAAGGCACAGAAACCATTAACTGCATTGACAAGAATGCACAGGCAGTTTTGACTAGAGGAGACATTCTTTGAGAGAAAAAACCATGATAATAGACCATAATCGCGTTCAGCAATTGAGTGGAAATTAATATCCTTTTATTGCAAAAGTGGATGAGTGAATGAACAAAGGAATGAATGAACTACGGGCATCAGATCATGTCACTGACATGGCAAGAAAATATCCTGTTTAACAGGTTTCCTGTAGAGATTACCATGGCACCCACGGTGTTCATCTCTACATTTACAATATGAGAAAAGTAATCTTTGAAGTCAAGGGGATTCAGAATCACAGCACTGAGTAATAGGGTATTCACTTTAATGTGTTTGAGGCAAAAGCCTTGTGAGTCACAGCACAGAACTGTGATGTCTAATGTTAGGGCTACAGTGTGGTGCCACAGGTGGACTGTTACAGTGCATATACTGGGAAGAGAACCACTCATCTGAATGCTCTGATGGGTAATGATGATCATTGGGCAAAGTGAGAGGGGGTGGGGGGGGGGGTGGGGGGGTGGGGCAGTCGTTTTGATCATTCTACACCATGCACAAGAAACTTGCTGCTTCCAGAAAATGTTTATTTTGTTCATAAACTTTTCATAAAAATAACAACATCAATATTAATTTAAAGTATTGTAGAAACTGTGTATGTACAAAATCTTTACTTGGACAGTTAATATAACTTAAGGCGAGTTAAATTACTTTTTTGCAGTACCCTGTTGGTGACAATCTCACCAAACTCTCAAAATTTTTTTTTTTCTAAAGTGAACATTTCAGCATACAGTATCTCCAGCAAAAGATACCAAGATAGCAAAACTCTTTCATCACCCAGGTAAAGTCCACAGAAACTCGCAGCAATGTGTGCTACCTGATTACTTAAAAGCAATGTTTATATGATTCGCTAGTCATTTCTAGCTCGGTTAAACATACCTCTGTACATACTGTAAAATCATTTTTGTCGAAAAGCCGTACCACAACTAGTTAACATACTGGTCCCTTTTAAATCTAGATCAGCAGTTTCAATGAAATAACTCTTATCATACCAACAATGGGATGAAGTGCGAAAATGTTTCCGATATCAAATTGTAACATTTAAAATATTGTGTTACTAAACAATAGCCCTCGAAAAAACCAAGACATTATTAATGATTTAGAATACAGTTCACCTTGATAAATGACGCTCAAATGTGATAAATGTAAAATATACAGTTAGCTATAAAAATACAAAGAAGTACAGTAATACAAATATATTTATTTCCCATTTATGATATATCTTTCACAATTGTAATAATCCAAACAATTGTAACACAACACAAAGACCAATGACAAAAAACACTGACAGCCAAATGATAAGAAGATTAAACAAACACTAAATTTGATCAAAGATGGACAGCTTTATGGTCAAAGCCATAAATATGTTAGCCTACATTCATGTCAATAACCCTCACCGAGGAGTGAAGGAATACCTTGACAGTGGTTGATATTCCAGTTAAAGGAAAAAAAACACTGACATAAACATGCATTTTAAGAAACATAGTCCAAACCATTGCTCTAAGAATGCTAAAAGCAGAAAATAAGAATCTTAAGTGGAGATATTAATAATCTGTAAGTGCAATCCATCCAGGCTCAGAGGCGATGGAGGTTGGAGCTGTCCAGATGAAGAGGTGCTGAACAGCAGTCATGCAACGCTGCAGCAGCACAGAGGTTTGGCTCTACTGACAGTAACAGCAACAAGTCACTGTTGATCTGTTTTGTTTTTTTTACCGACTTTTACAACTTATGCATGTGTGCATAAAGTCAGCAGCATCAGCAGCAGGCAATAAGGCCGAAGCAGACCTCTCCCTCCCTTTCTGCTCCTCAAAAACTGCAATAATCGCAAAACCTCTCGTGTCAAACATTGGTTTGCCAGTCAAACCAACTCAGCCATCAAGTTGTAGCGAGCTGGCTTATCTTCCAAGACGGAAAGATCCTAATTTTGTATGTGTGGACACACGGCCTTGTCTTCAAATTCCCTCGGGAAGAGTGAATGGCCATGCGCTGGTCGTCACCTGTGGCTTTATTTCCATTTTCTCCTTCTGTTTCAGGTGTACGCGTCCGTGCCGTTTCCTCTCGTCGCTCCGGGCGAACCGTTTGCCGCAGACGTCGCAGGAAAACGGCTTCTCTCCGGTGTGAGTCCTCGTGTGGGTGGTAAGGTGATCGCTACGGCTGAAACTGCGCAAACAGATGCGGCACTGGAAAGGTTTGTGGCCCGTGTGGATGCGGATGTGCCGGTTGAGCTCATCCGAGCGAGAGAAGCGCCGGTCGCAGCTCTCCATGGGGCAGGCGAAGGGTTTCTCTTTGGCTGGGCCGTGAGAGGCGGCGGGGCTCTTTCTGGCCCTGGGGGGCTTCGTCGCACGGGTGGTGTAACTTTGGGCAAAAGAATCTGGCAACAAGGAAGAGTAGAGGATGGAGTCTATGGTGCTCGGCAAAGCTGGTGATGTGTATAAGGAATCGCACTGATTGGACGGCTGGGGGGGCTCCGGGAAGGGTTTCAGGTTAGAGGAGAGGCCCATCGGAGGCGGGGGGAGGTAATTATTGTACAGGGGGCTGGAGTAGCTCTGAGAACAGGTGTCAGAGAAACACGGTTCCTGTTTGATACCTCCCTCAACTTTAAACTCCATCTCTGGGTTGGGACAAATCGGGGGAAACGTGTCTAAAAGTTCCTTAACATCCATCTGCTGGTCAGGGGGGAAATCGCTTGACATTGGGAAGGTTTCCGTCTGGAAACTCGTCTCCAAACAGTCAGACTTGGTAAATGTTCCCCACTCGTAGCAGCTGCTCTCAAACTCATTCTTTACCACGACAGGGAAAGTAGCGGCCTCTGACTTTGGCTCATCCTTCTTCTGGCTTGGAGCTCGGGAGGAGCCGAAGCTCAGCTGGGAAGTGGACGGGTCTTGGGCCTGACTGCCGGCCTGATCATCAGCATACCTCGGGCACGTCTGGTCTGGAGAGTACACAGGGGGGGTAGGTCCGGAGCAGGTGTAGGGTTGCCTCTTGACGCCGGGGTCTCCAAAATTGCCATTGCTGCTGTCCATCGGCGCAGGCGATGGATAAGTTTCCCGACTATTGCCGCTCTGTTGCACTTCTGAAAGTGGCAGCGTGGATATACCCACGATCTCGGTGATCATATTGAGGAGTGTTTCGGTGCTGCACGGCGCTCCCTGAGATGCCTCAACATAGAAACTGCCAGAGTAGGCGAGCGAGGAGGGGGTGTAGGTGTCTTTTGGGCACTCGCAGGGGTTAAAAGCAAATTCCGAGTTGGAAGCTTCGGTTTTGAGGGTTGCAGGGGTTCCTTCTGTTGAATTAAAAAGAGGAGAAACTTTGTCATCGCGAGTGTTTTTATATTCGAGAATCTGTGCAAATTAAACGAGGAGGAAAATCAGCGTTACATAAACACTCGTGCGTATTTTGGCACAGGGAAGCCTTGATCAGACGCCTTGAGATACACGACTGCACGGAAAGAGTTATCTCTTCCCCGCGGTCCTCGTATTTAACACATTTGAATTCTCATGCATGCACATATTATCGACTGTGCAAATATGCGAACTCACCGTGGCCAAACTGGGCAGGTACCCCCCGCTCTGCATCGACGTACACCTCCTGGTTGTCTTTCCGCACGCTGTTTTCCATTCCCAGGGAAGAACTGTTGCAATTCTCAAACTGCGGGTAAAAGGAATCTTTCGCATTCAAATCCATATTGTTCAACATAATGATGCACTTAGAAGTCCGTCTCTCCAAGGGAAAAAGGTAAAAGGGGAAAATGTAAAATAAATTATGCGGATGACTGTTTTCTCTCAACCCCCCTTTTGATGGTTTTCAACAAATGATCCAAAGTGGTCTGTGTCAAAAGGTGTAAAAAGCAATTAAAGGTATTCCTTTTCGTCTCCGCTCCTCGGTAGGTATTTGCTTGCTGTGGATTTCACATCAGCGACTTCCCCTCTTTCTCCTTATATACACTTTGGCAGCTCCCTCGGCCCTCCTCCCCATTCATCAGCTCCAGTGAGAGGATTCCCCGCTGCGTGTAAACTTCATGCCCATATATGGACAGAGGATGTGACGGAGTCCCCCCCTTCTCCTCCGATCCTCCCTCCTCCCAGACTGGAGAGATGGAGTCTGACGTTGCAACAAGTGGCGACCAGTGTTGGGTGGTAAAACGTTGTACTGATGGTTTTTCTTTCCACAGCAACGATTTACGATTTCAATTAACAGAATATTAAAGTAAAGACAGTGTTTTTAAAAAAAAAAAAAAAAAAATGAAGTCGTTTCTCTTGGTGTCACCCTCCAGCCCTCGCTGAGGGTGAGATATCTCTAACGGCGCAGATACCTCCACCATCCGCAGGTTAGTTTTGTCCGTCCTCTCATCATCTGAGAGGTACGACATGGTAGGAAAGTGGACACCGGCGGTGTTTGACTGACTTGATCACTCACAGGAGGGTTATTCCATGTTTTGGAGGTAAGAGGGCATGCAGCAGGGATGTAATGGGAAGGTAATGTAACGAGTAATGTGACTGATACTCTCTCAGGGAGTCTACAGTGTTGAAATAAGAATGGGCAAATCAGCAATTACATATTTTTCAGGATTAAGGTGGAAACTGAGAGTCTTATCATCACATTTCAGGATGTACAACACATACAGTACCTATAATAAACGTTACATGAATAGCATAGACATACTCAGGATCCAGCCTAGTAAAAACAGCATAATGTTTGTTCAACAAGATGTTCAACCATGCATTTTATAAGCCGGAACTATGACATTTGCTAATTTTGAATTATATGTTACAAGCTATGGAAACACAGAGCTTTAGTTATTCTATAATAAACTAAGATATTGAGGCCTGTAGAATTAGCATCAAGTTATACTGTATGTCTTGAGGGAATATTAATAGACCAGAGATAAAATGTAAAAATGATGAGGTAGACACCTACAGGCTGGGGTGTTAAGATGCTATAAATATAAATACAAGGTCAATACGTAAGTCGTCTCAGCAGTGGGATATCAGGCTGTAAAAGCTTCAGTTGTTGTTCCTTTAAGGCCATTAAAAGCAATACTAGCAATAAACCAAAGCAACATGTGACACATAACTACAGAGGTGTAACAGCAGCATGAATTTAGCTTTTATCCTTTGTGGACCTGAGACACAGATTAAAAGACACCACACTAAAGGACCATTAATTAAGCCATTTAAGGCAGACCTCAATAAATGATAGGCTACCCTCCTAAATCTGAGTACGCCATAACATCTATAACATTAGTTACATTATTTTAACCCAAAGACAAACACAACCCACAGTCCAGTTAAACTCATCTCTATGCCAGGCATGGCCTAGATATTTTCCTACAGCTCAACAGAACAACTCTTCCAGGCAGTCCACTGCTTAGATTTACTTTCACAAATTCACTGCCGCTCATGTGGTCCCTGGAAATTGTGGTCGCTTACACCATCAGGGCGAATAACTGCAAAGCCCAGTCTAAACGAACCCTTGGCCTTTAAAAGCATTGAAGGGAGTCGATAACACCCCTGAGGTGTTCAGTGGTTGAACCCAACTGTTCACATGACATTTCAACCCCCAAAGCATTTTTTTTCAGTTTCGCATCTGTTGCTGGGTGCACTCCGTGGTCACACTTCCTATTACAAAAAGTCGATACTCTTTCAATGGACGCTGCAGTCTGCAGCAGACCTCTGGCACCGGCTGGAGGTTCAGGACCATGGACAGCGACGGTGCAGCATTCAGCCGCGTAATCACACATGAAACCAGCAGCACATAAACACTTTACTTTTCAATTAACACTCAATGCTTCCTCTGGTTCTGTTTTCCTGTGAATGGCATTCACATTTTACATAAAATAAACCCAATCACACCCCAGACGACTATGTGAAACTACAAGTCTAATAACATAGTGAATTTGCATTAATCCTGGGCTGCACTTCTTTCTACCAGAAAACAGAATTGTAATGATCCTGCTGATACAATGAGCAGCGTCCTTGTGGTTCAAGTGTTGTAATATTACTTTATATCAGCAATATACAAAGGCGCTATACAATCATTTTAGTGGTGATGTGCAATAACCTTATTCTGTATAAGACTGGTTCCGAGTGGTGAAAAGTAACTAAGTGTATTTACTCGAGCACTGGACTGGAGTGCAATTATGAGGTTCATGTCCTTTACTTGAGTATTTCCATTTTTTATTCCACTGCGATTATTATTTAGGTTGAGATTTTACACACAGAACATGCGATCAATTGGTAAAGTATGCTGCATTTTTGTGGATTAAAACCCAGGAACCTGTAACCATCTACAACATTAAAATACTCCTTGGATGTTAATGCATGAAACATCATGAAATAATAGACAACATAGACAGGAGCCATGTTGCATAATTAGTAGCTTGTTTGTAACACTTTTTGTATTTTAATCTGAGTAAAAATGTGAATGCAGTATTGTACTTGAGTGTTTTCTGGTATGGCATTGCTACTTTCACTTGAGTAAATGATATGAATACTACATTCACTGCTATTGGTTCCTACCTGATTGTTGGTATCCTCACAAGGTTGCTAGGACAAGCCAAATTTTAAGAAAAAAGAAAAACAAACATAATTTTGTTGTAGCTAATGTCCTTGTGAGGCCTTTATTGAGATCAGCCTGAGACAAGGAGTTACAAGTGCACATGGCTGTATGCAAGAAACAATATTTGAAGCTGTATGAGACAAATGGACCAAAGCTATAGAAGGAAATCTTACCTTAATGCCACTACAGACAGCATTTTACCAATAACCACAGGGTTTTTTGAGCTGTAATGAAAGGGCTCAGAGCTCAGACCATTTGAATAGGAGCGTGCTTTGTTATGGACAAGATTAACTGAAGATAAGAAAGCTTGTGCTATATAGACATAAATATATTGCATCTACTGCAGCACAAATGCAAAGAGACTATTAGACATAATACACAGTCTGCTTATACTAGACTACTCAAATTTTATGTTATCTCCTTTAATACTGAGCGGTGGAAAATGTATCAAAGGATCTCTCAGTCGCTGCCCTGTCATCTTTTTAAGGTAGTGTATGATAATAGCATATAAGCTCTTTCATAGCAGCAGTGACATTCTCCTGAACAAATCGTTTTCACCTCAGATGTGCACTCTAATTCTAGGCACAGAGATGTTTAGCTTTGAGGAACTGCCTCCAAGTAATCCAGACTCTATTAAAACCAATCTGATCACACAGAGTTCAGATCACGGGATGCTGTTATGATAACTGCAGTGTGGCTAACCTCTCTCCTCCATAAAATGCCACAGCACAGGGACTAAGTAATGGATTTATGTAATGTTAGCACTTACTGACATTATAGCGCAGGGGTAACTCCATACCTGTGAAAGTTAACTGAAAGCCTTTGTTTTATTCTCTTGCATCTGAGCACTGTGACAAAATGCTGTTTCTTAGGGAACGGTGTGGTAGGTTGAGAAAGAATATAGAGCAATACAAAGTTGCCTCCACGTTTTAACAAGGATATTGACTTCAAAAGAGGTTCAAAGTCCTGGCTATGGAAAGAAGATGAAACATTGCTCTAATGAAAGGGTGTCTTGGCACTTCTGCTGAATGGATCATTTCAGTAAAGCACAAGTGGAACATGCTTTAATACAGTCCTGACCTACAATAGGCTCAACTTTTAGTGTGTCTTTAATTAGCCAAAGTATCAATTGGTCTATCCACACGAGACAACAATTACAATTTATCCCTCTATTATTTTACTTAATGACTTAGTTATTTTATTAACCAAGAGCTACCAGAATCCTAAAAGGGAATAAATTGCCCATGTGCATAAGGCACCACTATGAACACAAAGCATATACATCTAACTGCATATTTAAAAAACAAGATCAAGAGTCTACAGCCATACTGGCGGCAGTCTGAGGCAAAGGTGTTTGAGGTAAATGTTAACATCAGCATGCTAATATGTTAACGTATTTATACCATGATCACCGTCCTGGTTTAGCATGTTAGCATGTCATTTGCTAATTACCAATAAACAAAAAGCATTTCAGTCAGCGCCAAAGTGGCGGAGCGACCGTTCAACGCACTGATATTTCCACGCCTTGAGGCATGCTGCTAGCACGGCTAAACATGCTTCTGTACAGCAAAAACAGCTCATTTTACACAAAGTAAATCCTGTATTTTGCACAGTACAGCACGCATAAAAATATCAATGTCCTGACAAATGCAGACCTACTCTGACTTGCACTTAAACTGTCAAACAGAACAATTTTCAGTTCAATTTCAGTCTGTTCAGTCAGTTGATTAAATTGTTGATTACATTACTACAGCTTATTGACAGTGTGTGATGCTTAATAGGCCTATTACTTTCATAGCTGAAGTGAAAGCTTTGTGCCGAAGGGAAAGGTAAATAGAATTCTTTATACTGTATATGTAACCCCCTGGCCGTGTTATTTTCAGGTTCTGTCCTGGACAGGCTGTGGGAGTTTTACTTGCAGGTGGGTGCCTGATAGAGTTGAAGAGGCAGTGAGGAGTGACTGCCCTCTGAGATCACTGCGTGCAAGATGAAAGATGGGTTGGACAGTAATGTCTGTTCCATATATTCTTATTTTGATTTTTAATATTATACCTCATCGGTCATCAGCGTTATAATAAGAAACAGAGCTGATCTAAGGGTTAGCTAATCTAACCCAGTGATATAGATAGACTCAGTTCATCTATATTATTGTACTGAGCTTTTATGAAACACAATTATCACAAGACACCACATTCTAATTCAGGCAGCGCTGATACACATCTAAAGACGAAATCTACAAGCCCAGGCATGTTGTTGATTTTGCAAAACTGTGCAGCTGTCAAGCTAATGACAAAAACTAAAGGCACATTAATGGATTGTGTTACACCTAACTTGTTCTGTCCATGTTAGCTTTAGATTTTAGATATACATACTCCACGAGCATGAGACCTCAAGTCCCGTCCAAGGACCAGAGGTGACCATAGGCCATTAAGCAGTAATGCCCTTAAAATCACTGTTATGATTTGCTACTCTTTTGCATATCATTATTGCATTTGGTAGCCAGTTTCTGTTCGTCCATGGATTTGCAAAGGGAATTCTAAATTTAGCGAACAGAGCAATGCAGCTGTTTTTTTTCTATCTTCTCAGGCCTCTACAGTTTTAAACCCAGACTAACTTCTGTTTCAAGATCATGAAGACTGAAGTGGCACCTGATTCTGGCATTAAATCCACTACACACGTACACAAGACAATCATGAAGCACCCATGATTCTTACTTCGAAATGTAATCTCTCACATGATATACAGTAGCTCCTCAAAGTCTCAATGCCCTGGCATTCTGTCAACCAACTATGCAACCCACACTGTTTGAGAGTAAATAATAGAAGAAACTGATCCATACCAGGAAATCCACTGAGATGCAGAGGCTGCCATTGCTGTTTGAAATAAAAAAGCACTTAAAACCAACCATGATCTGGAGAGGTTATACAGGAAATACTGCACTGCATTTATAAGACAAATGCAAAAAAAACCTGAGTTAAAAAAATGAGGTAGGCTACAGCTTTGCCTCATCCATATAGTAATGAAATGCATATACATATATCATACACTACACATTTACATTAAGCCTCAAGTGCTGTGTTGTACTTTTGGCTAATGCCTTTTTAAGTTTGCGGATGCAAAGCAGATTTTGTGGAGCAATCCTACGAAAGCCAAGGTTGCACAAGAGCCGGAGAAATCCATCTGCCTCCCCCAAATCACATTCTGACATGTCTCACAGTCAAATCTCCCCCCAAGGCGCTAGATGAGGGAACATCTTCAATCTAAACCTGGATACAATAGGGCCTGTAAGACACCGCAAAAATGGATTGGGAGTGCTAAAACCACAGAAACCTCTGCCGGAAACACGACTTTCTATAAATACAAGATACTCGCCTCAGCTGCCAAGTTCGTTATTTTCTCTCCCTCTCTCCCTTTCGCTCTTTCTCTGTCATGTTGGGCTCTGCATAGTTATATATACTACATCATCATTGAAACACCGGGCAATTGAAAGAAAAATAGCACAAATAAGAAAAATAAAAGCAGCGGAAGCGTGGTTCTCCTTTTGAAGGAACATCTCTCTCCTGCTCTTCCTCTGAGAGTGGGAGTGGGTTAGGGAAGCCCGGTACCAGGCCCCGATGCTGCTGCTGCTGTTGGTGTGGCAGGTTTCCCGTGCAGTCCAAAAATACTTTCGCACTCGCCCACTTTGGTCCCCAGCCGCCTGTACTCTTTGGTTTACAACAGGGATGGGTGAGAATCATATTCAGCTCTCCAATCGTGATTGCGGAATGCCCCAGTGTTTCTTTAACCATGCCCCCAGACTCCTCCACACACATTGCACCGCATGGCTCCCACCTTGCCCTCTTCTCTGCTGGATCCATGCTTGCAGCACTCTGACAGTCCAATTCTTGGGCCTGATCCAGCTACTGCACCTGCTGTTACCTAACTGCTTGGACATTTTCAGGAGAAATCCATAAAATAGAGCAGTATTTTCATATCTTTCTTTAATTACAACAAATCAACAATACTAAAGAATGTCTTCAATCCTACGTAAATGATAGTGTGTTAGATAACAGTAGATATGGTGTCAAAATGTAAATATCTAGGCTATTTGCTTTACCAGATACAATAAAATTCCCCTGAGACCAAAGCCTAGGAACATCCACTACACAAAATCATTATCATGCAACATGGGACTAATTGCATGTACTTTTGACCAACAGAAGTTAATACGTCTACATATTCTAGTCTCTGACTCATCTGCACCCACACTGATTTCTATTTGTTGCTCTTTACCCCAATCCATTGACACCACATCATTTATGAAAAGATATAAATCTTAAAAATTAGAAAGCACTGTGTCCATCAGTGTTTTATCGATGCACAGGCAGTCATTACGGTGAAAGGCAATGCAAACAGATTCAAACAAATAGCTAACAGCAGACATGTGAGGAAACAGATGAAGAATGTTAAGAGCTTGCAGCTAACAAAAGTAACTATGGAAACGGCCAGCTCTACATTGCACTAGCTTCCACAGCTCTCTCCAGAAATAAAAACTGTTGGGCTAAGAGCGAATCAGGTAAAGACAAAAGATCCCGGGTGAACCTATTTATAGTGGGCCTTACATAACATACATAGACCTATGTTGGCTGAGGCAAGTTTGGTGCTCAACAGCAAGCTTCTGGGGGGCAAAGGCAGGGTACAGAGAGCTGGAGATGCAGGATCCTGGAGGGTATTTTATAGAAAGACATGAAGTATAAACAGCAATTAGGCCAGTGTGGATGATGATGCTGATGGCAACTGATTTAAATAGAGGTAGGAAGACTTGCTGTTTTGATCTCACGGAGAACAAACACTGTTACACTGTACTAGGAGGGCAGTGATGCCAAAGCCAGAGATCCACGGACAACATTAACATGCAGTAAGCTAATAAAAATTGACACATTAAATAGTGCATAGCCATGAAGCTACAGGAATGCACAAAGACAGAAAAAAAAACATGCATATGTCATATGTCCCATAGCCAGTTTGCCTGAAAGCCTTGTTTATTTGTATGGGAGGCAAAAAAGTTGTGTCAGAGGATTACACACACGCACACACACATTATCATGTGGCCTCAGGATAAAGCATCTGACATCTCTGGTGAGATGATATGAACATACAAGCCCACATATGCATAGAAAACCTGTGTGAGACCAACTGTAATGCAGGAGCAGTGATCATCTAGAAATCCAGCCTGCCACCATATCTTAAATCCAAATTGAGCCATTAGCATAATTATCCGCTTATACTGCTTTAATTCTAAAGTAGCTCTCCATTGTAAGTAAAATGATAGCTAAGCTGTATTCAAAAAGCCTCTTTCCCACTCACAAATGCCTTATTAATTAGCTCCCTCTAGCATAAGTTCCCAGTAATTACATTCAATACAGCAGTCAGCGCTACAAGGGGGGTATTTCCAGCAACTATTAGACAACTTTATAATTACTCTGCAGATGTATAATGATTTCCATCATAAAAATATTCTATTTCCACACCGAGCAGCAGCCATTTGGACACTGCATTCACTCCATGTTCACTGCACTCACTAGTCAATTCATTGGTTGTGGGCAATCACAAAATATTCACTATATAGAAGCTCTGATAAGGTTGGGATGATATGCAAATGAATAGTCCCTGACTCATCTGTTTATTATGCAGTCACATTAGTTAGCTCTGATGCTGTTTGGCTATTATCCCATCTCACTGTGAAAAAAGGGTCTTGGGTGAGGGGGATGGATTGCGCAGTGAGTGCTTTAGTCACACAGATTGTCCGCACTCTTCAAAGAAATAAATGCATTTTCAACTGTAGTTGCATTGAGGGGATGTGGAATCCATTTCCTTTGGGAGAAACAGTGAGAGGCAGAGGATATGGCTCATCTGTGTCCAAATCCCTTGACACCTTGTTTTGCGTTCGCAGGTCAAAGGGTCAAATGATGAGCTTGTGTCTCCCACGACTCAACCTAAAGGCAATCACTGCTCATTGACGGATCATACGCTAGTTTTGGAGATTTAAACTCACAATGATTCAGTCAACATAATGTTTCAAAAAATGCTAAAAATGATTCTGAAACCTTTTTTCCAAGATATACAGTGTACTTACTGTATATTTGTGTTGCTGTTAATTTACAGTATCTGCCGTCCTTCAATAGAAAAACTGAAGGACATGCTGTAGCTTCTAATAAATGTGGTGAAACCACCAATCTGTGGCTTCACAGCCTATCTGCTGTGCTGCTAACTGATAGAGGAACTATTTTTAGCCGTGCACCTTAATGCACCATGCTAAGCCTTCAACTAAACAACTGCACATCTAACCCATTTAAAGGATTCATAAAAGTGTAGAGGTTGGAACCCGGTGGTCATGCACACAGACTGAATGCCTGAATCAGTGCACTCAGTGCTAACATTTCATATTTTGTGTCAAAGTATTAATAAGAACATTGCCACTGTATGCCCCAGTGTGTGAATATATGTCAGCCTATGTCAAGGAGTGAAAAGAATTTGCCATCTATATACTCTCCATGCCTTTTGATTTTAGCTAATTAAGCACCGAGCCCTCACAGCAACTGCGCTCCATGGAAACCATGCAAAAAAGCAGATTGACGTCAGCTAGAGGCCTTCGAATGTGCCATCTGACAAAAGAAGCAGGACAGGGCTGCTGTACTTAAGGTCCCAGTGTGTTCAAGCTACAGTCTGCTTTGACTGACAGAGGTTTTCTGACATTTGTACTGAACGTGTGAGACGTTAGTAACTGCAAGCTGAGACAAAGAGACAATCTCTATTCTTTACATGCAATGCAAAAGGGCAGTTTATGTCAATTGCTGGAAGAGGAGGAAGGTAGCAGTTTGGGCTAGTTAGGTTTATTGCAAGCGCATCAAATACGTACTATTAAAGCTGCATAATAAGGTTAAAATACACTAAAATACCCCAAGTCTCCACTGTATTGTTGAACATTCATTAAATAGATCTTCAGCTTATTTATATTTTTTGGATAAAATGCACTGCAAGGCTTTTTGAGAGAATTGGTTAGATTTTAAATATAATATAAAAGGATACACGGTGGGATTTCATCCACTGGAAGAGCAACTTCACTAATCCGAAATTATACTTACTATCAAACATATAGAATGTGCACATATTCAGAATTTACACAGACTGATGTGCATCTACCAAGCAACCAGAAATTAATTCATCACAGTCAGTTATAATATTGAATTTAAGGTTAATTCAAATGCAGCTCTAATAACAGCTTTTTTTTTTTTTTACATTCAGTTAATTAAGGATTAAAAAAATGATTGACGAGTTGCTGATTTTATTTGTGAAACTCATCTCTTTCATCCACAGTAACTCACACATAGAGAAAAAGTAATCACCAATTACAAGCACACAGGGTGAAGCAGTGTCAAGGTCTGAGCCATGACAACCAAGCTCAAACTTATAAAGTAAGGACAATAATAATAATTGTAGTAATTTTTGTCAACTGAATTCCAGGCAATGATACATTTATAAGAGAATAATTTGCTTACGTCAATGAAGGTATTAACACACCGACATTACCAAAAAAATACAGTAATACAAAAACATTTTTAAACCATTTATTGTTTTTAACAAAACCAAACAAATGTCACAGTCAATGTTGTAGTCCCTGCCAGTCAAACCACAGGCTGTGTATAGAAAATATGGCTGCTTTTAGAAGCAGTACCTTTAGAAAAGGTAAGCAAGGCTGTATAGGACCGTTGTTTTCTTTTTTCTTTTTTGAAAGACTGATCGAACAATTAAATATCAAAATGATCAATCATTAACACAGAGAATCAAGGACGTATGATTGAAGAGAAATGGCACAATGAAGAATAATGGCCCTCATTTGTCAAGTGATTGCACAACTTGAAATTTACGTGCTAATTTACCCAGATAGCAACTCACTAGTCCAGTAGGAGTTGTTCAGATACAACATCGCACATATCGTGTGTAAGTGTGTACGTTTTCGGCATATTGGAAACACAAGAAAAATACTTTATCACCTAAAATCATCTGCTTTGACTTTACTTATTAAAACATTACAGCTGGAGGCAATGAAGTTGTGTGCGACTGAAGCTGAAGGATGTGAGTTAATTAAGTTCAAATGCATCTTAAGTATGAGCGAAGCTCTACAAAGAGCGTGGCTCAACATACAGCAGCTGCACTTACACTTGTTTGAAACTGCCTTTCAGAGAATACCTGCGTGAAACCTGTTATTTTAATTAAAGGTTAAGAGTGCAAATGAGATCACAATTGCCTATTTTTCAGCTGGACCTTGTAATTACAGTTTTTCAATGGTTAGTAGAGCTTCATCAATCGAGAGGAGACATATCACTTTATCTTAAAGTTGTTCCAATCACATTCAGATAAATGAAGGCCAATATCTCAGAAAACGTCAGATAAAACCTGCACTATCAGTACTGTTCAGCCATCATTAATACTGTCAGGGCTGACCAGCCGGTGAAGGGGTGGCTTCCTTGGCCCCTGCCAGTGCTGTCATTGTACTGTTCCCAGATATACCCTGTTTCAACATACTGTCTATAAACATTATTGATAATGTTAGTCCTGAGTTCCTCATAAAGAGCAGCTGCCTTCTCTTGGTATGGCCCTTCCTTGTTGCTGTAATGGTGAAGGGCTCTAACTGCCAAGTAGTTGATGTTAATCCATACTGGTCCCCTCCAATAGGGGGCATCATGTTCTGTGTTTCGCTTCATATACAGTGGATCAGCCTTGGAGAGTGAACGCAGGCCGTAGGGTGTCCACAGCTTATTGGAGTCTCTCATGTCACGGAAGATGTGTTCTAGTTTGGGTGAGTCCGGTGAAAGAATGTGCAGCAAGAAAGGGAACAAGCTAACATAACCCAAAGCATTAACAAACTGCTGCTTGGGGGCACGGCGGACTGAGCGCACGAGGCGTGCCACAGGGAACTGATGACGAGGCTGTCCGGGCGGCACGTACACTTTCTCCTGCTGCAAGGACACAGCCTGGGTGTGGTTGCCAAAGTCACTGAAAGCGTGAAGCTGCTCTGACCAGTGGAGTTCATTCAGCAGGTTGTTGTCGCTGAGGACGTGGTGGGAGAGTTCATAGTCCTGGTGGGGCTCGCCTAGAAGCCGGGCTATGCTTGCCATGATGCCCGAGGACATGGCCATCCAGCAGTGCAAGTCCACATGGCGCTCATCTCCTGATGGGTGTGAGGCCCGAGGGTAGTCATCCAACCCAGACGTTAAGGTCTTGGGATTGAGGAAAAGGTTAGTGTCCTTGTCACGTCCACGCCAGCGGTAAGAGTTTGGCAGTGGCCCCGCCTGTGTGGTGTTGTACCATTCAAACCAGGTTTTCAGTCTGGGGAAGAGCCGTCGGAGGAAAGCCAGTGTTGGTTGAGTCGCTGCATTCTCGGGATTTGAAGAGAGCTGTTCGATAAGTTCCTGAAGAGCTAAGAAAAGAGTAGGCGGGTTGGCATTCTCATTATGCTGAACTACAAACTCAGCGGGGACTTTACTGCGAGCCTCGTCTCCCAAGATCTGCTCTCGAGGGATCCAGCCCTCCATATTTATCAGGTCTAGCCAGTGGCCAATTGCCTCCCTTGTCACCTGGGGATCCCACTTGCTCAGCAGCATCTGGTGAAAGCCCTCATCCCAAAGGAACCCTCTGGGAAAGAAAGAGCGTGACGGTACGGCGGTGAATAAAGCGCCTTCAGGGTACAGTAGTGGGTATTCATTGTAGACTGACTGTACCACTGACTGGCCATAGAAGTAGCCCATTCCACCTAACGTGTTGCTGAGTGCTGCCTTGCCAAACTTAATCTGTGCCTGGCTAAAATCTTTGCTCTCCAGCCCAAAAGTCTTCTCAAACTTGGCATCAAATTCAGCTTTCCTCCTCTCCAGCTCCTGAGTCATGACTGAGCCCACAAGTTGGTTGGGACGGCTGTGGAAGCTCCCCGACTCGAACAGAACTTCGATCTGGAACGGCGTCTGGACGGTCACCTGGTGAACCACAAAGTCGCTCTCTTTCCTCGTGTCAGCGGGCTTCTGTTGGTTTTGGTGGTGAGAGGGTTTGTACGTGTCTACAGCTATGTAGTGCCTCTTCTCGCCCGAAGGAGGGCTGTAGACAAACCTGCGGTTCAGACTGTGCTTCACGATGTCAGTCAGCTTCTCCAAGCCAGGAGAGACGGTCTGCAGATGGTTGTAACTGAAAAGACAAGAGACTATTATTAACTGTAAAAATCAATGAAATCGAAGGAGTCACACAAACCTTTAAAGTAGTTTATATTCACTCACTGACACACAAGAAATCTCAACTGCCCTAGCTATATGAGAAGCCTTTAGCACGCTGTGTCATACCCTGAGTGTAAGCCTTTGTTGTCTTAAATTGTACTGATGACTCAGAGGTTAAGCGAACGGTTGCAGTAAAATCAATCTTTATGCTCCCACTTACACTTCATCAACCATCTTCCTACAATAAATCATAATTCAAACCATTCTTGTCATTTTCTATCAGTGCATCCTGTACCTTTCTATTTGTCTATATGCTGGTCCTTTCTGGCTTTCGTGAAAGTGTGAAATGTTGGTGCTCCTTGTGAGTGTTGCTAGCAGAGAGTCCTGCTCCACTCAGTACAAAAAAAAAACAAAGCAGCGGCAGTTCTTTCTGACGGTGGATAAACAACTTCACTGATTAAATGACAACTTTGCCTAAGAGCACTTAGAGCCCTCATGAAGGGTCTGCTTTTCTTTGGCTTTTCAAACATTTCATATAATATATATATATGTATCCTACCATAATGTATATCTCAACTTTCAGAATTAAGAAAACTTCCACTTCCAGTTCATCCAATTTGTTGTTGGATTGAGCAAACAACGGCTGAAAATCCTGGTTTTGCTGTCATCTAGTGGTTGGATTTTCTTTTCAGCCCAGTACTAATCTTAAATTACACTACAGTGTACCAAGGCATTACTGCTGAGAATCATCCAAAGACCACATTATCTGATGCTGGGAATCAAGAGAGGTGCATCTGAATTCAAAATGTCAGAGTCACTTAAAGAGTGTGTTTCTTCTATTAAAGATTTGGTGATTCATTACTTTAAATCATCACATGTATTTTTTCTATGCATGGATCTTTTTCTCAAAGACAGTTTAAATGGCCACTGTTCGTCACTGCTACATGACGATGTCGCTGCACCCTTTCTTGGAGGTTTATCCTCACTGATTGATAATTCAACTATTTGGATAAGCAATGCAAAACATAACTATGTTCTGTTCATTTAAAACTGATTTAGTTGACTAAAATCTTTTGGGTCAATTGTTTCTGCTGCATATCAGTCATTCTATAGTATGTTCCCTCCAGCCTCCCTCCATCACTCTCTTTTGACATTGCTGCTGGCTTTATCATTCACTCTTGTATTCATGCATTTACCTGGCATATTTGGCACTGGATAATTCCCCAGTAACTGGCTTTCTGAAAGTGATCTTAAAGTTTCCAAGCTCCTCTGAGAAACCGGTGATGGATGCGAGGCGGTTTCTCTCCTCGGTGTGAGCCTCCAGCAAGCCCTGTTTGTCAGCTGCTGCGTAAAACATCAGGGAGATGACTGGCGCTTGAGGGGTAGAGCTCTGGTGCGTAAAAACAGAAATCATTTAATATCTAATAAGTGCAGTAAAAACTGTAAATATATTTGGTTCATGTGAAGGAACATCTACACATAAGGCTTTATGAACAGTCAGTGCTCACATGCTGTTTGGCAGTGATCCTCCAGGTCCAGTCTCCTCCATGATGCCCTCCCATCCTCTTGACAAACTCTGTGGTTAGTGTGAAGTCATTGTCTCGGATTTCCTGAACACCAAAGTTGATCCCATCATGCATCAGCCAGCCATAGCCTTGCAAGCGATCCCCTTGCTCACAGGTGTGCCTCAGGTTTACATCCATGTCGGAAAACTGACGCATCCACATCATGCCTGGGGACATGCAACAGTCAAAGTAAATACATTTGGTTGTACAGCACAAAGGATGCACAAATATTATTTAGAAAATAACTAGTCAACAGTTTGTCATAAAAGGCAAGTCTGAAAACTCGCTGGTTACATGCACTGTGTTACCAGCCAACTGGGTTTTGACAACAGCGCTTAATTATATGTTGTTACTCAGTACTGGAAAATGTAGTGCACTTTGTGCTGTCAACTAATTAACAATATTGGTCATCCAAATTGGCTGACAGGGTAAACAGTCCCAGGAACTGTGGCCAAAATATACTTGAATTTGACAAGTGGCTGGGCTTGTTTCCCACCCTGTCCCTGATCTAGTGCAATTAAACATTGAAGATTTGATTAGCACAACAGAACAAATATTTAGTAAAAGCAAATGATTAAATATCAAATGGAATATCCACCCCAAAACAGACTTTAGATAGCGGTATTCCAATGGCTCGAGATAAGATTTAGGCGTGATACTTCAAGTAAGAAACAAATCTACAAAACACAAAACTGTATGTATGTACACATTTTGCAATTCTTATATCAAGATAAGTGATATGAGATATGACTAGCTATTTGTTGTGAATTTAGTTTTATAATGATAGCATCCAGTTTATCCATTTTATTTTTCCTTAAGTAGCTTCTAGATGGGAAAAAAAATATCTTATTTCACACTGTCTGACAGTATCCTAATAACCTTGCATTAGCTTTATCCGATTCATTGAGGCTATATGATGTTTACACTGAGCAAAATATCCAAACCCAAATTATTGATGAGTGTTTTTAATGGCTGCACCTTTCAATGTTTGAGACTTTTTTCCAGAATTCAGCCTGATGTATTTCGTATCTTTAGAAACATAAGGATCTTTGCCAGAGTTTTAAATAAAGCTCATGGTTTTAATCTTTTAACCTCATCTATGTAATAATGAGTGTTAACCTGAATCAATAATGTTTCTCTACCTACTTTGTCATCATAACTTACAAATCAAAAATATGGACACTTTATCATACCATGTGCTGTATTTTGTGCTATCTGATTCTTTCAGTACCACACAGCAGACAAAGCCCCACCATGAGACAGTGACCCAGGGGGTGTGTGTCCATTATTCACTGCCTTCATCTCTACATGACATCATCGCATATATTGGTTGTCTCAGCCTCTCAGAGATTCATGAATTAAATATGATCTGTACAATATTTCATAAAAAAGTTACTTTGGTTTAGATTTGCCCTTCAACTGCTCCACCACAAATTTACTTGGCAGCTTCAGGTTGACTCTGCAAATGTCAATCTACCTGTCACAATCGAAGTGGGACTCCTGGTTTTCATGCCAAAGTAGACCTGAGGCCTGTATGAGCCCCAGAATCTCTCTGGGGAAACCTTAGCACTGGTGCTGTTGCCATCTAGGACAGGAGGTGACGGGTGCAGGGTCACCACCCGCTTGGCCAGACCGGCCCGCATGTAGAGGGCATAAAAGAACCAGATTAGGCTGAAAATGCAAAGGCCAATGGAGATGTTGATGAAGACTTTGCCGATATCAACTTTCTTTTTCTTCTCTTTGCGGTGAAATGCAGAGGGCTTCTCATCTTTCCTTGGAGGGGGAGCAGCTTCACCCGTGACAACCCTCTTCCTCTGCCTGCCCATCCTGCCTTTCTGAAGCTGGAGACAAGATGATGAGGGAGGAAGATATTTAGTAGTTTAATGGAAGTAAAATTCTAAATGTAGCAGTGCAAAGGAAACTAAAAAGGTAACTGAGGATCTGTATCAAACAGTGCTTTCTTGCACCTGTTTTGTATCTATGAAGAAAAGAACAACTTACACATACATGTACAATAACATACAGTATAAAGTTACAAATAATTTAAATGTTGTAACTACAGTACAAGATCCAATAATCATTTAACCTTAGACAACCCTTATGTATGAAGTCTGACAGAAACTGTTCTTTGTTCTCTCTTTAGAAAGCATCTTGATGAGACTATCTGATAAAATAAAATAAGAAACACACAAGCAAATGCTCGGTAATTTACAGTTAAACAAACAGGCAAAAAAAGTGACGTCTAGGTGTAGGCTATGGAGTTCTGAAAAAAATGCAGATGTAACAAAAACTCCATTAGACACACAGGTACTATATATTTTACACTTTGTTTGCACTTCACTCACTAACTCAGTTGCCAGTTTTTAAGGCATACCAGGCTAAAACTAATGCAGTCTGTCAACAGCCCTGCAAAATAAATCCAGCCTTCATGAAGGTTATGAAGTTCAGTGTTCACCTGTTTCAGAGAGTGACTGATTTAACTTAATGGTTACTTTGGAGGCTATAGTTTGTGTGATGCTGTTGTATTGCAACATACTGAGATGGACATATATAGTCGACCACTACTGATACATGGGGTGGACAAAATATAAGCTATAACCATGAGATTGAGCATTTCACTAAAACAGACACAACAAAATCTGAACATAACGGTGAGATGTATTACAGTAACGTTACTGTAGTAGACAGCATTAGTTTGAGCTAATATTCAACTCACAAAGGAGTGTAGTTCTCATTAACCAAAGCAGCAGCAAGTATTATCATTACGAAAGTTTATATAGTACGGAATCTGTCCATAGTTGTAATAATCCCTGAGATAAAAATCGTCCTTTATCACTCCTGTCGTAGGTCCTGCAGGCGCCCCCTGTACGTACGTTAACTTCACGTCATCTCAGGCTAAAAAGCCGTCTAGCTAGGTGAACCTTGCATGGGGGATGACGGCAGAAAGGGCGATATTACGGTACCAGCCATATCATAAATTAAATCCAGCACTTATTCAAAGATTTCCACTTAAGTAATGACCACCGACACCTGCTTTCCCACATCATACTGAGTTGGTAACTCGCCACTACCCTCTCCGGCAATGCAACGTTGCCTGCAGACTGCACGCTACCCGCTTGTTCCAATGTTGTAATGCTAACGTTAGTTTTATCAAAACTGAACAGCTGCGGCGATGTAGTATGGCTGTTATTAGCCAGCAGATAACAGAAAACGGGGTCAACTCTTAGTTCTAGCTTTAAGTTCATTGAACAAATGACTACCAACCTGTCAAAATGTCAGAGTCTCAGCTGCTCATCATCAGTTGCTAGCTTACTAGCCACTTCCTGGTTACTACACTGACGTGTACTCCATTCGTTAGTGTACGTACGTGACGTCATCACGCTCATAAGTGCATTAATACACGTAATGAAACGAACATAAGCAAGAAAAACACAAATATGACATTGTAGAGGGAAACGTCATTTTATTGAAATATATATGAACTTCTGGAGTATTTGAGCGTGTTGTGAACAGTTTGTTGATCCAAAATAAATCAATAGTACAAAGATGACTGTAGGAATACAAATCGTAAACATCATAGCCTCTATTTGACAGTGGACAGCTGCATGCATGAGTGAGTGTGTCCTGTGAAATACACTGGTTTCCAAATATGAACCACATAACAGTTTCCCTCAGCAAGTTATTTACACTGTAGCCATAATAAAGCTGTGCTATGAAAACACATAGCCAGGTATCTTATGTACCATAAATGCGGTCAAGAGTCAGAGCCTTGGGAGAAACTAGAAAAAAAAACAAAAACAAAATCCAGCCTTTGGCCTCAAACTGCTCCTTAGTTACAGGTTTGCATTCAGATTTTTTTTTTTTTTTACAGCTGCTCTGATCATTAGTCGTGGAGGAAGATGAGAAATGAGACAAAGTGACAGAGAGGGTACAAGTTGAAATATCCACTGAAGATCACAACTGATGAGTCATCAACAAATGTGACTGATGTATGTGGTACATCTCTACTGATCTTGCCCAATCACATACTCTTGGTTACTCATCAATACTGCTGGCATAAAGAAAAAGAAAAAAAAACAACCTCAGAAACACCATTTTGTTGCTTTTTAATCAGTGAAATATATTCCTTTGCCACATTAACTTTGGTCAACATGTGGCAGAAAAGTCTGAAAATGCCTAATATATCGTCTCCCAAGAAAAGCTGGGGTTTTGTCTTTTCACAGACATAAACAGATCCCAGGTTTGACTTTGGCTCCATATTGTAAAGGTCATCTGTGCACAACCTATTGCTGATCATATGAGCTGCAGATCCATTGATTGCAGCCAAAGTCAGAGTGCTCCAAATATTGCTGTTTAATTATTATTACTATTCATTTTAGTTTTTACACCACATTAATCCCAATGTATTCTTACTTTTCAGTAATGGGCTTCCAGAGTATATTTGCCCAAATGCAAGTTTTGAATCAACACCCAAACAGTACCAAAGCACTTTTTAATTTAACCGCTGCACTTTACAAAGTGAACATTTGGCCTAAGAGACCACGAACCAAAAAACCGAAAAGAAAGAACAAAGACCGTGTTCATGAACGATCAACAGAAATACTTGAACCAGAGGCTACAAAGCATGTTATCCTTGAAATCATTTCAAATAATTTGTGGCAGAAGAGAAGACAATCAATGTTGTTGAGCTAAATTACTAAGTGCTCACTGACTGTACATATGCTCCGTCTTTTAAGTGCTTTTTGCCCCATTTATAGCGCATTACATGGAAAAAGAGGACATGGCAACAGGTGAAGCAAAGCAAGGGACAAAACACCCCAATTCATGTCCCACATTCTCTAGCCTGTCCAACCTGTCTTTCTGCTGCTCTGACTTGTATCATTCTTGAGAAACAGGTACAAAGACTGAGGCAAGAGGGGCACATCAACCCCAGAAATAAAGATTATTCTTAAAAAAAAAAAAAAAAAAAAGTCAGACAGTGATTAACAAGATGAAGGAGACTGAACACCCAGGCCACTCGTCAATCTACTTTCACCGAACGTCAACGCTGGTTTGTGTAATGACAACATTATCAAAAGGAGGAACAAGGAAACTTTAGGCTGCCAGCATGTCCAGTTTAAGGGGAAACACGCTGGAGCCGAAACAGGGTGCAACAACCTGTAGACACCCTTCCTCCTACTGCTCCTCTTGCTCTTCCTCTTGGAGGTTAGTTCTTGATCACGCCTCCATCTCCTTCGCTTACAAAGCGCTTCCGCCCTCTAGTGGAGGAAATAGTTTGAGGGGCATGTTAGTGTCATTTTGATGTGCACTTTAAAACATTTAAGGTCAAGTCTGTTTTGTTTTTTTTCCCTATTGTCAATGAATCCTGTGAAAACATCAGAATAAAAACAGATTCACTCTAATGGCCAGAATTGCTTGCTAAAGCCCCAAAATGTGTATTAATCCACAGGTGAAAATAGTCCCCAGAATGTTTTATTTGTGCTTCCGAAAAACTACAATTCCCCGCCATTTCAGCCAATAGGGAAGTCAGAAAGTATAAAGACACACAATAACACATTATTGGTTTTGGTTTTTTCATGGGATTTTTTGACAATAAGGAAAATGTAAAATAACACCAGTGATAAAAAAATTATTTAATTATGAGAAATGTTGCTAAAGTGCTAATTAACAGCGAACTAACCTGGATGGACAGGCATCTCTCAGCTGTTTGGTGATCACAGACTCCTGGTAGCAGAGGTCCACAAAGGTCTCCATGATAGAGTGGGCATGTGGCACATCAAGGTTGATTTCAGGGAGCTCATCGTAGACACGCTGGAAACCCTACATGGACAAAAGCGTGTAAACTGGATGCAAGCTTAAATGCACATGAACTCTCATATATAATGAAACTTGTGTCTATCACAGAGAAAGAGGCACCGACCCTGTTCATCTGATCCACAGTAATGAGGCCCGTTTTCCAGAAGGACTTCAGCAGCTTTATCATCATATGGCTGGCAGTGTCTCCTTTTGACTCCAGCACCATCACTACGGCCTAAAGGAGAGAGAGAGGAAAAAAAAGATAAAACATGGGACACGTGTTAAAAAAAAATATCAGTAGAATCAATTCATGATGATCCAAAATGTTTTCAGAAATGTTTAAGCCGAGCATTTCACCACATGGTGGCACTGTTTACCATTTGACATTTTATACATGAGAAAAAAAGTGCAGGTGCAGTGGTTTAAAATAAAACTTATAAGTACTATACGTTTCTTAAGTGTTAATTTGTGGTTAATACAAGTCTTAGTAGACAAAAAGGCAGATAAAGTCTAGCTGGATGTATACCATCAGTATGTGCGACGCATATATAGAACTAACAGCACCGGACTGAAGAACAGTAACACTGTTCACTGTGTTCACCACTGGAGCCAAAAACATCATTTTCCAGCAACACCTTGTGCGTTAACAATCGCTGTACAGTTACATTTGTATGGCGGATAGACAGTTCCATGTTATGCAATGTGCTTCGTCATTTTGGATTTATTAATTTGGACTGAGCTGTTAATACATGTAGTGCAAATGAGTCTCTGCCAGACACACGCTGTCCTTGGCAGAAAATTTTAAAAAATCACCAAGAATTCTGTTTTTTTTTTACCAGTTTTGCCCTCTGCAGTTCACTTGACTGCACCGGGAACAGAAAATATTTAAAAAAGGCCATGCGGATTTTAACTTGGATCTTATGTGGAGAAAACATGGAGAAATCTGACAACCTTTTTTGACATTATCTCTGCAAATGTGATTTATACTCGAGATCGTTTTCATCCTGTGTCACACTTCAATTTTACGCTTGTGTCTCTGCATGAATCTGCATGCTTTTGTTTGTTTTCTTGGTGACTGTGGAAAAGTGTTCCATGTGTAGGTTGTTTCAGACAGAATAAAACCAAACCAAGACAGACAACATGGCATCAGGTCTTTAGTACCTCATAGACCAGCTCGTGGTGGAAGTGTGGGACTTCCAGGTCCCTCAGACAGTGTTCTGCCTCCGACACATCTCCTGATATCAGGTACTCCTTGAGCAGGAGGTTCATCTAAGAACACACACATACAAAGAACACATTATTTGTCTTCGTGGTGCAGTTTGCGCTGAGAAATCCCACCACACATAGGTGGAATGAAGTAATACCTGTAGCTATTGTTACGGGAGAGGGTTTGTTTTCCCTGTAAAGCCTGCCAGAAGTGAGATTTAACATCTGTCTGCCCATCCTGTAGCGTCCTCACAGAGACAGAGAGTCATGATTATTGACTATAGATAGGATAATACTGTAGAAACAGAACCTAGATATTGAGACCTAGATGTAAGAGTAAATTTGTGTTCACAGCGATGAACTGACAGGACTGCATACAAACAGGGCTGAACTGAGAGCTCAAGAACACCTTCAAGTACCCATCTCAAAAAAGGCATTTCATTAAGCCACTTTATATAGGGGATTTACTTCAGCAATATCCCAGAGTTCCTTGGGAAATAAAACTCAGCAAACATGTGACCCTCAACCTGACTGCTTGAAATCAGCTCTTCCCGTTTGGAGCTGTGTGTGCGCTGCTCAAATGCTTTTACTCTCTGCTTCATTTGTTAGCATTGCTCGGTTATGTCACTCTCGCTGTTGAGCTGCACGCGCGCCAACCATTTTGCTTAACAGTTCATTTGTGGAACAATTAGTCGTACCACTTGAGATTTGAGGCGGGGGGGGGGGGGGCGTGATTGATGCAGCAAGTTCAAAATCACGTATGAGTCGATTCTGGTTGTAGTTCACCGCACTATGAGCATCACGGAAAAAAAAATAAATAAAAATACTGGGGGATGTAATGTGGACAGGCAGGACAGTGACACAGAAGAGGATGAGGACACTGAAAGGATTAGAAGAGGCTGCAGGTGAGGACGCAGAGTGAAGCAGGCAGAGAGGGAGAGCAGTGAGTGAAAGAAGCCCTGTGCTTCCTGCAGCCCAGTGCCTTTCCCCCCGAGGCTGCACACAACCAGGCAGGAAATCAAAACTGGACAGAAGAGCCCGAGGGTCTGAGGGCTACTGAGGCTTAATGAGGCTTATGCAACGCTACATGACTCGAAAAACACGCCGAAATACCACTCTCCCATTTCTAAAACATGCCCAAAATCTTGTTGCATAATTTGCATTTGACAAGACGAGCACTTAAAACTCCCACACTATCCACGCCCACATTAGCACGAAAGAATTCCAGAAAATCCATGGAATAATAATTGTGGACAAAAGCAAAGCAGAGAGCATGTGTGGTGCATTTGTGTGCGTGAAGTCTGTATTTCAGTCACAGGCTGGGGTGTGTATCCGTGTTGGCCTCCCCCGTGCCCTGGTTTTTGCGATTCCCATTTCTCAGGGGAGAAAAGTGCTCTGCTGACACAGCAACATAGCAGAGGGCTGCCTCGTGGCTCTCTACCCAGCATGCATTCCTGCCTTCTGTTTATGTTACATAATGTCAATAAAGCAGCAGAGCTTGTCAATACAAAAACAGTCTGACCTCAGGTGTTGGAGATTGTTAATGAAGTGGCTCACCAGTTTGCTGTTTTTTAAATTGTGCAATAATCCTACCTGTACGGGCTGAGCTTACCTCTTTGACAAGATGTTTGACAGGTCTCAGTCCTCCTCCCACACCCCACACATTATCTAGACGAACCATCTCCCTCTTCATGGACAGCAGCACGGCAGCACGGTCCAAAGCCACTCTGAAGGAAAAAAACAAACAAACACACAAATATGTTATTTCCTTTTCCACAGAAAAGGCCATAAAGTAAAAATGGCAAGTCTAGAGTGAGCATGAAGGTCCAAAATGACAAAGGTTGCACAACAACACTGATGTTTTATTCTATTTAAACGTTATCTAACAAAAGCTTTTATCACAAGGAATAAAGGGTTTCTGTTGCATCTCTAATCAGCTTTTTGTTCATCTTACCATAAGATTAACATCACAAATTAACCTGAACTCTAAAAAGATGTTTTACAGCTGTTGCACGTACAGTTGATTTGTTTTTCAGTAGATGATGACATTTTGCTGGTCTTTGCATACCTGGCATGGTCACAGTCCACTTTGCCCTTGTAACAATCCAGGAAAGACATGGGGAGGATGTGGTCCGCTATGGCTCTGGCTATAAACTGACCTAACATCTGAAAGACATAAAGACAAAGCATCTTTTATGACAGGATTTGTCTCCACGGTGTGTACAGCAATACGACAAAATGTAGGTATAATGCACGTTAAATACATATTTTTTTAAATTGTAGTTTCAGTAGCTTGACGAGCATTTCTTCCTGAATAAAGCTGAAACATTTGACCCCCTGACGCACACAGTTTACATAAACAGAAATCTGACTTCATTAGCGTGTCAACCTGTGGAGCCTCTGGTGTGTCCAGTATGAGGTCTGGCAGCTCTTTGAGCATCTTGTCGAAGGCGCGGGCCATGTCACTCTGTGACAGCATCTTGCCCGACAGATCAGTCAGCAGGCGGGAGGTCAGCTCTCTGTGGCTGGCCTTGCCCTCGAGGGACAGGGACACTGCCAGGGAGGAGAACTCGTACTTATGTGGGCCCAAGTTGAGCTCCTTCAGCAACATCTGACAGGTGGGAGGAAACGAGAAAATTAAAAATAGCTGCATCTGAATCTGTGCACATTACACAAGTGTAATGTATTTCTTGGTGCATCTATTTGACAATTTATTCTCTAAACCCACTCATTCCCAGTTGGCTTGCACTGAGTGAAGGGAAGAGAAAGCACTTCATTAGAAATCATTTACCTGGACCTCCTTTGTGTCTCCATGTTCAAAGTACTCCTGTACAATTGGGTTGACCATTTTTTCCAGTTCCTTCTCATCCACCTCTGGCACGACTGTTGCATAGACTGTGTCCCCCTGTATAAGAACAAACTCATTATCAGTCAGAAAGAAAAAGAAATCCATCCATATATAATAAATATGCAGACATTTACATGTACAAAATATTCCAGGTTTTGCCCTTATTCCAAAAAAAGAGTCAGTATTCGTACCAAGCTGTTTACATGGCTGTTGGCTGGTTGGTTTGTTTCCAAGACATAAAGTGCACCATAAACCGGCAAGAGTGTGTCATAAACTGCGATAAAAGCCTCCAACCGAAGCGTGTAGTCCAGATGCGCCGTAAGCATGTCAAAAGAATGCTCCTGATACCTGAATAATATTAGTATAGTATATCCCACACATCTTATCTGTCCCTGCTCTGTCCTTCTGCGGCAATGTAACTTCAACTTTTCCACATCAATGAAAGCAAAACACGTCAGTCAAAACTCGTCCAACCAACTTTTCTGGCTTGGCCTGGAGAACAAATGTAAGCGTTAACCACAGATTATAGACCTACAAATTATTATTTTCTTTTTAAAAAAAGGAGAATTATTACTTTGGCCTTTTTAAGAGGAAACCTGACTCCTATATGAATGTCCCGCAGAGCAAAATTCATTTTCAAAGTTAAAAAAAAAAAAAAAACAATATAAAAAGGTGGATTGCAGCCAAAACTCCAAAATGGTGATTCACTTTCCTGTTTTGTGCTCATGCTACTTGGAGGGATTGTTGGCTGTAGAAGGCGACAGGAAAGAACCAAAAACAATAATTTATGACCAAGTAAAGGCAAAAGACTAAACCTGTTCTCAACATTTCGGCAGAACATTTTTCCTCGCAACATGAAGGCCTGTGACACTTAAGCTGCTGAAAAGGAAAGGGTTAAGAGTTTCCATTGCGGGGCCACTGAGATCATTTTTACTTTATTTTTAGTTATTTGCCCAAGGATAGGACGACCTGTACCATTCAGAAACCCTTTATCAGGTGATCCTCTCAGTCAAAGGGCACCGTCTGCACACGTCCCCTGAATGTTTCTGAGCCACTCTGTCCCAGTTCCCCGTTAACACACTGACACCGTTCCACTGCGCTCCTACGACATTCGAGGCCAAAATCACACTGGCTTTTCTGAGCCGTTCCCAAACAGTTATCAACTTCTCACTGACAGCAGCTTCATTCCCACTCTGCTATTCAGCCAGCGTGACCGTGACAGGAGACAAGCAAACTTGGCTTTCAGCACCACACACACAGCATTTGCTTGATAACAAGAGTTAAAGATTGAAAATGCTGTCGATTGTGATGGGACAGAGCCATCTGGATGAAACAATCATGTGAGTGGGTGTGCTGTGCACGCGCTTTGGCCAAATCATCGACTTTTTCATATAAGAGAGTTCATTTCCCCAATAGATTAATAATCCAGCACAAACAAAAATGTTCTTTGATCATTTGCCATCCAACAGTTCATCAGAAGAGAGCAAAACATTGTGTAGTTCATTAGCGATGCAAGAGTGCATATGCCTGTTGTCTGAGTGTGGGCGATCATTATCTTGTTCACAGAGCAAAGCATCTTTTATATCCAGTGTGTTTCAGCAGCAGCCCTTCAACATCAGCACGTTTGTTTGACATCCAGTACGCCGCAGCTTTGATCAGTGGGCCTCTTTTGAACAAAAAGCTGCTCAGACCAACAACTACTGTGATAAACTAACCTCTGCTGGTGACGCCCTTTCATCAGTGGCAAAAACAGACAGGAGTGTGCGGGCAGAGACTGCTGATGCTCAGGTAATGCAAGCATTTTGAGAATAAAACACCAACTTCCACAGTGTAAAAGAAATAATACAAATGTCCCTTTAATCTATTTAAACATATGTTGCCCTATTTCGATCAACTTTTCATCTTTAAGTCATTTTTTCCAGGCAAATTTTTGAACTTTGGGTTGGACAAAACAGGAAATTTGAAGAAGTCACCTTGGAATGAAATCCAATTTTTGTCTTATATTTTATATAATAAATGAATTAATTGATTTAATTGAGAAAATTACTGCCAGTCAAATAATTGTTGGTCTCAATCCAACTACAATGACTGTCAAAATGTTTACACCGTCTTAAACTATATGGACGCTACTTGTAAGTAGGAAGGAAAAAAAGTCAACATACTATATTTACTCAGACAGTTTAGTGGGGATCATGTTCATTTTTTAAGACTAACACTCGGGGGGCAGTAGTGGCCCAGAGGTTAAGATGACTATGAGTCACGACTTCAAAATACAGAACCAAAAGGGTATCACGTTTCTATGAGAGTTTGGTCCAAATTCTTTCAGATAAATGTGCATATTCATCTGTTAATGGTCCCGAATCCAAACAGAGTCAAGTCGGTTTCACTCACTCACCTGAGCAGATTCATCATAGTTGGGGTCCCGTGCATCGGGCTCCTCAACTTCATAAACCATCCCAGCAGCCCCCCAAACTCCTTTACCACCTGCCCCACCTGGAGACAACCAGACAGACAAACCATAAAGGCATGTTCACCATTACAATTATGTACAAACTCAGTTTGGTGCAGCTAATGAAAAGCAGGTCATGTGACACATTTTCACCCAAAGTAATTGGTGCTTTCAATAGCACGTGTGCACAGACACCAGAACTCGTCACATCTTCACAGCCCGTGTCCATAAATATGTCAAAGATGCTAATATGTTAGTGTTTCTGACTAGTGGCTAGTGTTTTTCCCATCTCCACCCTGGTAGTTGAGGTTATAACTTGTCAGTTGTTTTACACCAAACCCTGTACGTTCGCTGATGTTAACTGGTCATCAAGAAAAGAGAAAGGCTGGACACAGCACATGTGGCTGCTCCCCTTCTCTGTTACTGTAAAAAGACTGTAGCAGTTTTCTGAAAAAAAAAGCAGAAAGCTGCATGCACCAGCTCAAATTTACCCTTTTTTGGCAGACCTCTGCCTTTGCCCGTCCTGGATTTGCGGTCGTTGGTGTTGACTTTGCCCTTCGGACTGTTTGGGTCACTTCCTGCCAAATCTCCTGACTCCGAGAAGGACTCGCTGGTGGAGTTGCGGGATGAGGACTTGCGCAGGCGACGCTTGGCTTTGGCTTTGAGTCGTGCCTCGTGGAGGGCTTTCTCCTGAGGCGTCCAGTTGCCATTCACTTCCGCCTCGTTCAGCGCATCTTCATCACCGCTGTAGGGACGGTCAGCCTCCGCCAGGTTGTTGTCCAAAGAGAACATCCCTGTGGTCAGAAAATTACAATGGTTGATGGCCGTTAGTGATTTGCGATTAAACCGCTATAAAAACATGTGCGAGTTTCTGGAGACATTTTGGACACTCAGACACATTATAAGGCTAAAAATAAATGGACCAGACAGCAACAATCTGGGAAGACACTTTCTGCCTTCAACATAACAATGCCACTGTGCACAACGGAAGGTCATAAAGACAATGTTTTTGGTGTGGAGTAACCCTGACTGGCCAGCGCATAGCCCTGACCTCAACCCTATCAAATACCTTTGAGTGGACTGCAAACCAGAACTTGTAGGTCAGATTTAGTGTTGGGCCTCACTAATGCTCTCGTGGCAGAATGCGAGTCGATCATCTTCTCAGGAGAGCGAAGGCTCTTCTATGTTCAGTCACATATGGGAGTAATGTTCAGACTTTTTGCCTTGTAGTGGATTTTCTATATCTTTATTTGGTGGCATGGTTACCAGAAACAAAAGTAAAGTGAGAAAGTAAAGAAAAACAAAAATCCTGATGGAATATTCACCCAAATCTCTGTTAAAGACTAGTGAATGTATGTGTCCAAAAGCATAATAACAATTCAGATGATTCAAAGATTACAGCCATCTTTAAAGGAATTCTGATACAACATAACAATAAAAACTACAGTAAAAAAAAAAAAACTTGAATAAACTATAAATCTTATATGGTGCAGCTCTTCGATAAGAACTGAGATTGAATTTTGTCTACAAACATGTCTCAGCTGTGAATGCATTCTGGTGAAAACACATTGTAACGTTTTGCATAATATGGCTGTCTAAGATTTGACCAAAATAGAAGTTAGCTTGTTGATGTTGTTTCGCTTCTGCATTCTTCTACAGTGCCAACACTTCTGATCAATCTCCAGTGCACACAGTAAACTGCACAGGCACCTTTACGCTTCAGCAACACTGGCTGGGGGCGTGAAAAAACCAATGCTTTCCGACTGTGTGCGCGACGGCCACGTCTGTGTGTCTTGGCCTCGTTTTGCACATGAAGCCGAAGTTCACATAACACAAGAAGATGGCAGTGCGGATTCACACATGCTTTCTTGTGACACTCACCTGCTCTATCAGCAGGCGGAAAGTGGTGAAAGTGTCAAGTAACTTAATATTCTGTTCTTCTGTGGGTGTAAAGAAATACTGTATTTAGCATTTTTTTTTTAAAAATGGCTGCACAGGTTGCTTCTTCTTGGTGTCGAGGCAGAGACAACAACTGGGACAGGACTCCTCCAGCAGCATGGGAGGAGCGAGGGAGCAAAAGGAAACGCATGCTGAAGAAATGCTGACAGCAGTTTTTCTTTTTAATATTCTCCCGTCTTCTCGCGATCTGTCCACAGCAGCTACAGTGGGCCTGACTACATATGGCATGGTTGGGTGCATGACTGGTCACATGACAGAACTGTAGCGGAGAGGGATGAGGAATGTCTGAGGGTGTAATGAATACTTGAGTCCTTATGCACGGCCCCCAAATGGCAGTTTGGGCAGTTATGGCCCTATAGATTACAGGACATGTACAGAACACAGAGAGAGGGGGGAAAATGTCCAAGCCACAGATAAAACCTTCAATCTAAAAAAGCAGCAGCAGTCCGTGTGCTGCAAAAGTAGCAAATGGTTACAACTGGTGTAATTATCATACCTCTGGTGCAAGAAAAAGAAAAGATATTCAAACAGATCTCAAAAGTTTGACTTTTGCCGAGTTCAGTCAGCCCAGGAATGAGAATAAGAAATGGAAGGAAGTGGAGCAGGACACCTCCCTGAATTAACCTGTTGAAGTAAGAGCAGCACCACACCCTTGGCCTTCAAAATCTGTAAACAACCGACCATGTGTCACCTCCTCCTCCTTCTCCTCCTCCTTCCCTCATGTAGACCACGGGGCATGCCAGCGCAGTAAATTAGGAACTAACCAATGGTAGCATGCCAAATACACAGCCGGCCAATTGGAATAGAGCAGAGAAATGGGAGGGCAGAAAAAGTCGGTGCCGTTTGCCAAGACAAGAGTTGCAAAACAAGCATAACGAATGCAGCCAAGCTAACTAAGATGTAAAACAGTGCAGAGATCATGTGCCTCTGTAACGCAGAACTTGACTGCAAACTGCTTAAAAAAGAAAAAACAAAACAGGTTGTTTGAAAGGTTTAACCTATAAAAAAAAAAGGTAGGTCTGTGTGTCACTGTCACAATCCCCTAAAGCTGCAACAAGACATTCACCCTGCTGTCTTCAGCCCTGCACGCCTACCACGACTAGCAAACCACACGACGCTGTGACGATGATGGTTTTTCAGAACGTCCTCCACAGATAACCAGTTTTTAAACACACAGCCGGATGAAGCGAGCCGAGGACCTCTACCCTGCATGCTGTGTGTGTGTGTGTGTGTGTGTGTGTGTGTGTGTGTGTGTGTGAGCTTTCCACACTCCACAGCCAGCGAGCCTGAGCAGCAGCGTTGAAGCATCTGAGTTTCAGTCTCCATACAGTAGCTGCGTTTATGAATGAGAGGGTCAGTCAGTGAAGCAGAGTTCTCACATTCCCTGTGTGAGGCAGACCTAGTTTTCACCACTGTGAATGTAAATGCGACTGTTCAAGAATCTAATGTTACCACTTTTGGGAGAATCTGTCAAATGAAGGAACTTTTTTTTTTTTTTTAAACAGTTCCACACCTCCTCCTATTTATCACATGCATGTGCAGAATAATGAATGTGCAGATTTTGACACTTGAAGGCGGTTTTCACATTTATCCGCTGAAGTTTTAGACCTGTGTGTGTGTGTGTGTGTGTAAGCAGGATTTTTTCCCAGCATGTTGAGTTCGAGGCAGAAGGAGTAGATGTTATTTTTGATCGTTTAACTAGGATCCCAAATTTGGGGGGGAAAATCCATATCAGGCGCAAATTATTATTCTAATCATCTTTATGTATGTCTTTAAAAAAGCCTGGAGGGGACCATTAAAGACTGTGTCAAGTAGATGAGACAGATTTGTTTTATGTGTTTTCTGTCAAAAGCCTCAACTAAACACAAAGTGCTTTGACTTCGATTCAATCACAACTTCAGGAAATGGGCCAAGCTTTATAAATGTCATAGTGCATCATATTCTAGCAAATATAAGACTGTGAGCAACTTTTTTTTTTGGCTTGTAACGGCACTTCTGTGTAAACCGTTTGGTTAGATGGTATCAGTGGATGATCTGACTTAGACAGAGCAAAAGATTTGTCAGTTTGCAAGCTCAAAAGGCTTGAACACTTTCTCATATTTGCCTACTGGGCATCTATACATCTCCTACTTTTCTCCATTCGTCCCCTTCTCAGTCCCACTTTAACATCCTGATTAAATGAAAAGGTCAGCTGGGTAAAAATCTTCCAAAAAGAGGTCTTTCTCTGGCAACCCACGCACAGAGGAACATAAGCAAAAACATGTGTGCTGTTCTCTACGGTCAAACAAGCACAAGGATATAGGGGACAAAAAGAAAAAACAGCCCTGCTGCATATGGTCCTGTGGTGATTATCTATCAAAGGAGAAAAGGGTGTGGATGTCCCAGGGAGTTAACTGTCATTTCATGTCATGAAAGGAGACTCAGAGGTTAGAATTTGGCTTTAAAACATGTTTCTGACACATCACCTTAAACGTGTAATGCGCGTTAAATGAACAGCTTCATTTAAAAAGGAAGCTTGTGCAGTTTTGCTGACTGGCCGTCTTGAATCACCCTCTGCAACAGCAGCAGAACAACAACACAGATAAAGTGCATACAAAAGATTAGAGCAACTCTGATAAACGGTTAAGATAAACGGTGAAGCACTACTTTGCATGGGCGGCTTGTTCAGTTTCCAAACTGAAGCAGCTAATGCAAACGGATGGTGTGTATAAACATGTTTTCACGAATGTACGAGGGGGAGGAGGGTTAACAAAAGAAGACGGGGCAAGACCATAACGCGCTGTGTACTCAGCAAGGCACGAACAGATCTGGCTTGACATTTATGGCGGTGGGTTTCTTCCGCGATGCTCTTAACACATGTATTTATCCAAGGAGTTATGTAAATGTTCTCACAGGTGGGGCAATAGGGTGTTTATCAGAGCACAGGCCAAACACACTACTTTTGAATATTACTTCATATTCAAGCCCACTGACATAAAATAATGTCTAATTTTCACAAATAAATTCTCATTCCTGTCATTTATTAGGTCAAAATCTTCCCTTAAAATGCATCAAACAACAAGGTGAGTTGTTTTTTTTTTTGTTTTTTTTTAAATGGATATAGAAAGTATCAGAGCTCCCTGGACAAAGCTGCATCATGGCAGAACTTCCCAACTTCAAATATTCATGCGAGACGGGCACTACTGGCACAGACTAGCAGCCACTTCCCTGTACCTGCCTGTCAGGTGTTTTGTTATGTGTTGAAAGTAAACGGTAATAGACAAAACAAACCTGACAAACTCCATCTGCTGATTAAGGCCGTAGGAAGCAGCATAAAAGCTCACAACAAGCCAGTAAATGGACCTCGAGTTGGGATTATTTGGTCAAACTGTTATTTTCAAGGTCAAGTTTCACTCTAAACACGCATGATGGTTTTAGATCTAACAAATTACAGTGAGATGATTGCTTTTCACAGATATTTATTATTCTAAAGTCAAACATTTTGTTTGGTCAGATTAGCACTTTTAAAGACACTACTTTAGGCTCTGCTAATAATTTGGCAGATTAATTGATAATTAACTTTAAATCACTAGTTATGGTCCAAGCACAGGAAGCTCTTTCAGGCCGGGGTAACTGATCATCCGGGAAGCTCCATGTTTGATACGACTTCCGCGCTATACCATGTGAGTTTTACACTTCTCCCAAGCAGCTGTCCGAGTTCAGTGTCCAGGCTGACCCACAATTTATCGAGGAGTCGTTTCCCCCCCCTCTCCCCCAACCCAGCACAGACAATAGAGTCTTTGACAGTGTGTGTGACCACCTCATCAACAGAGGCTGCTTAATCAAGCGTGGCCGACCTTCCTTGAGAGAAAAGGCCAGTCAAGTTTATGCAGAGACGCCCATTTGTGCGCCGAGGCACCGGCTGCTTTTACTAACACACACACAAGACTAGCACCACCATAACACACCAGTAATGTGGTGTCTCTCATGCACTGATTTACCTGTGTGTAACCTCAGGTCAATCAGCTGTGTGTGTGTGTGTGTCTATTTTACACAATAAAGTGTCTATCCCACATGTGAAATCTCAATTTTGATATTATTAATAACTGGTTACAGTGTGAACAATACATTTACTTATGTAACATTTTAAGTACAAGACAACGCAGAGATTATGTAAGGCTTTCCTATTGGCTCTTATAGCAGGCAATACATGTCGACGTCATCGCCAGGCTGAAAGCAGAGGACTCAATGTGCCATGAGCTCAAATATCACTCATACAAAACCACGATGCAATGATTTAAAATCATTATTCAAACGCTTTACGCACTGATGAAGCACATATGATCGAGAAATGTTCAGTGCTGCCCGCATTGATCGAGTTAAATCAAAAGTGCACCATATTTCTGCATCACTCATCGATGAAACTGACAGCCGCCATGTACAGAAAGCATCTGATTCTAAATAAAAAAAAAAGATTGTGTAATGCAAAGAAGCTGGGAGATATAGATTTTCTGGTGCTGGGTCTGAATAGCGATTAAAAACACCCAGGCTGACACAAAGCGTGTTGGCACACATGCAGGTGATTGAGGAACCGTGACATCCAGCATGTGTGTTCAAGAACAGAAATCAGGAACCGAAGCAGCTCGATCTTAGTCATGCATAAACTCATCTAACACCGAAAATGAACGACAAAGAGAAGTCCGTGTGTCTAAAAATGCACTCGGCAGCTTCGCCCGTGTGTACACACAACGACTTGTCAAAGCGGAAGTGAGCAGCACGGCCTCGTCCAATCAGAAACGTGAAAGGGTTAAATGTACGCGCAGTCAACAACAAACGCCGCGTCGAAGCGCCTTAAAAACGGAAAAATCCGAATGGAGTTCGGTTCTGGTTGCAGCGTTTTGCGTGCAAAGCTGCTTCCGCGTTCAGCTTTTGTTGCACCCGTGCTCGATGTGTCAATGTGTGTGTGTGTGTGTGTGTGTGTGTGTGTGTGTGTGTGTGTGGCGTTAAGGGAGCACATGGTGGAGCACGGCTAGCTCTGCAGCCCATCCCATGCAGCGGGACAATGGATCAGGGGCAACACGCCACCAGGCCCAGCGGTGGCTCCCTGGGACTTGCACCGACGCGGGCTACGCACGGCGCGGCTGAATTCATTCACTCACCGTCGGCTTGCGGAGCGGTGGACCACGTACCCACTTCGGTCGCCATGGCGCTCTCCAAATGCTCGACAGAAAATCCTTAGTGTGCGCTCCTTCGGTAGAGCAAGCAAGCTGCAACAATCCCCCTCAAAACTGCAAGACAGGCGTCTGCAGAGCAAGCAGTTTGGTGTCAAACAGTCTTTTAACAAATAGTACGTGATGGAGGGGAAAAAAAACAGAGTCCTGACCCTTTTATGTCGTGCTGCACGGTATCAGCCGAAGAAAACACACACACAAAAAATGTATCAAATTGAATTACAATGAGACCAAAAATGCTGAAGGAGTGCAATGCAAAGGTTTGACACTCTCCTCGGCGTTCACGGCTAAGAAGAGTTTTTTTAAAAAAACAACAACGATCACCACAGCTGAGACCAGGTCAACTAGTCGGAGAGCATTTCAAAGTAGAGCAGCCTGCAAGATAAACAAAGTCTGTTTTTAACTTTGCAGGAGCGATCAGAGGGGGGGTCACGTGGCCCAAACGCGGATGGGGAGTGGTCAGTCGAGGGGGTGGGTACTGCTCGGATCTGACCAATCACAGAGCAGGAAAAAAAAAAAGCATCTACTGTAAAGCTCTAATGTGCTTTATAAAGTCATATCCCCTCCAAAAGATTACCAATCAAGGTTTTACCAAGTTATGTCAAGTACAGATAGAATAGAATAGAATAGAATAGAATAGATCTTTATTGTGAATGTTATGAATGAAAGGCAGTTTAGCAGCTCTTCACTTAGCGAGATAAAAAAGAGATTCACACAATAAATACTATTTGCGATGAAGGAAATATATTTCCAATTAAAAAACACTAACAATAGAGTGAACAGTAAAAGAAAAAAAAGACAGCAGACAGTTATTATTGCAAAAAGAGAATGGGTGTGGGTGCATGAATGCCAGTGTGTGACCCTAAAATTAATTTTAATTGTAGAGTTTTCAAGCACTTTATTTTTTGTGGCTGCTGGATGGATGGAAAAGTGTTGGTGATGTTACAAGAGTTCATTCTGGGCTTTTCTGTGGCTCAAGTTAACATCAGTGGGCCTGTGCGCTCTGCTTGTTTGTGTTGGCCTTACACACAAACCACTTTTGTGGATTTTATTTATTTACAATAAATCATTTGTGTGATCCGTTGGCCTTGGGGGTTTGTATCTCTGTCCACCTCATTTCCTATCAGCTCACTGACCTCTAATGAAAAGCAAACATGACCCAAAAAGATTTTTGCTTAATCTTAAGGGACACGTAAAAGTAAACTTGCTGTACATGAGAAAACCTCATGATCCACATTGAAGTATTTTTGTCTTTTAAATTCACACCACCAGATGGTGCTGAAATCATGTGCAGCTCACATAGGTGGTGGCCAATCAGCATTCAGTTGGCCTCAGTATTTAGCAAACTTATGACACTCGCTTTGACATTTCACACTCGCTTTCTGTCATTATCTGATTGTTTAGTCCTCTCCTTTAGGTGTGAACTACTGGTAACAAACATATCAAGCTTATAATAATCATGGAAGGAGGCCTTTGCATATCAAATCCCTGTTTATTTCCACTATCTGAGCAATTCATGTAGATTTCCTAGGCCACTTGGCTTCCTGTGGGCTAGTTTAAACACGTATTCATGTAGGAGTATGTAACATATAACATCAAGACTGAAATAATAAAGGTCTTGAGATTACGTTTTAGACGCAGAGACCAAGAAATGCCTGAAGATTAGGTCTAAACCAGGTCCCACCTTACGTCCCTAATCAAGTTAGTTGATTTTATGCTTTAGAGGAGCTTATTCCAAAGGAAATTTTCAACAACTTTAGCACAACTCAGTTAACATACATTTAATTGTGGCCTTTCTGTCGTTTGGGGGACGCAGGGCGGTTTTCTGCTTTGCCTGGTTGGTGATTCAGACTTGGTAATAGTAAATACTATTTCTAGTCATGCAATTCTTGAACTTTCTCTGCTCTGCTCATGTTTCTAAATGTGGTGGGAACAATGTGAACAGACAGGTCCTGTCGAGGCATATGGCACAACTTGATATATTACAAGCACGTACGGCAACAAAAGGCTGTCAGTGTTATCATGTTGTGTGTTGAGCTTGTCATCGATGATCCACAGAGCTGCCAATGAGACGTGATCACAGATTTCACACCAAAATTTCAAATGGTTTACTCCTGAAAACACAAAGCTTTGAGAGTAAGTGCAGCCTGATGATTCATCCTGAGTCACGGTGATAGCTGCTCATGAGTGGGTGTTTTATTTTAGCTCATTCCCTGCTTTAACAAATTTGTGCATTTGCTGCTTTTCAAAGCAGAATATCTGTTTTGAACTCCATGCAACTACAGCTATAGATGTGTATAATGTTTAGAAAAGCACAGACATGGTTGTCAGGCCTTCCATTAGAAGGGATAACTTGTGTTTTAAAGGCTCAACAGCATATATTAGATATCACAGATTAGACTATTAATTACTATATAAAGGATTTAGATTTATCAGATAATCAAGTGAATGACTAATTCACTGAGGACAATGCTGCTTGTTTATTCTTTTTTCTTCAAAATATGTGTATGTATATTTTACGTCTATCACAATTAATGTTCTCCATTTTGTATGGATTGGCATTTGTTTAAACAGAGAGCATTTTGAGTATTAAATTAATGTAAAAAGCTGTATTCCAAGATGTTGAAGACTTTAATAAAAAATATTGTAGGGGAGAAAAAGAACAGACATGTATTTGATAGCACTTGTTAGCATTTATTTTGACACAAAATCCACAGTTTTTGTCAAATAAAGTAGCGCAGATGTCCGTGTCCAACATGGTCAAAAGTCCCAAAGGGCGTCAATGAAAAAAATCTCAAATGGAAAGAAACCTAAATACAATCCCGCCTTCTGGAAAAAGCACCAGGATATGTGCAACCAAACAACTATTTAAAAATGTGAGAGCATCTCATTGTTTGGAATATACATCAGAGTACGCATCAGAAATCTCTATGCTATACACCAAGATACAAAATCAACTTGATATTCATGATGACATAAAAATGTTTGGATATTTATAACGACGAATATCATGTTAACAAATACCAACAACGATCAACTTTGGCCTCATAATAAGCGACAGTGATTCAACACCACGACAACACGGCTGACAATAGCTCTCTCACACATGCGTACAACACACTGAAGAGCTGCAGGTAGAATTGCACAAAGATACCCTCAAACAACACCACATTTTGTAGTTATAATAATCTGAACTATTCCACATACAATCACATATAGATACTTCTATAAATCCTGCTGTCTCGTAGCTGCAGGAGTAAAAGGAGAACGCTTTTCGTTTTCCCGGGAGACAAACAGTCTGATATCCTGAATCAACAGGTTTTGATGTTTTTTTTTTTTGTTTTTCCTGGCAAACGACTTCAGCTGTATTAACGTGGGCTCTGTGTTTTGTTCTTTTTCAATTCTTCAATTCTTGGCATTACAAAATAAAGTCAGTACAAATATAGAGTAAATACTATCTTGATAAGGAGAAGTAAACAGTCCTTTGCAGTCAAATCTCGGCGAGGTAACAGTCTTATATCAGGCCTTGGCCTTCTGTGGCAATGAGGGTAGAGTGTGGGCATTTTGTCTGTACATACTAGCTGCTGACAAGGCAAAAGAAAATTAAACTTGCTCTATATACACTGAACTCAGATCAGTTTGACTTCAATTTAAAATCAGAGTTGGGGTAAAACTAGTCCGTTTGCGCCTCTTTTGTATTACAATTAGATTCAAATCATACAGCAAAAACACGTTTTTGTGAAAAATAATTATACCCGACTAAAACATGTTCAGAATCCTCAAGGACTATTTCATGCATTTACATGAACAAATATTTAGTCTACTGCATGATAAAAAAAAGTTAGTTTTATATCTCTTTCTAAGTTTCAACTTTATTTTCTATGAGCATCACTTTTCAATATTTAGTACAGTGCAGTCCAGATTCAGACTGCTCAATATCCATTGTCAAACAAAACTACAAAAAGTCTTAGACAACTAATTTGAGTAATTTTCATAACAAGATTTCAAACCTTTGTGTCTACAATAAATTTCAGAAATCACTGACATAAACGGAAAAAGTCAGTCATAAAAGTCAGAACAAATAATGACTTATTATTCAGTCTTGCCTTATTTTCCAGAGTTGTGAATCAAAGTGGGCAAATTTAAACTCATCAAAACTGAACAGCCGTTCCAATTTTTAATCTACGTGCATACCAGAATATTTCATGGTTTTCTTGAGCCATTTTCTGGAAAATTGACACAAAATCACACTGCTCATTTCCTTCTGAATAACTGTTATAATAACTGTTGTTTTTTTTCTGAATAATTTTGGATGTGCAACGTAAGATCTTTGGCCTCAACATAAACAAAAGTGATTTAGGGCAAAAATAATGTATATTTTTTCATTAATATGGATATAAAAGCATTATGGTTTGCGTTGAACAAATGTAGCGAGGACATGAATTAGATCCAACTACCAGCTTTGTGAGGAATGGGAAACAAAGTGGCAACTTGGGAAAATGGTCATATCGTTTTTTAATGGGCAGAAGAATCTTTGAGGAATCTGACGATAACTTTAGCAAAGCGGCAAGTAGTAATTCGTTTTTCAAAGACCATCAGGAGGTATTCATTTTTCAGAAACACTTATTAGATGCTTCGCTCTGTGACACGACTGTAATGGTGACACATTAGAGGCACAAACAAAACCAGATAATCTGAGTTTGCACTTGGGAGAAACCTTAAGCCAAAGGCATTTTAAAATGTAGTGTTATATACAATCAAGGGCCTCTGCCCAGCACAGCTCACGGATCAGTTATAAAGAGGTAAATGTCTTTTTTCACAACAGTTAATTTCCTATCGACCAGCATCAACTAGAGTAAGGAAAAAAGTGTGAATACTATTGCTAAATACTATTTTTGCGGTCACATGTAGTACGTACTGTGTATATTTTATAAAGAGACTGCTAAGCATTAATAGAAATGTTTGTCCATTTGATGTACGACTATACATAATTTACAGAAAAGACACACACTCTCTCTCTCTCACACACACATAAACTATAGAATGCCTAACAGAAACTCTATTTTCATCTAGGCACTGTATACTGTGATAAACATACATTAGCTAGAACTAACAAGAATACAACAACTGTTCATTCTTTAGCTAAAAATGTACAGTAGCCCAAAGGCTTCTATGTTGATATGTTCAGAGGATGAACAGTGTCCATCTGAGCAACAGTCCCCTCTGAGACACACTGCAAAAGGTCTTTGACCAGGGATGATCAGAGGACGTCAAGATAACCATCATAACAAACTCAAACTGCAACACAAACCTGCTTGTCCATCGCATTAAGGTACGCACAAGCACACCCGTTATCTATCTATCTATGCTAAATAAAAGGTGTTATTGAGGCAACATTTTCCTTCAGGCATTTCACAATTATGCCGTCTTTGCATGGAGCCAAGGACTCAACGAAGCGGCCTCCAGTCAATGGACTGCAGAGGCATTTGTGTCGTAATAACTACAAAAAGACTCAGGTGCAAAACTGTGATTTGAGACGTTCTCTCTCTCTCTCTCTCTAAATCTTGCTCATTGCTAGCACGTTTTGTACTGAGAATCAACTACAAGCGAGTACATGTGTGCTATCCCCTCAACTGAAACAATGACCGTAGGATCGTAGGAAGTACAGAGCATCAATCAAGGGTATCGAGCTCACACTCCCGCCCCCACTGGGGCAGAAATTTCTCTCTAGTGAACAACTAGACGTAAAGTGGTGGATTATCTTACAAACAAAAACAGGATCGATCAGGATACATTTAGAGAAGAGCAGTCCAACTCTCAGAGGTGACCGTGTGTTCAGCCACAGCAATAATAAAAGAGGCATTATTCTGACTGTGACTTTAAACCCTCGCTTCATACATTTACACCTTTGATATTCCACAAGCGTTACTTGACTCAGACAGACATCACATTGGGGCACTTCATTTCAAAGTGTCGTCTTCTACACTTTTCCGGAGGTTTTCAGTCAAGCGTCATGCTATAAAAATTCTTCGTAAACATCTTAAGTATATTTTTTGTTTCAATGCATAACCTTTTACATTCATTATCAGTGATGAGATTAGGCTTAAAGTTTCTGCCTCGTAAAAACTCAACAGTCCGTCCATGGAGGAGTCAGATTTACATTGCCTTGAAAAAAAACGGCAACGACCAACCAGGAACATGTTCAAACACATTAAATCTAAACTCAGTTAATTATACAATATAATCATGTAACAGTCTGAAACAACAACATATAATCACAATATCATTGTAAAGCTTTGCCACCCACACATTTTAAATGAATTTGTGTGCCCCCTTTTTTCCTTTAGGGAGCAACATAAGACACAATGTATAAAACACACACTTATATCACTCATATTAGTTGCCTTCTCTCATTATTTCCTCTGATAAATGGAGGGAAGTAGGCTGGTGAAAGCAAAAATTCATCCCACAGCAAAAAAAAAAAAGGTCACAGGTTAGTCCTGTGGTGTCCAAACATGTTCAATACTTGTGAATCTTTTCAAAAGCAATAAAGTAAATGAAGATCATATAAGATCAAGCTTTTCTTCTGAAAATTAACTGTTCAGTGATTTCATGATTTCATGTCTTGTTCATTTTTATAGACGCTGATTAAATTGATTGAAATGATTTGAGCACTGTGCTGAATCAGGCAGCGGTTCCCTTCCTCGTTGCCGTGTGACCCCTTGAAATGAAAAAAAAAAATGTTGTTGTGACCCCATCACACATTGCATATGTCAAGATGTTGTAAAGCAATTCCATCAAAGACTGGTTTTTGCTTTCAAGGTTGTTTCATCTAAAGGAAGAGAAACTATCCATCTTTTCACATGAAAAAAAAAAAAGCCAAGATTAAAGAAACATCAGAACATTAGCACTGCATTTTGTACAGCAGAAATATGTTTTTCTTCTTTCTTATACTGGTAACAATCACACGACCCCTTTGATGTATCTTGTGACCCTCTGGAGGGGTCCTGACTCCAGGTTGGGAGCCACTGATTAATGTTATATTCATTGTTATAGCTCTATACCAGTGCTATTTCAGCAATGTTGTGTCATGCAGAGAAAAGAGAGATGAAAAGTAAATGGTCGAGGGATGTAGGGATGCTGACACTGAGCCATTGGTAACAACGGCTTTGGTCAGCATCTACAAAAATGGAGACAGAAAAAAGAGCTATTCATTAGCATTCTCATCAACTTAGAGAAGATGAGCCTTCTCCCAGACCACAAGTAAATTAACTACAAAAAAGGACTTTCAATTGTCGGCCTCTCTTGGAGTGAAATAGAATACAAAGAAAACACAAGGACCCATTACCCATCTGGTCCCTCTGCTTGCAACCATTACGGTAAGACCTGCAAGACTTCTCTTCAGTGATTCAACTTTTCACCTACTAGTCTTGATCTAAGAGGATGCTACCAAGCATAAACATCTCACTTTTTTCACTAGTTCAACTACATCTCAGCGGCTGTCAGCTTACGAGGACTGCACAGTGATGATGGCCTCGCCTGACTTCTGGGGGACACTGGAGGGCGAGGAGACGTGGCCACACTCCTCTGCGCAGTCATCCAGGAGTGGCGACTGACCAGCGGCCTTCACTCTGAGGGAACAGTCCACGCTGTCGTGCAGCACGTCTGCCCGCTCCCCTTCCTTCGCTGCCTCTTTCCCTCCTTTACCAAAATGTCCTTTCTGCAGCTCCTCCTCCTCCTGCTCCTCTCTCTTCACGTGGCAGCGACACACCTCGATGCCCGAGTCACCCGTTAGCCGTCGATGTCGGAAGTGATCCTCCTCGTCATCCTCTTCATCCTCTTCCTCCTCTTCTTTTTCTCGTTTTTGCTCCTCTTTGTTGTTGCAGTGAGTGAAAACAGCCACATCTGAGGAGAAGAGAGCCTGTTTAGGGGGAGACAGACCAGACCTTGGGGTCGGACCACAAGGCGAGGCCTCTTCTTCTTTCTCTTTCTGAACAGCCACAGCTCCAAGTGGATCTGAGAGGACGAGAGGATGGACTTGACCAGGAGGGAGGGAGGATAACAGAATGAGGGGAGAAAGTGGGAGGCGAGAGGGGTGTGAGGAACGAGAGTGTAAAGGAAGAGAGAGTGATGGAGCTGAAGACGGGACTCTTTCACTGCCATTAGAGGAGCGTCTTTGCACAGGTATGACATCTGGAGCGACCGCAGGTATAATATCAGGCGGAACTTGTGATAGAGCTGACGGGGAAGGAGTTGATGTGAAGTTGGGCCCAACTCTTGGCAGGACACCAAAGTCGCCCCCTGCGTCACTGGGTGTGGAGATGCGGCTGCTGTCATACGTCTCGTCCGTCACCTGGACAGAGAAGGAGGTGCTGGAAGGGGAGGTGAGCGAGCACGACTCGCAGGAGCAGCTGGTGTAGTTGTCGGAGCTCTGGGAGGAAGTCAGGCCACTGGGACCAGGCCCCGGGCCTAGATATGGAGGGCAGGGGTGACGGTGGTGGTGATGATGGGGGTAAGAGGAGCTCGGACCTCCCATGGCACCTCCCTGCAGGGCGAAGACGGAGCTGTAAGGCGGAGGAGGGGTGCTGGGCTGTGCTGCGACCTCCTCATAGGAGGGCAACTTGAAGGAAGCCAGAAAACCTGTGACAAAAGAAATATCATATATCAGCTCAAATTACAGGATAGAATTAGAGATACAGCGTTGTATATTTTTATGGGACTTGTTGACATTGTCCTTTATCACTGAGGTTACTTTACAAAAGATGATGCTTGCGTTTTTCCCTCCAGAGCGAGTGCAATGTTACCACACAACCAGGAACAAACAGGTGGAACAAAGAGAGTAAGGGAATCCAAATGGAACAACACTGCAGACGTATCTATATGTAGGCGTGTTTAAATTTTCTGTTTTCTCAGAAAAACAGCAAACTAAAGAAACAAGGACATATGTAAATTGAGTATAAAACACTGTATTTAACTGTATTTATTTAACTGTACTAACACCCAAGTATGATTTTAAACATTCTCAAACTCTGCCACTCCCCTGACAGTAGATCTACACTATCAAAAATAAGATAAAGACGTGAAATGAAACAACATAATAAACATACTGAGGTCCAGCATAGAGGAAGGGTAGTTGCACGCTCCGTTGTAGGCGATCAGATTGATCTCCCTCTGTCTCTGCTGCTGTTGGATCCTCAGCTTGGCCCGGCGGTGGCGGTAAGCACAGAAACAGCTGAAGAGAATCAGCATCGTCCACAGCAGCCAGAACCCTGCAGAAAACAGGAAATGAACCCAACCCAACTTGAACCAAACATTCACCAATATGACAACAAACATTAGAGTTTAATCGTGCTATCAGACCTACTCAGATTTGGCATACACTGTTTTTAAATGACAATAATAGTGGTTTGGGATATTTGATCCCCTTACATACAAATCATTTGTGGTTGTGTTCATTTTCCAATGAACACCCTGAGAGTTCAGATGTATTTCCTTGCTTTGTTTGCATTCATTTACCATTCACTATATCACATATTTGTCGTAGGTAGAATAACTTGCTGCTTTTACATTTTACCATAGTAATCTATATTTTGAGTCTTCTGGTTGGCACCCTCAAGGATAGCTCATGAATGCAGTGTTTTTTAGTTGCCCACATTTATAAGAGAGGCAGGTAAATCGTTTAATGTCAATGTAAACATGCACTTAACACGCATTAACTTTCATATGTAAGTGCCAAGTATTATATGATGATGTGATCTGCCAAAAAAAAAAAAAAACCCATACAGATTCAGGCTTTAAACAGTTGTTTGATGCCCCCTAGTGGTTATTTAAAATCTTTGCCCATGGCTGTATTTTAGTTGGAGTTTAATTTGAGTTCAAATTAAACAAATAACATAATAACAGCAATAAAAGTAATGTGCAGGGAGAGGGACTTATTCATTTCCTTTACCTTAATGAATGCAGTACTCACAATGTCAAAGATATACAAAGGCTATGAGTAAAAAACAAAATGACACAACTGCCATTTGAGTATTTTTTCTGTTCTGAAAGACTTAAACCAAAATGTAATTTTAATTAAATGAGAAAAAGAATTCCAGAAGTTAGGGCCACTATATGTTTCTAAAAACTGATCACTGCATGTGAGATGTTTGGGAAGATGAAGATTTTATCGAAGTCTGGTTGATCAAAAGTGAATCTGTTATTTTGAAAATAAGACTAAATGACGTGGACGACATGATCTCTGAATTTCCTGGTCAGGTTCTTTACCTTGTCTGCATATTCTGGTTGGATACATGCAGTCAGTACAGCAGATATTATGTATATGTATATAATACTATTATGAACAGTTCTCAATTCGTAATAGCAATGGAAGTAAAATCAGATTTTTACATCCAGGTTTTTTCCACTTCATGCATCCTTGCAGGACTGCATGATAAATGTCGAGTACAGCCTCAGGATCCTGTCTACATTGGAAAAGAAGTCAGTCAGTTGACTCACACCAGAGTTCGTAATAGTAGGTACAGCAGCCTGTCTCTCCGCAGCAGTGCCCTGTTTCACACAGGTAACCTGGATTGTTGTTAACTCCAGGACAGTACTTGGGACTGACTACAGGCCGGCTACCAGAACCCCCGTGGTGCTTCACCCCCTGGTGGACAAAACAGAGCATCACATATCACCACGGTGAAAAAAACGTTGCTGCTTTTCACCAGAAAATAAGGCCATGACACAACAGAAGGGCATTCACAGTAACAGTAGCGGTTATTTGTAGTCATGTTTCAAATCACCTGACACGAATAGTTGCTTAATCACACTATATTTTAGCTCTGTTTTGGTCTCCACCAACTCCTGAGCTAAATATTTGGCTGTTTAGCTGTTAAATTCCCGCCTAAGTTCACCAACTAGTCCCTTGTGTTTGGTGCTGAGCAGGTGGTGTACATCGGGTTCAGCTTGTTGCTAAATAAAGCTGTCAACACTGATTATAAATAGGATTCATATGAGCCTGAGACTGTATCAAACCAGTAAAGTTGTGGCTCATAAAACCGAAACAGTGAGCTAAAAGATGGTGAAATTCTTCATAGTGGGTGACAATCTTTTATGGGTTCCTTACTATGAGTGACTCCTTGCACATTTCACATCATATTTTTATTCTGATTCGTGCAGCTTTAAGAGTATTTTGTCAGATGACAGCATGTTGGCAACTACATATTAAGGTTAAACTTTAAAAGCCTCGCACCTTATTCACTGTGCGCACGTCAGCCTCCTTCTGAGAAGCGGCCACCTAAAATGAGAAATGAAAGGACCTCCATGAATCTTAATCATTAGCAAGTCAAATATTAAATGTTTGACACATCACAAAAAGACGTCAAATGTCAGTGCTCGGAGAGAAGAAGAGTCTACATGAGCTACCACACATAAACCACAACAATAAGAATAAGAAGAAGAAGTTGCTAAATCTATTATGTACATGGTTACCACATATGGGACTGAGAAGTGCTAACAAATAATTATGCATTGCCATAGCAACTTATGTGGTTACGCTGGGAGGCTATTTTTATTCAACTGGAAAGTGCTTCATATTATCAAGTGGTGTGAAATGTATAGCTGTGATTGAAGGTTGACCTCCATACCGTAGCAGCTTCAGTCCCATCCAGCCCCTGCAGGGACATGGTCATCTGGTAACAGACAGAGAGGAGCAGTGATTAAGATGGTGCCGCAGAGACAGAAATGATACGATGCACATGGTAAGAATGAACACATTATTAACACTACACGTTTCAGCCGCCAAGCCTACATGCTTTACAAGAAACAAATTATACTGTGCTGCTATTCCAGTTATCAAGAATGACAAAACAGGCTATGCAAAGCCTATTTTCCAGTCTGAAGACGCTGGTTGTTGCTGCAGCCCTGATTCTTCAAGGAGATGAGAAGGTCAATGGCTTTTTAATAAAACCTATTTCTCCTCTGTGGGCCGCAATAGCAGACAAAAGGCACCAATTCCCAGACATGCTTCTAAAACCTTATGTGCTCTCTCTCCCTTTCTCTTTCCTCGTCTCTTTCAAACACACGCATGCATGTAAAAAAGTGCACCGCTTCTTTGGTTGCAGGTACCAATTATTTATTGCTGATTTGCCTGCTGATTTTTATTTATTAAAGTGATTAACTTCTGAAAAACATCAGAAAATAGATTTAAAAAATAGCCCACATGCATTCCTAAAGCCCAAGGTGGCATGTCCAAATTGCTTGTCTTGTCTGAACAGCCTATAACCCAAACATATTAATTTACAATGATTTAAAACTGAGAAAACAACTGGAATCAGCAAAGGTTTGGCATTTGCTTTTCTGTTGATCAGTAAATTGACAAAGCATTCAAACATTAAAGCAGTCACATACATGGCAACATCTGGTGATTTTAAAATATTCCTCCGTGGATTATATTAATAACTGTAGCATCTCAACAGCCTACCTGTACGGATGGAAACTAGCACAGAGCTCCATTAGTGAATGATCATACAATGATTCCCAGTGTCCCAGTAGGATCTGCAGTGGTAATTAATACTACATGTGCATTTACACTATCCAAATGCTATTCTGCCATGGTGCATAGTGGTGATATAAAAATTCAGTGTGTCACTCACGCCTCTGTAAATGTCATTCTGGCCCGCTGTGAGTCAAAGGAAAAAATGCCTGTGTGTGTGCCACTGGATGTGGGGCCACTGTCAAAAACAATGGGGAGACACTGGGGGATCGCTGCCTTGTTGCACACCAGGCCTGCAGCCATGCAAATGAGGCCACTTTTGTTAACAGCTGGCTGCTGGTTATGTAGTCAGCATAGGGAACAATGTCAATGTCCCTAAACTGCAGCATGTGTGTGTGTGTACATCATGCCAGCACACACACAGCTAATGACAAGTTCAGAATCACAAGTACTGTCTATTTCTAAAGTACAAAATGACAATGAGCCAACAGTAATCGTGCTCCACACACTACCCCGAGACTTCACAAGTCACACCAGTAGCTCTAAGTTCGCCCGGACACACATTTACTGTAGTTTATCATACACACCTGTGAATATTATACACCTGACGCATCCACGGGTTTATTAATATTGCAGAAACACAACATGACATGACATTTTGGTGGAGGAACAAAGTCTGAGCATGGAACAGGCATCGCTATGTGACCATGAACACATGATCTTAAAAAGCAGCACTGTTAAGGCTGGGTAAATTTATAATACTAGTGCTGACACAATACTTGCATTTCAACAAAGACATCAAATCTTTTTAGTTTTTTTCTATACCTTACTTTGAGAAATATTTTTCTACTAACCATTTGTATTGATCTAACAAAAGAAGCCAAAGCACTAAAATGTTGTTGCACAAGCTGGACAAGAACTTTGCCTCAATGAAATACTGTAAAACAGGCAAAACTATGATTTAAATCATAAAGCAGCCCTGATCCTGTAAACTGTGTGGTTGTTTCTGATATGTGTAGATCACCAAATATTGTGCAACAACCAAACCCAACAGATAAGTCATGCTGCATAACCAGCTGTCAAATATAAGTTCAGGTGGTTCATAACTGAGCTCCTATACTGTGAGAGTGAGAGTCAAGAGGGGAAATGTTCTGGCATCAGTGAGCGGAGTTCCTGTGGTAAGCCCACCACACGGCACAGAGTTCACACACACGGGTGCGAAGTGATCATTCAGACTTCCCCAGAGACCACGGACTAACCACAAATGATTTCCACCCATGGAGTACCAAAGTTCTTCATAGCATCAACAACACACACACACACACACACAGACACACACGCCCTAGATGACATGAAGCCTGTGAAGACCACGTCACGTTGTGTTTGCGGAACATAGATGTCACCTCCAATGTGTGAAGGTAAAGTCGAGTGGAGGCTGACTGTCAAAGCAACATCTCAGCAACAGTGAAGTGAGAACATGTCCAGAAAATGTGCCGTTATGTCATGTAGTCAAGATTATGTAAATAAAATAAATAATCATAAAAATAAAAAATAAAATAAATAATCATAAAAAAATGACACAAATGTTGGTTAAAGTGTGATTATATCTTATTCTGGATTATTTTAAGTGATAATAACACCTATGGTGAAGTTAAGACTCCTTCGACTGTGAAGCAAATTGTTGTCCCCATGTGGGTCGTAGAGATTCACTTTCATTGCCAGACTACATTCAAAAAAGCAAACTTTTTTGCTACACTGAAGTCTATAAAAAGTCAGACACTGCATTGGATTTAAAGAACCAATTTCTTTTCCAGTATATAAATCAAATGCCAAGAAGTTGATCCTCTCTTAGTCAAAAGAAAATGCAACATTAGAGGAAAACACTACAAACTACAAACCTCCGACTGTCCTTTTTTTTAGTGCAAGGAGGTTTGTGGTCACGGTGGCTTACTGAGCCTTGACGTCTCCCCTCGGGGCTCCTTGAATATTTTCTAGATGGAAGCCAATGTCGCTTGAAGCAAGAACCTAAATATTGTCAGATGACAACAGCAGACTTGAAACGAGGAAACATCGTCTTCGGCGTTGGGCTGGCGGTGTCCTGAATCAGCACTATGGTGCTCTTTTGCCAGGCGAGCAAGTGTGCATTAGATTTATTAGGGTCTGACAGTAAAAGCTTTTAATCATTTTAATGCATACATTACAGTTACCGCAGATTTTCTCAGCTACTTTGCCTGAAACAGTGAATCGACCTAAAATCTCAATGCAGCTTCAGCAACACAAGTCAACAAGTCACAAACCACTACTGAAATCATTGTGTAATGAGTAACACTCCTTTAGTAAGGTCAAAGAAAATGTGCCTGCATGTCTGTAGTAGCTCTCTCAATTTAGAATTTGAGTTTAGTGACCCTTCAGTAAATTGGAGAATATTTGTAAAATATCCCCATAACATCCTGGACAGGTTGTGCATTAGAAGGCCCCACACCTCTAAAACTTACCATCAAATGTCTTGCATTGACTACAACACGACAGTGAGCCTTTCCACTGACCTCAAACAATCAAATAGAAGCAATGACATAAAACATTTGCTGCAGAAAAAAACCCTGATCTATTGTCTCCAGAGTTATGTCGAAAGATGCAACGATTCGGGAAGAAGAGACGATAAGACAGGTGGGTGCATGATAAGTTGAGGCCAGTGTTTGTCAACAACACCACAGGCCGAGGGAAGCGTGTTGCTCTGCAGAATGAGCGGAGCCAGCTGTTGGCAGCAGCGGTGTTTGCATGAAAGGAGAACCGTGCTGTGCCGTGCCGTGCCGTGCCGTGCGGTGCATTACCTCCTCAGCCTTCAGCCCCAGGCAGAATGTCAGCGTTTTCTCTGGATCCATGGCGAGAGCTCAGTACCAAGCTAAGCAGAGAAAATACGAAAGGAGAGGTGGGGTGTTATTGTGCTGAGCCCCCATCGCCGCTGTCCCGCTCCACAGACACGGTGGCCTCCCCATCCGCCATTGCCCGGACGGACGGACGGACGGACGGACGCAGGGACGCAGGGAAGGACGGCTGCACACACTGCTATTTTAACGCTGGGTGTCACAGCGCAGACTGCACTCTGTCGTCGACTGTCGCTTGCAGTGATGAGAGGAGGATGTTTCACTCTTTGTTTTCGCAGAGAGGGTCGGAGCTGTGCATGATGTCACCCTCCTCCAGCCCCTGAAGCTCTTCTGTGGGAGCGCAGCGGCTTTTTATTGGCCGGAGCTCCCAGCAACAGCGGCACAGACGCTGCCTCAGCTGGGCCATGTCCGCACACTGTGGCTCCATCAACCAGCCATGAAACCACGACCTGTGTGTGCATGTGTGTTTCTAACTGTGATGAAGCACAACCCTGCCATTTAACATTATATGATGCGTGTATATGTGGTGATTTCTGAGACACAAGCCTTCAATATATTATTTAAATATCCAAAATAATCTAAACCCCAAAACTATATCCAAGTGTGTATCAAGGGTTATAAGAGGAACTTAACATCTTGTGTTGTAAAACTGCACAATAAACTAATATTTCATTACTCTAAAAAGAAATAAGTAATGAAAGGTGACCTTACCTAAATATATATAGTATAAATATATTATGTATATGTACATTATTAACATGTACATAAAATATTTCATTTATACATATGTACAATATTCGGAATCATGTGTTGAATTATTGTTACATTGTGTTTAAACTTAAAAATGGTAACATTACTTTACTTAAATAGTAACATTGTATATCCATAACTTAAATAAATGCTAACTAAGAACAGCTAACTTTAGCTAACTTCACCTCACATTACTCCCCAGCTAACGCTACTTCTTAGCTAGATTAGGCTACATGGTGACGGTACTAGAAAAATCTTCTGACCATCTTTTATTACTTTTTATTTACAAAAAACTGTATAAATTGATAAATGAATAGTGATAGAACAGTGATACCAAATTTAACAGTGAGAGAAAAGTAAGCACTTTTCCATTACGCTAGCTGCTAGCTGTGAATTCAGCCATGTTAGCTTAGCGATAACAGTCACACAGCTTTAGCTACAGGCTGAAATCGTAATATATTCGCATCATCATCCACTTTTACTGCATGTTAACATCAGGGTGCTTGTTGCGGGGCAGTTTTCCAGAGATTTCCCCTCGCTGTAGATTCAGGTCAGTCCTTAGGGCTCCTCAGTTGCTGAATCAGGCTTCTTGTTGGGCCTTTCTCTTCTTTCTTGCCACTTTTCTATTCTGGTCCCATGAACATATTGTTGGAACGTACAGCATCCTACATCCTACTATAGTATACACTATACAGGACATTTGAGGTAATTATTTTTGTAGAAATGTAGGGAAAACGCTACATTTTGAAACACAGGCCTACTGTTTTGGGCTAAACTTTTTAATGTTTCTGTACTCCTGTAACATGGTCACGTTATATCAATTTTAAGCTATAACACCACAGTGAAGATTATCATGTGCCCTGTAGTTCAACCTAAGTATGTTAAGTCTTTTTCTATGTCTTCATGTATGTATGTGTTCATGTACTAATGATGTTTAGCTTTGACTTTCAATGGAAATATACGTGAAATACAATCTATTAGGTATACTCAGAACGATCCATCCATCCATTTTCTATACCGCTTATCCGTCAGGGTCGCGGGGGGAGCTGGAGCCTATCCCAGCTGACGAGAGGCGGGGTACACCCTGAACTGGTCGCCAGCCAATCGCAGGGCCACATACATACAGACAGACAGACAACCACTCACTCTCACACCTACGGGCAATTTTCGAGTTACCAATTAACCTAATGTGCATGTCTTTGGATTGTGGGAGGAAGCCGAAGTACCCGGAGAGAACCCAGGCTAGCATGGGGAGAACATGCAAACTCCACACAGAAAGAGGGTTCAAACCGGGACTTGAACCCAGGACCTTCTTGCCGTGAGGCAACAGTGCTAACCACAGCACCGCCATGCTACCCAAACTCAGAATGATGATTTTATTATTTTTTTCTTTCCTTTTGATGGTACATAGAGGATAGTTGATGTCAAGTCACAACACTTGCATCTTCAGCAAGGTCATGGCCAAAACCTAACAGGGCGGGTAAAAATTCAGCAAGGTGTGTCAATGTTGTGTGTGCTTGTCACAAGAGGGCAGCAGACTACAGGCTTTTGCTTTTTGAGTCATTTGAGTCCGTTCACTTAACCTCTGAGCTGTGGAAGAAAAATTAGAAATAAAATAAGAAAGTTCAGTGAGACTTTGGCAAACAGTTGTTTTGTTACACTTACAGAAAGGCTAATGGAATCGCACTTTATCTTTACTCATTTATTCATCATTGTTTGTCCACTGTGAAACGCGACCTGTCTTTCTCACTTTCTTTCTGTTGCCCTGTGTGAGTGTGTGTGAGTGTGTGTGAGTGTGTGTGTGTGTGAGCCCCTTGACACAAAAGGGGAACAAGGAAACTCTACAGTATTTCCACTGCCACACCTATTGTTCTGCCCATATTTTATACCTGTAGCTGAAAGCCCTCACAGTGAAATACAGGTTTGAGCTCTTGCTCACCAGTTTTGCTTGTGTACTTGAGTGTAAACCCATCAAACCACCAGGATTAAAGGGAGCACTAAAAAAACAGGGGTGTGGTAGTCCCTTAGAGGTATCATGTTAAACCAGTGACAAATGTTAATTGGTTGTTATAACCACAGCATGCTTCATAAAATGTCAATAAGCCACATGCACGTATGAATTTAGAACGAAGGATAAGAAGTTAAGAAAATAAGAGCTGAATGAAGATAAAATAAGGCACAAATCGTAGCTACCTCTTTGCTGCACAAACATCAGAATAAAACTGATCAGTAGCTATTTAATCTTGTGAAAATTAAAAGATGAATGCTGAAAATTTGGGATCCCTAAACTTCAAAAAGAATCTCCCCACATGAGTTGTGGCCACCAAAATGCTGTACCCTGATTTACTGTTATTTTCCTACGCATTAAACAGAAGATTGGTCAACTTGTTTGCTCACACACATAATGTCACAATGTGACAAAACACACTTCCTCTGACCCGTCTCAACACATACACGTACGTGTTTGCACCCAAAAACCCACGGACACAAAAACCAGAAACCCATGATATATGTTCATGTTATTATTCATAATGTTTTTTCTTCAAAACTTCTACATTAACAGAGCAGAACAGCTAGAGACATTTCAAGCCTTTATGTCCCACAAAACCTGTCAACAGCGAACATGTGGAAAAGTGAGTCCTGATTAGCTGTTGGTAGAAGTGCTTGGCAGTACAATTCTGCAACAGGAATTAAAGGAAACTCAAAATGAAACTCATTTTATGGTTTGATTATCTTTCCATGGTGAGAGTAGACCTGTGTTTTATGCAGTAATCACTCCTGCTAATTACTTTATGCCTTCTGGCAGGGAATATGTAGGTTACATAAATTGCAGACTGGTATTCAGTATGTGACACGTGGCCTTGCAGCACGTCTCTGCCTCTCTCTTATCTCCCATCAGAGACATCACCCCTCTCTATCCACAAGAGCGGGGTGGTTTCGATTCAGCAGCTACACATCCACAACTACATGAGAAAAATACGTCTAAGGCATGTTTCTCTGAGCAAGTTTCTATTTTATTAACAGAGAATGGAGTCTCAGAAATGCATGAAACAGAAACTATTTAGGGAACAGTATAATGTGTATAATGTGACAGTTTAGGGGAGACTTTGATCAGAGTTTGTTTGGCATTGAATCCTCCTGTGCCAGCAGGCACACGTGAGGTTCAAAAAGGTTACAACCACTCAGCCGTTTACTGGCACAAGGTGAGTTATTTTCTTCTTTCCAGAAAGCAGACAGTGTAAAGAGCTGAAATTAAGAGAGCTTTTCAACTTATGACAGCCCTTTAAAAATGATGATTTTCTGCATCCCGTAAACTGCCAATGAAGCTGCAGGATTTTAAACTCAGTTATGATGATATGACTGTTATCTCAGCAAGCATAGTATTAGTTCTTTTAGGGCCACACATTCAAATTTACATCAAATATCAGTTCCCTCTTCATTCCACCTGCTGATAAAATCTCACTCTGCACAACCTCCATACTGTTAGTGCTCATACAGAAATGTCTCACGTCACATCTCAAGCTGACACACTCACATCTTTAACAGCACACACAATGGATACTGTATGATAGCATCGGGGATGGCGGAACACAAGTTGTTTTGTGAGAGATTAGCCGCAGCCCAGGTCAAAACACTAGACGTCATACTGTAGACTTTGACACAGGTGTCAGAAATAAGACAGCCCTTGTAAGATAGCAAGGAATGTTTCCTGTGGCTTCATGGGTTTTGTCTCACTTTGAAACCCGTCCATCAAATGATGTCATAAATCTTCACAATGATGCCACTCTGGAAGGCTCAAAGGGAAAAAACACCAGCCACACCACTGTAAACTTCCTTTTTCTCTCTAAAAGTTCAGCAGAACGTCCACGAATCAACCACCAAAGCTTAATAATTTGCTAATGCTGGGAAATGCAAAGTGGTCTGTTGCTGAAAAAACAACGTGCATCTGCCTGCACTTACCACATTGTCAAGTCATATCCTGTGCCTCGTGGACATGTGACATTTAAAAATGCCACTGTAAATGACAGCACAGTGCATGATGGGTCCCTAAAGGGGAGAGAAAAATTCCATATCCTTTGCACTATTACCAGCCATTTTCCACAGCAACGAGGAGCACTGAGCTTTATTTGCATGTTAAATTACAGCCACTCGTGTTCAGCTTTTTTCTCTTTGCATGGCTTTAATAATACGTGCATGCCAGAAACCTTCAAATTTAAATTTTCTGCAAGCAAGTTACCTCCTATTCTCTTTATGTTACTTCTCCTTGGGCCTTGATTTGCACTGTTTGACTTGGTACTCTCTAACATGCAAAACCACAGGTTCTTTTTGCCTAACCAGAGATCTACAGATAAAACACAATCAGTGCTAAATTTCCACACCAAGATAATTTGATTGTCACCAAAACCTAATTCAGCATCTTCTGCTCTTGTTTTTTCACACTGAACATAGGCCCATACGGGTTATTTCGCACAAGATATTTCTATATTTGTATTTGTTTGTGATCTTCTTGCTGATTTGGAGTAGTCAGGACTGTAAAGATAGGTGATGACACCACTTATTACCGACACTCCTTCGCTCTGTCACTCACTGTACATCATATCAGTGGCCAGGTCCCAAGATGAATATGATGTGTCACCAGAAGGTTAAAGTGATTAGAAAATTACATCTCTTTTCTCTAGTTTTTGCTGGTTTACTTGTAAAATACTGAATACTTTATCAAGCCTCTAACAATCCCTCAGATTAAGAGTGTGTGAGACTCACGTTGACTACTCATGTGCATAACCTCTCATTAAAGGTGACATACAGACTCTACAGTGAGAACTGAATTCGCATATGAATCTTCTATGAATCATTTTATCTTCATCTTCACTTAAAGATGTAGCATTGCATGACATTTTCACATAAACGTGACATTGTGGTTAATAACAAGAAGTGCACACGCCGTGAAGATAACTTTTTTTATTCCATTTTGGGAATTTGTTTAGAGCACTATATTGCGCATAACTTTCACACTGAGAATTTGGGCTGTCAAATAAAGTATGGAAAAGTAGCTTCATTTAAGTGACTAAATAGTAAACTGAGGCTGAATCAGAGTCTGGCAGTTTTGTTGTGTTTTGATGCCTCTGTTGCCGTGGAGATGCCACTGTCAATCAACTCTGATTTGACCACACCCACACAGACCTGATCAAGTACGTTACCAGAATTCCTGAGTACTTAACTCTTATTTACGCATAAGTTAAGAATGTTTTCTTTACCTAACTTAATTTTTGATCATTGCTTTAAATATTTTATGTTATAAAGAAATGCTAAATGTCTGAGTCCAGGTTTGCTTTAAAACTTGTTAATGTCTCTGCAACCATTGCTGACACACCTCGCCACCACTTGTCCCATCAATCAAATACCTGCCACTGATACCTGACGTTGAGCACGAGGCCTTCGATGATCCTCCGCCAGCTGTCATCGGTTAATGCAGACCACGTCACTGGATCAGTGTCTTTGGCCTCTTTGTTTGAAGTGCGACTGCAGCGTGTTATCATCAGCGTTGTAAATCAGCTGTCCTTACGCTAATATAATACAGCTGTCAAACAGAACTACAAGGGGACGGATACGCACAACTATTTCTCTGATGTTTGTTGAAGGATCACAAGACTAATCTGGGTGCAAACATTTGACATTATGTCGTACAGCCCTGCACTAACCACATGCAAACCAAGCACAAAAAAAACATAATATACTGCTCTAAATGTCAATACACAGATGTACCAGGCCTTATTGCTAATACACCGTTCCGCCTTATCACTTTACAATGCATCCTCATCTCAGCTCATGTGAGTGGACATCATGAGATATTCAGTGGGAACCGTATTTTTGCTGATGTGTGCCCAATCATTGTGTGGTATTTGGTTCCACAGAGACAGTTGTATCAATGTGAGTCACTATCTCTTGGAAAGAGAGCACACCCTGACTCTGCTAAATAATGAGCTGGCAGTAAAGATCTGCTGTTTGGGCACAAACTTCAGCTCACAGCTCTCCCCCCACACAAACAAAAACGTCCTGTTTTAACATTTCATTTTTCCTCCCCTGCATTTTTTTTTTCTTTTTTTTTTTTTGGTTACTGGAAGTATTGTTTCCACATGAGAGCAGTTGAAGCAAACATAATGTGTTGCTCTGATTCTGAAACTCTGAACTCATGCAAAAGGAGACAAACACTGATTCTCACTCAGAGAGAAAGCACATGTGACTGACAGGCTGTTTTGAACCCTTACTCTCGTGTTCCTCTCTTTGACAGCGGATTAAACTGACAGAAGCCCCGCCCTCCCCCTTGCACGCATGCACACACACACACACACACACACACAGAGTCTGGAACCACAGGCCAGAGGTTCATGACAAGTCCTGGCAAGTCATCCGTAGTTAACTTAATGAGGGTAGTAGAGACGTCGAGACACACACACACACACACACACACACACACACAAGCACATGCTATCAAACATGATTATCATACTGTTGAGTGAAACAACCAAAACATCATATGAGAAGGCTTGCATCAGGTTACCTCACGTTCCTGCCTGAAATCCATAGCTTCACAATAGAGTTTCATAACCAAAGAACGCAAACAAAATGTTGTATATCATAATCCAGAGACTTAACTTTCAGTGTTTTTGTTTACTTGCAGGTCAAAAAGGATTAACTACTAAACCTTGTGTATACTTAAGTAAGCTCATGTCATTTTTCTTATGTACCACATACACAGAAGTCAGACATAAAAAACATTCAAAAATGTCTAGTTGAAAGAAAATAAGACAAACCACCAAGCAACACATACATAAATAGAGATCACTATTGTTTGTGACTCCCTGATGTAACAAATGGGAGTTAAAATGCTCCCATAGGATATATGCTACCATTCCTTCAGTCTGTTTCTACTTAAATGTGCGTACAATGCTGACACAAACAACACAACGTTTACCCTGCTGCAAACACAATATATCAAAGAAAAAGGAGATGAACATTCACATTCAAAGGTTCTGCCTCCTCTAAGATGAATTATCCATGGAAGGGTCAGACCAAGGCTCATAGTTAACTGAGACAAGACCATGGCTAGAATAAAAAAAAGTGTTGGACAATGTTGATTTGGTTTGATCAAGAGTGGGGGAAGGGATGAAAAACTGAAAAGGAAAAAAACACATAAAGTAAAAAAAGCCTTCATGTCAGTGATGTTCCCCCCCTTTACCCCACTGTTGATTCCACTCTCTCCACAGGACCTTGACGACTTTCTTCTGTGTTCGGTGCTGCTGCTGACATAAGGCTTTTGTCTGAGACTGGCACAAAAACAAGAGGAACCCAGAGGACCATCGGAGCCCAGAGAGGAACAGAGAAGCATGAGCAGTACAACAAGTGCACCGGGCTGAGTTGCACCACTGACTGCGCAAGCCAGTCAGCAGAGGAAACTCCAGCACCAGCAGAAAAGCTGGTTCCCAGTGCACGTCGGCAATGTGTCTGCTTCCACATGTACACGTCTTATTTGAGTTCAATGACATTGTTTCAAAGAGGACTGACTGATTCAAGTCTTACTGCTGCAGCCACATAAATATACTAAAACGGAAAAACATGCAATTTTTTTGTTCCACGGCCCGTTGGAACGGCATGGCGCCTGGTGACAAGAAAGGCTGATGAGAAACTGTTAATATGGTATCTATAAAAAGGGACTGACTGATATTGAAACATACCCCTCTGCACTATATTGCTTATAGTTTCTGAGGCTTGCACTTTTCTGTGTCACGCCTGCCTTTGGTGACACAAGATGAAAGTGCGCCTGTGAGGGGTAACGCTTTTGCAAACACCACTAATTTGTTATTTTCTCTCATTCTGTCTCACAGTAAAACATTTCACATGTAATCTGGTGCCTAAGTTGGCACTCCCTCCCCTCCTTTCCTTGCAGATTTCTTGCTGCACATTTCAATCCAGTGAATTCTTTGCTGGCCTGACTCCACCACTGACTCTCTCTCTCAGTTTTCCTTACTCCCCTGCCCTGCTGCTCTCTCTATTTTCCTACTTTTTTTTTCTGGAGGCCTGAGACACAGTGACCCACTTCCAGTTCCTTCCTCTCTCCGTTGCAGTGTGTGTAAATGTTAAAGCTAACGGTTTTTGTTTTTGCAGCATTTTTGCCCCCCCCCACCTCACCCCACCCCACCTCACCCCATTTTTTTTTCTCTTTGTCTCCCTCCCATACAACACTCCGACCCACACTCACTTGCTCTCTGTGCACGACCCAGGGAAGCGTCCTGTTTGCAAGTGGGAGTGGATAGGGATCTTTGCCATGAGTCATTACCAGGGGACCCCTGGCACTCGGCTGAACCCCTCCTCTGCATGCAAGGAATGCTAGCTAGATGCACTCCAGCCTTAATGAAAGGGGGCACTCATTCAGATGCAGACAGCAGAACTTTATGAAAGTTTGATAGACAGCGGGGTGTTGACAAAGAAAAGCAATTTTTGAAAAATGAGGATTTTCCAAGCGTAACAAGTCCATCCAGAGGACCAGAAAATTGACGGTCAGGAGTATTTATGAGTTCTTTTCCCCTCTTTTTTTCTTTTTTAGGTGTGCACAGCTGCACTCTGGGGCAGTGGAAACATTTGCAGGCAGACACAAGGCTCTGGCTCTCTGACATACTCTGTCATTAAACATGCATGCAACCTGTGTTAGGCCTATACGTGCACCCATTATGCTATAAAAACAAAACAAAAAAGTAAAAAATCAATTTTTCTTTCTGTTCTTTCTAATTTCTCCTATGTCTCATTTCCCCCCTGTTGTTTCTCTTACCCCTCTTGACTCCAGCCTCTCCTCCCTCTTGTTTTTCTCCCTCATTCCCTCTACCTTCCCCCATGGCTGAGTCTGGCAGGGCCACGGGTTCAAAGACGTGCAAGCACCAGAATGTAGGTCAGCCATCGGTGCTGAGTTACTGATTAGAAACAGCTGTGCATTTGTGGGCCATTCTCTCCGTCTGCTGAGGCCAGCAGCCATCACATAACCGAACTGAGCTATAACTTTGCCGTTCAAATACCCCCCTGCTCTGAAACTGCTGCACTCTGTTCCACTTTCCTCCCTAAAAATGATGAATAAGGGGATTGCATGAGCACTTTGGTGTTGGTCAGGTCTTATGAAACATGCTCCTGGGTTTAAATGCAAACAAATCTTGTGAATCCTGTGCACCGCCGCTGTCCTACTGATCTCTGTGCATACAGGAAGAAAATGTGTTGGCATGTTTTTGTCTTTCTAACATGCATGTTTCCTTTCTCGTTGGTCTTTCAGTTCCTTCATAAAAACACCCCTGGAGGTTCATTGCCCTAATTTTCTCAGAGCTGGGCATATCTGTGGTTCTGCCTATTGTTTTCGGATAAAAACATTGCTCAATTGCAGAATGTGTTTCCCTCCTGCCGCTTTGGACAATAGCTGATGTGTAGCATGAATTAACTAGCGAGTGCATGATCTGACTAAAAACTGCGGTGGTCCTGAAGGTGACACCAATACTAGCATGTCTGGATTAGACCTTGATGCCCCTCCAGACTTACCCTAATTGCCAGTGCTGGTTCTTATATACATATATATATACACACACGCATGCAGCACCTGGGGGCAATTACCTGCCACGACCCATGGGACACCACCTGTCAGGGGCCCTAGCATGTGCATAGAGAAAAGAAAGATGGCTTATTTGTGTGGAGAGGAGTGCCTTGCATGTCAATCTTCGCCTTCAGTATTACACAAGTAAGTACAGAAACCCCTCCCCAAGGCCAGAGACAAAACCACACAAGCAAGGAAACACACCACCACCAAAAGTGAAGCAGTGGAAGAGTACAGCAGGAAGAGAGCTGTGATGACTTTTCACAGTCCGGACCCTTTTAACACCCCTCCCTCCACTGCCAGCTCAGCACCGGATATGAGCCAAACCCTGTACCTTGCAGCTGTGGGCCTAAAATGCCAGACGGGCAAAATAATGCACACAGAGAAAAACAGAAACCCAAACACTCACATTCGCATATAACATATCCACAATGCAAGCATGCGTGCAAGCATACAAAGATCGCAAACAAAGGTTTGCATGCAATCAGTCTCAAAAACACATGTCGCAGAGACAATGTTTGTATGACCCTGTTGGATGGTAGTAATTACAGTGGCGTGTCATCGCTGACATTTGTCCCTACCACACCCTTTGACCACTTGTGAGCGAGCCGATGAAAAGCTTAAGCTAAACATTTCAGCATCGTGGGTATTCCCACATACACACAAGTGATTATTGGCAGGGCATGCGTGCATGTATGTTTTTTTTCCAAGGCCTATGGAAGCCAACAGTTGTTGGATTTTGTTGGTTTTCCTGTGAATATTTTAATTACTTTTTCTGTGTGCGTGGCTGCTTTGTGTGACTGAATTTTTGCTATAATGTTTTTTGCTGTAGAAGTGTTTCAAGAAGGTCATGTGATTGGTTTAATAGTTTGACACACTTGTACTTTCTTGCTGAGACTTAGATGAGACGATCGATTATTGTTTGTGCACAGATTAAACAAAAGAGATACAGTGTTAATTTGTGAGCTACAAATGTGTCGGTAGACATATTTTTGAGCTTTGGACAGAGCCATGGTGGATTTTAATATACACTACTCGCAAAAAGTTAGGGATATTCGACTTTCAGGTGAAATATATGGAAAATGTAAAAAGTGAATGCTACAGTGATATTATATCATGAAAGTAGGGCATTTAAGCATGCAATGGTAATTTTATTCATCTTAAACAATTTATTGAAAGAAAATCTAACAACAGTGGTGGGTATACCACAACAAAAAATGTTCAGTGTCTCAATAAATTGGGATGTGGCCAAAGGACGTCCACTCCTCTCCTTTGATGAGCATGATGAGGAGGACTGTTTAAATACCAATTCTAACTGAAGCAGGAAATGTATTGGTCGATTCATGGATCAAACCTGTTGTGAATTTTGCTGTTAAGCTTCTTGTTAGAGAACAGCAACTTGTGCAAAAAGTACTGAAACACTGAACAGTTGGACATGTGCATTCAAAAGTTTAGAGAAGGTCACATTAAGTTCACCTGGAAAGTTTAGAATGCATTTTAGGTTCATCCTGAAATTTCACCTGAAAGCCGAATATCCCTAACTTTTTGTGAGTAGTGTACATAAATATATATTAAAATCCATGATTTTAAAACCCTGTCTCCAGTCTTTATGCTAAACTAGGCTAATCCCCTGGCCAGTGTAGTGGCATTGATCTTTTTCTAATCTAACTCTCTTTCCCAATATATCTGAGTTTTTCCACTGTAAAATCTGGTAAACATTAGAATGATCAACGTCAAAGATGACCCCTGGGACTGTTCACTGTTAGAAAAACTACAAACGTTTAAATCCACCTTTCAAGCCAATAGGGGGTGATACTCAAAAGACGAATTTTGGGTGGAGCGTCATTTCATGTGAATGCACGGAAATGCACAGTAAACAAGTCACATTTGTAACTCTAGACATCCTGACAAGGATTCTCAGTGGGATATCAGACTCAAGTCTAAAACCAGGACAGGATCCAATGTTCTGCTTCTTGTTTCATCTAGGCAGCGCTTTCATTTTCTAATATTCATCCATTATCAGAAGAGAAGGACATCCATTGGTGGGTGGTCTGTCACCATCCTTCCCTGCTGCCCACCCACAAGAGAAGATAGGCCTGGTTTGCATATTTATAGGGAGGATGTTTGTTGTTAGAGACCCGCTGTTTGAGTGTATGAATTAGCTTAAGTTCGCCAGTTGCCATGGTCACGGATATGGTTGTTTTATTTGAGCCCATTCAACCTCACATACACACATCCCTGCCCCCCTCAGACTTCCTTGAATTTCAGTGGCTGTATGGCTTTTTTACTTGGTGTGGGTGTCTGTGTTTCAGCCTGGTGGGATTTTTTTTCTCACTAGTTAACCAGCGCTAAAACCCGTACATAGTTTTTATTAGTGTCATTGACTTTCTTTGACAAATTTCTCATGATTTCCATTTCTTCAACATACACATACCTGAATGCAGCAGCCCTGTGCACTCATGCTTTAACATCACAAGAGTTCCTGGTCCCACGGACAACATATGCCACAGCAACATGGTGTTATCATGTGGCATGTTGAGCTCAAGCGGAGACGGAGCAAGTGACAGTCGTTCTACCGCAGCGCCCATGCCAGGAAGGCAGAGGAACTGAGGAACCCAGGGGCCTGGACAGAGGCCAGATGACCAGTGCCAGACACAGAAAAGAGTCCAGGTGCTACAGCTAGTGCCACAAAAAAAAGAGGTTGGACCACAACAAGACTGAGATGCTACAGCATAGATGAATAGTTTGCCACCTTTCAGCCTCTTGCTGTGCAAACAGCCGTCAGCTCTGTGGGCAGAACCACACTGACAGAGAAAGATGGACAGAGGAGGAGACAGATGGAAGAATGCATGGGTGGAAGGGGAGGAAAGAGGCTTTTAGATGGCCTTTGTGCATATGTACAGATCCAGAACACACTGCTGCCAGGGTGACAAGTACATATCTAAGAGATAACTCCAATAATGCTAAATCAGCTATATGCAAATTGTAAAAATATCGTGCAAGAAAAATGTCAGGTGATGGTCTCCAAAATAATGATATCAGAAAGGAAGAAGAGTGGGTAATGAATTTTATCTTTTTTTTTTTTTTTTTTTTTTTTTTTTTTTACAAATACTACTAATAGCCATGCAACCATCACTGGTGATTTAATTACCTCAAGGTTATTCAGTTACAAAGTAGTTAAAGGAGATTTAATAACTTCTGAGACTGTTTCATGCTCTATTATTGTTTTGTCTAGCCGTGTTTGCCCTCAAAAACTGTGACCTAAGAATATCTACATCATATGCTCATCCCACATGCTGAGATAAGCATAGCTGTACAAGCTATGACTCAAACAGACGTGACAGCCAGCACACTGAAGCTGGACTGTAAAAGCTCTTTAAAATAAAAAAAACTTCCCTAAACACTTCTAAATGTTGCTGCAAAACATAAACATAAAGATCGAGCATAATGATTGTGCAAGGAAAATGTCTAGACTGGAAACAGGATTGTGTATGTGTGTGTGTGGGAGGGCTGCCCTACACATCTGAGATATTTTGGCTGAAAGAAAGAAATAGCAGCCCACGGAGTGAGGTTTGAAGCCTAGCAACATCAAAGGTTTACAGAGGTTTCCATATGTAGCGCAAACTGCCAGCTATACCATGAGAGAGCCCTGCCTTAAAATCGTAATAACATGATGCAATAGAGTTCTGCAAAGACACAATACGACTTAACTGTTGTTGAACACTTCTAAGGCAAGAAATTGGATCACGCAATTGGATGCTTGTGTTACGTTTGCAAATACATGTAGAGTAGGTGTACAGACTCAACCCTTGTTGTGTACACACCCCACCTTGCCCCTTAGGAACATTTCCAGACAGTTCTTTCTGTGGTACGTCACCGTCTGTGACACATAGGATGCTCCTGAAAATGCTTTGGGGGAAGGGATGTGTGATGGGACATGTCAGTTCAGTGACTAAAGCTGTTTAAGTGTCTACTACGCAAACCGTGTGGTGTATTGCATCAAGTTAAGCTGAATGGAAAATGGCGAATTGCAGGTGTGAAGTCACACAAGCCAGAGCACCTTTTTGTCATGGGACATAATTAGTCCAGTGAACAGGAGATGTTGCTTGGGACCAATCAGAGCGTGCTCACACTAATACGATGTGACCTTTGTTCAGTATGGGCAGGAACACTGGATTTCTGATCTGAGCCTTGTAATAGGCTTTAACTCTATCAGCTCATGGTTTTAGCATCTATTTCAATGCAGACAAGACCTTGATTTGTGTTTTCAAAAAAAGGAGCTTTTACTCGATGTTTATAATAATCGATAATAACTAACAACATTTCTGATCCTGGGCCATGGACAGAAAATGTAAAATGGTGTCCGAGGGCTTTTGTCCTCTCTGCAGTTAAACTAGAGCGTAGCGTCATTAACAGACCTAATCCTGATTACATGTGGAACCAAAATGGTGGAAAAGCAGACTACAGTAACTGACCTTTGGCCTAACGGATGCAGTGGAGAGTGCTCGCAAATGGGAGGAAGGTAGTCAGTAAACAGTCAGTATCAACAAGATAAACAACTCCACAGCTCTGCAATCTCTCTTCCCTCATCTCTCATTAGCTTTCTTGATTAACAATCACACTGGAGTCACGTTAGCACACTGTACCGGACCTGTGATTTTCCACATGCATGGACACACGTCAATACATAAAACACTGCAGGAAAAAGGGTGTTCAGTATTGACCCTCAGCAAGCAGGCCTTAAATTGTGACTTCTGTCAGACTTGGGTTGTCTGCCTTGGCTCCAGACTATTTACTGTTGACTTTTAAAACTAAAAGACTTTAGAATTTATCGTTGAAGAGGGTTTTATGGGCCACAGGCATGACTGTAAGTGCAATGAGACTCGACAGTCTCGTGTAAAAAGGAGCCACCCTCCAGTCACATATTGAAAGCATTTGGGTTATTTCCTGAGAACATCACTTTGATTGGGGGATTATCACTTTTAGACCGCCCGCTGTGGCTCAGAAAGCAGAAAACACATGTTGCTGATATTTTGCTCCTCAGTCATGCCTAAAAATGGAAAATGACTTGAAGCAGGGAAATGAAACCTTGCATTTAAGTTGATTCCTTTTATGATTGAGGGCTATCGCATATGGCTGAACTGTGAACATACTTTTTATGTTTAATTCTCACAAACAAAGATCTCCGTTTTTTAGTAGTCTCAGTTCTCTGCTGCAGAGTTGCAACAGAAGACTTAGTGTAGTTTAAATCAGATGTTATTCCAAACAGTTTGGCCAATAATTTACAAGTAAACAAAGGAAAACAGAAATAATAAGATTTTGAGGTGGACATTAAAGCAGCTTAAAATACCATGTATTAGTGGGGTGTAGTGCAGGGTATATGCTTACTTTATTGTTACTTAAAACTAAAAACTACAGTAGAGAATATAAACTAAAAATCCCAACTCATCAACACCTAAATTTAAAAGAGAGAGAGAGAAAAAAAAAAGAGTTACAATGCTGTTATTTAATGTGCAGATTTGGTGTCTGATGATCCGCGGCACAAACATTGTCGTTGAGGCCAGCTGGTGACTGGTGGGATTGACAGGATCAAGATGTTTGGCTAAGATGGAGCGATAGATGGAGGAAAACAACAAAAGAGTGGAGAGAGTAGTCATTTGACTGACAGGCCTGAGGCAATGAGCAATGCAAAGCCTGAGCCACTATGATCAGAGAGCATGCAGATGATAAGTCTATAAATAGAAACATGCAGCGAGAGGGACAAAGGCTATTCCCTTTCATATGATACAAGAGGATGGTTGAATTTCTGCACTGTATTGAACACTTTAGACCATGACCTGCTGTCATTGCATTTTTGGATCACTGACATAAAACACACAAGCACAATGACTACTTTGACCATATTATATTTATGTAAATCTCACCAGATGAGATTGCTAAATATATACAACTAAAAGGTTTTATGAGAAAGCCACAAACACTGTGAAATATGTAAAAAAAAAACAAAACAAAAAAACAATAATTCATGCATGCTGCAAACAGCACTCATCTACATGACGGTGGTTCACTTTCTATTGTAAAATAGATTTTAAAAGTGATACATGCTGAAATCAAGTAGATTCAAGTAGATTAACATGTGTTTTACAAAACCAGATGTTCTTCTGCAAGTCTTCTGAATTACCATAAGGCCTGAGTTTTTCCTACATGTCTGCTTGATCAGCATTCATTTACTACACTAACTCCATTTTATTTAAAGCTGGCTGTAAGTTAGCATTGTAACCGAGATGATTGTAAAACCATATCACTGAATAGTTACAGCTAATGCAGTAGCAAAAAGCCACATCCGGAAACAGGACTGAAAATCTTAGAAATAATTACATGCAAAACGATGACTATGAATGCTTTGCTTACGTAACAGATGCTTGCAGGGCCAAGGTCAACTTTCTCATTGACCTCAAGTGAGGTCACACAAATGCTTATACAACGAAACCTTACAAGACACACACCCGTCATGACTCCATAAACCTGTAGATTCCTGCAACATAAAATAAGCTACAGGAGTGCAAAGTTCAGAAGCTGGGTGAATCGATGTCTCTGCATAATGTAGGCCTATGACAAGAAGTGTGCAGGAGGCATAACTTCCCTATGGTTACCTCAGCGATCGTCTCGAGGTGTAGCTCAAACACAGCATCACGTTTGACCAGAACAAATGCACCAGTTTAGTTGTTCTGAAACACTTGACACAGGCATGTCTGGGTCATATTCTCACTATGACTGTACACCGGCTGCACCATGTCAAACAAGGCTGCAGTCAGGCTAATGTGGTCTCTTGTTTACTGTGTCTTCATTTCACCATGAAGAACGCACATGCAGGCAGGACAGCAGACAGTACTCTCCCGTGAAAAACCATCAAACGTGCTCATATATAAATCATTGAACTCTATTAGGCTTAAGGAGGGACAAAACAGAAAGGGAAAAATATCTCCTCTATTCTGGTCTGGATATAGTGAATTAAAATTGCAGGGGAGGAAAGATCATTAATCATCTCGCTGGCAAGCAGTCTTGCCTCATAAGTGGTTATTAAAAGGACAGACAAAAGAAAGCCAACCATCCACATGATCCCTGTTTTGCATCATGACAACAATGAATTTGTGGATAACAAAAAAAAATTTAAATATCAATAAATAGAATATTAAACTAAACAGGAGTTACCACTTCGTTCATATGACACTAAAGTGAAGTCATGCAAAACACAGGCAGGAAAAAACAGGAAATAAAAGCTCTTGATATACATGAATTTATATAGAGTTTCATTTGCAGCTGAATGTGGTTTCTGCATGGCCTCAGCTGGGTGGACCAAATATAATCATCATTTTTTTTTAAATGTCACATCTTCCACAATCACCTGCTTCCTGAATGTCTAATTTGACATTTTTTTCAGTGGACTGAAATAGTTTTTTAGTGTGATGTAAATAAAATAGCAACTACAACTACTAACAAACAACATACACCACTCAGTCTCTCTACACTATGCTGTAAACAAATGAGTATATGGCATTTTAACACCATTTCTAAATGTCCATTTGTGTGTGTGTGTGTGTGTGTGTGTGGCTGCTAGTGGCAATCACACACAGCTTTAGGTAATTTTTAATTTGCACATCCCTCTTGTAAACTTGCTCACATGCACAAAAGCTGACAGCAACAGACTTGCGGCAATTTGTGCTGTCGGAAATCTCGCAATCCATAATAAACTGTCTGCACTACAGGCCCCATGAGGATCCTGCATGACGCTTATTACCAAGAAACTACAACAAAAACAATGTTTGTGGCTCTGGTCCTCTGGGGCCTTTTCCTCATCGTTCACACCCAAAGTCACTTCCCTCATTGGAAGCCTTCATGATTTCTTCACAAAGAACCGAACAAGAACAATCTCAGGCACAAACATCTGGCTGCTAACAAAGTCAACGGCTGCCTGCCACACAAACCAGCCCACATCTACACTGTGCAGGCTCTCCTGCTGACATATTCATAACTCTTCCTCCTACAAAATGACAGTTTGCTCCTGCAAACAAATTCAACTTCAAGCGTATTACACCACTGTTTCTCTGTGATTATTAATTAAGCAACTTTGGCTTGATTCTGCCCTCTGACATGAAGCACTGGTACTGAATCTGGAGCCAGGAGCTACCTGAGGTGTGGATTCGAGTCACGACTTGAGTCATGAATCTGATGACATCTTATGACTTGATTCACCCAAATAAAAAAAGACTCATTACTGGACTTGAACGATAACGTCACTGACTTGTGACTTCACTTGGACTTTAGCCTTTTGACTTGGCATGTCTTGTGTCCTCGCCAAGCTCGTGATCTAAAAACACTACATTTTGTTATAATTAGTCTATTGTCATTTCTCTAATTGTGGGCACTGAATCTGTTGACCAGCTGACAGGAAAAGTATTTTTTAGCATTAGAAACAAGCAGTAAGACAACAGTTAAATCCTCAGGTTATCACATGTTATGTGAAGCATAATTGAAACAGCAAATTTAAAAAAATGGCCATCACCACTTTTCAAAGCTAAAGTTACCTTATTTAAACTGTTTTCTTGGACGGACAGTATTTGTTCACCTTTGAGATGCTGGGACCAGAAAATGTACAATAATTTTCTGTCAAATCAACAATTGTTTTAGCTCCGTGTCACAGGAATAACATGCCAAGGCACACTCATTGAGGAAGTTTGTTTGAGTAATGAATAAGAATTTGTAAAAATATTCAGTGCAATTGCACTATTTGTTATTCTGTTTAAAATCTGAATTACATTTGTTGAAGGGAGGATAATGATTGAAGGACATGTAACACGAAGCTTAAGGCTTCACTAGCCCAAACCAGAGACTTACAGACCTACAGAGCAAAGACTTCGTCTGTGGCAGCACAACAAGAGCTCTCACATTAATACATCAACGCCGTTACTTCCATGCCAACTGCATGATTAGGTGGATAACATTTACACTTTTCAAGGCACTTGTGTGGTTTGCAACTTACCATTTTCACTAGCTGATACAAACACTGCAAATAACACTTTTTGAGATCTTCATTGCTCATAAACCAATTCAGTTTCTGCAGCTTCATACAACACTTTCATAATGACTTAAACAGGAAATGAACACCAAACACAAAGACTGTCAGTGATTCAGACATGCCACACACTCTTATGGGAAATAACTGATGTATTCAAAAGGGCTGACTGTTGACTTAATGGCTGTTAAACGTTTTCTTCACGGTCCAAATCCAAAAGCATACTTTTGAGAAGTTATCAAATTTGGCATCCAAAACAACAGGCCAAGTTCAACAATGACACACGCCCAGAATTCATCCCAGCCAATCAGATGGGGTCTGAATTCGCGTCAATCCAATCAGCGAAGGAGGGGGAGGGCAGCAAAGGCTGTTGCTAGGGCATGTCCCTGATGACTTTCGCTCTGTCGAGCCAATCACAACGCACCTCGAGGTTTCAAGGCTGCTCATAGGCCGAGTTATGCTCAGAGAGCCCGCCCACTGGCTTCTCTGATTGGACAGAGTTGTGATCAGTCACTCCGCTGAGTTTTAGTTAGGTGCTGTTGATACTGTAGTTTGGAGTCACCAAGACTCAGAACTGAATATAGCAGCGCACATACACCGCTCTGACACAGTTTTTAAATTTCCATTCCATTATTTCATGACTTGTACATTTGTGTAAATAGATTACTTCTATTTTTATAACGAGACAACAACAAGATGGAACTTAATTCTCTTTTAATTCTGCTGGAGGCTGCAGAGTACTTGGAAAGAAAAGACAGAGGTATTTGAAGCTAAAATTGACCAGTTGACAGGATTTCTGGGCTGATGGTTATTTTGTGAATGTGGAGTTAGGATGGCAGCTAGCTCGATATTCTGTCATATGTAAAGTTTAGACTTGCCCTGCCATAGTGCAGGTATGATGTCACTTTACAGACAATGGGACATAGACCAGGCGATGGGTGCAAACTGGACCTGGTAGCTTACAAGCTAGGAAAGAATAGCTGTATTTTATTATTTAAAGTATGTCATGTGTTCGCGAAGTGCGTTTGCGATATCAGATATACTCAGAATGGTGTTGTATTTTCGCATTCTGCTCTTCGGAAATGAGTAAACAAGAGTGACATTGAAAATACGAGGCAGTATCGTAATGACAGATACTCATAAATGCCCATGTAGCATCAACTGTTTAAAATCTAGACCTTGCTGAGGGCTATGCAGAGCTACACGGGCGCATTGGAAGCGATAATATTGATGATCGATCACGTTTTGCTCTTCTTGAAATGACATTTAGCCTCCATAGCTATTTCATGTTTCACTATTTCTCTCAGAATTGACATCACCGACAGCTTGTTATTATGATCATTATTATTATTATTATTATTATTATTTCTAATCCTTGCATTGCAGACACAATCAATTAACATTCACTTTTTTTGGTTTTTGTTTTTCCTCAATAGAGGCAGAACACGGTTATGCGTCTGTTTTACCGTACAGTAGCGACTTTTCCAGAAAGAAAACGAAAGCCTCGCCAATTTCCAGAAAAACACAGAACAATAGGTAAATATAATTCTTGTTTTTTTTTTTTGTTTGTTTGTTTGTTTGTTTTCTATCTCTTTGTGCAAGTGCCCGCTGATAGAAAACACGCACAGACACAGTTGGAGGAGAGCTGTTTTCATGCACACTGCCATCTTTTTGCAGCCTGGGCTGGGCTCTCTGTTTTGGTCTCTCCAATAAACACTGCCACGCGTACACTGTCAACTCTGCTGCTCCCACTCTCTCTGCTTACCACACACCTAAAACCCTCCCCAAGCTGAGCAGCACACACACACACACACACACACACACACACACACACACACATACCCGACATGCACACAACCTTTCATTTCTGCACCCTGTCTGGCACTGCAATGTCGTCCTCTCACCTGCACAAACCCTCCAAACGCCTGATTTTCACGTGGTTAAGTGTGTGTCTGATGTTAAATGAAAGTGTCCTCTACACACTGCTGGTGTGTGTGTGTGTGTCTGATCAGGATATCGATTGCCTTGTCATTCTGTCCTTGTTCAACTTTAATTAAAAGCCAGTTGGACCTCCTTCATATACTGTCACAGCCTGCAACTAACATAGCCATTGCTGCACGGCCATAAAATAACACAGAAGTATTACATGAGTAAATAAATCCAACTTTCAGTTTCTGTTCGATCACTTGTCACTCTAGTTTAAGGTCATTTAAACATCAGCAGGTCAGTGTTTCATTCTCATCTCTAAAATTAAAAGCCCTCTTATTATATAATGTTATCTCAGCTCATCTGCTAATTGTTTTGCCTGTAACATTTCTGAGAATTGTGAAAAACGACCAGCAGCTGTACTGTAATTTCCAGCCCTCAATGCAAAACCCAATAATATTCAGCTTATTATAATATAATTATCAAAACAGTAGATTTCCTCTCGATCACTAATCCGTTCAGCTCTAGTCACTCAGGAGAAGCCATGTGGAGCTTCACTGTGCTTGTCTGAAAGAGGGTTTAAATTGATTGGATCAATGTGGGACGCCCTCGTCAGGAATCCTTTTTCCTCTTAACGTCACATGACTCTAATTAGGGGACTTTTATATCCAGCGCTACATGTAAATACATTTTTGCGGGGCAAGTTTAGGCCAAGTCTGCGACATGGAACTCCTGTAACTACTGGTGATTTGTTGGAAATGTGTTTTTGGTGAAACTCTTATTTACTCTCAGTGTGTTCTAGTCAGTCTAGTTTCATTTCCAAGAGCGCTCGCACACCAAGATGTGATGAAATATAAAATTTCCTGTTGGCTAATATTAGTTCAGGGAAGCACAGTGAGCCAGTGAGAGAGTTACGTCATTGCATGTACAGCATGTTAATGTTAAGTATCAGTGTTGTAATTAGACTTAGAAAATTAGAATTTTAAAGTTGTGTAAGTCTGAAAGTGATATTTGTATCCGTTTGTAACAAATGAGAATGCAGTCTTTTCCACATTCCTTTGGTACGGTCTCTGACAGAGTAACACAGTTATTTTTGAGTGTGTGTGTGTGTGTGTGTGTGAGGTGTGTTTGTATGGGGGTGTGGCAGGTGGGTGTGGTGGCTAAAACAGACGTCTACACTCTGTGACAAACACCAGCCCGCCAGGTTTCATGCACCAGGCCTGCGTCCCGCTCCCCTTTCTTGTGACTGCACTGAGGGCAAATTCCCCAATTCCCTTTATACTCTCCCACCACTCTCATACAGTTTTTTTTAAGCATCAACAGGATGCGAGGGGCAGTGCAGTAAAAACACGTTTCATGTTTGAACTTAAACCATATTTTCAGTTAAACAGAAGCTGGCTGTAAGTTAAAAAAGCACAATGATGTGCTTTGTAAGACCAAAAAACTGATGTCAGAGCATTTGATGTCACGATCAAATCTGCAAATTAAAACACATAACGTGTTTTGCTATGCTGAAATATTTCGGGTGTGTGAAAAAAAAACAGCTGGCAGTCTATTTCTGCACACAGAAAAAATAAACCCTGGTGGTGTTTTCTTTTTTTTTTTTTTTTAACTTATAGACTGTTGTTAAATCCAAGTGCTTCTATAAAAAGATGGAGACCTGGAGTTTTATTGGTGTTTTCCTGCTTCCACCTCCCCTATCACACTAGATATGACATTAAAAGTGTATATAGATGTGCAAATGACAAGGAAAACCGTGCTCATGCTCTTTTGCATCCTTGAATTCCTTAATGATTATGTGGGAAAACATACAAAAGGTCCTCTGAGAGTAAGCTTTTGCAGTTTTACATCTCATGAAAAGAATGATATAAGGCCAATTTATAGGCCTTTGATCATCAGAGCCATGTTCATGACCTTTTTGCATGCCACACCAGTCTTTTACATAACATGTAAAGGTGTTTTGTTAACCTGCTGTTGGTGCAGGTCTGTTCACATTCTCCTCCTTCGCCATCTGCTGTACAATTTCCTGGTCATGCCCTGCGCTTTGACTGGGACGCTTCCCCAATTTGTGCAGGTTTGAATAGCACAACTTCCTCCATGATGGCATAAAGCTCTGTGTCGGCCTCTTGGATCAGGTTATAAGCGGCAGCACGACATCCTGCCCTTCTTCTTCTCTGGGATGATTACGTGCAGGCGCCACACTATCCCAGTTGTACGTTCAGCCGTAACCCTTTTTGTGCAGCGTGCAGCGTCGCTGTGCAGACGCCTCGGCCTCCTCGGCACAGCTGTGGGAACCACTGCTTCACGAGCACAAGGGCTCTCAAACAGCGGAAAATCTGAAAAGGCTTGTTGTCAGCCTGGCCCTTTATTGTCGCTGTTTTTGTTTTTATTGCCATGGTATCCATGACGGTCTCATGAACAGAGGGCCTCTTTCAGATGGACTGCAGTGCCCTCGCAGCTCCCGGCTGCACACCATGATAGGGGCTCTCCTTGGAATAGCCCACATGCTGAGGAATTCTGCAGCGTCTAGGCCTCCAGACGTCTGAGTCTGTTTTTATCCCATGTTCACGCTGCTTTTCAGCCAGCGTGCAACAACAACAACAACAGCAGCAGCAGTGTGAGCACGCTGGTCGTATGTGTGTGAGAGCGGGCGGGGAGGGGGATGTTGTGCACTGTCACAGATATTGCTCTCTCACAGGGTCATTTTTGCCCCGTGCTTCACACCATCTGACAAATGTCACACAGACGTTGAAAAATAATTTAAAACACTACACTCCATTTTCACACGCTTATTGTGGGTGTTTTTCCAGGATGTCAGATCAAGCTTTTACATCGCTTGTTTGTGCCCTTAATTCCACTGCAAATCAGAAGGATGGTGCAGCAGACGAGGCCTGTTTCGCTGTGTTATAATATTCTACTTTTGTAGGTAAAACTTTATTGTACAGCAACTCTAGCATCCAAAAGCCCTAAAGCCACCTGGAGGGAGAAATGAATGAAAAAGCAGAGAAGAATCAGCAACGTTCTGCGATATCTCTCAGATCTGCTATGTCTTCCAAACCTCATGCTCTCATCTATTTCATGTCCCAGATCATAACATTTGCTAACCGAGCCTCTCACCTTGGGATTATCCTTCACATTACAGCCTTACTCTCGTGTCATGTGATTTTTAAAGTGTAGTATTTTGGCAGAATTTTGGCACTTGCTGCCCTGACACTCATCTTTGTCTTTGGTCTGTTTCTCCTTTCAGATCGTCACACAACGAGCTGGAGAAACACAGGTAAGGTGACGTCTGACGCTCTTTGATCTACCGCATCTCCCATGTTTGTCTGATTTGCATGCGTGTCATCGCACAGCGCTCTGACGTCCCTAACGTACTAAGTGTGGGGATGCTGGCAGCAGGTAAACGTCAGATATCGTCCTCTCAGCCAAAAGCGCCAGATCAGACCAAAGGTCATCTTCAAAGAGATTTAATCAATTAATTCCTCGTGTCTGAAAATGGATAATAAGCTGATTTCAAAGAGCGCCCTCGTGTTGATTAGATCTGTCTCCATTTCACGGATGAAACTCGTTACCTTGTATGGAAAGGGAATCCTGTCAGTAATGTGATAATCCTGCCCAGACTGATGCTGTGAACGGAGGCGGGGTGAATCTGGCCCTCGCCTGTCATTTCTCTAAACTGAGAGGCCCACAGAAAAGCACACACACACACACACACACACACACACACACACACACACACACACACACACACACGGTGATCCAGTTGCACTACCCCCAGCGTACATCTCACTCTGCTAACAAACTTTTTATTTTTTCTGTCCCTCCTTTTGGGTACAGCGCCGAGCTCGTTGTGATCTGATATCTCGGATCATTAAAGACACAGCCGTCTGTTTTTGCTCCGTTTTGACTTCACCAACGGAGGAAGTGACCTCACACCTTCAAAGGCGTTTGTTGTCAGGAAGCAAAACCCCTCTTTGATACAACAAAGTTGCTTTAGTGAAGAGTTAGTTTCTTAATGCTTTTTTTTTTTTTTGCATCAAGGTCACCCCCATTCTTTAAAAAAAAAAAAAAAAAAGTGCCTGCCACAGAGGATTTAGGAAACAGCTGATGTGACTATCAGCATGTGAGCAGAGGCTGAGATGGGCGTGTTTGGCTGCATGTGCGTGACACACTGTCACCCACGTTAAGGGATTGGGGTTTGCCAGTCACATGTCTGGGAGTGAGTAATGGATGTGTGTGGCGCTGAAAGAGGCAAGTGCAGACATATTCCTCCCTGACCTGAGAGCCAGAGAAGGAGGTCCTGGCTGATTACACTGCAGGTGTTGAGACACAACAGTTACCTCACGTCGGATGACGGGTGTGGTTGGTTACCAGTGAAGTGACGTCCAGTCAAACTGACAAAAGCAAGTGCCAGTAAAGTGTTTTAATCAGTTTACTCACTTCCTGTGTCGTCACTGCGGCCACAAGTTTCTAAGAAAAACGTTTCTTTTTCGTTTTTTTTAAAACATCCAGTGCAGGGTCATGACTGTAATGTTAAGTCTTGTACTTATTCACTGACGTTTTGGCCATGATGTATGGGTGTACATACATAAAAAAAAGTTTAAATACTCTGCAAGTCACCCTGCACTGTCCTTGGTGACAAGTGATGCATTCGTGAATTTAAAACTACTTTCCTGCCGTAATTTTTCTTTCCATCGATGGCTGTTTGCATGGAAAAATGTCAACCTACTTCTTTGTAATGACAGGCCCTGCAGTGACGAGGTATCATTGTGATCCTTTGCAACAAAACGCATCCTAATTCAACCCGTCTGGACCTGCAGCTTCAAATTACATGGTCATTACTCCAACGTACCAGGTGTTAAAAGTTGAAACGGTGGCTTCAGGCTTTAGCACGATCATCTACAGTGTATTAGGCCCGTGTCACTAATATGTAGTGCTGACATCATGAAATGGTCAGAAAGGAAATTAATCGACAATTTTGACTCGTCTAAGTCATTTTTCATGTAAAAATGCAAAACATTTGCTCAAATGTGAGACTTTTTGAAGGTTTTTCATGTTTTGTATCACATTCATTCAGTATTTTTTGGTTTGGGGCTATTTTTTTGGACAAAACAAGCACTTTGTAGATATCTCCTCTTTGTACATTTAAGAGATCAAGTGATTAACTGATATCTGGAAGAATATTTCCAACCCTGCTGGTGTGATGGAATTATCCATCATTCAGTGTTCTTCAATGACTGGTGCTGATTCATAAGAAAACCAAAACTCTTCAGCTGTCCTGTTCAACCAGTTTAATGAGTGCGTGACCAGTTTGGAGCATCCGCTCAGAGCGTCAGGCCTGTCTAATTTTGAGCAGCACAGGCATCACTTCGAAAAAAGCTCGACCTCACTCCCTCATGCCCTCGAACGCCACTTTGGGGAGGTGCTGCTGTTTGAGCCCTGACTCACTGTCTTTGTTTGGTCATGTGTCGGTGTGTTTGTTTCATGCTGGTGCAGCACAGAGCCATCCTTGTATTATATGTTCACGTGGTAGACAAGGTGCCTGATGAATATCTCGTTCAGACGCCGAAAGGCATTGGATGTATTGTGAAAAATCAAATAGAGGACTACTGATGTTTCCTTGAAACACAACTTGAATTTCTTGAGACCTGATGTTTGGTTTGAATACCAGTGTTATGATAGAAATATGATTTATATTGTAACAACCCCTTTTTTTAAAAAAAGAAGCCAAAGTAAAGAACTTAAGATACTTTGGATAGAAACAACTATCAGAAAATATTATTTGAGGTACAATACACATCCCCACTTTCAAATAATCTGTCTGTTTAAAGTCTAATGTGATAGCTTTCAAATATTTATTTTTTTTTTTGCCTAAATTTATTGATTTCCTGTGGACATTAGGCTCACTGGCTGCTGCTCAGCATGCATCTTATGCATGCTACGTGTCTTTCGTGAAACCGTCTGCTGTCTTGGCAGCCGTTCAGGAGGCACCCTGCATATATTTGTGTCCTGTTATCAGAGTGAGACGTCTGGGTGGGTGCCAGCAGCGTCCCACAGGGTCGTCTGTCCTGACACAACCTGCTTATCTGCTGCAGCCTGAGTGCAGCCATGACAGCTCTGTATAGACCATCTCGAGGGTGACTCTGCTGCTTCTTTTTCATATTTTTTTTCCCTCTCTCATCATTGCATTGGCACAGGCCAGAGCTGCAGAACACAGGCTTGACATTTCCGTGAAACCAAATGCTACTGTGTGGTTGGTCTCCGCTGGCATTCCTTCCTTCCCATTTCTGACTTTAACCGCTCTTGATCACTATGGCGACTTGCCACAAATTTCCTTTTTAAGAAACGTCAAGATATTGTGAAACTACATACGTTTTGTTTTCCCACCTATCACCTGTTTACAAGAAATCTGAGTCCTGTTGCGTAAGTCCGGGTATCTCGTATGTTGTGCTGCTTCCCTCAATTGAAAAAAGGATTTACAGCTCTATTTTTACCTATCCAGACACCGACACCACCCATGGCTGTCAGGTGCTCTTGGTTTCAGTTCTGTGATGACTCACAAAAGTTTGCAGATTGATTTTAACAAACAGTATAATCTTACACCATACAGTATATCATACTGCAGACAATGTGCAGCAACTGGGTGACACCTATTGAACATAACTTTAAATTTACATGTGCTTCATGGACAGAGGAGCAGGCACTCAGTTTGTCACGCTCTAATCTTCTCTCTAATTAAATTTACTCTCCCAGTGTCTTCCACTCCCAGCTGTGATGAATGACTTATTTGGCTTTGAGGAGCTCTTTACCCTCGAGTGAGGCTCCTGTGTGTGTGTGTGTGTGTGCGTGTGAGAGAGAGAGAGAGAGAGAGAGGGAATGTGTGTGTCTAAAGGCCGGGCCGGGCAGCGGCTGCACCTCACTGAGCTGTTTGAGTTATGGCGGTGTGTCAGTGGGAGGGAAAGCCGTCCACAGCCCTGTTACTTCACCCCCTTGCCTTCTACTCTTTGTCTCCTTCTTTCTCCAGAGACCACATCTGTTTTTTCTGTTATCTTTTTTTTCCGCTTCTTCTTATTCTGGCTCTCCTTTTTTCGCCCGCTAAAAGTGTCTGAGTCAGCAGAAACCTGAGGCAGCAAGGAGGAGAAAGGCAGAGCTCTCTTCTCACAGAGGGCCTTTATCACTCTTTACTGGTCCCCCTGCCAAAACTCATCTGTGCCCGTTTCTTCACTTTTGAGGCATAAATCTTCTTTTCTGACAGCGAGTTTATGCGGAAGACGCCAGGTTTTGATGCGCCTGTTAATATTGTTCATCTGGATTTTAATGTGATTCATAAACTGCCCAGCCATTGTGAGCACATCTGAAGTTAAGATCACACTATGTCCACATCCTGCTTTTAAAAATGAATACATTATTTAAGGGGTTGAATGGCATGCTTGCTTCCTACAGGCAGCTGCAAAAACAAAGTGAAAAGTGTATTTATTCCGTGCAGATTTGGTTTTAGTGTGGCATTCACATGTTCACATACTTGCACATGGCTTTTGTCATTAACTTCCTCAAATGTCACACTGTCATGTACATTCCTTATGTGTGTGTGGTGACCTGGAGTCATTAGGCTTGCATGGGCAGCTAATAACCCAGAGCAGTGATTGATTTACTGTACATGGTCTAATCATTAAGGAACATGTAGGCCATGTAGTAATTTACAGTAGAAGCAGTAGTAAAACTATTGTAAGTGACTGACCTAATGTCAGTGTGAGTGTAGTGACCGTGCTTGAGGTGTGCTGTATGGATAAAATCCTCTATTACGGTACATCCGATTTTATTTTGTGATATAAATATATATAGGACTGCAACTAACGATTACTTTAATTATCAGTCTGCTGATTATTTTCTCGATTAACTGTGCAAATAGCTTGTTTTGTCCGACCAACACTGCAAAACCCAAAGAACAAACTACAGAGAGGCTGGAACTAAGGAGCATTTGGCCTTTTGTGCAAATCCAATACATCCCAATACAACATGCAGTCCAAATCTGAAGAAATGCAACTAGATGTATTAAAGGGATATCTTCATTTACATCTTCATATCTTCACTCGGCAAATGGGTGACACATTTCTATCCTCTCCTGATATATTTTGCCATGTACTTTACACCAGGTTTGTCCACATATTTATACATGTAGCATCTAGCCTTAGGACAGCCTGGATTGTAACTGATGAGCGGCTGAAAGTGGACAAAGAATAAGAAACAGGCTACAGCTGGAGGTCAGGCTACAGCTGGAGGGCAGCAGCCAAGGTCACATGTGGAATTTCTCCACCCTGAGGTCATCGGCGCTGAGAAGCTCTTTGGCTCTCTCAGGTCAAGCTTGGCCATGGTTGCAAAGCGGCTGCACATATACTCTCTGTGGACGGTTGTATGTAATAAGGACATATATTTGAGTGTGAACTCAAACTACCGTACGCCTACATTCAGGTGACAAAGATCCCTCTCCCTCTCAGGTGTAGCTGCTGCAGGATACATCTACTTTCTGTGTCAGTAAACTTGGTTTACTCCCATAAAGCAGCTGATGCTCATAAAAACAACTGAGTCGGACACACTTTTACAAGGCGCATGCATAGCTTTGGGATGGGTTTCAAGGGTGAGGGAAAACTATTAGTATGAAAAGTACAGAGGAGTGCAGGGATGAAAGTGAGTTGAGTGAACCATTCATGGTTTGGTCCGGCAGCCCATATGAGCCTGAGGAAGAGGAGGACGCGAAGACATTCTTGAGCGTTGCCAAAGGGAGGGTCGGGAGGCTGCTTTGTGTGTCGAGCAGGCAGCCTGAAATTCAGGTCAGCAGAGTATGCACACATACGCTGGAATGTAGAGTTAAGTAAGAGAGGCGGTTTAGGGGGAGAGCCTGTGAGTGGATGGGGTTCACGAAACTAGAGGCAGAGTAGAATTCTCTGCAGACGCGTCCACGTTCGGTGCTGCTTGTTTTTTTGGCAAACGGGGAGTCACAAGCGAATACTTCTTTGATTAAGCATTGATAGAGTGGATTAGAGCTGCAGGCAGATCCTCATTCATCAGTCTGTTATGGCCTTTATTCCCTGTAGTTTAGGTGTTTAATATTCTATAACAGCAGTTTGTAACTGTTTTTACCCAAAAAATGACTCCCTGTCACAAGTTGCATAAACCAACAGGTTTTGACTTATGACAATCACTGAAAAAAGGGGGGAAAAAATCAGAAAAGTCTTAAAGAATAAGCAAATTTTTGTGCAGTAGAAAGATCCCCTTTCCTGGTTATTATGTCACAACCCCTCAGAATTATCTTGCAGTCTTTTAGGTGGGTCCATATCCTCAAATTGGACCCCACCCAAATGTTCAAAAACCTCTGTTCAGAAGTAAACAGCCAAAGTTTTACAGTAAACATGGAAGCTCCCTCACGCCACTAGATTCCTGTGTGTTAATCATTGACAAGGATTCATTATAAAACCAGAGCTCCCTGTGTCAGGGGAATGTGTTTAGTGAGCTCGCTGAACTTGTCTCTGCTAGTCTGTCCAACATGTGCGGATGTACTTTTCAGTGCACGCAGCGGAAGGCAATTAATGTCCAGGTCTGTCATTTGACATTGTGTTCAAATGATTCAGAGAGGCGCAGGGAGACCTTTCCTTAGTCCAACCCCCCCCCCTCTCTCCGTATGCTCACACGCTCTCCTCTTTAAATGCTATTTGACATCTGTTCTTCTGTTAACACCAGTGTAAACTGGCTGTGCTGAGGAGAGGATTTCGTAATGATCCACGCTCTCACAGGGGATTGTTTCAGAACATGAAAAAAATCAAATGAATCTAATTACTAGGCATTCCCTAGCACGCCCAGTGGAAATTCCAGTTTGTTTTGTGGAAGTAGTACTACGAGTGAACAACAAACTGCCTAATTCTGCAGTTTCCTGTTGTATAATCACCAGTAAAGTATGCAGAGCTCGTTCCGTAGTGTAATACTACGAGTAGTGAAGTAACTATGCCCCTCCCTCCGTCTACACTGCTGTTGTGGTTGTTTGCTGCTTGCGTGTGAGAGCAGAGTCATGTGAGAGCGAGCTCCATGTTCCTGCCTCCAGGAGAATGTGTTTATGGGGGACTTGAATCTGTCTGTCTCGCCTCGCAGTTGTCACTGCACACAGTGGGTGGGTGTGGCATCCTCGATGACAGAAAACAAATACAGCTCAACCCAGACGACTGACATTTCATATCAGCGCGATAAAAGCCTCTCGTTCCTCCATGTGTGTCTCTCGTCTCACTGACGTGGGCAGCGTGGCAAACCACACGGCCGGTTTCACATGAGCTACTTCGGTATTTTTCTGCCCTCTTGTTTTTCAAAGACGGCACATCAGATCTCCGTTAAATGTAAACATGCTCAGGGTGACAGGGAGACTGATGAAGGCCCTGTGTGTGTGTGTGTGTGTTGTGTTTGTCGGCTGGCCTCTGGGTAGGGTCCCTCACCACCTCAAGAATCCCTCCATCTGCCTCGTACTCCCCAGGAACCTGCCTGCCAGATGTGGAGCCACTCCACTGGCAACCCCTAATTCCACCACTTCAACATGGTGAACCACACTCACGCAACGCAGCCATCGCTTTCACTTCACATAACAGAGCTGCGCTGTAAACAAGGGACCCAGATGCATCAAGTTTTTTGCTCTGGAAAAGTTTTCTTTCAGTCCTACTGTAAACGCAGATAAAAAAAGGGTATAAAACACTGATAAATAAAGGGTTTTGCCACAAAATCAGATATGTAATATATGATGGGGTGACATTAGTGTTCATAAATAGTTGTTGGTAACGGATGAGCAAACAACATGGTGATTTTTAGTATACTTTTATCATTCTGGCCAGTCATTTTTAATTGGTAATGGTAAGATTGCTCTCACTGAGGTAATTGCTGATGTCTAGAAACACAGTACCAGCATTAAAAAGAAGTCTGATGGGACAAGAAACAAAGCCAGCAGACGTTAACACAGACTTAGATGTCGATACAGGAACCTACAGCTTAAATGGTGAAAGCAAAAGGCAAATGGTTAAATTATTCCCCAAACTGACATCTTGGTTTAATTAAACCCTGATTTTGGAGGGAAAATCAAAAGTGAGCTCACCCGAGGTGTCGATAATAATAACTATAACTATGGTTGGTTCTACAGTTGGTTCTTTTTTAGCGATGTTCCCAGATCTCAGCAGTTATCCTGATGAACGTCATTGTTACTGATAAAAAAGATAAAAATAAAGATCCAAGTAGAGCCGTGAACTGGAATTATCCTTTAAGCCCTTAAAAATGCATTTTAGAGCCTCTTTATTTTGAAGACATTGAATAATAAACCCTCCAAATTGAGATTAAACGATTGCATTATTGTGCCTGCATAAAGCTGAGCAGACCACGCAGTGAATCATAAATGCTGATGTCTTGTGGGCTCACGTCAAAACAACACCAGAGGCCTCGTATCGCATTTTCTTTTCTTTAAACCCAACAGGGAGCAAACCGAGTCAGCTCTGGCAGTGAGAGGAAACATTGCAGTGGTGTTTCTGATGACCTTTGACCTTAGTTTAGCGGCTTTGGCTCCTTGCCAGACAAGCCAATCAGTCCTGTGCGTATGGGTTGAGGAATGCGCTGGGCTGCAGCGAGCTCATTAAACAGTGCAGTGAGTGAGGGGTGAAGGCCTGTTGTTTGCTCTGGCTTGCCTTCTCAGGCCCTCCAGCTCTTTGTGTACGAATGGATCTCCGATCCCAGAGCCCTGGACGGTCCTGGGACACTGCTGTCACCAGGACAGTATGTGTGCGAACCATTATATATGTATGTGTGTGTGCGTGGACACTGCGAAAACTGGTCATGATCACCTCTTTTCTTTGTAGCAGCCTATACTGCATAAACATCTTTCATTATGCATGCATCAGACATACACAGGCTGCTGCAGATACACTGCTCACCTTTGACTCGAGCGGTAAAATTAGATATTTCACGGTTGTTCTCCCTCCAAGGCCCTAAGTGTGAGCACATCTGTGAGAAAGGCCCGGTCTGTACCAAGTAACCTTGGAGCGCGAGTCAGCAGTTTAAATAGCTTGTTCCAGTTTCAGCAGCGTGCAGCTTTCTGAGCAAAAGTTCCTCTTTTTTTTTCCTCCTCTGGCTCTGCTTTGTTTTGGCACGGATGGAGCGGGAAGAGGAGGGGGAGGGAAGGCCAGAGATCAGACACAAATCATCCCGTGGTACTCTGCACGTGAGACCCGTCAGGTGGTCATTTCCCTGCAGACGTGACTTCAGAGCAAATCAAGTAGCAGATTTACTATTAAATCCTCAGCTGCAGGGAAATCACAGGCTGTTTTGTTTTTGCAGGTTTAGCCTTTTTAGCAGTCATAAAAACGTTCCCGTGCTTGAACCCTGTGACACTAAAATAACTCACAGCATCAAATTTCTACTATTTTTGATAATGTCACGTCCCATGACTACGACGTCCATCGTACAGTGAAAAACTGACAGTTGCGCTATGTTTGAACTTGTTGACACGCACAAGAAAAGATGCCTCTGCCTTCACTACAAAACTACAAAACACTATTCAACCCTGGAAAATCAAAGACCGTCTTATTTTCAACCCAGACAAATTGGAAAATTTGATGTGATTCAGAACCTCGTGGGCCAGGCGGTGCAAACTGTGTGCTCTCCTTCATGGACACAACATTTACGTTCATCTGGTGCCATACTTTGCATGGCTGTTTGAGGCAATCTGATAAACATTGCGTGACAAGGGCTTGGCTTTGGAATAACAAACGTGTGTGAGGGAGGGTCCTAACCCCGCTCAAAATCGGCTGTGTGCGAATGTGTCTCGCGGCAGGGGAGCATGTGCTGCTTGGAGGGTGCTGTCAGGGACACGCTGCCACGTCTAACCAGGTCCTCTCGCATTGAGATGCATCACAAACGTGAAGCTTTGCTCAGACTAGAGTCACAATGAAGACGTGTTGCATTCATCCTAAAGTTCAGCACAGATTTGTTGAAAGTTAAGTGACAGAAATGTTCAAGCGGATCATTATCAGCAATTACAGACGGAGCTAGTTTTTAGGAATAGCACATTCCATGATATCCTTGGTTTTCCTTTGTGCGACTACAGAAAAATATGGCTGTGCTTTGCCTCCAGGTCACCACGGTTGTTGAGTGGCAGGTTGTCTGCTTTTGATTTAGGGTGTAATGAAACAAAGTGGTATTTCTTAATACCAAACAGTGGAGACATTCATTTTATTTTTATGTGGTAAAAGCAAAGGTGAAAGTGCATCTGTGCACATTTCTGTCCTCCACTTGCCAGGTAAAATATGTGGTGAGCACACAGGTGGGGCCTGTTTTGAGTTTTTTTGGGGGGGTGGGGGGAGTCAGGCAGAGTATTCGGGGAACGCCTTGTTTTTGTTTTTCATTACAAGAGAGGAGGAGAGGGGGGGGGGGGGCAGGGTGCAAGATGGTTGCCCATTGGCTCAAGTTACCATTTGGATGATGTGTATGGAGGACTGCCTAGTGCAGCTGAGCACACTGCACTCAAAGAGGCCTTTTTTCAACCCAAGAGAAAGTCATCCACTAGCTCGGACCCCACTCCCTTCCAAAAAAACACTCCTCTCCCCCCTCTGCTGCAGACCCCCAGCTCCTTCCTGCCCACTTCCCCTGGCCACAGTCCAAGTGCTTCATGTGGCTTGACTGGGGCAGGTTGGAGGTGGGCCCCCGCCCCTGTCCTCAGAAGACACTTGTTTTCCAGTGGGATGAGGGTGTGTTGGTGTTGGCAGGGTGGAGCAGAGGGGTGGAGAGGTTCAACTGATGTGTGGGGGGGCAGAATTGCCCCCTGGGAGAGGAGGAAATAAAAGAACGAGAGCACTTTCACACGCCCTTTTTTTGAGAACGCCTGCACCTGTAGAGGTAAAGATGTTTTAACGGACACTTCTGCTGATCTTTTCTGTACATATATTTAAAAACCTTGTGCATTTTTAAAGCTACTATAAAATCCTGGGAAATTAGAGATGCAACTATCATTTAGGATGCGTGATTATTATGTTTAGCCCCTGAGACTCTCTCGTTAGCCACAAGCTGTCTCTGGCTGACCTCTAAATGAAACAGACGGGGCTACTGAGAGGGTCTTACTTTATGTGAATAACACAGGCAACGCCCTTCCTGAAAAAGAAAAAGAAACAGGGAAAATACTGTGTGTGTGCATGTGTACAGAGTGCGCTCTTGTGTACTAGATGTGCTCTCCCGTGTGCTCGGCTCTGCAGCCAGCCTTAGAGGGCTTCATTTCTCTGATTAGGTTTATTGTGGTTGCTGCAATGGCCAGTGGAGACCTTGTATTGTTAGAGTGTGTTTACCGTTCAGACAGAGTTAGCTGAAGGAATGGGAGAAAAGGGGGAAGGCTAGTTCAGAACAAAGAAACGGTTCATGGACAAGCTTGACTAATGGAAGATTGAAAGGCCTTTATGAACAAATTTGAATGGACCAAGGACAGACAGGAGAGGTAATCTGCTGATAAAATGCTGCGAATAAAAGCAGCCCTTTGAAATAATATACAATATCCATGCAAAGTCAGTAAATGTCCACTCAGAGATTAACTTTGCCTTGCTGCCACCGTCGCTGCTGAATTAAACTGCGACATCCAGTTATTTACTCACAGATCTGGGGTTGTTGGCCTGTAGAGCTTTGGCAGGGATGCAGGGCTTTCTGGGGCCACAGTTTGCGTCTCGAGTTCAACCAGCAGAGTGACCTGAACAGATGAGAAACTTCTCATGGACGTCAGTTTGGTCTGTAATGATTTTTGCACCCGCTGACTGTGGGTTTAAGGACTCTCCCTCAGTTTTAGGGCACAGGTGGCGTTTCCATTTGGTGAAACAGACTGCTGAGATGGACACCGGTACAGGACCACTAAACAGTGCACAGTTATGTTAACATCAGTGCGTGCAATAGATAAATATAACATACTTATTCTAAAAACAGGAAAGTCTGTTTGGCTCTATGAATGTGTGCCACACGTGGGTGGAGAGTGGGGGGAAAAAAAATGATGCAAATGTTGAGGTACTTCAAAAACTCAGGCTGTGTGATATAATATGAAGTCAATCTCGATGAAATTGCTCCATTTCTCTCTGTAGTGACAAGTATTTTGTAGCTGTATCAGTAAATGGCACTTTCCTTTTAAATACCTTTACATGAACCGTTGGCATGAACAGGGATTTGAAAGTGGTTTGCCGGAGTCTTTGCAAGTTCTGAGCATGTCTAACCAGAAAGACTCTGCACCCACTCAACCCTTTAAACATCTCACTTCAAGCCCAAAGTCACAACTGAAACCAAACCTGCAGAGCATCAACCCTGATGGTGTAGCATTCAGCCGCCATTCTCACCGCTTTGGTACATGAGCGTCTCTTTACGGGAGGAGCGGTATTTGTTACTGCCCTTCAGGGACGTGTGGATAAGCTCTTGTCAGTCTGTTTGTGTAGGTGCCTTCTCACTTTTCTGCTGGTGGATGTCTGCTGACTCACCCTGTGCTTGTGTGTTTGCAGACGTGCCAAACTACGCCTGTACTTGGAGCAGCTGAAGAAGCTGGTGCCTTTAGGTCCAGACAGCACAAGACACACCACACTGAGCTTGCTGAAAAGGGCCAAGATGCACATCAAGGTATTAAAACAAAACCCGACGAGAAGAAATAAAATGCTCCAGACGTGTCATGTTCACAACATTGTTTCTTTGGATTTGCAGCTTTTGTCTGTTTTATATTATAGTAAAATAATCATTACCTCGGTGCCACTGTGGGCTCTGGTAAATTATGAATGGAAATTTCCCACACAACCAACCAGATAATCAAAAAGAAATCAAAGTAATCGTTAGTTGCAGCTCTAGCATTGAATAAAACTAAATGAAAGTCTCTTTAAAAAAGTCCAGTTTGTCCTTTTCTCTAGCTTTACAAGCCCCAACCCTCATGTTCTACTTCTCCTGTTTCATTTAGCTGTTTGGTTTTCTCCCTTGCCTTCTTTAAGCGTTATATTGTTTTCTAATCTTTCAATCAGAGTGGTTCAGGACCTGCAAGAAAAAATGCTCCCAAGACTGGAAGGAAAAACAAATGCCAACAAATGAGTCAACAAAGCGGTATATACAGGGCATTTAGTGGCTTATCTTTGGATATGTAGAAGGAGCTAATTGGATGTTTGGTTTGTTTAACTCCTCCTCCGCGGTTCATTAACTGCTGTAGTTCAAATACACTTAGAGACACTTAGAGATGTAAGGTACTTAGAAAAAATAGTTTGTAGCAGGACCAGCGATCGGGACCAACAGAGAAGGGCTTAAAAACAGCAGAGCCTGCAGAATATGTTGCCATGTTGAGGATGTAAATGTAAGTACAGTACAAGACATGCTTTGCTGATCTTGCTGTTTACAAGCAGCAACAGTGTGGTCGGTGGAAAATCCAGATGTAGCGAGTTTTAACCCTTCATTTCCTGTTTACTATGCATGTCCTCTCTGCTCAGACGCATTCCGCTAAGTCTCGTCACAGTGCCGTGTATCCTTGTTTCACAAGGGGCCACGTGTTATACTTCACTTTGACCGAAAACTTTCACATGCAAACAAGTGCGAAATGTAATCCCACACGGAGTCAAACTTTTACAAGAATTTCCTTTTACTCTCGAACCTGCAAACAACACAGTCACTTGTGAAGCTGGAAATATTTATTTGGAGGTGGTTTTATCGTGTGCCTTTTCTCTATAGCCATCAAGTGTTTTTTTTTTTTTCTGAACTACCTTTGAGTTCAGGAAAAATATTTTTGTCATTCCTATTGCGAAGTAACACAAAACGCATTGCAGGGGGAAAGAAGAGAGACCAGAATTAAATTTCCCACAGTGACCTTTCGAGGAAACCCGACATTATTTCAATGGTGTCACAAAAAAAAAAAAAATCTACGGTGTACAGGTATACAGTTAAAAGCGAGAGTAAGGATGGAGATGTTTGGCTCCAGCGAGCGTTATCATTGACTCTTGGCATTCATGTGTGTGTCTGCAGAAGCTGGAGGAGCAGGACAGGAAGGCTTTAAACGTGAAGGAGCAGCTGCAGAGAGAGCACCGCTACCTCAAACGCCGCCTGGAGCAGCTTTCTGTGTCCGGATCCGTTGAGCGTATCCGAACTGACAGCATGGGCTCCACCATCTCCACCGACTCTGAGCAAGGTACGCCAAAAAGCTACAACAGGGATCAGCTCCCTATAGAATCTCGTGTGTCCTAAATAGGAACTTAAACTAATCCAATCAGTGATGACAAGCCCATACATAACTTTCTAGAGTAGGTTCAGACGCGTATGCATATTCTGGAGTACTTGAACTGAGAAGGCACTTCTCTCCCGGGCAACTATGACATGTAAATCAAATGTAGATTGCCTCCACATTTGATGCAAATCAATCTTGACTAAGGTATGGCTCAGATTGAGGGTTGACACATACACTGTATACCCTGAGGCTCTATCCAATAACTGCTCCACACAACACTAATAGCGCTATAATCTATATGTGAACCCAGCTCTCCTCATTAGCTACTGAAGCTACTGACAGCTGAAGAGCTTTGTCATGTTTCAACTGCGGAAATGTTAATTACTGTAAATAAATACAGTAATCTGCCATCCTCCGAGGTCAGGGATAGTACAGCCGTCCACTGCTGCCGCTTCTATTTGACTGCCACTATCCTGAAAGCCCAGTCAAATCTGATGATGCTCACGGCGCCGGTTTACTTCAGTGGTGGTTGCCGGATAGTCAGACAGTCGTCAGATTTAGAGGGTTTTAGAGGTGAGAAAGTTGGCAGGGTTTAAAACTTCTCTCTTAAGCTCGCTTTTCATCCTTTATACAATTATCAGTTTCCAACTGAGCGCAACATCTTCTGCCTTCTAGGAGAGACTGTTTGAAAATGTGCGCCGCTGTCGTCATGCCCCCTCCCTCCCCCCCGCTCTACGGTGGCAGGCTTTTTCACGTTTGCCATTAGCGTGGTCGGACCGCATGTTGATCTAGTTGTTAATTCAAAAGGTGCAAGCTGCCGCTGACCAGCGTCACAGACTCTCCTGAAACGCTTAGTTCGGACTGTTACAGTATGTTTACTAATCCTGGATGAGGTAAACACACATGCAGTTGTTTATCAATAGATGGGGATTAGCTGTGGGAGCACAAAGATCTGCCTGTTTGCCCAGAGTTAATGGCTGTCTAAATCCAGGTTTAATCCACAGGCGCAGCAGGCTCCCTAATAAATATGCCCACAGTTGGGTGAAAATAAACAGTTCCCCCTCTCTTGTTCTGTGCTGAAAATAACCTTGCGTGTTTTCTTTTTGCGTGCAGAGGTGGACATCGAGGGCATGGAGTTTACTCCTGGCGAGGCGGACAGCGTGGACAGCATCAGCGACGGCGAGGAGGAGGACCACTACAGCCTCCAGAGCAGCTCCAGCGACACCAGCTACACAGCCACACATTCCCACAGACTGCAGCCGCACCACTGCTAGACACCGCTCGGCCATCCATCTCGCAACCAGCTTCCTCCACCCCCCCCATGCCTCCCTCCCCTCACCCTACCTTCCCCCCGACCTTTTGCGATCACCAGCGCCGCCCACTACCTACATCAGACCAGTCCACGGCGGCGGCACACTCGGAACCTCTTCCTCCTTTCCTGGCCCCAGCTCTCCAGGAAGCACATGGGGCTGCAATGCCACTCAAGCCTTCCTGACCCCCCTGACACCACTGACCCTACCTCACCCTACTGTATCCTGCCTGAACCTGCCCCTCCTGACACGCCCTGCCCCTCCACTGCCCTCACAACCCCTACCTAGCGTTGCCGCGGGCTCAGAGAGAGCAGAGCAGAACAGAATTCATGGTTTTAATGGGGACTGTGGTTTGGTGGACAGCTTTGACTTGTTAATCAGGATTTTGTAAAGTGTGTGTTTGCGTTTGCGTGTGTGTGTGTGTGTCTGCAAGAGAGAGCGAGCAACAGAGGGAGTTTAAGAGAGGTGAAAAACAAAATATAAGCTTCAAAAGTCAACTCCATGAGGCAATAATACACAGACGAGGCTTGTTTGTTCTGCAATATATGCAACAGTTATTTACATCATACAGTATCTTTTCTTTACATAATAAGATTTAGCTGCACGTTCCTTGAAAAGGTTTTACTGCTGAAGAATAGTTTCGATTAAGGGAACGGTTTGACATTGTGGGAAATATATGTATTGGCTCTATTGCCAAGAGACAGCTGAGAAGATCGATGCCACTTTTATCCATCTGTTCAATATGAAGCCGGAGCTAGCGGCTGGTTAGCTTAGCTTAGCATGAACACGTGCAGCTTCATATTCAGCATACAGATGTGAGAGTGGTATTGATCTCGTCAGCCAAAGTCCCCAAATTTAAAACCGCGCTTTTAATTTTTCCACTTTCGACAATTAAGTCCGTGTGCAGCAGTGCTTTTGTGACCTAAAATAGGACCTTTTGGAATGGCTACTTCTGCGCGCACACCACATTTTCATTACCAAAAGTGGCCGAATTTTGGCCAAAGAGAAACTGGAAAAGTTACAGAGCTGTAGCAGAGAAGAAAGAATGTATATAGATGTACAGTTACTGTCCAAACCCTCGTGTCTCCCTCTGGTTGGGTTGCCTAACCACTACTCCACACTACTGACCACTACACTATACCACCCTATGGTGTGGATGGACTACTATATCAAATACCAAAAGGAGTTGCCTCAGAACTAAAACTCTATTCCTTAAAGATTGACTAAAATCTTGTGTTTCCTCAGTAGCTAATTGATGTAGCAATAAATACGAGAGGTGGGTGCTTCCTCTGAGCGTGTAAATGATTCTGGAGGACCATGAGGTGTCACGGTGTAGACTCTCTCCTTGATCTTTTTACCCTATAGATGGCACGTGTGTGCTTACAGAGAGCCGACCTGCAGAAAAAAGGGGTATTTCCCCTTTTTTCTTTTTCACTAAAGGATCCTCTTTGTTGCTCACGACGCCGTTTACCCAGAATTCGCATTTCTCTCTACAGCTTTGTGACATTTTCAACTAGTGTTCTAGTGTGTCTGGATGTTTTGTTCTGATTAACAAGTCAAAGCTTGTAAATGTGGAGAAAAAACATTTAAAAAGAAAAAAAAAAAAAAAGGGCCAGCTCTAATGATTTGTTCTCTGGAGATGCTTTCATCGTAGCTAACTTAGAAAACTACTCACATTCAGTTGAACTTTTTAATTTCTATAACAAGACTAATAATCTTATTTTCTCCCTGCTTACTTATTGCTGGAGCTTCTGGGCACTGCTGAAGACCAACAGAGATCATATTTCATGTCTAACTTCTCTGTAGTGTATGCACAATAGTCAATATTGACGGAGGAGACGCTTCTGTCGCTCTCTGACCATTTAATATTCATTAGGCCTCAGTCTCTGGCAGTCTTTAGAGCTTGGCGTCCCAACACTTACAAAAATTAGGGCCAGTCCACCATGGCAGGTCTGACCAAAAAAAACAACAAAAAACTACAAAAAAGACTCAAAAGACAACAAAAAAACTTGCATACAAAAGAAGCTACTTGTCACTGAAAGTGATATTAGTCAGTGTAGTCTATATTTCTTGTATTAAATTTTGTATTATATTTTCCTAAATGTTCTCTTGTAATGAAAAGACAAAAAAGAGTGAGTATATCTATAAACATATATATATATGTATATGTATATATATATATATATATATATATGAGAGACAGACATGAGGCCAGGCTTGTTGAAGGGAGAGTGGGGGCAGGGGAGCTGATACACTGGCCCCTCTCCCTTGGGTGACTCTCCTGCTGTCATTCTGTGCCTTGGTGAGCCTTCGACCTCCCCCATCCTCCTTTTTCCTCCCACCTCCTCACCCACGGCCCCTACTCAGGTCACACTCCCCTCCTCTCCTCTTTGTCTCATCCTCCCTCTTCTTGCTCCTCTTGCGGGGCTGAAAGCTCGGATTTCACCCCTTACCATGCCAAAACACTTCCATGAGCAAGGGGCACTTCAAGAGGAGACCTCATTTTCAATAAATTTAAGAAAAAAAAAAAACGGCTGTTTGGTCTCTACTGAGAAGCCGCTGTTGTTGTACACCCTGTCCAGGCACTCCCCACCCTTGACTCTTGATGCCCGCTCGTCTGCCAGTGCCGCCTCTGTCACAGAAAAAAAAAAACCACACACTGGTAAACTCCCATGGCAGCTTCCAGTCGCCCCGAATGGTCACCAGCGGGGTTCAAAACTTCTGGGCTTGAAGCGTGTTTCTTTTTTTTTTTTTTGTCATTTTACTATTATTGTATGTTGACTATGTGTTTGTTGAATGGGAGTCACTGGGAGAGGAGCGATAAAAGAATAATCCAATCGATGGCAGCTTAAGGTGTTATCCTCCGCGCTCCCAGTGGTCCGTCCCAGAAAAAAGTGTTACCCGTTGATCAGGGGACCTCTTGAGACACAGCAATATTACCATCTTGTGCTTTCTGAGGGAGGGTGGGCGGGCAGGGTTTTTAAGACAAGCAGGTGGTTTTGCTTTTGACTCTGTGGTGCATTTTATGGTGACCAACTCAATATTTTGTTTTGATGAATTTTACCTCCTATCTGCACTCTCTCCATACACTGCAGGAGGGCAAAAAATTAACTAGAGATTAATTTTTTTTTTTTTTTTCTTTTTTTGGAACAGCTGTTTTTATTCTTTTTGTCATTAAGAGTTTACATTCATGTCAAAAAAGGATTTGTACATGATTGTTTGTAGCAAAAAAAATGTCCTTTTTCGATTTGTTGGTCAAATGAACAACTTAGTAATCCATATTAATGGCATAAAGTTATTCTCTTGCACAGAACCTCCCAGTAGAAAAGTGACAGAACGAATGGGATGAGCCGAGGGCCAGATATGAGATTATAATTTTTCAGTGGCATCATTGAAAAATGTACATAGCACACACACTCAGAATGAGTGGCTTTTGAGCAGTGGACTGGACGTGGTAACATTTTGTTTGAATGCTGGATGGATAGTGTTTATGGAAATTCTTTTAATGATGTGCCTTGGAAAGAGTCATTTCTTTAAAAACAAAACTATACAGATTATACCATTTAATGACGACTGTTAAATCAGTCACAGTTGCTCTTATTTCTAACCCCTTGGGGAGGGAACAGAAGAGGAAGCAATGAAGGAAGCTGTACTTCCTTCATTGCAAAAAAAAAAAAGTTTAACATTTATGTCAAGAAAGCGGAGGGGCTCTTCGTTGAACTCCCTTTAAGATCAAAGCGTGATTTCAAAGTCAGAGAGACGGGGGCTCAGTTTAGAAACTGTTCACTTCAGAGCAAGCACAGACATGGTTTGATATTTGCTTTCATGTTGCTGTTGCACAGAGATTTACTTCGGTGTGTTGGGTTTTCAAAAAGCACAAAAGCACAGTGTGATGTTTGGGGAAGTCAGCAGGCACAGAGAGAGAAATCAGGGTGGAAGCACAGGCCAAGGACGGTCTGCACAGAAAGCAGGGTCAAGGCAGACAAGCCTGTGCACACACACACATGAAATGAGAAACACAGAAGACACCATCCTATCCTGGATGTGCCTGCTGAGTAACGGTGCTTATAAAATCCACACAATGACTTCCATGAAATGTTGTTCCTGCCAAATACATAGTCACTTTTAAACCTTCCATGCTGAATGATCAGTAAGAGTTCCTTTATGTAATTCCAGATGAATAGCTTTAACTATTTGTAGGCTTTAGGGCAGCATCCTGCTTTCCGGTCCCCAGCTTTTATGTCTTTTTTTTTTTTTTCTCTCCCCTTATTTTTCATCTTTAAGAATCGGGCGACGCTCTACAGTCAGAGTGCTCTAAGATGGGTGTCACACCAGCATTATTATGGTTCATCTTTTGAGAGGCTAGAGGCTGTAGAGGAGGGCGAGCTGGCTGCGCTTTAGTTAAGGAGGAGGATGGTGGGGACTTTGTCTGGGCTGACACACTGTGCAGAGTAGGGAGAGTTCTGTGCCAGAGACCTGTGAATATGTTCCTTTTTAGCGGATGTGTAATATGCATTCAGAAGATGTTATATAAGTTCCTTTTTTTTTGTTTTGTGTGTGTGAGTGTGTGTACACGAGTACCTGGTGCTGGCTACGTTTGAGCAAACACTTGAAGGTATTGTGTATTCTCTCATTGTAATATAATTAAAATGTTTTATACATAATGTGGTGCAGCCTCATTACTGCCTGTTAAATGATTTATGGCTTTACACACTGCCTGTTGAGGGGGAAACGGAGCATTGTGACAACCTTCAGCTGCACAAAGCAGCAGGAATATGCAGATAAAGATATTCAGATCTCACAGGGCTTCCTGTTTGGTTTGTGCAGCTGTGAAACTGATCTGTAGTCTGGAATATCAACTAGTTTTCAAAGGTCAGAGTTCACCTGTTGTTACTGTTGCAGCAGAGAAATGTTAACTTGTGAAATTGGCAAGGAGGCAGAATTAAATCAATAACTTAACAAATTTTATTAAAGCTAAACATAACAATTAGAAAACACGAGACAACAAATATTGGACTTTTAACCTGAAGGTTTTGGTTGAAAATGTTTTTGACTGAGTAAAACATGTTCAACTCTTCTATTAAAAGTCCAGCAGACTTCTTACTACTACCTTGTTAAAATAAACCTTCACATAGCATGTATTACAAATGCTTAACACTAAATAATCCTTCAAAATACATACAATGATTGATTTTTTTTTAACTATAATTCAAGTCTTGCAGCCGAAAAATCGAGACGATTCCATCTAAAAAGGGAATGCGATCGCTGAAATGTTTACGATAATATTACCTCCAGGCTCATATCGACATGCAGATTGAAATAACCTCATCAAAAACATTTTCACTAATGCACATCAGTGGCTCAGTCAGACTGTTAAAGGCTAAATCGCATCACAGAGTAAGTCAGAGCGCAGAGATGTGAAAACTTTGTTCAATCTGAGTTTCTTGATATAAGTCACTTTGGTGTCTTGTGCTTATCAGTGAATCAGTACAGGCTGTGCTGGCAGTGATTAACCAGTAGCTTTCATGCTAAATGTTCTATTTGTGTGCGCGTTACTACAGAACAGACAGTGTGCTGACGCTAGCAACATATACTGTGTGGTGATGTGTGGTCGAAAGCGGTACATTCAGTCAACTATGGAGGAAATCATGAGGAGAGGGGCCGTTAAACCATTAAATGATAATCCTTGTCCTTCCTTGCTTGCTTGAGTGAAAATAAAACTACTCAGTCACAGGATTATGATTTGATCTGATGTGGCCATTAGGCTGGACCAATACCCAAAGCATAATAATGTATCATACATTTCCAGACGTTTTATCATTTTGCCGGATAAAAAGCGTACTTAATTAAAAAGGGACAAGTTAAATATATTGCAAGACACACAAACATGTGCGTTTACCTCTGACGTAGTTTCTGCTGGTCAAAATCTGACAGTTTCTACAAAGGCAAATATGTTTCATACATAAGCTCAAACCTGAGATTTAACGAAAGCTGACAGAAAGGAGTAGAGAAAGAGTCTAAGTGTAGAGAAAAGAGCTCATCTGAGTGCGGTTCATGTGGAACAGAAACAAAGATTGCATTGTTTGGAGAATGAAACAGTGATCAGCTGTGATACTGCAATCACATCCCACAAAACTTGAGTCCAGTCGAGGCGACCCAGATGACCAAAAGGCTCTTGTGTTAGAGTTAATGTCACCTGCACAGCACTTCGGGTGCTGTCCTGTCAGACGTACTGCTGGGCTTTCTGTGGGACGGCGGCAGCTGAGGCCAGGCTCTTGGCCGCCTCCTTGGCCTTCTCTGATGCGTCCTTCACTGGGTCCCTGAGCAGCCGCTGGGGCGTCTCTCCTGTGAGCCCGGAGGGTGTCCAGAGAAAGACGTACAGACAGGACACAATCAGTATCCCAATATGATCTCCTAAGCCCTTTTTCAGATGTAGAATACATAACACTGAAGTGTCGCCTTTGTTGTTGTTTAGACATTGGTAACTTTTACACAAGTGCTTGTTCATGGATTTGTTCAGACATGAGCGGACGTTTACAGGAAAGGTCCCAAACTCACAGACTATTAAGTACAATTTTTGACGTTGTGCTTACATTTGATTCATAAAAGGTACATGGCATAAAAAAATCTTACACAGGTTCTAAGAAGCCCATTGCTAACTTAAGCACCTGTGATCTACGAATCTCAAATCAACTTAAAATTGATGCCCCTACCTTATAATCATTGATTTCCACTTTTATAATGCTAGCACAAATTAGTTTAGTTAGGAATAGCTATGGATTAAAGGATAAAAGCAAACTTTTTGGAAGACGAGATCACGGCTACTTATAAGCCATCGATCATCATACTCACTCCAGTCTCTGAAGGCTCTCTCCCTTCTAAAAGCGCAGCGTTCAATGTCTCCCAATACCACAGAAACAGCCTGGGGTGCTCATTTCTAATTTGACACCTTTTATATATTGAGCATTGCAACCCGGTTTTTAAATCAAAACACCTCAACTGGCAATTAATTTCTCATACTTTTAATCAGTAATTCTTATCAGACTGTTCACAGAGATTACAGAAAGTTTAAAGGCCTGAGCACATCTACAGTGGGTACGGAAAGTATTCAGACCCCTTCACTTTTTCCACATTTTGTTATGTTACAGCCTTATTTCAAAATGGATTAAATTCTTTTTTTTCCTCATCAATCTACACACAATACCCCATAATGACAAAGTGAAAAAAGTTTTTTAGAAATTTTTGCAAATGTATTAAAAATAAAAAAACTGAAATATCATATGTACATAAGTATTCACACCCTTTATTCAGTACTTTGTTGAGGCACCTTTGGCAGCGATTACAGCCTCAAGTCTTCTTGGGTATGATGCTACAAACTTGGCACACCTGCATTTGGGGTGTTTTTCCCCATTCTTCTCTGCAGATCCTCTCAAGCTCTGTCAGGTTAGATGGGGAGCGTCGCTGCACAGCTATTTTCAGGTCTTTCCAGAAATGTTCAATGGGGTTCAAGTCTGGGCTCTGGCTGGGCCACTCAAGGACATTCACAGACTTGTCCCGAAGCCACTCCTTCGTTATCTTGGCTGTGTGCTTCGGGTCGTTGTCCTGTTGGAAGGTGAACCGTCGCCCCAGTCTGAGATCCTGAGCACTCTGGAGCAGGTTTTCATCCAGGATGTCTCTGTACTTTGCTGCATTCATCTTTCCCTCTATCCTGACTGGTCTCCCAGTTCCTGCCGCTGAAAAACATCCCCACAGCATGATGCTGCCACCACCATGCTTCACCGTAGGGATGGTATTTGCCAGGTGATGAGCGGTGCCTGGTTTCCTCCAGACGTGACGCTTGGCATTCAGGCCAAATAGTTCTATCTTGGTTTCATCAGACCAGAGAATCTTGTTTCTCATGGTCCTGGTGGCTCTGAACTTCTTCCATTTACGAATGATGGAGGCCACTGTGCTCTTCGGGACCTTCAATGCTGCAGAAATTTTTCTGTACCCTTCCCCAGATCTGTGCCTTGATACAATCCTGTCTCGGAGGTCTACAGACAATTCCTTTGACTTCATGGCTTGGTTTCTGCTCTGACATGCACTGTCAGCTGTGGGACCTTATATAGACAGGTGTGTGCCTTTCCAAATCAAGTCCAATCAATTGAATTTACCACAGGTGGATTCCAGTCAAGTTGTAGAAACATCTCAAGGACGATCAGTGGAAACAGGATGCACCTGAGGTCAGTTTTGAGTGTCATAGCAAAGGGGGTGAATACTTATGTACATGTGATATTTCAGTTTTTTATTTTTAATACATTTGCAAAAATTTCTAAAAAACCTTTTTCACTTTGTCATTATGGGGTATTGTGTGTAGATTGATGAGGAAAAAAAAAGAATTTAATCCATTTTGGAATAAGGCTGTAACATAACAAAATGTGGAAAAAGTGAAGGGGTCTGAATACTTTCCCTACCCACTGTATGTCACTCCGACATTTCCAGCAGGAAAAATCACTCACGTCAAGTCTAGAATTTGCTTAGAGATAAGATCATTTCCATGTCAAAGTAAGGTTTTCGAAATAACTACTTCTTTGTGGTTTTCTGCTAAGTCAGAAGATCAAAATTCATCGTAAGTCCATTTTCTAAATGAGGCCCCTGATGTGCGAGAGGAAGCATGTCACTGCTAGAAAACGGCGATGAGGTGAAAACTGTGATGACACGAACCGAGAAGTCTTCATTTCGCCAACAGGCAGCATCAGTGATGGCTTCTAAGACGTATTTTGCTGCTGAAGGCTTAATTAACGACCATTGTGAGCACGAGGGACCTCGACCCCGCTTCTCTGGTGAATACAGAATCAGATTTTCTCGCTAGTTTCATCACTTACGAGACAGAGACGTCCGCTGCTTATTTTATACATCTCACTGCGAAGGGAAATGACTTTTAGGCACTGATCTGACATGAGAGGAATCTCTGTAACAAGAGTTTCACAATTTATTCAACTGATTGTATTTTCTGTAGATGATACTTAAGTGGGAGGAATATTGCAGTGACCTTAATCCGGCTGAACATGATGTAAATTCGTCTCTCTGTATTCAACCTTGCGCTGCAGCAGCCGTTACATTAATCTAAAGGCGGCACTGAATCCAGACTCGTGCTGTGTTCAAAGTGTTTGGGAAATGTTACCGGCTCCGATCGAGTAAGAGTCACGGTCATGACTTTTATGTGAAAGTGACACAAAGAGGTTAACGTTAGAGAACGGCATGCAAGATGTAAAGGTGACGCACCTTAAATCACCGTTCTCTGAAAAGACAAAATGTTTTGGAAAAAAGCCTTGAAGAGAGCACATCAGTATTTGTATGCTGCTACAAACTGCCTCGTACTGGATTCAGTTCCATGGGCTGCAGGGGCTGTTTGAGTCTGACCTCAATCTGAACCCTCAATCTTAAAGTACTTCACGTGAGAACAACAACCAGAATCACAATAGGATTGAGCCCTTTCCCCAAACTGGGAGGGATATTTCGCCTGGGAGGGCTGGAAATTGCTTTAATCCCATATGCAACATATAGAAACACATTTCACTGTATGCCTTGATGTCATTATCCATCTTTTGGTCACCACACGTACTTTAGCGGGAGGTGACGTCAGTCCTTACTAAAATTAAACTGGCTGACAGTCTGGTGCAGTGGCCCCATTAACTCGCGCAGTAAGCTAAAGGCAAAGTTGCTGCTTGTAAGGAAGCACCGTAAAATTCACTCTCAGGTGCAGCTCCATAAATGTTTCATTGGTGATAATAGTTTCTTAGGTGCTACGATTGTTTTGGATTTCTCTCTGTAGCTCAATATAACAGTCTAGAGGTATAAAATGAGCTGGGTTTATTTAGTACCACCATTTCCCCAAGGCGGTACCGCAAGTTTAACAGCTAAGTATTTTAAGTTCAGCATAAAGCTTAGTATTCATTTGGCTGTAGATTTACAGACTGTAAAACATCTGACTGATGCTGGAGAAAGCCAATCCTGACAAAAATAAGTCAGTAAAACGTCTGTCGTCATTGGACCTCACTCATTGAAATTTAAAACAATCCAGTTACTTGAAAGAGCTGGTGTTTGTTAAACTGAAGACTTCTCGGCAGTCTGAGGACATGCAGAGACCGTGTTGCTGGTACCATTTCTTATCATGGCAGCCATTTCTTCCTAATTACCTTTTTGCTCACTATTAATCATCTCTCTCTCAGCCCTACCGCCCTCTCTTATCCACCGTTTATTTTCTGTCTGTGTCGCGGCCCACATTTGGCCTCTGTCTGCACGTGCTGCTAAAATCCTGAAACATGAATACTTCCCTACTTCGTTACCAAGTTAACTTCCTGTTTACCATAAGTGTTGATTATGACGAAGAATGATGAGCTGGGTGCTGCCGCAAACTATGACATGAACTCAGTGATCAGAGACGAAGCTGGCCAGCAATGCAGAAGCTCGGACTTCACTTGCACGGCAGAACAACACTTAATAGAATAGAATTATATAAATACAAAGACTGGCGGTATATCTGTTGACACTGATGGGGTTGACAAATCGCTTATTGCGTCTATATGGTCTATATATACATATTGAGATTTGTAGTTCATGTGTAAAACAAAGTTACCTCGTAATTACCTGACTCTGTCAAATAATGAGAATATTTCACAGCACATTTTCTTAAACCTTTTTGTTATTCTAAAGCAGAGACAATGTTCCTGTATTTAAGTAATCATTACTATCAAAATGAACAGTGTGACAATGATCTATACTCCCCAGTCAAAGTTTGAATGCAGCACAATCACTGAACTGTGAACTGTGAGTCAGAGCTTGATGATGTTGTTCAGCTGCTGAAACATGAGAACCAGCTTCTCTGAAAACTTCACTGAACTTATTTCATAGTTTTGCATCAACTTTTACTCTGGGCCGCTGTAACAGTCGATATTAGCAGCAGTGCAAATTAACTGACGCTTTATTCGCAGCAAGAGATGAGACAAAGGTTACTGAAGTAAATGTTAAAAGCGCAATATGTGGTTTTATGAAGCGAGTATTGTGTCTGATCTATTAAGGCAGAAAATAAAAAGGTATAAACTTCAGTTCAACACAGACACAGGTGCACCACATGCAATCACAGCATTACATGAATCCATCCCACACACGACACTGCTCTCTCCAACCCTCCCAGCCCCAAACACGCTCTCCCTCTGTCCAATCAGAGGAGATTTTTGTGGATTGGATAGTTCAAAATGTAGAAAAACAGCAACACAAGCAAATGAAAGATGGCTTCAAGTTTTTGAAACAACTACAGTGGAGGCCCTCTCTGATCTACGTCACCTGTCATTGACTATACTGCCATACAATGGCTAAATGCAGTAACTGACACCGTTTTTTGAGCAACAAACGTTTGCCTTGACTGTATAACATCTGATATGTTTCTTTCCGAGAACGGATGCACAACATGCTTTTTGGTTTTGCGTTCGGATTCTTCAGTACTACAATTTCTCCTGGATTTACTCTGATATTCATGTAGAACACAGACTATTAAAGTACTGGTCAAATATATTTCGGCCAGATTGCAACAAAAAGAGGTAAAAATCCCAAAGCATGTTCTCACAAACATACATCCTTACTGTTAACTGGATATTATTATCAGCATTTCTGGGAAGAAAATATTAAGTGCTGCATTTGTGAAAGAAAAGAAAAATACTGCTGTCACTAATTTCACTCCTTTAAAAAGGTCATGACTAGGATTCAGGTTTAGGGTCAACTACACTAGACACTATATACTTCTATAGTAACACTAGGGTCACTTTTGGTTTCTACTCAGAGTTTCTGTTCCCTCATTTTTCAAGACAAATATTGTGTGTATCTGCATACATAACACACAAGGGGAGACACTCACTACCTCAGCTACAGTCTACTGTCTGAGGCTCATATATGGCATCATGTGACAACCCTGGGCGAGGCCTGGGATGGCAGATGGATGCCCCACTGCTAGCATACTTACCACAACGCTCAGCCTGATGCCAATCCCTGCAGTGCCATCAACAAAGGGGCAGTGGGACAGAATCACAACAATGGGAGAACGTCCTTTCAGACAGCAGTACGCTGCATCAGCACAACACACAGTTTGTAGCACGACCAAAACCTCACCCATCAGGGCCCGAAGCCAAAGATGGCACTACCTCTTTCATATAATGGCTTCCTGTGATTGAAATGACCCTCTCTGATGAGTAACACTGACTTTTCAAAGTTTTATATTTTGTGTTGCTTTAATCTGTCTCAAAAAAATTTATTTTTTCTGATTATTTTATGACGGATTAAGGATTTGTGTATAATAAATATGTTTGGAAATATGTCATGATTGTGATCAAAGCTCAATGCAAGTCATTTTTAAACCAAAAATTCACTTCTTCCTGCGTCTCAAAATTTGAATATTTTTTGATTTTCTTGGTTTTCTATCAAATTAAAGTAAATATCTTTGTGTTTTGGACAATTGGTAGGACAAAACAAGACATTCCAATATATAAACTTGGGCTCCAATAATTAGAATAATCGTTAGCTGCAGCCATAGACTGTATAAAAGAAGTGGACGTAGCCACCGTGACGTCACCCATTGGTTTGTGGACCGCCGTTTCGCAGCCTATAATTTGGCTTTACGGGCGTCAGCATCTGGGTTTTTGGAATCAGAGGTGACGTTCGTGCCGCGGAAACCACCTCTGATTGGTTAGTCACAGCACAGTCCACCTTAAAGCTTACCCTGCTTTATCGCTCCTCTAAATGGGACCATAATTTAGTAAATGGACATTATGCTGTGTTGAAGAAACTAGCGACTGAGACCATAAACTCAGATGAAAATGTGAAATGAGGTAATAAATCAAGTGAGAAGTACGCTAATTTTCCTAGTACACTTCTTTTGGAAACCAGCACAGTCGCCCCCTGCTGGTCATTAGAAAGAATGGCCTCCGCATTGGCTTCACTTTTCAGACACGGAAAAACAGCGTCCACTTCTTTTATAGTCTATGTTTGCAGTGCTAGTGCTAATGGAGGACAAACGTTGCAAATGTTGTCGTTTTCCACGAGTGTCACCATTTGTTACAGAAGACATATTTTGCAGACAGCACCTTTAATTAGCCTGCTTGTTTTTTTAATGTTCGTGTTATCATGTCATTGATCTTTTTGCCCTATTCGTCTCTCAGTGGGGGATTGATCTGTTTTTTTTTTTGGTTTTTTTTAAATGGCCTTTCATACGACCAGCTCTGCAGTATTTAGTTTATGCAACACTGAACTGACAACGTAAATTGTTTTGGTCTGGGCCTAAATTTAGAAATCCAAGTGGTTTCATATCCCTCTGCAGTCACATGGCATTTCTCAGCAACAACAAGGATCTTTGGGCTGCTTAAATTGACCTGATTCTAACAGCCACATGTGAGAAATGCTGAGATGCTTAACAACTTTCCAGACTCATTTCAGAGTAATTACTGCTTCAAACTATGCTGTAACACCCGAGTTGATAAATAATTAAAATAAATAATGTGCAACGTGTTGAAGTGCAATATTTTGAGGAGAGAAGGCCCAACTTCTCATAGGAGTTTCTCCTTTCCAGAAATGGCAGCAGTTAAAAATAACCCGTTTTGTTTCCATCTTCTCCTTTGCACTTTTTCTACTGGTGAAGTGGACGTACCCTGTAAGTTGGACAGCGCATATTCCAGCCCTTTCATGGCCTTCACCTGGTTGCTCTTGAAGCGGGCCAATCCAAACTCCTGGGAAAAGACAGAACAGGAAATGGCTTTACATGGGGGAAGACGTCTGAGAAACAACACTTAGCTAGCAGGCCTCTCGCTCCTATTCTCCGGGGATATCAGTGCAAGCCTGGCATCTTCCACATCTAATAATAACAACTTTAGGTTGACATATTTTTGGCACCGCTTTCACTTCTCCCCTCAAATCTCCAACTTCTTTATTTTGGCATTCGCACACAGGCTCCCACGCCTTTGCTGCTCACACTGTGACCTACAAATCGAGCTACGGCCTTAAAAATAGGATTCTGTACGTTATCTGTACGTTACCCTCTGGGATGGAAACAAATAGATTTACTTAAACTGAAGCATAAATATATATTTCTACACCAAAGAGCAGATAAGAGTAGATGATTAGAAATAAACTGTGTGTTATTATGTTAAGTGTCTCTAGATACCATCTTACTTCTACAATGAATTCATATTTGACTTATGTAAAGAAAAGAATGGCTTTTTCTAGCTGAAAGGAAAAGAAATAAAAAAGAATGTGATGAAAAATATTCTAATGTAATTAAACTCATTGTAGTTTAACAGAGTTGTAATTACTGCATGAAGAGGGTAAAAGTACCTGAATGGGTCTGGAGAATCCGTAAACACTTGAGGATATCCACGCTTCCCGTTTCAGCTGGGTGATGGCTGGCTGCTCCACTGAGTCTTGGAAAACACAACGCTCTTCAACCGACTAACATGGGGGAGAGAAAAGTGACAGCAGATTAAGGTAAAGGACAGCTGTTTTAATCTGTCACACAGATTGGGAATATTTTCTAGTGTGCACTTTCGACATACAGGTGCTTGAGCGCCGATTTATAGGGAAAACAGATGCTGGGCTTTTCGTCCATGCTCTTCACCACTTAAAGCAGCTGTGGATGGCTTGTCGTGATCTTTGTTAGGTTTAGTTGTAAAAGCCAAATACAGATGGGAATATTTGGGAATTTTCCAGTTTGATTTGGATTTGTGTGGTCATGATTGGAACCATGCTCTTGATTCAGACTGCAGCTTAAATGTTGAATTTACTCCTCCAAGTACAAAAACACTGTATCCTCTCAGATTCCTCTTGGCTATGTTTGCCAGTGTTTTGTTCAGACAATTTCTTTGATCACAACCGGTTAGTTAGCTTTAATTCTGATTATATTTTACATTGCAGTAAAGTAATCCATCCTGCATTAATGTATAGCGTAAGGGTGTGAAAATAACACACCTCAGAGCTGCATAACGTACAAGTCATGCCACAGTCCTTCATCCTCTGGAGATTATTACATCTGAACTGTGTTCAAACATTTGCCTCCTTTGAAGATCAAGCTGTTTGAATTAATATTTCCTCCTCCTGTCTGGGGTTAGCAGCTACACGTGACTACACTGTACAGTCATGGCACAGACCTCAGTCTTTTCTACTCTGCGAACACAGTGTAACAAGTCTAACAAGTCTAACAAGAGAGGAGACACCGCAACACTGATGGACAAGAACTGATTTTTCTTTTTCTTTTTTTAATTTGTGAACTGATTTTAAATAGCAGAGAATAAGAATCTCAAGGTAATACTGCACAGGTGATTACATCCAACAGTGATGTCAGTTAGCAGTACTAATATATCACTGAAGCATACTACTTAAGACAGTGTTTTAAGTATCATTTCACTCTTTAAACCTGCAATAGCAGATTTTTTTGACCACTTGGGGGCAGCGGAAACACATTTTGATGACAATATTGACAAGTTATCACCTACAGTATATATAGTTGATATAGAGAGCAGTTGCCTGTTGTGGCCAAAAGACAACGTAACAAGAGCTGTGAGAGTGAACCAGAACAGATACGTTGCGAACGAGAGAGCTAAAGACTGAGCTGAAACTCAATATGAAGCTCCATAAAGGCGAGAGCAGCTGCAGATCCAGGTGATAATTCTCCAAAGATTCATCACTACAACCCCTTTCGCATTGACACACCATTTTCACATTATCATCTGATACATTGCTATTAAATAAATATTATCTACAGCCTCCTTGACAAAAAAAAGACTAGCATTTGACTTGAAAAGTCACATCGGACAGCTCACCATGAGAGTTGTGTGGTTTAGGTTCCAGGTGTAGGTGGTCAGGCTCCTTTTGACGGGGTCCACGATGGAGTCCTCGACGATGTACACACAGCGAGACATGCCGGAGGGGAAGAAACACTCCGCCCAGCGAGGAAGCCGGTTGGTCTTCATCAGCAGTCGTCTAGTGAGGAGCCGGTGGTCCGCAGTCACCTCCCGGTACACGACGTCCTCTGTGAGAACATGGGTGCTGATCGATACAAAAAATGCACAGCCACGTCAGCTTGACACTTGGTGGTTAGTGTAAGTATATAATCGGTAGTGCGAATGATTAAAGCAGAGACAGTGTCATTGTACAGATGGGCATGTGAGTGTTGTTTTAAGACACACTTGAGAAAATGGGAACTTTCAAGTTTTCAAGTTCAAGTTTCCTGGTCAATTTCTGTCCTGTTTAAAACAAAAGTCACATTGCCTTTCAAACAGGCCATTAAAAGAAAATATGTGTGTGTGCTTTCCGCATCCTGGCACAGCTTAATATACACAAAATGTCGCTCTGATGTTTGAGATATTACAGAAGAAAGCTCTTTCAAGATTCTGATGTTGTTGGATCAAATAAAACAGAATGACTTAACAACTACCAAAAGGCTAAACTTGGTTTTACTTCTGTAATGTGTTTTCTCAGTTCTCTACCTTAATCATGACTGAGGGCTCTTAGTCATAGTTGTAAGTTCACATGGTTCAACTACATTGTATAATAGGATTCATGCTAACTCAATACAATAACAAGATTCCTGCAGGTTTACATGAAGCATGAAAATATTACGATACCTGAATGGGTTAGGGTACCTCTGCCAAAAAGCAGAGACAACGTGGTCCCACGTGCTCCTGATCTCTGTGCTATTACAGAAATACTTGACCATTCTTCTCTCGCTTATGTACAGGATGGCCTGAATCCTGAACCCTGAGGTTCCTGGCTGCGATTACACAAGATAATGAAAACTTGGGTGCTGACTCCATCCAAAGTCTGACACAGTCCTGCAAAGGTGAAGAGAAGGAGCTTTACCAACAAATTATATATATTACAGTTGAATTTTCACATTGTGCAATAACATGACATAATATCACTTTATTGGCAAATTTGTTTGTTTAATAATTGACAATATAATTTAGTCAACTGTCACAGAATTTGCCACAACGCTTATAACACAGTGGTAGCTATCCTCTCATACATTAGGCTACTGTGGTCGGCTACTGTGATCATGTCATTTGGCAAATATTTTATTTGCTGGGTTAGTCAGAAACAGACATTTTGTCTGTTCTGTTGTTTTATTCAGTTTCTCATCTGATTTTCTAGAAATCTTTCTTTGACACCTTATCTATTGATGTTGATATCACAATACAATGTTATTTACACTGTGACAGAGGATTTTATTCACATCACCCACTCCAGCTGCACATCAATCAATACTGTAGCTCCATAAAGCTACTTACCCCTATATATAGATTATCTGATAAGTATTGCATTACTAATGGTTATTCCAGCAGTCTCAACGCTGCTATATTTATAAGATCCGTGTTTGCCAAATTATAGTAATAATCTGTAAACATCCCTGTTATTCGTACTTCTTATTATTCACAAGTTCGATATGCTTCGTCCATAACAGTCTTACTTTTCCTCCACAACACCAGTAACGCACATGGTACCTGACTGTCACTGATACTTATGCAATCAGTCCACATGTCACCTTGACTGATGGCTTTACGCTGCGCTAATAGCTGAGAGGTTATGGCTTGTTCTTAGCTCGATGGCTAATGCCACTGCTAACAACGTATGAACTTAGTCACTTGGACAGCCAACAGCCACCTTACTTCATAATACTGACTTAAATTACTCTAACTAATTGAACAGTTTGACATCTAACGCTAACGGGGATAGTGAGTCATTTAACAGCTCCATCATGACTGTGTGACAGCTAGCTTACCATAACAAACACTCTGGGTTAACTAAGTTTAACTTGCCAGCTTTAAAGCTCAGTGGAGAGTAGCTGAAGTTTCAAACACCTTAAGCTAACGGGAAACACAAGTTATCCTACCTGAAGTCACTGCTGATGAAATAGTAAGCTAATAAATGTCCACAGAGCGCCTGCGTGCTGTGCCTCCAGCCCACAAATTAACTACCGGCGGCTAATTAAAGCTACATCCATTATCCGACATGTGACCGTCAGTACAGTGAGTGGAGGGTCAGAGGAGGACTGCGAAACACTAACACTTCTTCTTCGTCTACTATCGCAATTTCTTCTTCTTCGACTATTACAACTTCTTCTTCTTCGACTATATCATCTTCTTACTCAGTCACTTCTTCTTCTTCGTGTAATGGCTGACTACAAACCAGCGTAGGTGGAGCGTGGCGCCACCTACTGTACCAGAGTGTATATCTCTGTTTTCTGAAGATACTGAAATTAAGCTCTCCCTTCTTCCCGCCGTTTATCAACACCCCACTCCCTTCACACTTTGCATTATTTTAACCTTTAATCTTTCCCTTTAGACATTATGCCCTCCCATATTATGCAAAATGCTCTTCAATGCTTTTTTTATATTCTCCCTATGTATATTATATTATTTCTTTTTAAAAAAAATATGTCCTCCTGTCTGCTGTGACATTGTAAATTTCCCCGTCGTGGGACTAATAAAGGAATATCTTATCTGATCTTCACCATAAATATGTGTCCCTGATGTGTCTAGAGCCAAAGTATGTTCAGTAAATGTGTGTGAAAACGCTCCGTTTAGATTTGGCCCCAATGATGTCATAATGATGTCATCGGGGTTCATTTATTTCTTTAACATTTTATCAGACTTGGCGAAGCTCCTCTAGAGCCACAGAGGACGTGATACAGGCAGGTTTTTACAGGTGGTTGGTAGTCTAACCAAGAGTGGTAAACTGACTGCCATGTAAAACTGGTGGTGCCCCTTTAAAAAACCTGTTGCTCTCTCCCTCTGCTGCTCATGAAAATGAATGACTTCCTTATTATACATGTGGTTTTCGCAATCTAGGGCATAAAATTTGGCACAAACCAAAAATATAAAAGAAGTTTGAGAAAATGCATCAATGCATTAATTAATGCAATTTGCTGGCCACAAGTGAAGTGTGACTTACATCTGTTTAATATTATAAGTAATGAATGTGTCATGGACTGACAACTCGCACATTCAACCAATTTTGTGCAAGTTGTGAACAAACCTGATTGCCAGACTTTACTGCTTCACACACTCTTCAGACACAATGCATTATCTGTGACTTTCAGTGTGATTCAGTGAGTTTTATAACCACATGGCAAATAGGGGAAAAAAACCCAAAAAAAAAACTCGTCGCACTGCCTCCTCCTGTCCAGCAGGGGTCGCTACACATTTTGCCGCTCTGTTTAATCAGTGTCCCGTTTTCTCTTCCTATTGGTCGGTGCTCTTGCTTGCAAAGGGAAGTGTCCTCCATGGTGTCATTGTAGGCTTCTTGAGGTTGAACACCCAGATACAAGACTAATAATGTCTGGGTACACACCAGACGAGAAGCTGCGGTTCGACCAGCTGACTAAGCTCCGGAGACAGTGGCTGAAGGACCAGGAGCTCAGCCCCAGGGAGCCCGTGCTTCCAGCCAAACCCCCCGGCGCCGTCGCCAAGTTCTGGGCTGGCTTTCTGGAGCCCAAGAGCCTGTGGAGGCTTTACGTGAGTGCCGATACACGGCTAACGCTAGCTAGCAAAATAAGCCACCAGTGATAACAGAGAGGCTACATGCGAATTATAACCGGACAGTTCAGCTACACAGTGTAATTAATCACTGTCTGTTTTACTAATGCTAACGTGTTAATGACCACAACAGAGCTAAGGTTTGTGAAACAGTTGAGCCAGTTTACTGCTTGACTGTCTCACACTGAAATCTGTCAAGTATAAAAACTAATTTTATAATTATAAATAATGACTTGTGCTTGTTGTACTGTATTTATCATTTATTTATTTCACTATATATTATGGAAGGTCAGTTTACCGTGTCCCACAGTACAGTGAACACGTAGTTAAATAAGTCAAAATACACCTGCTGTGGTTTGACATCACACACACACACACACACACACACACACACACAGTGAAACTCTATTTTTATGGTTTTCTTACAGGAGAGCACTAACTTATGGTTGCCTTTAATTCAGTACAAGCTGCTAAAAGAAAAATAAGTTGGTACACATACCATCCATAGGTCATCTTCTGCACAACATGTAATTTAAGTTATTATTTACAATTATCTGTAGTTGGTCAGTCTATCTCCTGATAATTAACCAAAAACGTGTTCGATAATCAGTTAATCATTCAGCCCAATATCACATTTCAGAGCCTTACAAACCTTACAATATGACACCCTTCAGTTTATGTTGTTTATCATGCATGAATACCAACCATTCCCTGATTCCCATTTGATTTTACTGCTTTTTATCTTTAATAATGTCAACAAAATGACCAACAGGCCTTTTTAACTGAAGACATTTTGGAGTAGCGCAGGTGTAAATGACTACATGAATGATGGCTGATTTCCAGTTTGTCACTTTGTGTTCAGGGTCCTGCTATTGTGCATATGGCTCACTGTCGCTCTGTTGTGGCTTACTGGGACACTTAAGTCGACCTTGATATTATAAGAAACTACTTTTCCAACTATGATATTTCGAAATGTCTCCTTTAAGATGGGCCAATTTGAACATGCTAAATCATTTGGTTTAAGCAAGTTGCGATAGACATTTTTCTGTATTTCTCTTAGTTTCATACTGACAAAATGATAAATCGATTCATTCAGCTTATGTCGTATAAAGGGATAATGAAAACAGTCATTGGCTGCAGCCCTATTTTAGAGAAAAGGGTCTTTGTAATGAATTGGAGCACAAAATGGAGGGAGGTTTGAAACCAACATGCCCGATCAAGTTAACGCTGAGATTACTGTGTCTCCATCCTCTTACTTGTGGTCAGCAGTTCTATGAAGCCACAACAGTCCTACTTTAAGTTTCAGCGTGTATCCAAATCTACAAAGCAATGTCTATTTCAATTTCCAAATTAACTATCCTCATTTTAAATAGAACTTGTGAATTGTGAATATTTTACATGGTTAAACTCCAGATCATATCGTTATTATATGGAGCAGCTGAAATAACCCCAGATTTATTCTGTAGCTCTCTTGTATTGATATATATTTACATGTGTCTAATGTGTCTCTCCTTACAGACCTACAAAGCTTACAGAGGTGGAGTTTTCACACTAACACGGCTGTTGATACCTGCTTGGATTGCTCACTACTATGTGAAATACCATATTGCTGTAAGTCAACAGGAATGTTAAACATTACTTGTGATATTGAAGAAATGAATGAGGAGTAAACAGAATAGAGACTTATTACATGTTATGAATGCAGTGCATACTGTGATATCTGGTGAACAGAACATAATGACTTGATAAGCTGGACTGCTGGAAGTTATGCACTTTAGAATTAGACCTTCAGTTGTCTAGATGTCAGAGTTTATAGAAATTGATTGGCTGGTGCTTTTTTTACAGTTGTGTACTGAGTTCCCGAATAATTACAGGAATGTAATAAGAGAGCCAAGATACTGATCTGGTGTATCTACACAGTCACTCATGTAAACCCCAGCAAGCATTAAAAAATCAGGATCAAAGTATGCAATCAAAGTTGATATGAACAGCTGGTACAATAGGCAAAGTGAGAGAATAGATTGATTGGTGGTATAAAGGAATTCTATAAACTTTTTTTACTTTTTTTGTTTTTACAATTGCAGTTATAATCACAATTTAAATGTGGTGATAAAGGTTTTGAGAGTGTGGAGATTTTTGGTTGAGGTACCTTGAAAATGCTTGAATTTTACTCTTTAAAAAGCTGTACTAGCCCTGAATTTAGAATGATGCATATGCTGCATTAACTTTATTCCATGTTCTTTTATTCTCTCTCTTACATACTCCATTCCTGTCATGTGACAATGTATTGATCAGTAGGAATACTAATTAACAATGTCATTGTCTCCCACAGCAAAGGCCATATGGCATTGTGGAATTGAAACCCAGGCTGTTCCCAGTAAGTGTGACTCATTTATTAGTCTCTCTAACATTGTACTCATATTTTTCCTATAATCGCTATAGTTCTTTTTTTTATTGTTTATATATTTTATTGTTTATATGTTATGCAAACAGGCCACTGTCCTGAGATGCTCTGAGACGTCTTAACAGAAGAGTATTTTAAATTTGTTTGTCCTTGTTTTTGTGTTTAGGGTGACACGGTTCTGGAGACGGGTGAAGTTGTTCCAGATCTCCCCGAGACTCATGGTCATCACTGAAGTTGAAATATTTCAATCATTTTCTTGAGTTTCTGTTGTAAAAACTGTGTATATGCCAATAAAATATTACAACGTCATTTATGAGTGAGTAATTTTATGAATGTAAATAGTGAGCGACTGTACTATTTCTTGATTTTCCAGACCATTACTGGATCATGTCAGTTTAAAGAAAAAAACATTGCGTGAAAATTCAACCTTAGTAGGGAGGCAATTAGGTGTAAATGACATTTAGAGAATATGTTACTTCATGTTTGATACAGTGGAGTCAGCATGCAAATATGCTTACAGCATTACACCCACCCCAATGTCCTACTTCAAAATGAGATGCAAAAGTAGGACACTGGGGTGGGTGTAATGCTCGGAGTCAGCGTGCAAATGCTATAAACTGATGCTATAAACGAAAAGGAGAAAATTTACAATTGCACAATTATATGGGGAGCTGGATTTGGGGTGTTCAAATTAAAAAAAATATTTTGATTTCTAATTTGAGAGTTATACCAACTCTGGTATAACATGACAATGGATGATACACTTGATTTCCAGGGAGCAAGCATAGCATAATTAACAGAAATACAAAATGCTGTTTGTCAAGTTATGACCTTGAAATTCAACAATGTCACTTTTGCTGATATGATCGAATGGTGTGTGATACTGCTCTTAACGGGATTGAGAACCCTCACCTTATAATCAACACTACCACGTACAGCATGTGGCATCATGTAACACAAAAACAAGGCCTCAATGGCTCTTATTTTGTCAACTATTGGGCGGAAGTGCACTGCAGCTACGGATACCGTACCGTCCATTGCATAACAGCTAATTGCATAACTGTCATTACTAAAAGTGCAAGTCGGAAATAATGTAAATGATTAATTTTTATACTGATTATTTAATTTCGTGCGAAAAAGTTAGTTTTTGTGGTGCTTCAAAATTTGAAGCTTGTACTTTTATTCTGAAGGGCGGAAGTGGCTCGTATGTCGATGAATCAAAAAATGCTAACACTGACTGTACGGCTGAACATGGAGGGAGTGTAACGAAGCCAGGCTGGTGATGCTGTAAACAGCTCCTCCAAAGTGACATTCATGTAAAAATGAATGGGTTTCCACAAGACGAAGAGAGCTAATCAGTTCCCAAAGGCGTACGTGTTTGAGGAAGCCAGAGGTAAATATTACACAACTTTTTCCTGAACGTCCTAGCTAGCCGTACAGCTCCTAGCATACCTAGCTAAATATAGGTTAGCTACACCGTCCTAGCCCACTTAGCCAGCTAGCTTGAAAACTTGAGCTAACCAAGTTCAAGAAGCAGAGTTAGCAGTTTTAGCTAGAAGGGGCGTCAGCGTACTTCTGACAGATTATGCTGTGTAAATATTAGGGTTGGCAAAATAATATCAGCATATAAATCCGACGTTTGCCGACAGTAGCGGTACTTACTTCTATAGGGGAACCCTTCAAACAGAGGGCGCTAGGCACGGCTTTAGCCAGACATGCTAGGCTACCTACCCGAAAACAACAACGCAATCGAAGATGGGGAAGGACAAGTAATGTTATTGATTATATAGTAGTTTTTCCCCCCGATGTGTTCCTCTTTGTGGTGACACGTCTGTCTAAGATAGCGACAGATGAGTAAGACATTTCTAGGTTTTAAAATGACCAACACGAACAGCCCTGATGTAACGTTAGGACCGTCATAGTAGACATGTAGCTGTTATCACGGACTGTCACAAGGTTTGTGTATCACCGTCTATGGTGTTTTTAAGTAAGGCACCCATTTCTGCCATATATTCAGATCTGGTTATCATTACAATACATTATTTTAAATTCTATAGGATTCTTATGTTTGGGTTCTTGAATGTGTATATGGCTATTTACGCTGACATGCATGTAGTATGGGATCCAAACGTCTGAGACAACATTGAAAATCTCTAATATTTTCAAGTAAACCTGGCAATAATCACAATGATTGAGGATTCAGAAACATTTTAATGCACTACACGTTATGACATTTAAGTATTTATGGTTCTTCACTACTTCTAGCAATCAAATTTAAGCATTGTGACATTGACCAACTTCATTTTCATTGTACAAAAGGTTTCATTGACTTGTATCCCCTCCACTGAATGACCCTCAGGTGGATTTGATCCATTAAATTTGGTCAATGACGCACATTTGTGCAAATACATTTGATTGCTAGAAATAGTGCGGAATCTTTCTTCCTTGTTTCATATGTTATCTTGTATTTTTAAATGTTTCTGAACCATCAGGTTTTCAGATTATTTCCGGGTTTAATTTAGAATATTACAGATTTTCATTGTGGCTTCAGACTTTTGAACGCCACTGTATATTCCTGTATTCTACACATTTGGGTGCAGAATGTCGTCTATCTATCTATCTATCTAGTCCTCCAAGGACAAGGACTTACATTTGAATATAGTACATATTGCATATTTGAAGAGGATGAGTTCAGAATTGACACAGCATGTCTAATTTATTGTGGCACAATAACTTTCTGTACAGGCCTTATGAATCTGGTGTATCAGATTTACTTTAACTACAGGACCTCAGTAAAACTTTACAGGTCATTCTGTGGCAGCCTTATCATTCTTGTTTGGCATGTGTGAGAATTTCCAATCAGATGATAATCAAACCTTATTTTTCTCATGTCAGATCATGTCCGCAATCAAGATTGCCCTGCAGCAGAGCCAGAAGAGTGGCAGAAGGAAAACCTCTCAAGCAATGTCTGCAGAGGTGTCTCCAGACTCCAAGTGTCCCATCTGTTTGGACATTTTTAACAACATTTCTTACCTGGACATCTGCCTGCACAAGTTCTGTTTCCGCTGTATTCATGAGTGGTCCAAGAACAAAGCAGAGTGCCCTCTGTGCAAACAACCATTTAATTCTATTTATCACAGTATAAAATCAGAGCAGGACTTTAAGAAGTATGACCTGCAGCCGCTGGAAAATGGCTCTTTTGGGACTTTTGGGGGAGTGCGGTTTAGGTACCGCACAACGCTCACCGGAGTCCATCGACAGATGCAAGGAAGAACCTCGCAACCGCCAGACAATGGAGTAATGTTTGAAGCCTCATCAAACCCTCCGCAACAGCGGCAGGACCGTTACGTCCGACGCATGATGATGAGGTTGGCAGCCAAGAGGAGAGCTGCAAGTGAAGGCAGGGTAGTCAACAATGTCAGAGAGCAGGAGATGGTAAACTTCAGGAGGGAACTGTACCGAAGGGGAGTGAGGGTTCGGAGTGTTCGCGATGGCGGCCGCTGCCGAGACACGTCAGCTGAATTCTTCAGTAGAAATCCTGCCTGCCTACATAGACTCGTACCCTGGCTAAAACGAGAACTCATTGTGCTATATGGGGCTCACGGCTCTTTGGTCAACATAGTTCAACACATCATAATGTCACGCATTACACGTTATGACATGGAGGATGGAGCTATTCAGGAAGAACTCAGGCCGTTCCTCCAGGGGCGCGCAGAGCACTTTCTGCACGAGTTCCTCAGCTTTGCAAAATCCCCCTTCAATATGGAGGCATATGACCAGCATGCTGTCTACGACTGCCCAGCCCCTTCCTCAAATGAAGACAGCAGCTCCAACTCGTCTGTAATAGCTATCTCAGAGGATGAGGAACACTCAGTGGATCTGGACCCTCCAGGGGCTCCTGCATCTGCTTTGAGCCAGTCTATCTGGGATGATGAGACGCCTGGCCCGTCATATTCTACGACAGCAGAGCAGAGCAGGGCTGAGTGCCTGTCAGTCCTCGACTCAGACTCAGACAGCAGTTTAGCAGAGGAGACACAAGAGTCTCGGGCCTCTCCGCTGCAAATGAGTCCTCATAACCAAACAGACATGACTCAGGGTGAAGTTAACAACGAAGAGTGTTTGTCTTATGATAGTGATGACTGCGTCATTATAAGTTTTATTAAGCCAACAGCAGAGAGGACTCCTGAACTGGTTCAGCTCTCCTCTGACTCAGATGAGTCTGCCACTGAAGATACTAAAGAAGTGCCTCTTCTACCTCAGCATATCCGCTTTTCCAGTCTCAGTCCTATAGCTTCGCAGAGTAGTGATCCAAGTGGTGGTGGACGGTCAGAAAATGTAGAAAGAGACCAATATCATCAGTTGGACTCAAAAGAAAGATGCAGCTCCTCATCATCTAGCAAACACAAGACGTCCAGTAAGTCAAACAGAGAAGACACAAATAGATTTGACAGTAATGAAAAATCTAGGGAGAGGCGCTGGTCTGAGGACAAAGACCATAGAAGAAGGAGGAGATCAAGAAGTGGTGAGCGTTGGCACTTTAGCAGGAGTCCGGTTATCACCCACAGCAGTGTCAGCTCTTTATCCAGAGAAAAAGTTTATTCTTACTCCGGTGGCAGAGATAGTTACTCCAAACGTGACAGTCATTGTAAAAAGAGGGACGGTGATCACAGCTATCGCTCATATAGGCATTACAGCCAAGAGAGAAATGACAGTGGGACAAATTACACAGAGAGGTGGCCCTACTACCACAGTAGCCGCAAGTACTCTGATCGGCACTCATACTCTCGCTCTAGGAGCCGCAGCAGGGACTCGCGGAGACGGGACAGGAGGCGTTCTCGCTCTAGGACTTACTCCAGCAGTCGTTCCCCTTCAGCGAAAAGCAGATCTCACCACGACAAGCCTGGTGGAAAGAGGAAATACAAAACAAGACATTTGGAGGAACCGTCCCAAAGCGCACTTCCCAACGCGTATGCTGAAGGTGTCTCCCCCACCTCGGTAACAAAACACAAGAAAAAGAGCAAAGAGAAGCATCACAAGAAGTCCAAAGAGAGGTCTAGAAAAACCAGCAGGAGCCTCAGTGTGGAACTCGTCAATGAGGACAACTCTCATGAGCGAAGCAAGCGTCACCATAAGAAAAAGAAGAAACACAAGAAGAAAAGCAAAAGGCACAAGAGTAATGAACGCACAGAGAAGCACTCACCCACCGTCATCACCATAGATAGTGACAGTGACTCTTGTGCTAATGACAGTGCCACCCAGGCCAGCAGCATTAACAAGGACATCCCTGTCGACAAAAACACAGATGACCCAGCAGACCCCGCCCCTCCTCACTCTCCGGAGTAGTTACATGGAAGGTCAGATTCCCGCTAGGGGTGCCGGGAACTGATGGATTCACCCTCAGCTGCCAATGCCTGCCAGCAGTATTTTAGATCAAAACATTGTTCAATATGTTGAAGGTCACCAAATATCAAAGGATATGGAAAACACATATTCTTTTAAATGCCACTGCAAGTGTTTCCTACTGTAACAGTTTGTTGGACTTTGACTTGTGTGGCAGCCAGACACCTGTGTTGAACTGGAGAGTGGTCATCATTAGATACATGATTGTTTTATTATATTGAGTTCTGAAACGTTCTTGACTGCATTAACAAACACCTACAACAATCCTATTTAAAGTGCAGAGTTCCACTATGATCAAGGCAGAATGGGATACTATTGGGTATCACATCTTTTAAAGTGTCAACTCTTATTCTGGAAATTTAGTTTCTTTAATGGATGTGTTTTATTTCTAATGTTCTCTCAGGGAAAATGTTAATTACAGAGTTTTTTTGTTATCATAAGTCAGCTATATTCTTTTTACAAAACTTCTACCGGCTGCACATGCAGTAGTACTTATTATCTGCAGATGGTGTCTGGATTTCAGGATGGGCTCTTTTGTATATGAACTTTATTTAAAATAAATCACAGTAAACAATTGTGAGTGCTATTTCATGTAAACCAGACTGAATATATTGAAGTATGTTGGGTTCATACTAATAATAGCTGGGCTATACATTTTTCATTTGTAATGTGACTTCAGCTGGACCAAGGCTTTGGTCGCTCACTGCCTTATTGTGTGTTCTGTAAAATGCTAGAATGATGTAGCCAAATTTGTTACTGAACAGACAGTACAAACATA